>NC_060120.1:137966019-138591019 GCF_021461395.2 Schistocerca americana | reverse complement strand
CACGGCGTCGGTGGCCTTTGTTGTGTGATCAGTCTCGTGACTAATTTGATGCGGCCCACCACGAATTCCTGTCCAGTGCCAACCTCATCTCATAGTACCACTTGTAACCTTCGTCCTCAATTATTTGCTGGATGTATTTCATTCTCTGTCTTCCTCCACAATTTTTGCCCTCTACGTCTCCCTCTAGTACCATGGAAATCATTCCCTCGTGTCTTAACACATGTCGTACCATCCAGTCCCTTCTCCTCATCACTGTTTTCCATATATTCCTCTCCTCTCCGATTCTAGGCAGAACCTTCTCATTCCTTACCTTATCAGTCCACTTTCAACACTCGTCTGTAGCACCACATCCCAAATCCTTCGATTCTCTCCTGTTCCGGTTTTCCCAAAGTCCATGTTTCACTACCATACAATGCTGTAAGCCAGACGTACATCCTCAGAAATTTCTTCCCGAAATCAAGACCTATGTTTGATATTAGTACACTTCCCTTTTCTAGTAATGCCCTTTTTACCATTGCTAGCCTGCTTTTGATGTCCTCCTTGCTCCATCCGATAGTGGTTTTTTTACTGCCTAGGTAGCAGAATACCTGAACATCATCTACTTCGTGACCATAAATCCTGATGTAAAGTTTCTCGTAGTTCTCATTTCTGCTGCATCTCATTACCTTCGTCTTTCTTCGATTTACTGTCAATACATATTATGTACTCATTAGATTGTTCATTCCATACAGCAGATCACGTAATTCTTTTTCACTTTCACTCAGTAAAGCAATGCGGTGAGTGAATCGTATCATTGATATCCTTTCACCTTCAAATTTAATTCCACTCCTGAACCTTTCTTTTATTTCCATCATTGCTTCTTCGACGTACAGACTGAGCAATCGGAGTGAGAGACTACATACCTGCCTTACACCCATGTTAATCTGAGCACTTCATTCTTGGTCGTCCACTCTTATTATTCCCTCTTGGCTCTTGTTCACATTGTATACTACCCGTCTCTCCCTACAGATTACCCCTATTTTTCCCAGAGCTACGAACATCTTTCACGATTTTACATTGTGGAACGCCTTTTACAGATCGACAGATCCCATGAACGTGTCTTGATTTTTCTTTAGCCTTCGTTCAGTTGTCAACCGCAACGTCAGAATTGCCTTTACCTTTTCTAAAGCCAAACTGATCGTCATCTTGTACATCCTCAATTTTATTTTCCATTCTTCTGTATATGACTGTTGTCAGCAACTTGGATGCATCTACTGTTAAGCTGATTGGGCGATAATTATCGCACTGGTCAGCTCTTGCTGTCTTCGGAATTGTGTGGATGATATTTTTCCGAAAGTCAGGTGGTATGACGCCAGATTCACGCATTCTACACATCTACGTGAATAGTCGTTTTGTTGAAACTTCCGCTAGTGAGTTTAGAAATTCTGATGGAATATTATCTATAACTTCTGCCTTATTTGATCTTAAGTTCTCCAAAGCTCTTTTAAATTCTGATTCTAATACTAGATCCCCTTTCTATTCTAAATTGGCTCCTGTTTCTTCTTCTATTACATCAGACAAATCTTCTCCCTCATAAAGGCTTACAGTGTATTCTTTCCACCTGTCCGCTCTCTCTTCTGCATTTAACAGTGAAATTCACGTTTCACTCTTCATGTTACCACCCCCGCTTTGAATGACATCGAAGGTTGTTTTGACTTTCCTGTATGCTGATCTGTCCTTCCGACAATAATTATTTTTCGATTTCTTCGCATTTTTCATGTAGCCATTTCGTCTTAGCTTCCCTACACTTCCTGTCTATTTCATTCCTCAGCGACGTGTATCTCTGTATTTCTGAGTTTCCCGGAACATTTTTGTACCTCCTCCTTTCATCGATCAACTGAGCTATTTCTTCTGTTAAAATGGTTCAAATGGCTCTGAGCACTATGGGACTTAACATCGGTGGTCATCAGTCCCCTAGAACTTAGAACTACTTAAACCTAACTAACCTATGGACATCACACACATCCATGCCCGAGGCAGGATTCGAACCTGCGACCGTAGCAGTCGCGCGGTTCCGGACTGAGCGCCTAGAACTGCTAGACCACTTTCTTCTGTTAACCACACTTTCTTGGAAGCTACATTCTTTGTACAGAAGCTTTTCTGTCCAGCTTCTGTAATGACCCTTTGTAGAGATCTCCATTCCACTTCAACTATACTGCCCACTAAGCAATTTCTTATTGGTGTATCCATAGCCTAAGAGAACTTCAAGCGTATCTCGTCATTTCTTAGTACTTCAGTATCCCACTTCTACGCATAGCGATTCTTCCTGACTAATGTGTACTTCTTATAAACCACTATCTGATTTCGGAACCTCTGTCTGACCGTGATGTAATCTAAGTGACATCTTCCCGTATCACCCCTCTTGAGATTCCTTAACAAAGTGTGGCCCATTACTAGCTGAAATTTATTGCAGACCTCAGTCTCAAACATTCCTTGTCCCAAGCCCATATTTTCATGTAGCCTTTTCTTCTACTTCTTCCCCCACTACTGCATTCGAGTCCCCCTTGACTATTAGATTTTCTTAGATTTTCATCTCCCGTTACGTACTGTTCAATATCCTCATATACTTTCTCTAT
The DNA here is from genome assembly GCF_021461395.2 of Schistocerca americana. Lineage (NCBI taxonomy): Eukaryota > Metazoa > Arthropoda > Insecta > Orthoptera > Acrididae > Schistocerca > Schistocerca americana. The sequence continues at coordinate 138,588,404 of NC_060120.1, read as the reverse complement.
CTCCTCATATTCAACTTACGATATCGACATGTATACCAGAAATATCGTTGTCGGTGTTGGTCTGCTGTCGATTCTGATATGAACAACCCTGTCACTGAACTGTTCACAGTAACACACTCTCTGCCTTACCTTCCTATTCATAACGGATCCTACTCCCGTTATACCATTTTCTGTTGCTGTTGATATTACCCTATACTCATCTGACCCGAAATCCTTGCCTTCTTTCCGTTTCACTTCATTGACTCCTACTATATCTAGATTGAGGTTTTGAATTTCCCTTTTCAGATTTTCTAGTTTCCCTACCGCGTCCAAGCTTGTGACATTCCACGCCCCGACTGGTAGAACGTTATCCCTTAGTTGAATATTCAATCGTTTTCTCATGATCCCCTCCCCCTTGGCAATCCCCCGTCTGGAGTTCCGAATGAGGAACTGCTTCGGAATCTTTTGCCAATGTCATGGAGATATCACCATGACATTTTTTTCATTTCCATGCCACATGCCCTGTGGATACACGTTGTGAGTCTTTCAAGCAGCGCTTTCTATTACGTTCTGCATGCTCATGCCGTTGATCATTGCTCATTCCTCCGCCTTGAGGGGCAGTTCTGTCCGCTCCTACGCCGTCTTCGATAAGGCAGTTGGCAGAATGAGGGTGACTTCTTACACCGAAAGTCTTCTGCCGCCATAGCTGCTGATTAATCAAAATTTCAGCATGGAAGGTTTCGAACTCGGTACTGTGCACGTTTTGATTATTAATCCAAGGCGCTACCCCTAACGAAGCGTAATAACACATCTAATGTGTGTAATTAAAATCGGACGACAGAACCACCCAATATTTCGTTAATGATGCTGTTGTGTATACGAAAGTATCGTCATTGTAGGATATTTGGGAATTGCACAAAGACTTAGGCAAATTTCTAAAATTGGGGACTTTTGAGACGCATAGTGGCCGCAATATATAGTTAGCAGCTTTGTTGAACATTGCCCTTCAGCTATAAACAGTCTTGCTGTTTAGTAATCGTGGAGGAGTAGAACGGTCAATAGCTTACTTTCGCCATAAAAATGTTTTGCAAAAACAATGACTGTTGGGAAAGTACGCAGAGGGGGTTCCGATTTTATTTATTTATTTATTTTTAACTTTGGACGCAGTAGTCGGATTCCTCTGCAGTACGAGATATGAACTTGACTGAAAACTTTGAAGAGACCGGATCTGCTCTAAAAAAGAAAAAGAATGACCGAGATGTGCTTGCCCCCATAGAAGAACGAAACGGTACGTGTTTCAGTCTTACAGAGCCCACGGTTTTCATTCGTTAAGAAAGCAGTTGCGGACAGAGAGCGCCGAATTCTCCATTCTGATATAAAATTCTATCCATACAAACCGTAGATTGTGCTACAACTGAACGATAACGATTAAAACTTGCGATTAGAATTCTCTTATCAAATTATGGCAAACGTAAACAAGGACAGTGAGTTTGTGGACGAGCTTTGGATGCCACACAAGGGTTAATTTCACTTCACAGGTTACGTTATTAAGCAGAACAACCGTTACTGGGCAGACAGCATCCTTAGCAAAGTTCATGAACGCCCCTTACATTTCACCAGGTGACAGTTCGGTACGCAGTTTAGACTCCCGGGGTTGTCGGACCTTACTTATTGGAAAATAAGGAGCGGATCACAGTACCTGTCACTTTGGATCGTAATGCTGAACTGGTACAACATTTCGTTGCAGCTGCGTTGAAAAATATTATACAGTTTCATGAAGCCTGGTTTCAACAGGATGGTGTGGCATGGCACACTGCAAGGCAATCAATGACAGCTATCCGAGAATCGTTCGGTAACCGTATCATAGCAAGATCTGCTGACATTCCTTAGCCTCCAAGATCACCGGATCTGACTATTACTAATTTTGTTCTTGTGGCTACCTTAAGAGTCGGGTCTACACGACTCGTCCAAAAAAAGTGCATTATCGCAATCAACTAACTGAAGACTAAATTCGTGGTATCCCCAGCTGAAGCGTTGCAGCAGTCAATGAGGAACGTCAAGAGCAGACTGTAAGAATGCATACGTACGGGATGACACCATCTACAGGACGTAATTTTCAAACATTGATAATTTGGATTACTTTCTTTTAAAAGGCAACTGTAGTCGTTCAAATGCTCGATCTTTTGTGTGTGTGTGCGTGTGTTTTTGCCGTTTCATAAGTTCTCGTTCTTCTCCGTCACACTGCGCATGGTGCTACGAATGATGCGAATGATGAATGATATGAATCACAATTCTCTTTAACTTTCGATAAATGCAAGGTAATGCATGTAACAAAGAGAATTAACGCAACACTATCCGATAATAATATTAGTCGTGAACATTTCGAGGACATCACATTGTTTACATACGTAGGTATAATATTAAAAAGCGATATGAAATTGGGCCAACAAGCATATATAGTTTTGGGGAAGCTGAATGTAAGGCTTAGATGTGTTGGTAGGGAAGTGGGGAACTAGGGCAACTGTATCCCGAGACTCTTAAAACTCAACCGATCCAGCACACGTTATTCTTGTTCTGAGGTACTTAGGCGTTTAATGCTTTGTGAAGATTGTTATATGACATTCAGTATTACGGTTTCATCAATTTTATATAGTATATGTTTTTTTCTGACCCTAACTAACAGTTTCAAGAAATTTTATACACTCAGAGAACTGATACCTAAATGAAACTTACATCCTTTGAGATATACGCAGGTAAGGGAGTCTGTTTACTATAAAAATATACATGGCTACCAACAACATTCTCACACACATCAAAAAAATTTTCCATCACTATCACCCCGGTTTCCAGAACTCCCGAAAATAGACGTTGACTGTGGATATTGTATCACAGACACAGGCCCTTTTAACTGTTCAGAGATGTCACTAAGCCCGCCCAAAGACGTAAACAACCATGCATGAGCAGCGCCTATTAGATGGGGGGAGGGAGGTGCGGGGTCCGACAGCCGATCAGTTCTAGTCATTCCACCAGGCAGGAGGTACACAACTTGTGTTATCTGTAGTTCAGCCATGACTAGACGGTCAAAACCGCGGTTGGATCGTGTCCGCATTGTTATTTTGTGTCAGGAAGGGCTCTCAACAAGGGAAGTGTCCAGGCGTCTCGGAGTGAACCAAAGTGATGTTGTTCGGACATGGAGGCGATATCGAGAGACACGAACTTTCGATGACATGCCTCATCCAGTCCGCCCAAAGGCCGCTACAGCAGTGGATGACCGATACCTACGGATTATGACTCGGAGGAACCCTGACAGCAACGCCACCACGTTGAATAATGTTTTTTTGCGCAGGCACAGGACGTCGTGTGACGACTCAAACTATGCACAATAGGTTGCATGATGCCCAACTTCACTCCCGACGTCCCTGGCGAGATCCAACTTTGCAACCATGACACCATGCAGCGCGGTACAGATGGGCTCCACAATGTCGCATATGCCTTCAACCAGACGGTCGTCGGAGACTTGTTTGGAGGCAAACCGGTCAGGCTGAACGCCTTAGGCACAATGTCGAGAGAGGGCGGCAAGGTGGAGGTTCCCTGGTGTTTTGGGGTGACATTATGTGAGGCCGATGTCCGCCGCTGGTGGTCATGGAAGGCGCCGTAGGGCTGTACGATACGTGAATGCCATCCTCTGACCGATAGTGCAACCATACCGGCAGCATATTCGCGAGACATTCGTCTTCATGAACGACAATTCGCGCCCCCGTCGTGCACATCTTGTGAATGACTTCCTTCAGGATAACAACATCGCCCGACTAGAGTGGCCAGCTTATTCTCCGGACATGAACCCCATCGAACATGCCTGGAATAGATTGTAAAAGGCTGTTAAAGGACCATGTGACCTACCACTCTGAGAGATCTACGCCGAATCACCATTGAGGAGTGGAACAATCTGGACCAACAGTGCCTTGATGAACTTGTGGATAGTGTGCCACGACGGATACAAACATGCAGCAACGAAAGAGAACATGCTACTGGGTATTAGAGGTACCAGTGTATATAGAAATCTGAAGCACCACCTCTGAAGGTCTCGCATGCAATGTGTGGTTTTCATGAGCAATAAAAAGGGCGGAAATGATATCTATGTTGACCTCTATTCCAATTCTCTGTACAGGTTCCGGAACTCTCGGAATCGAGGTGATACAAACATTTTCTTGATGTGTGTATTTAGATACTTTTATATAATCTTTGTTTATCGTCATTAGTACTATAATTATTGGATATAAGGTACCCTTGCCATGAAAATAATTCTATTACATACAGAACCACCTTTTTGACACCACGAGTAAGGTTTCTTTATGGAAACCTCAAAGTATCCTGTTGTCCAATGTTTTCAGCAATATCAGAAGAAAGAACATACAGTAAGTGGTGCTGGTAAACAGGTGCAAAGAATGGCGAAGAGTCTGCTACGCCCTTCTTCTTCTCTTTGTATCAGTCCGCAGAGCTATTCACGGCATTGCAATAGCTACAGTATGTTAGCCAAACAAACAGAAAGTCTATTTTTAGATCCCAGTCCAACATGTAAAATTCTGTTTGCGTTGGAAGACTTCTGTAAACAAACTGAATAGTTCACTCCTTTAATACTAAATCTACAATATGTCTGCCATGACAGTGGGTGTTTTTCAGAGTTACATTTCCTTTTTGGAGATTATTTCAACAAGTTTTCCACACACAAGAAGTCACAGTTTGTTATTACAGTGATATGAAAGGGATTTTTTTCTTGACCTGGTAACAATATAATAATACCAATCATCGGAACAAAATATCTGTTGAGCCTCGCTGCAACTCTCTGCCGAAGGAAAATCATCATCACTGGAGAGATATGAATGGTCACTTGGCCTATAATTTTAATGTTATTCTTTTTACATAAAACTAGTTTCAGGACTCTCATGGCCATTTTCCATGCTCTGGACCGGTACCACTGTACATTACAACATGTTTTACATGCTACACTCTTTGTTCGATGTGTTTCTACGAACAGATGCGAATTTCTTGGGAGTCTCGAAATCCATCCACTTCATCCCAGCATTAAATGAATCCTGATTTTCATGACGGCTCGTGGTAGCTCAAATAGTAAACACATCAGTTATGTTTTCAATAAGCTACGTGGCATGTCAGTCCCGGAAAGGATATAAAATTTTCTAAATAAATGGAACAGGCGTAGCGGTAGCTAACAGAAACTGACTTTTTGATGTCGACGTTCATTGACTCCCCAGCTATTTCGGCCTTCCTTAGTTACAGTTCGTGGTCCTGCTGAAGCTTCACTTTTTCTTGTTCATCTGTTAAGTGCTTGTGTTTATTAGCAGAAGTGTGACAATGTACTAAAGTGTCCTTGTAAGTAATATGAAAACGCAGATTGAACTCGTGTTATGTAACAGGCTCTCTTGCTTGGCTTTTGTGTTCTTTGTACAAATTATAGAGAGTACAGTATTCTAAACTTCTGGGAAACATCATCTGTTTGGGTTATGGGGTTGAGAAGAGGGATTGGATGCTATACGGTCGCATACTACTACTATTATTTCTTCTGGAGTTTTGATATCAAGAACTTTCTCACCTCCATTATCTTCACCTCGAGGCTACCCAAGTTTGGCTTCCTTATGACTGTAGTCAGTCTATCATCAGAGAAAAAGAATGTTTCCAATTTCCTACATACTGTTTCACTTCTTGCGTTAGAGTTCACACAAGAAATGTTACTTGCAGTTTTCTTATCACTACAGACGTTTGTTGTTCGAGGACGCTAAGGCGCTTTCATGTATACCTGAGCACAGGACAATGCATTTTACGCAAAGAAATACCATACAGGAACACCCTATTTCCTATAAATATTCAACTACATTTCCTCGTGATGCGCCGCGCGGAGTGGCCGGGCGGTTAGAGGCGTAATGTCACTGATTGTGCGGCCCCTCCCGCCGGAGGTTCGAGTCCTCCCTCGGGCATGGGTGTGTGTGTTGTTCTTAGTATAAGTTAGTTTCAAATGGCTCTGAGCACTATGGGACTTAACATCCTTGGTCATCAGTCCCCTAGAACTTAGAACTACTTAAACCTAACTAACCTAAGGACATCACACACATCCATGCCCGAGGCAGGATTCGAACCTGCGACCGTAGCAGTCCCTAAGTTAGTTTAAATAGTGTGTAAGTCTAGGGACTGATGACATCAGCAGTTTGGTCCCTTGGGATTTCACACACATTTTCATTATTATCATTATCCTCGTGATGTCTCTGAAATGTTAGGAAAACATGTCGTTCTGCATCTGCAGATTTTAACTTTCACTTAATGCAGAATTTATCTACTACTTACGTTGTACCAATGATTGTGTACTTTATATCCTAAAAGCTTTCAAGTGGAATAAACTATTAATAATTAATTTTAAAAATAAAAAACGAGAAAATAAAAGGTGCTTTCCAGCAAGAGATAACTCTGAATGTGATGGAAAACATGCATTGTTGGAGCCATTATCTTCCAAAGTAATTGGTTCATCCTGTGTCGTCTTTATCACCTAGAGCAGGTGATGAAGCACACTGAACATAATTCAAACAACTAAATAAGCACATTCCTATTACTAGGACCATCAGAAGATCGGCCGTTCACAGCGAATTGAGAACATTCAGAACAATAGCCAGGCATAGTGGAGTTACTCCCAAGTACAGCACTTCAACTAACAGTAGACTGAAGTCTCTACTTAGGTTATATGGTTGGTTCACGAGTCAGCAATTACACTATTTGTGCCGTTAAAAGAATCTCACTAGATGAACACCATGTCGACACCACCAAGAAAATGTGGTGTTACACCACTTGGTATGTAACTGGGAAAATCTGCGAAAGTGTAACAGAGAACAGAGATGTTTGCGAAATCATTTGAACAAAGGTGACGTTGGACTATAAAGTCGATATTCAAGGAAGAGTGTGCTACTGTTCTGCTGCGACCATCGTATATCTCATGTGGAGATCATGAGTATAAGTTAGGCAGATTTGGGAGCAGCCGTTTTCTTCTCGCTCAGTAAGTATGAGGAACAAAAAAAGAAAAAGAAAAAAAAAACATTAATAATCAATGAAGTTTACTGCGTGTTTACCCAAGCAGTGGGTGCGTCATGTGTCAACAATTCCTCCGTGCCATTGGAACAAGAAACACTGGCGGTGAACTTAACCAAAACTTGATTTTGAACATTTCATGGGATACGTTTCATGTAATTCTTAAACGTTGTGTTTCTGTTTGTTTCATATAGTTATTGTAAAATAGCATCTACATCTACATGACCACTCTGTAGTTTACACTTAAGTGCCTGGCAATGTTTCATCGAACCACCTTTAGATAGTTACTCTATCGTTCCATTCTCTAAACAGCGCATGGGAATAAATGAACATTTAAATCTGTCTGTACGAGGTCTGGTTTCTCATATTTTGTCATCATGATAATTTCTTCCTGTGCACGAGGTATGTGACTGTTATACTTTTGTAGACAGATGTTTTCATCCCTTCCAGTTGCTCAGTTCCGTACGGCCATCTCATAATTTATGAGAACGCCGTCAGTAAATTTGTTTTTGTGGTGTGTTACGAATATGGAACAGCGGAACTGAGAGCAACATTATGACACCATGATTTGTGTTAACTTTAAGCAATCGGTGAGTGTGACCTTTGAAAAGTTAAAATAGGCTTATGGGGAACATTTCTTATAAAGAGGTCAAGTTTTTCGCTTTTCACATTTTTGGCAGGCCAAGAAAAGGTTGAAGATGAACCTCCCTCAAGGAGACCTTCATCTTCAAAAACCGACTAAGACGCCGAATGTGTGCTTCTTCTTGTGAGATCAGACGGATGTTTAACAATAATGATGTTGGATGACCTGTTAAACACATCAAATTTTGATCAGAGTTTTCTACATGCGATAATGTGCCAAAATGGTGCCGTAAAACCTCACATCTGAGCAGAAGGACAGTCGAAGAAACGTGTGCGTTGATCTTCTTGAGAGGACTGCTAATGACCATGAATGGTTCAGCAGTATGGATCCTGGATTTCTGAATACGATTCTGAGAGTAAACGCGAAAGTTAGGCGTGCCACACTGAGATATCTGCTCGACTGAAGAAAGCTCGAAAGCGCTAATCGAAGATGAAAACAATGCTGATTTGCTTTTTTGTCAGCAGCGGTATTGTAAACAGAGAACTTATTCATATAGGAACGACTGTAAACCAAGTGTTTACAAAGATGGCCTTGAAAGGCTGAGCAACAGGGTGAATTGATTGAAACCGACCATTGAAAACAAGTGGATGCCGCATCATGACAACGGCCAGTGTCACACGGCCAGCGACATCACGGAACTTTTTGACCTCCAAAGGTATTCCTGTTATTCCAGATCTCCTCCCCCCCCCCCCCCCCCACCCTCCTTCAGCTGATCAAAGTCCGTTTCCTTTTCGTGAAACTGAGATGTGTCTTAAAGTGACTTTGTTTTGGGGGGCTCTGGAAAACATTCAAAAGGATGTGACCGACATGTTAAAGGCCCTTTGAGTTGAAGCCTTTGAGCTCTGCACCGCCGGTGTATAGCTACCGAAGGGAAGCACTTCGAAGGGAGGTAAACACTTTTGTAAATAAAAAATCAGTCTCATTACATTTCTCACACACATAGTAGGTTGGCGGCAGTAAAATATTTCCACATCATCGCCTTTGTTATAAGGAACGGGTCGCTAGGATAACAACCTGAAAGCACGACAGATACACAGCCTGACAACCACTAGTAATTGTCCGGGATGCGAAGTCTTTTTATAGCAGGACCCCTTTGGTTGTTACCCACTGCACCTTTACAGCACAGACGGACATGGACGATATTCTAGCTCAAAGCTGTGAGGACGGGGCGTGAGTCGTGCTTGGGTAGCTCAGATGGTAGAGCACTTGCCATCGAAAGGCAAAGGTCCAGAGTTCGAGTCTCGGTCCGGCACACAGTTTTAATCTGCCGGGAAGTTTTATATCAGCACACATGCCGCTGCAGAGTGAAAATCTCATTCTTTGTCAAGAATGAGATTCCTTATGCTTAATCATCAGTCCACGATCAGTAGATGTTGCTGCCAGTTCTTCTTCTTCTGTTGATGTTAAGCCGAAATCACTTGAAATTTCCATGAATGGATTTCGAATTCAGTCGTACTGTTTAGTTTTGACGGATGGAAAATATGAATTCAGTTTCTCTTCTAAACTTATTAAATGATCTACTACTATTGGTTCAAAAAATGGTTCAAATGGCTCTGAGCACTATGGGACTTAACATCTATGGTCATCAGTCCCCTAGAACTTAGAACTACTTAAACCTAACTAACCTAAGGACATCACAAAACACCCAGTCATCACGAGGCAGAGAAAATCCCTGACACCGCCGAGAATCGAACCCGGGAACCCGGGCGCGGGAAGCGAGAACCCTACTGCACGACCACGAGCTGCGGATACTACTATTGGAAGTATTTCATTTACGTACGTGCTCCTTACCAACGGGAACATTTCCAGCTTTTCTTGAACAGCTTTTCTTTTCTATATTTGTAGTTTTCTGCGACACGCTTTAATTTTGTCTGTGGATGAGAGGATATTTTCCTATTTCCCTTGCATGCTAGAGTTCAAAACATTGAATTGCTGAAATATGACGGCTAAGTACTGTAATCTGGCAATCCTGAATTCACTCACAAAGAGGTTGCAAAACTGTAAATGTTTAATTTCTTCGAAAAACACAGGAAGTTCTTGTCGAAGCTCATGCACACTGGTAAGCACTTTCCTCCTCGGCAACCACCGGACTTCTGTGTGTAAAAGCAACCGTCTGTGTTATGACTCCATATCGATACAAAGTTTTCGAATAAAGCGGTTTTGACAGGTTTTGTATTAATAAAATTTTCCATCTGAACAACTTGCTCTAAGACTTCTCTCTATTTTTCTCAGAATATATTTGCTATTAAGGCCTACCTATAAAGAAAGCAGTGAGTTACTATAACTTCTTCATTTTGTGTTTTTTACTAAAGATATAAGGCCCCTAACAAAGTCTACTGTTTAAGGGGCGGCATGTGTACAAATGCCTACACACGACTTCCATGTTAACCGCCACTTATTGAAATAATCATTTAAAATGTTGAAAACGTCCTCACTTTGACACACTTAATTCCTTGCAAAAAGAAACTAATTTACTATTTGATCTCGATTAATGAAACGGACAGATTCTAAGAGTTGCGATTGGTTCGTAATGTCACCAACTTGGAATGCAAAGTGGAGTGCTTGAATTTATTACTTCATACATTTTTCTCAATATCAGTAGACATTTCCATAATACGCCTCCAAACCGTATCATTCGACAAAGGAATCTTGCTTATTTTCATAGCTGCTTAGTTTTCTAGCATCGTCATGACATTTTTTTTTGCTAGCATGCAAAATAAGTGACTCACCTGTAGCATAAGCTTTCATACTCTCTGCTATTAGTTCAGGGCCTTGGTGGGAAGCGCACTGAGCTTTATCAGAAACAGACATTACCCTTTGCTGCCCTTGTTAGCTATTCAGAAAATCTCTTGAAATTGTTTACAGGTTTATCTTGCAAGTGTGAATACATTGTTTTAAAACGTTTGCTCAGTTTTCGAGGAAGCAGAGTTTATACCCATATACCAAGCATAGTGGGAAAGGATGATCTTCACTCTCATCCAAGTGAAATCATAGCTTAAGTAGTTTCCATTGTACTTACAAGTAGGCCGCTGTTTTGCTTTTTTACTTGCACTTAGCATTTGTTCACTTCCAGAATAGGGTTCTTCGACGGCATGCCAGTTTTACAGAAACTGTCAGTTTTATTCGATTGTATTTTGCATATTAGATTCACTTATAACGCTTTGAAAATAAACAGTACACTGTACACAAAACACGGGCCCCACGTACACTAACACCACCTCACTGACATATCACCTAAAAGGTCTGCAATAATGTCATGCGCACAGCAATGGAGCCGCGTTTTCTTTCTGGGCCTGGACTCTTGTGTCCCCATGGGTTAACACTGCAGCGAACGATAAGTTTAAGGTTCCGTTAACCTTGCTGGAAGCTTCAGTTATGAATCCGCTGGATCACTAACCTGCAGTGGAAATGACGCTCAGAAGCATCAAAGCTTCATGAACAATGACGATCATGTTCACATATCCTACTTATTTGCAGCAAAAGACATGAAATGAAATACTATTAGTCACGGACAGCTCGACGTCAAACAATAAGCGGCTCTCGTAGATAATATCCGCTCCCAGTTTCTCTTTCCAATGATATTTTATTGACAACAGAAAGGTATGCATTTTCAATAAAATATTATTAAAGAGTGACTGGTAGCGGATGTTATTTATAGTTTTTTGATGCACTGCCGAGGTACCTAAATAGATCATAATGGCCAATAATAATAATAACATGCAGTTCACTTCCTACGTGCTATTGCAGCGCCACTCGTAGTTAGGTGGGATAGCTTCGCAGTCATTGGGAACGACACCAGTGCTAGAGATGAACCTTTCTTTCTGTTTCTTTGGATCATTAAGGGGCTCCGGAAAGGCTCAAAATCATGAAAAGTTCAATTTTTACTTTTTTGCGTTTTCTGAATCTGCAGACTATTACCTTTTAATAGATATATAATTTATTCAATTCCGTAGACTACAACTATTTTTAAATTTCTTTTGAAATGTGTTCTACATGGGCGTGACCCACTGTGGCGCTGTTAAACTGCTGTCAAATGGTGTTATTATTAACGTCCGTGTTCATCAGGTACATTTTAGTGATGTGAGATAAAGTATGTGTTGTGGCTAACCTGTGATGGTTCAATATATATCGCTGGTGTGATTGTCGATTGTTTCATGTTTATTTACTCTGTCGTTATCTCGAAAATATTCGTAATTAATTCTGTTTCTTGAGTCTCTGTTTTGTTGAAGTATAATAATGAGTAAAAGTAAAGTTATTAGAAATCCTCTGAAGGCTTTTAAGAAAAGGAGAAATGTTGGAAAACCAAAGGTATGTGTTATTACTGTAAACAATAAAGACGATAACCAAGTGAGTGAACCTAATTTCTCAAGTACACCTGCCCGTAGCAGTCAAAGTGGGAAAGAAAATACTTCACAGAAGAAGCTTGGTTCAATGAGTGAAAACAATGAATGTTTTATGGGCGAATCGGTTGTGAATGAAATATTTGATATGTCGGTTCTCAAAGGAATTTTTTCAAACTGTGTAAGATGTATTCATTGCAGTGAAGTTGGTCTGGAACTCTCCATAATAAAGGACGTAGGACTTGCTAGTGAAATACAACTGAAATGTGATAAGTGTTCATACATGACCACCTTTTGGAACAGTGTTGCAGTAACTGCAACTGAAGAAAACGAACACAACAACGAGCGATGCTTGCTTTAGACAAGGAACGCCTTCGGGCTGCAGACAGGGCTGTAAAGAGTCTATAAATACAAGCAAGAGTAAACAGGAGGAGGAATAAGAGGAAGCTGGAGGAGGAGTTTGCAGAGGATGAAGATAATCCATCCTATGGACCTGGAATGCACTAAAAAGTTAATCTAATCTTTGTCGCTCGATTCCCAAAACTTTTATTTTCTCATACTAATTACATGTTTTCTAAGGATCTTCCAAACATATTTGTTTCAAACTTTCAGTAAATGTTACACAATACCTTCTGCATAATTTAACACAGCCTTTTTCCAAAAAACTGTATATTTTTGAATATATAAATAAAAAATTGCAAAAAAATGTAAATTTTCATTACAATTGAAAAAAATCATCTTTAATAACTGAACTAAAATTTTGTAAAATCCCTGTGTTAACTTGTAGCCCATATTCCAATAAATAATCTGTAAAAAGTTCAACTTCCTACCTCAAATACTTTGTGAGGAAAGATGTAATTTATAAGCGTTATTTTAACATTGCAAATATAGGGCGTTCCGGAGCCCCTTAATTTCAGAAGTATTATAGGCAGTAAAGTGGAAGTAATGGACTTGTACCACTATGCTATGGACAAGTTGTGATTGCATGCATAGGGCACAAGGCTCAATTTCAGAATGGCTACCATCATAAAAGGAAAACGTCCATAGGCAAATCAACTGCGAAACAAAAGCACGACACGATCAGATAATATCCGTAAGAGTTTCCTTCGGAATAATGCACCAGTCGACAAATAGTTATTCACCGTTTTCTCCTCATTCTGAACGCTTGGATCTGACCAGATATCCATTAACGCTTGACAACACTGTGGAGTAACTCATTGTTTATTTACAACCTTTAAGAGAGACACAAGTGTCGTATCATTTGGTTATGGAAAGAAGGCAAGGAATGAGGTGTGCGAAAATTATTTGCGCGGCGTCTACAGGATGAAGGGTGGTGAGAGGGAGGATGTTTGGGAACATTTCACGTCCAGTGCTAGTCATCCACGGATGCCTGTGCGTCTGGTACCGACCAGCGACTAAGATAGTTACATTTAACACGCAAAAGTAAAAATGGTTAGCTAAAAGCACGTTATTTGTATCAAAAATGTGAAATTAAGGTAAGGCTTTTGTAATGCAGTTCTAGTACAAGGAGCTGAGGAAAATGGCATTTGAGGTATTTATTAATTACGAATGGCCATGAAGCATTATGTTGTAAGAAACTCCATAGTTGCAGTCTTGGACTGCAAGTTTTTTACAACATACCAAATAAGTTACTGTGTTGGCCACACCAAACTTTACCATGGATCAATTGTTATATTTGGAAATACAGTTACATTCATAATTAAATTGATTAATCACTCCCACCACTGCATATTGTTATGATTGTAGCAATGAGACAATTATCTGACCATTCTGTGTCTACAGACCGCAGCATTCTGCCATCGGAATAATTATTTTTCTCGCCCCACTGCGAATTACACTTTCCCTAGAATTCTTTACACTTCACGCTAGTGTAAAGGATGACCTCGATGGGGCAGCAATGGCTTTATCATCACTCATTATTTTGAAATACCTTTCCCCAGTTCCCAAACAGCCGATACTGTTAGATAACTAAGATTAGCAGCAGTGGAAGAGAGAAGACAGTCGGCATGAAACGATAGGAATACTGTCGACACTACAGTGTGTAAACTTTTAGATGGCAGACCTCTCCCTAGTCCTGAATCGGTAGAAGTCGGTAAACGTCGGGAGGCTTCGGTAGGCCCGCAGTTTCGACTGCTGCCAACATTACGTAGATGACTACGTTATACAAGGTAGCCATTGTCGTCTGCTTCGCTATTGTTTTGCGCTGTACTGTTCCCGTGTTTTTATTGTGCAGTCGTGCCAAACATTATCAAAATGAGTGAAGAGGCAGTTGCTGGCCCATCTCGGGAGTCGCCAACAACCCCTACCGGTAGGCCTACGGTTAGTTTCACCAAAGTTTCATTGCAATCGGATGAATGGTTTGTGAGCGCATAGTAGACAAACATATATATATATATATATATATATATATATATATATATATATATATTAATGTGCATGACGATTTCAGTTTCGTGTACGAACAACATTTCAAGCGAGTTTTAATTCCAAGCCTTTCGACTGCTTTCGTGTAAGCATGACGCGCAATTTGTAGTGCCAGCACTGCAACTGGTGGGCGTGCCTTGTCCCCCCCCCCCCCTCGCCAGCCAATGCTTGCTGCTTCCTCGTCTCCCCCCCCCCCCTCCCGCACTCCCCACACAACTCTACCGTCTGTAAGTTAACACACTGTACAAGGAGAATAAGCCACCTTATTTCCTTAACAAAACTGAACTATTCGACGAAACTTGACTGGTTCCGTATTATACCTGTCGTGAAATGGATAAAATCGAGTAGCTACATGTTCTTCTATATTTGGCCATATGTTTTCCTAAAATATTATAGGGCGCATTCATAAATGTTCTAGGGCGCACCAGTGCACCCTAGCGCACACTTTTAGTACCTCTGGTCTAAAAATTGTAATTCAACTTCAGATAGGTATATATTATTTTTTATTGACTGAATTTTTTGATGGAGGATTGTTAGATCTTTATCAGTTCCAGTGTTAGTTGCCTCTGCAGTTTCTTTCTGACTGATAGCTAATAATCAAGCTTCTTATGTGTCGGAATCTATTTTCTGTGAGCTGACTAGAGAAGTTTCTGTACTAATTCTGACAATTCTGAAACAGTGGCACTCATCTTCTATGTTCACTCTAAAGTAGAGCGCAGCCTTCCTATCAATGACAAAAGGTATTTGACCATGTGTGACCTGAGACGCACCCTCAAGGTTTTCACTAATTAGCTGAACCAAAATCCCTTTCGCAATCCTGTTAAGCTGTAGACTCTGCCTAGTGAAGTCAGATCTGTCATTACCTCCAACATGATACGTTTTACAGAACTATTAATGCATGGACGACTACATCCCTGAGACAACACAGCAGAAGCGCACGTCAGTGCGACAAGTCTGAGAAGCTATCTTGTCGTGGTTACCACATATCTTTGTACTATTTCCTAGCCTATTTACTGTGAACACCTCATTCTCACATGTGAAATCCATACATATTATAAAATATGTATACGTATGTGTCTACGTTTCACGTCTCCTCTTAAACCACAAAATCTATTTCAGTCAAACTTGGCACCCATGTCACCGTGCGATGCTAACAACCACCTACCTCTCAAAGTGGCGGGGGTGGGGGTGAAAAAGTAGCCTAGCTAACGACGCGCTTGTAGCATAACTATATTCTGTTCATCCAGTAGTCGAGAATGAGAGAACATAGTGACTTCAACCATCGTTACACATACCGTGTATCTCCGAATGTAAGACGATATTTCATCACGAAATTTCGTGCCCAGAGCAGGAGATCATCTTGCATTTGCAGCACATGACGTGGAGTTTTTCATTTCTTTACCGAATAGAACCTGCCACTCCTACCGCTTTAACCTTGCATACAGGCATGCGCTTTGAGCAGTGTCGTACGATAGCAGGAAGTGATTGTTGCGGCAAATTGTTTTATGAGTTGTTGTTTGACTTCGGACATCCAGTTTTTAAACTGCGTAGTAAAGTTTATGATGGATCGTGATCACGTGGTGTGGAACAATGTGGTTCAACTGTAAGTAGGCTGTATAGGTTTTTTTATTGGTAACGCCACCTTTGTATAAAAATCACTGGCTGTGCTGTGTGCAGTCTGTCGCTAGTTTGCATTGTTGTCTGCCATTGTAGTGTTGGGCAGCGGCAGCTGGATGTGAATAGCGCGTAGCGTTGCGCAGGTGGAGGTGAGCCGCCAGCAGTGGTGGATGTGGGGAGAGAGATGGCGGAGTTTTGTAATTTGTCATGAACTGCTATATATATTATGACTATCAAGGTAAATACGGGTACATTGTTTGTTCTCAATTAATATCTTTCATTTGCTAACTATCCCTATCAGTAGTTAGTGCCTTCCGTAGTTTAAATCTTTTATTTAGCTGGCAGTAGTGGCGCTCGCTGTACTGCAGTAGTTCGAGTAATGAAGATTTTTGTGAGGTAAGTGATTTCTGGAAGGTATAGTTTAATGTTACTCAGGGCCATTCTTTTGCAGGGATTTTTGAAAGTCAGATTGCGTTGCGCTAAAAATATTGTATGTCAGTTTAAGCACAGTCTTGTATAAATTGTTCAAAGGGGACGTTTAATTATGAAAAATTTAATCAGATCATTATTGGCCACTGCCCAACATAATTTGTAAAATTTTTTGTGGGGAGCATGGGGGCTATGTAAGTAGGCTGTTTAGGTTTTTTTATTGGTAACGCCACCTTTGTATAAAAATCACTGGCTGTGCTGTGTGCAGCCTGTGGCTAGTTTGCACTGTTGTCTGCCATTGTAATGTTGGGCAGCGGCAGCTGGATGTGAACAGCGCGTAGCGTTGCGCAGTTGGAGGTGAGCCGCCAGCAGTGGTGGATGTGGGGAGAGAGATGGCGGAGTTTTGTAATTTGTCATGAACTGCTATATATATTATGACTATCAAGGTAAATACGAGTACATTGTTTGTTCTCTATTAATATCTTTCATTTGCTAACTATCCCTATCAGTAGTTAGTGCCTTCCGTAGTTTGAATCTTTTATTTAGCTGGCAGTAGTGGCGCTCGCTGTACTGCAGTAGTTCGAGTAATGAAGATTTTTGTGAGGTAAGTGATTTCTGAAAGGTATAGTTTAATGTTATTCAGGGCCATTCTTTTGCAGGGATTTTTGAAAGTCAGATTGCGTTGCGCTAAAAATATTGTATGTCAGTTTAAGCACAGTCTTGTATAAATTGTTCAAAGGGGACGTTTCACAACATCAAACTTTTCAGTAGTTCTTAATCATGATTGTATGGCTTCGAGGAAGTTGGTGTCACAGCAGCCAATGTTCGGAGGTGGAGAATGGACAAGACTAAAAATGCGAAGTCGACTAGGAAGGCTTTCAGTGATCCACAGAGCTGACATTTCGAAAATATCCAAATATTTATGACCGAGAAATGTAAGGTAGGAAAGACAGTTTCTCGAAATGTCATACGAAACATGGCACATGAACTGGCACAGAGACACGGTGTTCAATTTAAAGCCTCTGCATGTTTCACAAGGATGATGAGGGACTGTGGAACTGTGCTGTGACACAGAACATTCCTTGCTCAGCATCTTCCAGCATCGTATGTGGAGAAGGTGGTCGAGTATCAGTGACACATTATAAGACTGAGAAAGGAACGAGCTTACTTCTTACGGCAAATCGAAAACGCTGACGAGACTCCTGCTTGCTTCGACATGCCATCCAGCACAACAGTTGAAGAGAAGAACGCAAAGGTGCATTGCTTCGCACTAGGGGCAGTGGGCAATCACGGATCACTGTTACGTGGTGTGCGGTTGTAGATGGAACAACACACGTAAAACAATACCAGAGGAAAAGCTGCCGTTTGGTGTCATATTTCGTTGCAAAGGAAAAGGATGGATGAGCAGTGACTTGGTTATAAATTAGCTCCACGCAGCGCGAAGCAGGAGACTAGGTGCTCTTCTATAGAATCTTGGGATGTTGATGTTTTGAAGGGGCATCTGACGCCTGCAGTGAAGGCAGAAATCCTGAAATTGACACAGATATCTTCGTAATTCCACGAATCAACTACTTCGCAGTTACAAGTATTAAATGTTGTGGTAAATAAGCCACTTAAGGATCATGTGGAGCACCTGTACAATAATTGGTTACTTCAAGGTAGTCACGCTGTGGCGCCTATCGAGAAGCTGATCAAGCCTTCAGTACCTCTAATTGCGGAATGGATCCTGATCTCTTGGACCTGCATATCTAGTGTATCAGTTTAAAAAGACTTTAAAAAGTGCTGTTTAACAAATGCATTAGATGTGTGAAGAATGCAAGATAACCGTGCCAGTGGCAGTGACACTGCAGATTCCATAGCCCATTCTAATGAGGAGGAATAAGTAGCATCAGTGTCCGACTATGAGAGGTCTTTACCCGATTTTATTTTCTGTATACCGGTAGATTTATTATCTCCTTCAGATACCTATAATGAAGTAACCATTTGTAAGTTTTGAAATAAGCTTAGTGCATGTACACATGGTTTTCAGTAAGCCCTTCTTGAACAAGAGGAGGTCGTCTTGCATCCGGAGTCGTGTTGGATTCGGAGATGTAGGTAATTCCTAACCATTACGAGACATTTTTCTCGCTGTCATATTTCCCCCTCCCCCCCTAATTGAACCCTTTGCTAGGCACTTTATTGTAAGTAATCACGTAGATGTAGGTGTAGATGCAGATGCAGAAATGGTAAAAGGAAATAAGTTCATCACTTACTATGCTTTCACTGTTCATGTGGTGAAACTGCAGCATCAGCATGACCTTTTAATTTATTACTTGTGTACTACGAACTATTTGCAACACATTTCGCAGACTGTATCTACATATTCCACTGAATGTATCTGCAAACTTATATCTTTGTACGACACATATGTCAGGAGATATGACGTGATAAACATTGAACCGCATGAAAAGGAAACTGCAGGGTGACATTCGCAAGAGATACAGGTGAAATATGATACAAATATTTGCGAAATATGTTAAATATAGGTGAAATATGTGTGACATGGGCAAAACCAGTAAGGCCGTGGATGAAAAGCTGTTCCTAAACTACTTGATCGATTTCACCGAAAATTGCTGCACATGTTGCTATACGAATGTTCAAATGTGTGTGCATTCCTAAGGGACCAAACAGCTCAGGTCATCGGTTCCTAGACTTACACACTACTTAAACGAACCTGAACTTATTTATGCTAAGAGCAACATACACATCCATGCCCGAGGGATGGCTCGAGCCTCCCGCGGGAGGGGCCGCGCAATCCGTGACATGGCGACTGTAACAGCGTGGCAACTCCGCCTGGCTTTACTATACGGAAATGGATAGTGTGCGGCTGAGAATCACCAAGTTCCTACTGGAGTGGAAATAAAACTTGTTGATGGAGAGAGAAGGGGGAGGAGGACATGGACAGAGAGGGGGGTAAGGGGATGGACTAGGAAATGGACAGAGAGAGACGATTAAAATATCTGCCATAAAATTAAAGGAGCGTACCAAAGAACCATGAGTAGATCGCTGAAGGCGACTATTCCACCAAACACTTACAGACTTTACCGAGCATGAGTAGCACACTGAAATTCATCGCTCAATATGTCTAACGTATCTGCATGCTGATGGTGTGTACATATACGAAGTTAACTTAACATCCGTCCTCGTCTTCTGGGTGCTTCACTCTTTTTGTGAAGCAATGTAGTATAGGCGATCTGTTTCGTAGATAGCGCTACCAGAAATTATTAAGTTTCTTCATGAAATATCAGTATCAGACACGCGTAAAGCACTTGAGTTAATTATTTACTACAAAATTCATCACGGCACCCAACATTTGTCAGTCTGATGATCGTGATTATATTTCTAGTAGAATATTACAATCTTTGTCGATTAACATTCATCTGTAAAACTGGAGATAGCAAACCAATTCTGGCTACAGATCTATTTCACTTCTTGCAGTCCTTTCAAAGCTGTTTATTAAAGGGTTCTGTCATGCAACACTGGCTCATGTAAGGAGGGTCTTTCAGTACGAATTTCGTAAAGGGTCCTCGCCTGAGTAAGCACTTCAGGATCCAATGAAATTGATTCTGACAGAGGTAAAGCGGAAAAAATTATACTGTTGTTATATTTTGTGATCTTTGCAGACACCTTGAGCATGTGGATCAGAAAATTCTAAACTTAACCTCAGAATGAGGGAAGATGGCATGCCATGTTCCACTCTTATTTTAATCTTCATAAATTTAATGCGCTGTTCAAAAACTCGAACGTGTTCTGATGAGATAAGCTTATTAATCGAAGGGTCAAAGTCAACCTTAACAGACTCGTTTCACACCTTTGCTTTGCAGAACTATAAGACGTTCACGAAGACCAAATCTCACAACATAACATGCAATTTCAAACAAGGAATAATCATGTGCTAGCCGCAGAAGTAGCCATGGAGACAATGCACAGATAATAAAAAGATCAGCTCATCATATTTTTCCCTTCAAAGTATTTCTCTTTGTGCTGACAAAAGACAAAACTGTTTGATAATTTTGCGTATCTTCACTCCATGTTTTCCAATGTATTTATCTTCCAGGGCAGCACGCATAAAGTAAATAACGTTCTCATTTAGCAGAAGGGAACAGTAAGAATACAACGTAAAATAGGTAACTAGATCTAGCACGAACCATTTCATAGCTCTTGGAATAAATTTTTCTTTTTGAGAATAAACATCAATTTCAGCTTAGCTGCAATGAATAAAATCACAGTGGACTACACCGATGTTCGTATAGGCTCTGCCTTTTTGTATACTGTTGGAGTGTCGTTATATGAGCTGGACAAAAGTTATTCAACAGACGCACACCTACCACAAAGCCAGAAATTGGGAACCCTAAACAGTTGAAAAGAAAATTAAAAATATAGCTGATTAACCACATGTTCTACAAAACATCTGAACATCTCACTAAAGGATTGAAAAGTTTTGTTAGCTGCGTCGTTAGCAGCTGCGCCCGATTTTACAGCTGTGTTTCCTGGGACGGGGTGACCGTCAACGCCTCGATATACGAAGCACGTAATGGCAGGTGTCATTCCAGTTTTCGGGACATGCTTCACTAAAGTTGAAACGACTGCAGCGCAGACACATTGTGGATGGTTCCACCATTAGCGCTAAACGTCAGCTTGCATTCTGGAGCGTCGTGGCGTCAAACATAACGTGACGCCGTTGACGTCATCGGCGGCCTCGAATCCCGTACATTGTGGAAAATGTCAACATAGCTGCCGTTCCATGAAGTTACTGTGACCAGCGTCACAGTTCCTACATAACAGTACGCAGCATGTCATTCTCAATGGAGAGAAGTCTTCCGAAGTAAGAGTGATTTCAGGTGTGCCACAGGGGAGTGTCGTAGGACCGCTGCTATTCACAATGTACATAAATGATCTTGTGGATGACATCTGAAGTTCACTGAGGCTTTTTGCGGATGATGCTGTGGTATATCGAGAGGCTGTAACAATGGAAAATTGTACTGAAATGCAGGAGGATCTGCAGCGAATTGACGCATGGTGCAGGGAATGCCAATTGAATCACAATGTAGACAAGTGTAATGTGCTTCGAATACATAGAATAAAAGATCCCTTATCATTTAGCTACAAT
Source organism: Schistocerca americana (assembly GCF_021461395.2). NCBI lineage: Eukaryota > Metazoa > Arthropoda > Insecta > Orthoptera > Acrididae > Schistocerca > Schistocerca americana. The sequence continues at coordinate 138,566,716 of NC_060120.1, read as the reverse complement.
ATAGCAGGTGAGCAACTGGAAGCAGTTAATTCCATAAATTATGTGGGAGTACGCATTTGGAGTGATTTAAAATGGAATGATCATATAAAGTTGATCGTCGATAAAGCAGATGCCAGACTGAGATTCATTGGAAGAATCCTAAGGAAATGCAATCCGAAAAGAAAGGAAGTAGGTTACAGTACGCTTGTTCGCCCACTGCTTGAATACTGCTCAGCAGTGTGGGATCCGGACCAGATAGGGTTGATAGAAGAGATAGATTCAACGGAGAGCAGCGCGTTTCGTTACTGGATCATTTGGTAATCGCGAAAGCGTTACGGAGATGATAAACTCCAGTGGAAGACTCTGCAGAAGAGACGTTCAGTAGCTCGGTACGAGCCTTTGTTGAAGTTTCGAGAACATACCTTCACCGAGGAGTCAAGCAGTATATTGCTCCCTCCTAAGTTTATCTCGCGAAGAGACCATGAGGATAAAATCAGAGAGATTAGAGCCCACAGAAAGGCATACTGACAATCATTCTTTCCACGCACAATACGAGACTGGAATAGAAGGGAGAACCTAAAGAGGTACTCAATGAACCCTCCGCCACACACCGTCAGGTGGCTTGCGGAGTATGGCTGTAGATGTAAATGTAGATGTAGATACACTCATTAAACATGTTCGGTTTGCTGCATCGCTAAGTGATGTTTCAAATGGTTCAAATGACTCTGAGCACTATGGGAACATCTGAGGTCATCAGTCCCCTAGAACTTAGAACTACTTAAACCTAACTAACGTAAGGAGATCACACACATCCATGCTCGAGGCAGGATTCGAACCTGCAACCGTAGCGGTCACGCAGTTCCAGACTTAAGCGCCTAGAACCGCTCGGTCACACCGGCCAGCAAGTAATGTTTAGACCTGGGAGGTTACAATACAGAAAGCTGTCCTTAAACATCAGCAATGAAGTTATTCTATAATTTTACATTGGATGTAGTCTCTCCTAGATTCCCCAGAGTCAGGCTGCACCAAACAACAGCAGAGCACAACGATGCTAACTGAAATGCAGTTCCTTTTTGTCAGTACCAAACTGGCAATAACCTATGCCTCTTCTTGTTCATAGCTTCATAAAATAAGCCCATTAGGTTGAAACACGTATGTAACGCAGCAGCGATGGCGAGGCATTGCAGCGTCTCTGACCAGAGAGTATGCGCTTGACAGCGCGAGTGTTGCGAGGAGTTCGCTAGTTGTCGCTATGCAGAGCAGTACTCTGTCTGTAGTCGTGGCAGTCTACAGCTCGATTTAGTTACGGGCAGTTCGCTAGTAGTAGTCGTGCAGTGCAGTACGCTAATAGTCGTCATGCAGAGCGGTCGGTCAGTAGTAGCAGCCCAGTGCGGTTGTGTGATGTAGGCGGTCGGCAACACTGGTCAAGATGCTGAATGAGGTATACTGTTAATTAATATAATCATTAGATAATGTAAAAATTTATTTATTGTAATTATTCTCCAACAAGTGCCCCAATAATAATTTTTATTTCAAAAGCATTTTTTCAAAAAATTTTATTTTTTATGGAACTAAAGATTTCGTTGCACTTCCCATGTCATTCCACTTCTTTTAAAGAAAATTTTCAGTAAAATCACAGAAAAAAGGAATATTATCATTTGCAATGCAGTTCCTCCAAGCCGTGCGGAAAGATAAGAGCAGAAATTTGACATCCAGTTATTCTGAGAAAAGACTTTAATTCTGATTGTTTTGCACAGGGCCAAAGACCGATATTTCGGTTTAATTGAATTTTCTTATCACTGAATGGACTTTAATTTTTCGTGAGGAATTTATATTTGAGTCAGATTGCGAATTTCACATTTTTGTTGCCATTGTCAGTACATTTCATTGTGGGCAGGTTACGCTTAGCGCAATGTCCATTAGCATTCATAATTAAATATTGTCATATTTCTTTCTTTCAAATTTTTGTGGGGAGGTTACACTCGGCTCCCATTTGTATTAAGTATTGACATTTTCTTTAAATTTTCGGTGGGGAGGTTACACTTGGCGACACCCAGTCCAGGATCGTATTTCGTTGAGAATCTTTTGAGGAACAGTCAGATATCTGCTCTTATTTGCTTAGATATAATTAGGATTTGGCGCTACGCTTTTATTAACTTGTGACTTTCTTTCCACAGATCAACGACAATTCGTTTGCTCTGTTGTATTTTTGTGTTGTTTTTGCATTGTGCTTATTTGTTTTGTGAATAATTGTGACTACTGTTAAAATGCCGCGAAAGACTGTGAATAGTGTATCGCGAGGTATTATGAATGAAATTACCGACTCAAACAACTTTACCGATAGGACATGTGACACGCAGTGTAATGATGACAATCCTGCGTTCACTAACAATCAGTGCATTCCAACCACTAGTGATGACTTTTACCCTGATAATGAACAAACGAACTCAATTGTCTCGTCTGTTAATTGGACGACAATTGATGACGCAGAACGCTCTATTGTAATGAGCGCTGCCGTGCTTAACACACCCGATTTGGAAAATTCAAGTAACGTACAGACAAATTTGTCTAGTGAAAATGAACAGTGTACTGAAAGTAGGACGGATTTATTTAATTCCGAAATAATGTTTGACAGTGTACATCCGACTGACAAACCTTTTTCTAAATCTCAGAATAACCAAATGGTTACGGTAAGCGAGAAAGTTCCAGATCCACCACTAAACAGCACAGAGAGTATTAACGCTAACTTTGGCTTTGAACAAATTATAGCAAGATTGCTACAACAACAATTTTGTGAACAGGACAAAAAATTTAATAAAATTGATGAAAATTTCAAACAACAGAACGAAAAACAAGACAAACTTAGTGAACAGGTCAAACAAGATAATGCAAAACTCAAACAACACTTAAATGAAAAATTAGACGACAATTCCAGACAGCTTAGTGAACAAATAAGAGCCGTTGCCGCGCAGTGTCATGACACTAAGGAACAGTTGCGAGTGGAAATTGAGGCTTGTTCACGAAAAAATAGCGAAGAAATAAAGTCTGTTGCGCAAGAATTAAGGGAAATGCAAACAGCCGCAACAGAAACACTCAGAGACGAAATTAGCGGAGTCGCTAAATAATGCTCTGAAAAAGCTACACAACTACGGGACGAGTTTAAAGCAATGACAGCAGAACTTTCGCGCACAATGGATGAAAAGATCGACGCGAAATTCGAACAGCAGAACATTCAGATTAACGAGCGCTTTAATCAACACATACAGAACAGTGATACGCGTTTCCGCAAATTTATTCAAGATCAAAACAAAGTAAAACGACAAGTCATGGAAACAATCACTGCACAAAGACAAGAGGACAAACGTAAAATGTTCGCGAAAGCGAAGACGTATGTAGACAATAATATTACTACAGTGTCCGACAAAATTAACACCATAGAACAGTTGAACGCGGAATTACGGGATGAAATTTCTGATCTTAAATCAAAAACAGATACACACACAGTAAATATTCAAACAGTGACAGACCGATTCGAACAATTAGAACTAACACAGGATTGCGATGTCATCAAAGCTGATGTTAAAAAACTGAGCGAAACTACGCGTAAGTTGCAAAAACAGATTAATGCGTCCGATTCTAAAACTGATGAACAGGCAAAAATACTGACTGAAAAATATGATGAATTAGCCAGTCGTATTGACGCTATCGAAAATACTAATGACAATAAATCAGACGATACTGCACCGGTTTCATTTAACCAAACACCTGAATTTCAAAATTTACAGCAGACAATTAATGAGATCGATTCATCTAACAACACGTTACGTAGGAAGTTGTCAAATTTACAACAAGAAGTAACAGAGATGAAAAACATTTCAGTTAATAACATATCACAGCAGACGCCACTTTGCGAACATTTGTCAGACTCACGCAGTGCGTATAATGTGAGCAATTTATAGAGACTAAGAGACGTAAAATCCGAAAAGCCACGCGACTTAAAATCTGAAAAGCTATACAACTGGAAATCCGAAATGACACAGACAAACAGACTTTCACACAAACCTGAACGTGTTCTCAAATTCAGTGACGAGAGCGTTGATAATAAGCAATTTGTGTTTGTAAGAAAATGTAAAGAATTTAATAATGACAGAACACAAGTACACGCTTTGAGCTGTATACGACAATTTATCTTTGTACATTCACCGCTATTACCTGTAATGCAAAAGCTACCTTTGAACCAGATGCGACAATTTATTTTTGTATTTTCATCAGCATTGCCCGTAATAAGGAAACTTGAATTAACATGGATACAACTATTTACTTTTGGAATTTTTCCGCTATTGGTTGCAACGCAAAGGCTAAAATTTATTTGCAGTGCGTAAATGACCTCAGGGGATTCATTACGCTTTAATGAATATGTGCCGTAGCGAGCATAGCGCCCCGAGCTGTAGTAGTGCTGTTTCATCTTTAGTTTTCTGCACTGCTGCCTTTTCTTCTACTATCCTTTATATCTATCAAAACTGCTCTTTAACTATTGCTCTTTCTAGAATTAAGAAACATATGTAATGAAAACCGGACATGACAAATTTTTTACCGAATGTGACAATATTCAGTAGGCACTCCCGTAATGACAACTACCGCCGTAATTTTAATAACAGATAAAATCGTAATCATCAGTATGTGTAAAGTTATTAGTTACAGCAAACGCATTTTTTGGTAACAATAGACCTTTTCACCACAACAGCATGAAAGTCAGCCGCTTAGCATACCTAACCAACAATGCAGTCTACAAGGTCAACCAAACTTTAATGTTTCGCCGCGTGCACGTATAGTCCCAGCTCCAACAAATAGTAACGCATGGCAGCAAAGAAATAACTACGTACAGACAACACACTATTTCAACTCATATCGCAATGCGCCGTATAGAAATTACTATCATGACAGACGTAAAAATGATGAGCACAATTTTCAGCGTACATTTAATAACAGTCGATCTTATGAGCAGCAACAACACCAGCAACAACATATTATGACGAATGAAACAGACAATAGGTGTCATCTATAGCGTAACACGTCAGTAAGAAATAACAGAACAGTTCGTATAGTGGATATGCCACAGCATCCACCCGTAAATAATAACACGTACGATAAATTTTAATCACATACAGCACAGATTGCATATTACAGTAACGCAAACATTACTTTTGACACGCAGAATTTTGCTCACGAGAATGTTATTTGAAACATGCTCTGTTGAATGCACCACTTTTATCGCACCCAGACCTTACTAGAAATTTTTCCATTGCCACCGACAGTTCCAACACCGCTTTAGGCGTACACATTTTCCAGGAAATTGAAGAAGATGGTTCAATAGTAATTAAAAACATCGCATTTGCAAGCCGCATTTTGTCACCTGCTGAACGAAATTACTCTGTTACAGAATTGGAAACATTATGTGTTGTATGGGCTTTTACGAGATTTAGGCATTTTCTTTATGGCAGACATACCACCGTCTACACAGACCACAGAGCGATACAATTTTTACTTTCGGCTAAATTCACTCACGACAGATTAAGCAGATGGAAACTATATTTACAAGAATTTAATTTTACGATTGTTCACATTCCCGGCACACAAAATGTTATAGCAGACGCACTATCGCGTTCTCTCGGCAACAATCAGCAAGACGTAGCAACCAACTTCTGCAAAACAAATTTCAGTGTCATGTACATTCAGCAAGTTGCATTTGAAAACTTTATTTCATCGTCATTACAGGACATAGCGCAAGAACAAAATAAAGACAATGTGTGGAAAGAAATTAAACACCTTTGGCAAGATAAGAATAATGTTACGATTAGAAACCATTACACTGTACGCAATGACATTCTGTTTCGCCGCTCTCATCCTGACAGCAACAATTGGTTATTATGCATACCTGACGAACTGGTTAACAAATTAATTTGGTACACTCATTTAAGCTGCGCACATTACGGAGCACGAAAATGTTTTCTTATACTGAGACAGAACTGTTATTTTGCCAACATGGAGAAACGTATACTACGAGTTTTAGCGTCTTGTAAAATTTGCCAGAAAGCTAAATCAGACACCACTTCACATATTCCTCCATTATATCCCATTATACCTGTTAAATTAAGACATATGGCCGCAGTAGACATTTTTGGTCCGATTCCGAGAACTAACAGAGGTTTTTGCTACATCTTTGTCGCTGTTGAGCTCACTTCAAAATTTGTTACTTTCACTCCATTACGCAAAGCTACTGCCAAAACTGTTTCGAAGGCATTTGTAAAACATTTTCAATTTCATGTAGGGCATGTAATGAAAGTAATTTCTGACAATAGATCTCAATTTCGTAGTACCGTATGGACACGCATGTTACGAGCCAGAAACATTTCTCCGATCTATATATCCAAGTACCACGCTTCTTCGAACCCCTGTGAAAGATTAATGAAAGAAATTGGTAAGCTGTGCCGAATATACTGCCACAAAAGACATATTGATTGGGATACACACATACTCTCATTCCAAGATGTAATTAATTCCATTCCAAATGAATCCACTATGCTATCTCCGACTGTTATACTGAAAAACGTTGAACCACCGAACAAAATTAAAGAATTAGTAAAATTACCCAAATGTAGGCGACTAAGACACCACGAAATAATTGACATTGCGCTGAAGAACATCAAACGTGCCGCAGAGCGCCGGAGAAGACAGCAAAAACAGGTTTGTACACGGCGCGACTTTCACGTTGGACAGAAGATACTAGTACGTACACACTATTTATCCAGTAAATTAAAAGGTAAGTGCAGTAAATTTGAACTTCTATACGCAGGTCCATATCGGATTCGCAGCATTCCTCATCCCAATGTTGTACACGTCGAAACTTTGAGAACTAGAAAATCGAAAGGCAATCACCATATCTCAAACATTAAACCGTTTATTGAGTGAAACCACTGTATGATTCAACACACTATGATGCCATTTACTAATGCAATTATATTCACCTGACTAATTACTGATGATTATCGTATTTTTCTTGGCAAGTGCCCGGCAAGGTAAGGTTAGCAGGTCGCTTTTCTTGTCGTTACACATCAGACCATGCACATTTTCCATTTTTTTTTTTTGTGTATGATTGTACTCCAGTTTTATTTGTATGTAATGTGAAATAGTTAAGATATAACACACACCAGTTGACTTTGACATTTTTTGCCTTATGACATCTCAACTTCGTGACTGTTTTACATTTTTTACTGCTGCATTGTGATATTCTGTGTACATTTTTGCATCTGAACACTGTCAATGTCTTTGACATATTACGTTTTCTGTCATGTTATGCTGTATGGTTAATTATGTCACCATAAACCAGTCATTATTTAGTGGGTATAGGATTTAAATGCAAGACATTGATCTTTGTTCATGAATTTCAGAAAGAAATGATGCATGTAAGAAATAAATTCAACAGAAATGGGAATTCACCTACGGAATAAACGAAAGGAGATGCAATAACTTTATGAGGAAGAGTAAATGGATCAGGATTGGCAGGCATTAACAAGAATATACAATACTCATCATAGAATAGCAGTCTTAACTAATTTTTTCTTTCAGAATACAAGGTGATTGATGCAGGCTGTCAGAGAGAACTACACATCTTAGTTTTAGTGATGAAATATGCTAGAGATAAGGAATAGTTGTATAATGAGTAATGAAGTGATTTTTTTTGCAGATGATAATGAATACTGATGAATAATGATGAAGGAAATAGTATTATGGATAATGAAGTTTTTCTTTACAGGTGATGATAATAATGAAGTTATGATGTTATGGATAATGAAGTTTTTTCTTTACAGATGAGGATAATGTTGAAGTTATGTATTTATGCTATGTAGTTATTTAAGTATTTGTTGCAGTTTGTTTTGAAAGCAGGTGTTACATTGCATAGTAGGATGACAGAAAGTTTTGGAAAGGACAGCTATGGAACACATTTTATACACATTTCACTACCTGTTAATTCGAAGTTCACTACTTTTCAGCATAGTGTGCGTTTCTTCTTTCAGGTCAATAATCCGTTTTTGTATTTTTTCCAGGAGAAGCTTTTCATGATACTTACTAAACCTGTTAGTTATTATACCTATTCTAGTACTTGCATTTTATTTTTTTTACCCATTTGTGTTTATCATTTATAAATGTGATCACATATACTGCCTTGTGACATAACCTTGCTACAGCTGACTCATGACGAATGACGTTACCTATCCTCATTTGCAGCAATAGGTCAAAAACAAATAGTGTTATGCCTCAGCAATTAATTATCGATCCCAACGCAATGCATTGCTAACAAAAAAAAAATGTATTACCAGTCCCAAATAGTGATACCAGTTTGAGAAAATTCTGAATAATACTGATTAGCTCTGAATAGTATGTCACTTCAGTAATGACTTCTTAATGAGACAAAATGTGTATATATTTAATAATGCTTTGTCACTGGTTAATAACTGCCACTGTTTATTGTAATGAGACTACTTGTAATGCCCGTGATTATTAATGCTATGACTGTAATTAACTGATTTTTATAATGACTTTGTAATGATCTGAATACTACTGAATGAGGAACACTGTTTATTATAATGAGTACTTATAATGCCCATGATTATTAATGCTATGACTGTAATTAACTGATTTTAATAATGACTTCGTAATGATCTGAGTAATACTGAATGATGAACTATGTTTTATTCCATTCAATACTTGCTGGCCACTGAGTGCCAATAATTAATGTCAATCAACGAATTATGTTATTAATTATGCCATTAATTAGCTCTTGTTTTCAATGTTCATACTTTGTTATTGGAAATGAATGTGACTGTTTAATAATGCTTTGTAATTAGAAGAAGGCTAATGATTCTTACTAGATTGGAATGACACATAATTAATTAACTATGCTATTGTTTCATAATGCTTTGTGGTTAGGAAAAAGATAATGATTATTACTATTGGAAGACAAATGATTAATTAATTATACTATATTTTGTAACTGGAAAAGAATGCGATTATTTCATAATGCTTTGTAACTAGGAAAAGAAGGCTACTGATTCTATGTAAAACAATTAATGAACATTTTTCTGTAATACTACATACTTGGTACAGAAATGTTCAATAACTGGGCTATGAATGCCACAAACTACTAATTAAGTCTGTAATTGTCAATATTATGTGACTTGATGTCCTTCACCTCATGAGCTAACTACCCTGAATTACTGCAATGTCCATTTTGTCCTGTTTATCCCAGTGATCATGGAGCACTATCTTTGGTTTTGCACTAATTCTACGTTGGTGTGCCTTGTAAGAGCGTGGTGTTGACACGACATGCTGTCCACCACCGTGAGCGATGAAGACGTTATTATGGTCCCACTGTTTGGTGTACCTAATGTACTGCCAAAATGAAAACATGGAACATTACTACGACAGTTCAGTGTCTTGGCTACACTGATAAATTCTGATGGGAAAAGAACTTCAAGTTGTGTCACTTGGTGTTGTACTTCTGTGGAAAGATATGGACTTTCAGAGCAGCTGTGTGCAATCTAAAGTGCTACAAGCATGATGCAATCCTTCCCTTTCCTATCCTAACTCTTGTCACATAGTGAAAATCATTTTTTGCTAACGTCATTTATGTTCATGGCTATACATTTTTTTTCGATTCGCTGAACTCCAGTGCGAGTACACTTATGTGCACTTTGGACATGATTTTTTTGCCATTATGTTTATTTATTGCGAAAATGCTAAAGATATATTTTTTCGATTTGTTCTGAAGTACAGTATATGTACACTCTTGTCTTTTATATTGTATATAAATTTTTTATTTTAATGATATGTTCTGAACTACAGTACATGTGCACTTATGTTAGGCGTTAATATGTTTTCTACTGAACTTCAGTGCCTGTGCACTTTTCTCATTTTTCAATATGATTTGTACTCATTCTGTATATTCAACACTTCAGTGCGTTTGCACTTATGTCATTTGTTATTAATTGTATATACATTTCATCATTTACTGATATGTTCTCAACTGCAGTGCATGTGCACTCATGTCACTTGTCAACATAATATTTTTTGCCAGTCTGTTCATTTGTTCTAAATATGCCAATGAATTTTTTTTCAGTGCCTGTGCACTTTGTTTTCTGTCAAATAATTTTTATATACACTTTTCTGATTTGCTACTATGTTTTGTACTCACATTTTGTCTTTGTCTGATATATTTTGTACTTAGTGCGTGTGCACAACATTTACTTTATGTACTACATCTAAATATTCTGTAAATTGTAGAATTTTATTAATTAGAAAAAAATTTGCCGCGATTGGCAAGTCCAAATGACTCACCATCGCTGCCAAATTTTTGCCCCCCCAGTGGAGGGTTATATGAAACACGTATGTAACGCAGCAGCGATGGCGAGGCATTGCAGCGTCTCTGACCAGAGAGTATGCGCTTGACCGCGCGAGTGTTGCGAGGAGTTCGCTAGTTGTCGCTATGCAGAGCAGTACTCTGTCTGTAGTCGTGGCAGTCTGCAGCTCGATTTAGTTACGGGCAGTTCGCTAGTAGTAGTCGTGCAGTGCAGTACGCTAATAGTCGTCATGCAGAGCGGTCGGTCAGTAGTAGCAGCCCAGTGCGGTTGTGTGATGTAGGCGGTCGGCAACACTGGTCAAGATGCTGAATGAGGTATACTGTTAATTAATATAATCATTAGATAATGTAAAAATTTATTTATTGTAATTATTCTCCAACAAGTGCCCCAATAATAATTTTTATTTCAAAAGCATTTTTTCAAAAAATTTTATTTTTTATGGAACTAAAGATTTCGTTGCACTTCCCATTTCATTCCACTTCTTTTAAAGAAAATTTTCAGTAAAATCACAGAAAAAAGGAATATTATCATTTGCAATGCAGTTCCTCCAAGCCGTGCGGAAAGATAAGAGCAGAAATTTGACATCCAGTTATTCTGAGAAAAGACTTTAATTCTGATTGTTTTGCACAGGGCCAAAGACCGATATTTCGGTTTAATTGAATTTTCTTATCACTGAATGGACTTTAATTTTTCGTGAGGAATTTATATTTGAGTCAGATTGCGAATTTCACATTTTTGTCGCCATTGTCAGTACATTTCATTGTGGGCAGGTTACGCTTAGCGCAATGTCCATTAGCATTCATAATTAAATATTGTCATATTTCTTTCTTTCAAATTTTTGTGGGGAGTTTACAGGGTTCAAGCATTCTTCTGAAAGATTCACGACCATTACTGCTGCTCATACAGAGTTATGTCGTCAGCAACACCAACAATCACTTGGTGTATCTTAATATAGACTGTATTGCTGAACTCAGGCATTGTAACAAAAAGCTCAACATGCTAAGAGTAATTGGGCACCATGGCATCAGGTACAATGGAATTTTCCATGCTGTCGCCAAGAGCCAATCACTTGAAACAAAGACGCAATTTCATGTTCCTTACACAGACTTTCTGCAAGACATAGGCAGCAGGTCAGAACATTGTGCAACAGTAGATAGTGCCTGCCATACCAACAGACGGGAAAACATTACGCAGGTATACCACCAAGTATCCCTGCACAATGGTGCTATTCCCTTGGTATGTATCGCAGGAAGTTTCTGGTTTGTAGGTTTCGTCTTCACTTTAGCCAAGGACAGCACCGACTGCATCTCTTTCGGTTATAACTGACTGACCCATCCCAATGTGTTGTGGCGCAGAGGATGACATCGACCACATAATTTTCGTCTGCCTCCTGCGATAGCATGCAACAGGGATACTACAGTGCTGGTGCCTCATGGACAACTTCCTAAAAAAGCGAAGACAGTACTCGCAGTGTTTGATGTGTCACTGTATACGTATAATGTTTTGGCGGCTGAAGATATCATGATTTGTTATATAGTCAACCTTTGGATCCGAGTACCTTGGGTTTCGAATCCGCGCTACACTGCATGGAACCCGATGACCACTAGAGGTCTCTGCAGCAGTCGCACCGTAAGCTGTGGCTGCGCACGCTCCTGGCCCCGAGTCTAACGTGAGGGCGCCATAATGGAGCACGTGGTCCCAGCGACCAATAGCGACACACCCTGTCGTGTATTTGGGTGGCTGCCTCTCACCCAGAGAAGCAGTCTGGTATTCGCCTTGAGTTTGTTGATATCTCACTTACAGACATTGTGTTTATGTTGCGTGTGCTTACTTCCCGTTTATCAGTGGATGTTGTTTAGATTTCGTGAGGTTATCTCTTGTGACCCCATTGCTTAATACTTTGATGTTGATCTTGGTGTTTTGCTCGGTTGTCTGTCATCGTGCTTGTCCTTCCATTCTTGTTCGTCCATCTTGTTTGTTCGCGGGCCGCTCCCTTTTGGTCCGCCACGTTTCCGTAAGCGGCAATCCTGCGACAGTTCCTGTCGTGGTTACAACACAACCAATGTAAATATTCATTGTGAGTCTTGGATATATGTGTGCATGTTATGTGTGTGACTGGCTATCCCTTTTAATTTGTAACATATCATGTATTGGATTCTGAGTTACATAGTCATTTCCCGTGCTGTTTGATGGTGTCCTTGCAGCTCTCGGAAACGTAGTATGCATGAGGCGATTATGTGTAATTCATTTTGATCAACAGCAAATTGTTGCCATCCTCGCCTTGTCACTAAATGGTATCTGTAAGTGTGAGTATGTGAGTGACTGAGTCTGCGGAATTGCCAGTTGCGCAAAAGATGGTTTCGTTTCCTCTCTTGGTCGACTTGAGGGCAAGTTTCTGGCAAGTAGAATTTCACATAGCGTGGAGAAAAGATACTGAATTTCTGTGGTTTGGGGTATGCTATCAGTTTCGCAAATTATCGTTTGGTCTTAACACTTTTTCTGTCGCCTTCATTCACAGTTTAAGCTCCATTTTACCTGTGTACTTGAAATAGACGTTGTTTCGTATGTTGATGGCAGCATAGCTAAAAAAACCTTGCTCAGAACTGTATCATCAATAGTTTGATACAGATTTTTCAAGAATCAGAAATTACGGTCAGTCCGGAAAAATCAAAATTTGGCAAGACCAGCTCCCCTGGCTTAATACACTTTTATGGTCGCTTCTTGAGTTTGAAAATTATTGCTAGCCCAAAACTTAGTTCTATTGCTGGTAAAAAGACAATGTGGAATTGGGATGAACAGGCGCAAGTAGAGTTTCTAAGTTTAAATGATGCACTTCTGAATGCTCAAATTCTTGCACACCCAGACCTTTCACGAGGTTTTCTTTGGCTACAGATTAGCAAAGATTAGGTTAGTTGCTCATCTGTTCCAGCAATTAGAGGGAAATGGTGTCACTGTGCCAAGAAGTATAGCTTTGGATGGCCGTGTTCTAGCGAAATCAGCAAGACGTTATACGGTAACAAACTAGAAGCTCTTGCAATCATTTGGGCAATTTTCCAAATTTCATTTCTTCTTGTTTGGAAAATATATTAACGTCAACACGTACCATCGTGCACTACAATTTTACATTAGTTCAAAATTGAATGATGACAGATTAAAACGTTGGTCATAGCTCACATGATGTTGTCGCTGACACTTTATCTCGTGCAATTTCTGGCATAGAAAAAAGGAATATAGAAACGAATCTTGATAAAAATTTCAGTATACTGTATGAGAACTTTATTGCTTCCTCCTTTAAAAGAGACAGCAACGGGATAAGTATCCCGTCTGAAGAGAGTGAAAGTGACGTGATGAAAAAAATAAATAAAACATACAGAGATAAGACAATATTACCTTGTACGCGAGAATACTCTCTTTAAGCTATGTACTATCAACAACTCACGTTTGGTTTTATGTATTTCTCATTATTTCGTAAACAGCTCATTTAGTACACGCATCTCAGTTACGTTTAGTTTCGCCCAAATAGGTTTTTCAAGAAACTCTGCACAACCTGTTACTTCGATGACATGGAAAAGACAGTCAGAAATGTTTTATCTGTATACAAACAATATCAAAGAGAAAATGCGTGTACTATTGCACACTGTGCTCCACTATTTCCCAACATTTCACAAAGTTAAAAAAATTAGCAGCTGTGGATGTTCTAGGTCCACTTGTAAGAATTCAGTATGGATATTTATATGTTTTTGTTACCGTAGACTAACTTCTAAATTTGTCTCCCTCACCCTGTTACGAAGAACCATTGGAAAAACTATATCACGTGCATTTGTAAAGTAGTCTCGGTCAATGGTCCCCAGTTTCGGTCAGGCACCTGGGCAAATGACATAATTAAATCCATATTCAGCCCTCTCTGTTGGTCACACGGTAATCCTCTGAACGGCTGGTGCGAGAAACCAATGAACTTTACGGGTTATACTGTCACCAGCAACATCAGAGATGGGACAGGAACATACACATGTTTCGGAGTATTTTAAACGAATTGTTACATGCCTCTACTTCATTGCCTCCCTTAACTGTACTTAAGAATTTCGTAATTGTTAGGATTTTCTTTTGTTGTGGAGTCTTTTTGAGAATAACCAGAGTTTCATTTTTCAAAAACGATTTTCTTGAAAGTAAAACTCTTCTCTGTCTTTCTTAGTGAAGTTTTGGATGTTTTGTCATGTGTGCATTGCACCTTACGCCACATGAAGCCATAGATTTTATCTGACAAGCAGAGGGGATTATTTTTCTTTAGCTGCTGCATCTGATGATTTCAATTAGCTTTCAAGTACGTCAGTACACGAGACACGAAACAGCTTGCTGATTATGAGGTAAATTACTTGTATTTCAGGCAGATCTCCCCTTGCATTCTTATTTGGAAACAGTTCGTAGTCAGTATTATCAGGTGTTGTTCCAAGCAAGCAGACTAATTTACAATGAACATTGAAGGTAATCTCGAACTTATTTTTCTCCTGAGTACAGCTGTATATTGTTTTGTGGAAATTTCCAGTCCGAAACGGCATTTCATGTTAGGCAACTTTCGTTATGTACACTACTGGCCATTAAAATTGCTACACTACGAAGATGACGTGCTACAGAACCGAAATTAACCGCCAGGAAGAAGATGGTGTGATAAGCAAATGATTAGTTTTTCAGAACATTCACACAAGGTTGTAGCCGGTGGCGACACCTTCAACGTGCTGACATGAGGAAACTTCCCAACCGATTTCTCATACACAAACAGCTGTTGACCGGCGTTGCCTGGTGAAACGTTGTTGTGATGCCTCGTGTAAGGGGGAGAAATGCGTACCATCACGTTTCCGACTTTGATAAAGGTCGGATTGTAGCCTATCGCTATTGCGGTTTATCGTATCACGCCGTTGTTGCTCGCGTTGGTCGAGATCCAATGACTGTTAGCAGAATATGGAATCGGTGGGTTCAGGGAGGTAATACGGAACGACATGCTGGATCCCAACGGCCTCGTATCACTAGCAGTCGAGATGACAGGCATCCTATCCGCAGGGCTGTAACGGATCCTGCAGCCACGTCCCAATCCCTTAGTCAACAGATGGGGGCGTTTGCAAGACAATAAACATCTTCACGAACAGTTCGACGACGTTTGCAGCAGCATGGACTATCAGCTCGGAGACCATGGCTGCGGTTACCCTTGACGCTGCATCACAGACAGGAGCACCTGCGATTGTGTACTCAACGACGAACCTGGGTGCAAGAATGGCGGAAGGTCGTTTTTTCGGATGAATCCAGGTTCTGTTTACAGCATCATGATGGTCACATCCGTGTTTGGCGACACTGCGGTGAGCACACATTGGAAACGTGTATTCGTCATCGCCATACTGGCGTATCACCCAGCGTAATGGTATGGGGTGCCATTGGTTACACGTCTGGGTCACCTCTTGTTCGCATTGACAGCACTTTGAACAGTGGACGTTACATTTCAGATTTGTTACGACCCGTGGCTCTACCCTTCATTCGATTCCTGCAAAACCCTACATTTCAGCAGGATAATGCACGACCGCATGTTGCAGGTCCAGTACGGGCCTTTCTGGATACAGAAAATGTTTGACTGCTGCCCTAGCCAGCACATTCTCCTGATCTCTCACTAATTGAAAACGTCTGATCAATGGTGGCCGAGGATCTGGCTCGTCACAATACGCCAGTCACTACTCATGATGAACTGTGGTATCGTGTTGAAGCTGCATGGGCAGCTGTACCTGCACACGCCATGCAAGCTCTGTTTGACTCAATGCCCAGGCGTATAAAGGCCGTTATTACGGCCAGAGGTGGTTGTTCTGGGTACTGATTTCTCAGTATCAATGCACCCAAATTGCGTTAAAATGTAATCACTTGTCAGTACTAGTATAATATGTTTGTCCAATAAATACCCGTTTATCATATGCATTTCTTCTTGGTGTAGTTATGTTAATGGCCAGTAGTGTATTTCAGTATTGAGTTACAGTTCAATAGTCTTCACTGAGTACACAATTAGTAACATTACATTACATTACATTAATTTTCGTTACTTAAAATTCAGTATTTCAGTCATTTTGAAGTTTTGTTTCACATGTTGTTCACGTACGCAACACAGTGCCAACCAACAGTCAGTATTGCTCCGCAGTTGAATACGATATTTAGAGCATACGTTACATGGGAAGAAAGTTTTAGAAGAAAAAAGAATATTCAATATTTTTCATTCACAGATAGATATTTATTGATAGCTTACAGTGTAACACAATCCTTCACTTCCTTCACGTCCATTAACAGTTGTGACTTGTAGTAGAAAGACAACAAAAACAACCCTGCAACATATTTTAGAAAGAACTGTTGGCAACTGTGAGTGGAGGGATACAAGATGTGTGTGATCCTCCTGCTGGTTCAGTTCGCTCTTTGCTGATTCCTACTGCACCAGCCGGCTTAGGTGGCCGAGCGGTTCTAGGCGGGGACTGATGACCTTAGAAGTAAAGCCCCATAGTGCTCAGAGCCATTTGAACCTAATGCACTCAGACGTTGAAACCAATATACCCTTACCTGATCTGCGTTCGTTCTGACGTTGCCCCCTAGGGTGGCACATCTACTCTTTGCATTACCAAAAACAATTCATGGAGAGGTTTGTAGACCACCAAATACATAATACACTAATTTGGTAAAACACACTATACAGCAGTGGCCCTGCCGGTCTCTGTGGCCTAGCGGTTCTAGGCGCTTCAGTGCGGAACCGCGCTGCAGGTACGGTCAAAGATGCGAATCCTCCCTCGGGCATGGATGTGTGTGATGTCCTTAGGTTAGTTAGCTTTAAGTGGTTCTAAGGTTCTAAGTCTGTAAGTAGGCTGTTTATGTTTTCTCTATGTAAGTAGGCTGTTTATGTTTTCTTATTGGCAACGTTACAAGTAGGCTGTTTATGTTTTCTTATTGGCAACGTTACGTAGCGCTCAATATGAAAATCACTGGCTGTGCTGTGTGCAGTCTGTGGCTAGTTTGCATTGTTGTCTGCCATTGTAGTGTTAGGCAGCTGGCTGTGAACAGCGCGTAGCGTTGGGCAGTTGGAGGTGAGCCGCCAGCAGTGGTGGATGTGGGGAGAGAGATGGCGGAGATTTGTAATTTGTCATGAACTGATATATATATTATGACTTGTGATGATATTAAGGTAAATACATTGTTTGTTCTCTATTAATATATTTCATTTGCTAACTATCCCTATCAGTAGTTAGTGCCTTCAGTAGTTTGAATCTTTTATTTAGCTGGCAGTAGTGGCGCTCGCTGTATTGCAGTAGCTTGAGCAGCGAAGATTTTTGTGAGGTAAGTGATTTGTGAAAGGTATAGGTTAATGTTAGTCAGGGCCCATTCTTTTGTACGAATTATTGAAAGTCAGATTGCGTTGCGCTAACAAAATATTCTGTGTCAGGTTAAGCACAGCCGTATATAAAATGTTCAAAGGGGAAGTTTCATATGTCGACCCTTAGCCGAGGATACCTCACTGGAATCTTCTGATTTTTTCTTGTAGTTTGTGTAATTGGTGTAGCTATTGTTTATTGGTAGCGCGTAATCATAGAGAGAATTTCCTTTGTAGTTGTAGTTTTTCATTGTTGTACAGTAAAACAGTTGTGGCATGCATGTAGATTTGCACCAAGTATTTCGCAGCTGCGCTTGCAATTAACTAGATATTATTTTCAGTGCTATGTTAATGTGTTCTCTTATTTTTGATCTTCAAATTGTGTTTTTCTGTGTTGTCGTGTGAAATACTGTGACAATAATGGCGTGTGAAAAACGTAATAATAGGCTCCAAAGTAAACTGAGAAATGACAGTGAAAATGAAAGCAGTGTGTTAGCGCCACCGAGTAATGAATTAGCTGATGTTCAAAGTAGTAATTTGGTAACTGTTCATAGGGAAATGGAGCAGGCGGCAAACAATGGCGTGGACAGTGAAACAATTAGTGAAGAGGGACGCATTATCGATCGATCGGTCGGCAACAGCTTGCCTCAGGAATCGGGAATGTCAGGACACAATTTTGCGAATACTGTAGACTCAGGTTTTGGGTTCTCGCCGTTTTCTCAAATAAGTCAAGACACATTTTCTGCATGTCAAAATGTCAATGTTGCCGGTGCAAATTCACTGCCGAAAAGCACTGAGGAACATGTTTCAGACACCAGTGCATTGTTATTACAGTTAATGCAACAAATGGGACAAAAGCTACAAAAGTTAGACACAACACTTGAACAAAATCAGAAACAAATTGGACAAAATCTTAAAAAGTTAGACACAGTGGAACAAAATCTTAAAAAGTTAGACACAATGGAACAACACCAGAGACAAACACAGCAACAGCTTCAAAAGTTAGACTCATTGGAACAAACTCTTGAACAAACGCGTGAAGATTTAACTACTGAGTTACATAACATTGAATCGAAATGTCAAAAAGTCTGTAATGACGTAAAAACACAAATTTGTGAGCATTTTCAACCTATTTTTTCGCGGCATGAAAATGCATTACAGAATCACGAAGCAGCCATAAAAGAGCTGCAAACCATTGTTCATGAAAATCATGAGACCTTGTGGGCTAAATTTGACTCAGTTGCATCTACCGATTCGGTTACGCAACTTGCAAAAGCTCAGGAAAACTTAAAGGACAAAGTAGATACTCTGAAACTTGGTTCAGAAAAACACGCTGAGGAAATAAGTACACTATCGGAGAAAGTAGCCGAACTTTCGGATCAATTCACTAACTTATCTAGAAAGGTAGATGATGATCTGAATGACACAAGACCCGTAGCCTTCACTGACACAGAAGAGTATGAACAAATAAGAAAATTCAAACAAAATCAGAATCAAATTAATACACAACACCAAAGAGAAATCCGGGAAGTACAAGATCAGCTGACACAGGTAATACAAGAATTACGTATTTCTACATCTACATTGATACTCCGCAAGCCACCCAACGGTGTGTGGCGGAGGGCACTTTACGTGCCACTGTCATTACCTCCCTTTCCTGTTCCAGTCGCGTATGGTTCGCGGGAAGAACGACTGTCTGAAAGCCTCCGTGCGCGCTCTAATCTCTCTAATTTTACATTCGTGATCTCCTCGGGAAGTATAAGTAGGGGGAAGCAATATATTCGATACCTCATCCAGAAACGCACCCTCTCGAAACCTGGCGAGCAAGCTACACCGCGATGCAGAGCGCCTCTCTTGCAGAGTCTGCCACTTGAGTTTATTAAACATCTCCGTAACGCTATCACGGTTACCAAATAACCCAGTGACGAAACGCGCCGCTCTTCTTTGGATCTTCTCTATCTCCTCCTTCAACCCGACCTGGTACGGATCCCACACTGATGAGCAATACTCAAGTATAGGTCGAACGAGTGTTTTGTAAGCCACCTCCTTTGTTGATGGACTACATTTTCTAAGCACTCTCCCAATGAATCTCAACCTGGTACCCGCCTTACCAACAATTAATTTTATATGGTCATTCCACTTCAAATCGTTCCGCACGCATACTCCCAGATATTTTACAGAAGTAACTGCTACCAGTGTTTGTTCAGCTATCATATAATCATACAATAAAGGATCCTTCTTTCTATGTATTCGCAATACATTACATTTGTCTATGTTAAGGGTCAGTTGCCACTCCCTGCACCAAGTGCCTATCCGCTGCAGATCTTCCTGTATTTCGCTACAATTTTCTAATGAAGCAACTTCTCTGTATACTACAGCATCATCCGCGAAAAGCCGCATGGAACTTCCGACACTATCTACTAAGTCATTTATATATATTGTGAAAAGCAATGGTCCCATAACACTCCCCTGTGGGACGCCAGAGGTTACTTTAACGTCTGTAGACGTCTCTCCATTGATAACAACATGCTGTGTTCTGTTTGCTAAAAACTCTTCAATCCAGCCACACAGCTGGTCTGATATTCCGTAGGCTCTTACTTTGTTTATCAGGCGACAGTGCGGAACTGTATCGAACGCCTTCCGGAAGTCAAGAAAAATAGCATCTACCTGGGAGCCTGTATCTAATATTTTCTGGGTCTCATGAACAAATAAGGCGAGTTGGGTCTCACACGATCGCTGTTTCCGGAATCCATGTTGATTCCTACATAGTAGATTCTGGGTTTCCAGAAATGACATGATACGCGAGTAAAAAACATGTTCTAAAATTCTACAAGAGATCGACGTAAGAGATATAGGTCTATAGTTTTGCGCATCTGCTCGACGACCCTTCCTGAAGACTGGGACTATCTGTGCTCTTTTCCAATCATTTGGAACCCTCCGTTCCTCTAGAGACTTGCGGTACACGGCTGTTAGAAGGGGGCAAGTTCTTTCGCGTACTCTGTGTAGAATCGAATTGGTATCCCGTCAGGTCCAGTGGACTTTCCTCTATTGAGTGATTCCAGTTGCTTTTCTATTCCTATTTCAGAGGACACTCGCGCTCCAACACGGGAAGAGGGACTTAGAAACACGGAAAAGCTGCAAAATAATAACACAGGGCATTTCGGAAGTAATGAAAGAAATTGGGAATGTGCACCGAATTTTGAGATGGAACGGCCGACACGACCTAACAATGACCGATATGCGACTCGCCGACATGATGATTTTGACTATAAGCTGTTCATTACTACACGTAAATTCAAAACATTTAAGAATTCTGGCAACGACATTCATCCACAAGCATGGCTCCATCAATTCTCTCATTGTTTTCCTCCCAACTGGTCATTGGAGCACAGATTAGAATTTATGTGTGGCTACTTAGAGAATGAACCAGCTGTAAGAATGCGATCGGTCATTCACGGTTGCCACAGTGAAGGAGAATTTTACCATGCCTTCCTCTCAGCATATTGGCCTCAAGCCACACAAGACCGCGTAAAACATGGCATCATAATGATGAAACATTTCGAACAATCTGAATTTTCCAGTCTTGTGAAATATTTTGAAGACATGTTGCACAAGAATCAGTACCTGTCAAACCCATACAGCCCCTCAGAACTCATCCGCATTTGCTTAATCAAATTACCTGAACATTTACGACACATTATTTTGGCAGGGCGTTGCAAAGACGACATTGAAGCATTTCAGGGACTGTTACAAGAATTAGAAATTGACACTGACAATCGCGGAACGCGAAACCAGGAACACAACAATTACAGGTCACATCCGTCGCAATTCCGCGATGAAAGAAGTAATAACTTGACACGACAAGGCTATTCTCACAACACAAATCGTGACCAAACCAGACACCACCCATATGACAACCGTTGGCAGAGTAGTAATAACTACAGGGAAAGATCACCTCTCCGTGGTAATGACTATCACAGAGACAATAAGAGAAACAGACAATATGGGAACCAAAATAAATACTATCAAGGGAGACAGAATAACTTTAGACGCAACGGACCAGCGCGCAGTTACGATTCAGGGAGAAATTCTCCACCATGTGACCGACAAGAAAGAAACTATGGAATCTACCGACATGACGACAGACGATATGATCGTAACGACAGACCTGAATTGCATCAGAACTGGCGGGATTCAAACAGAGCAGGGCCCTCTCGTCACGGTGAATTTGTAGAAGTTAGGTCTCCAAACCCCAATAACGACGCGCGCCAACAAAGAGACAATAGGCAACGACTCACACCGCTAGCAGCCACAAAACGTTCTTATGACACTAACGACGCAGCTGCCGTAGCTAGTAATTACGTAAAAATGGAAGATATTAGGGACATCTTACTCCAAGAACACGACGTAAAACATAACAACGTTGCATATCCTGTGATTTGCATTACAGTAAATGACGTAAAATTTACGGCAGTACTTGACTCTGGCAGTCCCATTTCAGTAATCAGTGAAACAGCCTTTAGCAAATGCAACAAATCGAACGATTGCCCCACACTTCCGTTACGTAAGATTAAATTACAAGGTGCAATCTTTGGAAAAAGTGTAGATGTACGCCAACAAACCAACCTAGAATTCTTTTGTCAAAGCCACAGCTTCTCTACGAACTTCCTTATTGTTCCATTATTGTCGACGGAAATTATACTGGGAGTAGACTTTTTGAATGAATACAAAGCAATCTTAAACTTTCACGATGCTGAAATAACTTTAGAAAAAGAAGGTAAGTCAATAGCTTTGAAATTTGAAGATTGGCTCTCAAATCATGATGAGGGAATTAATCGGCTTTACGTTCTGTTAGACAACAGTTCGGAATTTTCTACGGAACTAGACACTAACAATCACTCTGCAAGTACTGACAGGGATGATATCGACGGCGCATTTCACACTAATAAGTTAATTCAGAATAAAATTCAAACAATTGAGAATTGTAATGACACTGATAGGCAGGACCTTTTTGAGATTTTACAAGCACATTCCACAGTTTTTACTCATAAAACAGGAACAATCAAGGGATTTCAATACCAATTTCGTGTTCGTGAGCATACTAAATTTTGTGTTAGACCATATGTAATTCCAGCACATTATAGGGACCGTGTTAGAACAGAAATACAATCTATGCTCGATGAGGGCATTATTGAGCCTGCAGTAAGCTCATACAACAATCCATTACATGTTGTTGAGAAGAAAAATGGATCGATCAGGCTTGTCTTAGATTCGAGACAAATCAATACGATCATTATTCCTGAAACAGACAGGCCGCAAACGTTAGAAGAACTTCTTCAAAATTTTAATGGTGTAATGTTGTCTTCCATTGATCTCAGATCCAGCTTTTATCAGATCGAACTTCATCCAGAATGTAGAAAATACACAGCTTTCCTTTGTTTCGGCGTTTGTTATCAGTTTCGGAAACTTCCTTTTGGTTTGAACATTTCTTCGGCAGCATTCATTCGTGGGTTAAATTCCATATTACCTGAGTTCTTAAAACGTCACATCACCTTGTATGTGGACGATATTCTGATAGCAGAAGCTTCATGGGAACAACATAATCGCATCCTCAACAGTTTGTTACGTATTTTTGCAGAATCTGGAATTACAGTTAACTTGGAAAAGTCTGAATTCGGTAGGACAAAGGTGAAGTTTTTGGGACATATTATTTCTTCTGAAGGGATTCAGCCGGATCCTGAAAAGTTAGAAGCAATCAGAGCCATTCCAGTTCCATCCACAAAAAGACAAGTCCGCAGTTTTCTAGGTCTCGTAAATTTTTACCGTCGTTTTCTGAATATGCAAATTCTTGTTACACCAAAACTTTGTTCTCTCACTGGAAAAAATACTATTTGGAACTGGGACGAACAAGCACAATTGGAATTCAATTCTTTGAAAGAAGCGTTACTTCACGCGCCAATCTTAGCTCATCCAGATCTGTCACAAGATTTCTGCCTTAGCACGGATTCTTCTAAAGTCGGTCTTGGTGCCCATTTATTTCAAGAAGCCATAGAAATTGACACTACCATTCAGAAAACCATTGCTTTTGCTAGCCGAGTGCTAACCAAATCTGAAAAAACTTATTCCGTTACTGAATTAGAAGCTTTAGCTATCGTTTGGGCATTTAACAAATTCCGTTTCTTTCTTTCTGGTAAGCACGTAAAAGTATACAGTGATCATCGTGCATTACAATTTCTTATGTCTTCAAAATTAAATCATGACAGGTTAAAACGTTGGGCATTGTTTCTGCAAGAATTCCGCTTCACAATAGTCTACATTCCCGGCAAGGAGAACATTGTTGCGGACGCACTGTCACGCGCACCGGCTGGGCTTGAGAAAAGTACCACAGAAGGCAACCTCGAGAAAAATTTCAGTATTCTTTACATTCAGAAAGTCGCCTTTGAAAACTTCATCACCACATCTTTAAAGGACATTGCTCATGAACAAGATAAAGATCCGATTTGGAAAGACATCAAGAGCAAATGGCATGAAAGGACACACACACAGATTCGGCATTATTATCTGGTTAGAAACAACATACTGTTCAAACGCTGCACTGTTGATGACAAGCTATGGGTACTTTGCATTCCTGACGATTTTGTTAATAAGCTCATTTGGTACATTCATTTCAGCTACGCACATTTTGGTCCACGAAAATGTTACCATATTCTTCGAACGACTTGTTATTTTAACAATATGGAAAAGCGAATTCGAAGAGTCTTGTCTATTTGTAAACTTTGTCAAAAGGCGAAACCATCTACTGTCTCACATCGTGCTCCGTTGTTTCCTATCATTCCTTCTAAATTAAAAGAATTTGCTGCTGTTGATCTCTTGGGACCGCTTGTCAGAACATCTAATGGATTTTCGTACGTTCTAGTCGCTGTTGAACTTACTTCAAAATTTGTTTCTTTCACACCGTTACGTAAAGCCACTGGACGGTCTGTATCCAACGCCTTTGTTAAAAATTTCTTACGTGAAGTTGGACACGTTAGTAAAGTCATTTCAGATAACGGACCGCAATTCAGATCTGCTGTTTGGTCACGCATGCTTCGCAACCATAAAATCAAACCTGTTTTTATTTCATTGTACTCACCACATTGTAACCCGTCTGAACGGATTATGAAAGAAATCAATAAGCTTTGCAGACTTTATTGTCACAGAAAGCATCAGCATTGGGACAGATATTTACACTTATTTCAAAATGTGCTGAATGAAATGCCTCATGATTCCACTGCTTTACCACCTACTCTTGTACTAAAGAATGAAGAACCACCGAACAGAATCAGAGAGCTTGTACCTTTCCCAAATACACGTAAACTTCGACACAAAGACATAATTGATTTGGCTCTTAAAAATATAAAATCTGCAGCAGACAAAAGGAGAAAACTACACGGTAAAGCAAATACAAAGAAATTGTATATTGGTCAGAAAGTTCTCATTAAAGCTCATTCATTGTCACATAAGAAGAAACACTTGAGTCACAAATTCTTTCTAGTTTACAATGGACCTTACAGAATCCGACGTATACCACATGATAATTGCGTTGAAGTTGAAACTCTGCGTACTAGGAAGAGTAAAGGTTTACACCACATTTCACATGTAAAACCGTTTATTGAAAGATAATCTGCTTTTTAACTTTGTCATTGCCATAAAACTTTTCGCTTCACATTACTAATATGCTTTGTCAGATTTAGAATCTGTTAACATGTAACAATGTTTGAAGTTAAATATCCAGTCTAGAACCTAGGGAACATTTTTAAACAGAAATTACGAATGCATTGTTATAGTGAACAGACGACACAGTGCTGTATTTGTACATTCTTGCTTGTTAGTTGCACGATTACGTAACGACTATCAGGCTTACATACTTAGGACACATACTATATTGGTACTGCTAATGAAATTTTAATGCAACATTTTGGTTTACTTGAAAATACATTCTGGGTTTAAAGTACTTTCTGTGAGATACCAGACGACAGAGTGATTAGTTTATGTGACAGCTACACGATTTTTATCACGACGCTACTAATGAGTGACAATTTACAATGTTGATTTTGCGGTGTTTCTGTTTTATATCTGCACAGTTTTTCTGTATTATTCCGGAAAGTAAAACATGTTTTAGTAGTAACTTTTATGGTGTAGCTACAAGGAGACAGCCTTTTCTGTAGCACAACAATACGTTACAGCACAGTACTTTCTTCATCACAACAATAAGCGTAATAACTACGATATCTATACACGAAGCATTTTACTTTTGTTTATCATGAGGTAAGTACATTGACTTTAGCAGAACTTTGCTTACAGAGGACGATAACTACGACAGTTCCACAGAATTATCTTACAGCAAGACGCGCATTTAGCGCTACAGGACACGCATTTGAGTGATCAATTTTATACTTAAAACATTTATTTTTAAAGATTTTTGAATTACAAAGAAAGTTTTCCATGATACATTTCATTCCATTGCTGTAATCTGTAACACCTGAGGGTATAATTACATTAATCCTCAGGGGGGTACACGCTTACTTTGTGTACCATGTGTGTGGCAAGCACAAGGAGCCCTAGCTAATATGGTATTTGCTTATACAACTTTACACATTGGTACCATATTTCTCTGACACACAAATTACACAGCTATCTGATTATTTAACTGAGAGAGACAAACATTTATTTTACTACATCAGTGACACATGTTTACGCAATTATACAGTTGGATAACTTCACACTTATGAAACTGTATTTTGTCTGTACTTTGTAAACTGTTCATATTTTTTCGGAATCATTGTGATACTATGAGAGCTTTGAATGATGTATTTGGTATGAGATCATGATTTTTAAAGTACGTTTGAGGCAGCTGACACTTTTGACATGAGCAGAGAATTTTTTTAGGCTTAGAAATTATTGGAGGAAGTTACGACGATTTTGAGATTTGACTGAGGTGTTATGATGTTATTATTACGACGACGATGTGTATTATGTTGTTGAGGAATGTTTATTATGCTACGTATTTCTCATGATGAAATATTGAAGAAGTGTCGACGAATATGTATATGTATAATGAGGTAAGGAATAATGAGTAGTGTTTAGGGACTCTGATTTATGAAAAGGATGTTGGAAACCAAGAAACGTACTTTAAGAGTTATGAAATGTGTGTGTATATTCGTGAATGTATTACAATGCAGACGAAAATTTTTTTTGGACACTGTTATATCAATAGCATTTTGTTTCTACAGATTTGTAATGCAAATTCTTGACCTGTGAAATATTTTTATATGCGACTGTCTCTGTAGCGGAAACTGCTGTCGTAAATATTTCCGTAAGAAAGTTAACGGACCACCTACACATAATGCGTCGTGGGCACCCAGCTGTGTCAGACGCCTGGAGAAAAAGCCATTAGCGCGTGCCTTTCAGAGCACAGGAAAACACCTGGAGAACAAGCCATTAGGGTGTGCCTTTCATCGCTAATGCGACACCCTCGTTACTTGAAAACATATGATTACTCGCACTTTGTGCTAATTGCTGAAATGCTTATGAATTGATGGGAAATATTCGTACATCTGCACACCTGATTATGACAAGTGTCTTTCTATGAGAGTTGAGAGCTACTGACTTACGAAATGCCACATGACTATTGAATGATGTTTTTATGCTTTGGTTTGCGTAATTGCTTATTTCATTTGATACCTGTTTTTCAGCTGTGTTGCAGCATTGCTTTTATAAAATGAAATGCATTTGCTAATGTGAACACTTTCTGTCAACAGATCTATTAAATAATTATTTTATGATCCACATTCTTTAAAAAAAGGAGCACTTGGAAAGGAAAGAACAATAAGAAGGAACTAGTAACAGTAACACATAATTTTCTTTTCAAGTACTTGGTAATTTCTTTTGTAGAATAAATTGTGATGCATCACTCTAATGTTAAGATGTGACATAGGTATTAGACATGGCCATTTTAGTGTAATATTTTTTCTGCTTGCGCTATGTCATGTTTAGGTATAAGTTGCTGCTGTTTGCCAGGCATAGTGTTATTGAATTTGACTTTTGCTCATTTATGCTGCTAGCTTTGCCAATTTGCATTTTTTTGCATTGCTGTTTATAATAATTGTTTTACGTGCTGCTGCATTGCCTCGTCCCTTAGTTTAGCATCTGAGCTCAGTAGATTTAAGTTAGCTTAAGAGGGGGTAGCCTCTAAGAGAATGAGTTGCGATGAATTGGAAGAAATGCATTGAGAAAACAGGTTTAGGTAGGATTTTCTTGGAAATAAATGATGAGGTAAGATAATGGAAAATAAAAATGAGGTAAGAAACGTGTGAACATATAAACACAGAAAGCATGCTTAGTTAGAATTTTTTTTGGTGGAAACAAAGGATGAAATAAGAGGAAAGATATATGAAGTTTTGGGTTGGACTGCAGTACCAAATGTTACACTGAAAACGAACCCTGTCCTTTCCTATTGGTGTTATCCCACTATGAGTTTGTGTACCCTTGAGTATTTGTTTTCTTCCTGTCTCTGTGTAGTTTCATAGAATTTTTTCTTCTTTTAATATTAAGCTACATTCACTATGATGAGGAATACTGTTATCCTCAAATATAATTGGCATTAATAATATGTTATTTACTTTGTAAAGATATTAGACATTATTCATTCTGTTTAAATGCTCATGTGTGAAGTTGATGTTTCGCAAGTTATTCTGATCTTCTATGTATGTACTCATGTCATAATTCCACTGATGTATATGTTTATTTCTATTCTTTTGTAAAGCCCCTATTACTACAAATGTTATCTGTATTATTATGTTTTTAATGATGTATTTTGTACCTTTGTTATTGTATTCTTGTGTTATAAAATTGTAATTGTCACCAGTTCATGATATTATTAACTTGTTAGTTACATTTCACTGCACACGTTTCTGTTGGTCATAGTATATGGATAATATGTGAGAAGTTGGGACTGTGAGTGTTTGCACGTGTGTTAATAATTCTGCAAGGGACTGGATAACAGCATTGCTGGTTCTAAGGACAATTCCAAAAACTTTGTGAGTGCACAAGTGGTGGTTTATGGACTTGCTATATTCTCCGCAAGAATCTTCAATGGTGATTGTGCACCTGCACAGTCACAACAGATGGCTGCTGGCTATCTCTACAAGGACTACAGTGGGTCTACATCTTTGATGATCCATCAGTATCCTTATTTCTACAAGGACTGCAGTGGGTCTGCACCTCTGATGGCCCACGAAACCCGTAATCTCTACAAGGACTACAGTGGGTCTACATCTTTGATGATCCATCAGTATCCTTATTTCTACAAGGACTGCAGTGGGTCTGCACCTCTGATGGCCCACCAATACCACAATCTCTACCAGGACTACAGTGGGTCTGCTCTGTGATGACCTACCTACCAATATTCTTCCAAACTACGACTGACTCTGCTGTGGGTTTGCTCTGTTGTGGCCCATTACCTGCATGCATGTCGAGAGTCAGCACTGTCTTTCCATTGGAAGGACAACACTACTTCTTCAAGACTGCATGGAAATCCACTACTTCTGTGTGCATTTTCTTTTACTGCTCAGACTTTGAGAAAAACACTGCTATTCTCCTGTTATGTACGATTAGGACTGTCTTTATAGACTGTGAGAAAATTTGAGCTTTTGACCAACATAATATCAATAAGTGTGTGCATTTGATTTCTTTGTTATTGTAATTACGATGGTGAAAAATTTTAACAAATATGTATTGGCCACTGCCCAAAAATATTTTGTAAAATTTTTTGTGGGGAGCATGGGGGCTATGTAAGTAGGCTGTTTATGTTTTCTCTATGTAAGTAGGCTGTTTATGTTTTCTTATTGGCAACGTTACAAGTAGGCTGTTTATGTTTTCTTATTGGCAACGTTACGTAGCGCTCAATATGAAAATCACTGGCTGTGCTGTGTGCAGTCTGTGGCTAGTTTGCATTGTTGTCTGCCATTGTAGTGTTAGGCAGCTGGCTGTGAACAGCGCGTAGCGTTGGGCAGTTGGAGGTGAGCCGCCAGCAGTGGTGGATGTGGGGAGAGAGATGGCGGAGATTTGTAATTTGTCATGAACTGATATATATACACTCCTGGAAATTGAAATAAGAACACCGTGAATTCATTGTCCCAGGAAGGGGAAACTTTATTGACACATTCCTGGGGTCAGATACATCACATGATCACACTGACAGAACCACAGGCACATAGACACAGGCAACAGAGCATGCACAATGTCGGCACTAGTACAGTGTATATCCACCTTTCGCAGCAATGCAGGCTGCTATTCTCCCATGGAGACGATCGTAGAGATGCTGGATGTAGTCCTGTGGAACGGCTTGCCATGCCGTTTCCATCTGGCGCCTCAGTTGGACCAGCGTTCATGCTGAACGTGCAGGCCGCGTGAGACGACGCTTCATCCAGTCCAAAACATGCTCAATGGGGGACAGATCCGGAGATCTTGCTGGCCAGGGTAGTTGACTTACACCTTCTAGAGCACGTTGGGTGGCACGGGATACATGCGGACGTGCATTGTCCTGTTGGAACAGCAAGTTCCCTTGCCGGTCTAGGAATGGTAGAACGATGGGTTTGATGACGGTTTGGATGTACCGTGCACTATTCAATGTCCCCTCGACGATCACCAGTGGTGTACGGCCAGTGTAGGAGATCGCTCCCCACACCATGATGCCGGGTGTTGGCCCTGTGTGCCTCGGTCGTATGCAGTCCTGATTGTGGCGCTCACCTGCACGGCGCCAAACACGCATACGACCATCATTGGCACCAAGGCAGAAGCGACTCTCATCGCTGAAGACGACACGTCTCCATTCGTCCCTCCATTCACGCCTGTCGCGACACCACTGGAGGCGGGCTGCACGATGTTGGGGCGTGAGCGGAAGACGGCCTAACGGTGTGCGGGACCGTAGCCCAGCTTCATGGATACGGTTGCGAATGGTCCTCGCCGATACCCCAGGAGCAACAGTATCCCTAATTTGCTGGGAAGTGGCGGTGCGGTCCCCTACGGCACTGCGTAGGATCCTACGGTCTTGGCGTGCATCCGTGCGTCGCTGCGGTCCGGTCCCAGGTCGACGGGCACGTGCACCTTCCGCCGACCACTGGCGACAACATCGATGTACTGTGGAGACCTCACGCCCCACGTGTTGAGCAATTCGGCGGTACGTCCACCCGGCCTCCCGCATGCCCACTATACGCCCTCGCTCAAAGTCCGTCAACTGCACTTACGGTTCACGTCCACGCTGTCGCGGCATGCTACCAGTGTTAAAGACTGCGATGGAGCTCCGTATGCCACGGCAAACTGGCTGACACTGACGGCGGCGGTGCACAAATGCTGCGCAGCTAGCGCCATTCGACGGCCAACACCGCGGTTCCTGGTGTGTCCGCTGTGCCGTGCGTGTGATCATTGCTTGTACAGCCCTCTCGCAGTGTCCGGAGCAAGTATGGTGGGTCTGACACACCGGTGTCAATGTGTTCTTTTTTCCATTTCCAGGAGTGTATTATGACTTGTGATGATATTAAGGTAAATACATTGTTTGTTCTCTATTAATATATTTCATTTGCTAACTATCCCTATCAGTAGTTAGTGCCTTCAGTAGTTTGAATCTTTTATTTAGCTGGCAGTAGTGGCGCTCGCTGTATTGCAGTAGCTTGAGCAGTGAAGATTTTTGTGAGGTAAGTGATTTGTGAAAGGTATAGGTTAATGTTAGTCAGGGCCCATTCTTTTGTACGAATTATTGAAAGTCAGATTGCGTTGCGCTAACAAAATATTCTGTGTCAGGTTAAGCACAGTCATGTATAATTGTTCAAAGGGGAAGTTTCAAGTCTAGGGGACTGATGTCCTCAGATGTTAAGTTCTTTTTTTTTTTGCAGTGGCCCTAGGTCCTCCCATTAGGCTGGTGTACGTTGTCAACAATATAAACACAAAGAAAAAAGCACCACA
Organism: Schistocerca americana; assembly: GCF_021461395.2. Lineage (NCBI taxonomy): Eukaryota > Metazoa > Arthropoda > Insecta > Orthoptera > Acrididae > Schistocerca > Schistocerca americana. The sequence goes on along the minus strand of NC_060120.1, from coordinate 138,534,937 downwards.
CTGTACCGTTAATCGTAGTAATAATATTCATCTGTAAATCTATCTACCGACCCCAGAATGACATTAAACGGTGATGCTGCTGCTATGTAGAAATTTATGAATGAATCATTAGGGTACTTCTGAAAGTGCTTGGAAGAAGAACACGCAACATTCTCCGCCGGTAGCGGTCGTTTAGGATCCGGTGGACCTATTGGTGCACATCCGCTGAGACATGTCTCCAGCAGCTCCGGAATACGAACTACGTGACCCCTCTGGAGCCCTGCAGCCGCATAGCTCATCGGCGTGACCTGCAAGAGCCTGTGGTGTGCGAGTGAGAGTTCTAGTACGCATTGCGAAAGTTGGTAGAATTTTTCGAAGATTACCGATGCTTATGACAGCCACGCGAGCGCAAGTACGCACGGCTGGCACAGCCACGTGAGGTACGTGACCCACGCGGCTTTCACACGCCTGCACCCAGTTTCATAAAGGTTGCGAATTTACTGCGTGCGCATTGCGATGCACTTCGCTTAGCACCGGACTCGGGCGAAATTTATGTGGATGGCGAATAACGAATACTGATACACACTACTGGCCATTAAAACTGCTACACCAAGAGGATATGCAGATGACAAACGGTAATTCATCGGACAAATATATTATACTAGAACTGACATATGATTACATTTTCACGCAATTTGGGTGCATAGATCCTGAGAAATCAGTACCCAGAACAACCACCTCGGGCCGTAATAACGGCCTTGATACGCCTGGGCACTGAGTCTAACAGAGCTTGGATGGCGTGTAAAGGTACAGCTGTCCAGGCAGCTTCAACAGGATACCACAGTTCATCAAGAGTAGTGACTTGCATATTGTGACGTGCCAGTTGCTCGGCCACCATTGACCACACGTTTTCAAGAGGTGAGAGATTTGGAGAATGTGCTGACCAGGGCAACAGTTGAACATTTTCTGTATCCAGAGAGGCCCGTACGGGACCTGCAACACGCGGTCGTGCATTATCCTGCTGATATGTAGGGTATCGCAGGGATCAAATGAAGGGTAGAGCCACGGGTCGTAACAAATCTGAAATGTAACGTCCACTGGTCAATGTGCCGTCAATGCGAACAAGAGGTGACCCAGTCATGTAACCAATGGCACCCAGGGTGATACGTCAGTATGGCGATGACGAATACACGCTTCCAATGTGCGTTCACCGCGATGTCGCTAAACACGGATGCGACCATCATGATGCTCTAAACAGAACCTGGATTCATCCGAAAAAATGACGTTTCGCCATTCGTGCGCCCAGATTCGTCGTTGAGTACACCATCGCAGGCACTCCTGTCTGTGATGCAGCGTCAAGGGTAACCGCTGCCATGGTCTCCAAGCTGATAGTCCATGCTGCTGCAAACGTCGTCGAACTGTTCGTGCAGATGTTTGTTGTCTTGCAAAGATCCCCATCTGTTGATTCAGGGATCTATACGTGGCTGCACGATCCTTTACAGCCATGTGAATAAGATGCCTGTCATCTCGACTGCTAGTGATACGACGCCGTTGGGATCCAGCACGGCGTTCCGTATTACCCTCCTGAACCCACTGATTCCGTATTCTGCTAACAGTCATTGGATCTCGACCAACGCGAGCAGCAATGTCGTGATACGATGAACCGCAATCGCGATAGGCTACAATCCGTCCTTAATCAAAGTGGAAACGTGATGGTACGCATTTCTCCTCCTTACAAGAGGCATCACAACAACGTTTCACCTGGCAACGCCGGTCAGCTGCTGTTTGTATATGTGAAATCGGTTGGAAACTTCCCCCATGTCAGCACGTTGTAGGTGTCACCACCGGTGCCAACCTCGTGTGAATGGTCTGAAAATCTAATCATTTGCATATCACAGCACGTTATTCCTGTCGGTTAAATTTCGCTATGTAGCACGTCATCTTCGTGGTGTAGTAATTTTAATGGCCAGTAGTATAAATTACTCTTCGTTGGTCGTGAATAGCATACATTTTTCAAAACATGATTCACTTACGTGAATAAAAACACTTAGTCGTCATCCGTGAATAAAAAGTCTTATGGATAGTAGATAAATTTGGAATCCAGTTGCATTTATGGTTTCAGTTCTTCATCATTCATGTAGTTTTCGTTTCTTTTAAATTAGTTTTCAGAACAACTTTTTTTTAGTGTCTTATCAGAAACTTTATTTGACTCACAGAGATTTACCATTGTGACACTAAAGAAAATACGTTCTGCACAAGTAACGTACTCTTGCACTCGTCTTTAATAATGACTTGGATGTATGACTTTCAGCTTACAACCTTCTTCAGTAAAAATTGATAAGCCATCAATTCCGCTGTAGTTTTTCAGCAAATAATTTCTTGCAGTTTTCTCTTTAACTTCACTTCTCAAACCGAATTCCTAATAAAATCTCCATTTTACTTCATAATATCATTCGAAACGCCGGCCAGTGTGGCCGAGCGGTTCAAGGCGCAGGTTCGAATCATGCCTCGGGCATGGATGTGTGTGATGTCCTTAGGTTAGTTAGGTTTAAGTAGTTCTAAGTTGTAGGGGACTGATCACCTCAGATGTTAAGTCCCATACTGCTCAGAGCCATTTGAACCATTCGAAACTCATGACCTAATTTCTTTGACATTCGTTTAGCTATCATAGGTCTGAAATTTGTTGTAAGTCTCCCTTGGTCATAGACAGCAATAAAAGTGGACTACTTGTGTTTAAATCGTGGATAAAACGTTTTTGCAATAATTGAAGCTGGTACAGGAAGGTGAAAACTGTTTTACAATCGTCGCTTGCACTTCCACGGTAGACAAGTTGCAAGTGTGCTGTAATATTACGAACTCTTTTCTGTATTCGAACCCTGTGCCTCTAACGAAATTTTTGAATCTCAAAGCTCTACTTAATTTCGTAGATGGATGTCTCATTGAAAAACTATCCCATATTCTAACAGAAAGCTCCCTCAGAGTTAATCCTACAACACTTTAGATGACGCTGGACGTCCAGCAGCATTCCATAAACGTTTTAGTAGACTTAAGATTAAAAGTCTGGTGGTGTTAATCATCAGGTATCTCCGAGTTCTTGCTTGGTTCACTCACTTTGATGATTATTGACCGTCAACTGGGTCACTAAGTTGGATGCTTAACATTGCGACTGCCTTGCGCACAGCTCAAACTATTGAGGCCGTCTACCTATAAGACCCACAAAGAGGATTTACAGCTGCTTCTAGTATTGCAGCGTCCCCTTGTACTCTGCCTTCAGGAAACGAATTTGCGCCCTCACGACCACTTTGAGCTTTCACATTTCTTACTGATTCATTTTGACCTTTCCCCTGAGGTTGGCATTCCCTCTCATCGGGATGTCATGCTGCTCATAGAGGATGACATATGACATTCATAGTCAACCCATCTTGCTGACTACCACTCTTCAAACTGCGGCAGTTCCCCTTTTCCTCCCCTCCCCCCTACTCCCCCTGGCTTTATCCCTCTATATTATATATGTTCCTCCATCATTCCCTGTCACCAGGGCAGACTTCCTTCAACTTATTGGACAGCTGTCTCCCCATTTTTGCTACTTGGTTCTCACAGGAACTGTCAGAGAGGTACCCTCTTAGTTGACCATCTTAAGCAACTTAACCTGTTCTGCCTTAACACTGGAGCACCCACATTCCCTTCCGACTCTTCGCACACCTTTTCACATTTGGGCCTAACCCTCTTCACTGCCCAACTTGCCTATCGTCTTGAGTGGTCCATTCTTTCTGACTTCTACTTGAGCGGCCATTTCCAGTGTGCTATCCGTTTGCTGACCCCTACCCCATCCACGTGCAAGCATAAATGGCTGCTTCCTAGGGCTGACTGGCAGATTTACTCCTCCCTGGAGACCTTCGAAGAACACGATTTCCCCAATTGTGATGCCTAGGTCGAATATCTAACAAACATTATCCTTACTGCTGCAGAAAATTCCATCCTCCGCACTTCCTCTCTACCACGTCGTGACCCAGCCCCTCTTTAGACCAAGGCATGCCGCCACGCTACTCGCTCATGTGGACATGCTATCTCCGTTTTTAACCGCCACCCTACACTGGCAAACTACATTCATTATAAACAGTTGCGTTCAAAGTGTCTTCGCGTTCTTCGGGGTAGCAAAAGAGCTAGCTGGATTTCATTCACTAGTTCTTTTAACAGTTCCACACCTTCCTCTGTCCTGGAGGCCAACCTCCGACGGCTCTCTAGAACCAAAATCCATTCCCCAATTTCTGGCCTGACAACCGCCGACGATGTCATCGTGGATCCTATTGCTATCTCCTACAACTTGGGCCGCCATTTGGCGGAAGTTTCGAGCTCTTCCCACTATCACCCTGCCTTCCTCCATCTGTGGAGAAGACTCGGACGATGCACTTCTCTTCTCCGAATCGTGACGGCTACAATGCCGTCTTTACTATGAGGGAGTTAGATCATGCTCTCACTTCATCCCGATCCTCCGCCACAGGGTCAGACGCCATCTACATTCAAATGCTGCAGCACCTTTCTCTTGCGGGCAAGCACTTTATGCTTAACATATACAACCGCATATGGACAGAGGGCACATTTCCTGGACACTGGCGTGAAGCCACTGTCATACCCATACCTAATCCCGATAAGGACAAAAATCTTCCTTCTAGCTACCGCCCCATCTCTCTTACCAGCTGCGTTTGCAAGGTGATGGAGTGTATGATTCATGCCCGGTTGGTGTGGTAGATCGAATCTCGACATTTACTAACGAATGCACAGTGTGGATTTCGAGCGCGGGGTTCTCAGTTGACCATCTCGTTGCTTTGTCCACCCATGTCATGAATGGTTTTCTGCGAAAATCCCAGACTGTGGCCGTGTTTTTCGATTTGGAGAAGGTCTACGACACCTGCTGGAGAATTAGTATCCTCCGTGCTCTTTATACGAGTACATGGGGCTTCTGTGGGCGCCTGCCCTGTTTTTTTCTGGCGTTTTTTACAAGACCAAATTTTCAAGGTGTGTGTGAGTTCTGCCTTGTCGGAAACGTTTATCCAGGAAAATGGTGTGTCTCAGTGCTCCGTCCTTAGCGTCGTTCTCTTTGCTATCTCCATTAACCCTATAATGACCTGCCTCCCGCCAGGCATCTCCAGCTCTCTTTTTGTAGACAATTTTGCTATGTATTGCAGTTCTCCACGGACCTGTCTCACTGAACGGCGTCTTCAGCGCTGTCTTGATCGTCTTTTCTCCTGGAGCATCCACGATGGCTTTCGCTTTTCCCTTGACAAAACCGTCTGTATGAATTTATGGCGGCGCAAATGATTCCTCCAACCGTCTCTACTTCTTGGACCTGTTTCCCTTCCGTTTGTTGAAACTGCGAAATTTGTGGAGCTCATGCTCGATAGGAAACTCTCTTGGTCCTCCCATGTGTCTTACCTGGCAGCCCGCTGTATGCGGTCCCTCAGTCTCCTATGTGTCCTCAATGGTACTTCCTAGGGTGCCGATCGAACCACTCTCTTTCGTTTGAACCGGTCCCTTGTCCATTAGAAATGCGACTATGGGTGCTTTGTTCATGCGTCTGCACCCCGTCTCAACACTATCCAACATCATGGCATCTGTTCGGCCATGGGTGCCCTTTACACCAGCCCAGTTGAGAGTATGTGTGCTGAAGATGCTGAACTACCACTGTCCTACCACCATCACTTTCTCCTCAGCAGATATGCATGGCATTTGTCTGCCATGCATGGCCACCCCTCCTATGCCTCCTTCTTTGATGATTCCTTTGATCGTCAGTATGGGGCTCGTCCCTTTTCTCTGTTACCTCCTGGAGTCCGCTTTCGCCACTTGCTACGGCGGCTTAACTTCACACTACCTGCAACTTTCCTCGTTGGTGTGAACCCTTCAACACCTTGGCTTCGTGAAGCCTTCCATGTTAACCTTGGCCTCCATTCGCTTCCTTAGGACACTACTCCAGCCTCGGTTTGCCACCTCCCGTTTCACTACCTTCACGTGGGACTTCACGATAGTGCCTTTGTCTACACTGATAGCTCTCGGACTGACCATGGGGTCGGGTGTGCCTTCGTCATTGGCGCCGACGCTTTTCGATATCGACTTCCTGCACACTCCTCGGTATTTACAGCCGACCTCTTCGCCTTTTATCAGGTCACGGAGTACATCCGACGACACAGCCCTTCCAATTGTGTCCTCTGCTCAGACTCACTCAATGCCCTCCAAAGTCTATGTGCGCTGTACACTGTTCATGCCTTAGTGACCCTGTGTCATTTTTCTGTGGATCCCTGATCATGTCGGTCTGTCAGGAAACGAGGCTGCTGACGCTGCTGCCCACGAATACCTACATTCCCTCCGATGATCTCTTTATTGCCGTCTCTCAGGAGGTAATGTCCCTTTGGCATCGCCAATGATCCTCCATTCAGGAATAAGCTTCGCCTCATTAAGATTCTCCCAGAGCCTTGGACGACCTCCTCTCAGCTGCGTATTGGGCACTGCCTTTTTAGCCATCGCCAGTTGCTAAGTGGCGCTACCGCACCAATTTGTACACATTTCGCCCAAATTTTTACTGTCCACCACTTCCTGTTGGAATGCCCCTTTATTAACAATTTACGTTCCAGCTTGGACTTACTATCTGATTTATCAGTCGTTTTAGGGAATGACGCGCGGGCTGTCGACCGCGTTATACTTTACATACGCCGAAGGAATATGGCGAAGGCCATTCAATTTTTAGTTTTTGATCTCCATTTCTGCATGGTGTTTTTTAGCCCTTTTTCCACATGCCTATTTTTAGCCGTCTCTTATTCTGTGCATTGCGACTGTCGTATAGTCGTTTAACTCTTCTCTGTGTTCATGTACTAGAGATTTGACTTGGGCGCTTATGACCCCAGATGTTTTTTGCACCTTGGAGCAAAACACAACTAAACTTTCGTTCCTACTAGAGGTTCTACTGTTTCATGAATGATTTCTGAACCGATTTCCTCATTTATGTCATTTATCTGCCTCTGTACAGTGGCCGAATCGGTGTCTATGGTATTTATTTCAAATTCCTGGTCCTTGATTATGGCTCTCACAATACCTACATTTTCGATGTGTGTAGTGACTTTTGCTGCTTCTGTTTTCATTCGTTTATTGAGGCTACTAATACCACGTGCCTGTGTTTCCAGCTGGTTATCGATGCCAGTTTCCTGTGCCGTAACCTAACTGTCAACTGATACTGTGTGCTTTATCCTCATGTTCTGATTCTATCTCATGTGTCTCGACCTGTTCTTTCTCTTTTTGTGACGAACTGAACATATCAACCGATTATTCACGTAGTGACTATCTTGCACATAATCGTTCTACTTTGTTCCGTCCTTTGGTTCCTGTCTTCTTCGGGACTAGCTCATCATGTGAACCTGATCACTGACGCACCCGTGGTACTCCACGTAAGCCAATTGCCGTTATCTGGGGCTACCTATGTAACCTTTTCATTAAATGCTATCAGGGACCACGTTGTTTCTTGGTACGCCCTAACCTTTCTCGATCGGAAATTACCAGCAGATTTATAATATTAATCCTGTGAAAGGATTTTAATTTGACCGTCATCGTGCGTAATGGAAAGGTATCGGGCTGGTATTCCAAGTGAGCAAACTGCCGATATCTGGGGCTAGTTGTGTGATCATTTCGGTAACTATCACCAGGCACCACTTTGTTTCTCTGTACGCCATGCAATATCTCGTTCGCAAGTTACCATGTGAAAGGATTTTAATTTGACCGTGATCGTGCATAATGGAACGTAACAGGCTGTTCTGTACCTCGAGAGATTAATTGCAAGGAAGCAATAGCAGAACAAACGCGATCCTAATCAAGATGCACTTGCATAAAATAGAACAGTCACCATCTTAATATTTCAAAGTTTGTAAGAAGGTCTGTTTATATGTTTCTATGTTGGCAGCACTATAAACTGCATTAATATCACTGACAGCACTCTGCGCCCTCCCTAAGAGACTCTGTGGCTGGAGGGATTCGCAGTTAGAAGTTAATAATTAGCAGTGATGGAGGTTAGAACCTTCAGCGTGAGCAGATTGTTTGGACGTGTGTCCTTCATTGATATTTAATATTGGTTGGACATGTATTGTAAAATGATGATGAATGTATTTGCTAATTTTTAGGTAATGGAATTATTGAATATTACATAATTTTTGGAACTGGATGTCACGTGAATGAGGTAAAATCTGCTAAATACATTGTTCGCTCTGCAACAAATGTTTCTTTTGCTAACCACACGCCAATTAGTAGTTAGAGCCTATTTTTATTTAGCTGGCTGTTGTTGCTGCTTGCTGTATTTGATGCAGTTCGAGTAATGAAGATTTTCTGTGAGGTAATGGACTTTTGAAATGTATAGGCTATTGTTAGGATTTCTTCTAATTCAGGATCATTCTTTTGTGTTCATTATTTGCAGTCAGTTGCGCTTCTATATTGTGGGTCATAAATGAATAAGATGAGTTTGAGTTGTATTTGTCAGGGGAAATTCTGTAGGTCAGTGTTGAAATGATAAAAACAAGTAAAATGACTGTAGGTTTACTTTCACTCAGCAGCTTAAGAAGATACAGTAAGCATTCAGCAATTTAAGTAAAAGCATAGAAGTTTCACTTTCTCAGATATTTCAGTTTAAGTAAAAACTTATTAAGAGGTTTCAAGTCGTACCAAGTACTACCACATTGCATAAAGAAAGTTATATGTTGGGACTGACTTCACTTGATACTGAACTTTCATTTAGCAAATGACGTAGAAGACAGAAGAACACCTCAGCAAGCCATGTAATAGCGTTTTGGCATGAACAACACAACAGGAACATTAACCGTTTTGGGAACAACCAGCTCTCAGTAACACTTACTGTGTGTATAGTAAAGCAGCAAAGTTACGACGTTTACAACTACAGGATTTGTTTATGGTGGAGCACTACTAACTTGGACATGAGGTTGTTTATCGGTTGCATCATGGAAGATTACTATCATTGAAATGGTTTTCAGATGATTATATTATTTTTGCTGATTTTTATTTGTATTTTCAAGGAACACTCACTTCCTTACATTATTTTGCTCAAAGGGCATATGAGGTACCCGGATCTAGTATTATTTGAATTTTTATAGCCAATTGATTATTACAGGACACAGATATTAGAAGCTGATAAGTGTACTTCATTAATACCATAGTTGTAATATGAAAAATAAATGTGGCTCAACAGTTATCATAGAGGCCTAGGAACTAATCTATCAGTAGGCTCAGATCAAGGCTTAACATTTTATTCAAAATACAATATGAGAAACACTGTCAACTATGTACCCATGAAGTTATAAACACTGTTACTCCCAAACCTGTACAATAATTAATCCTTATTCTGGCCCTTCGAGTTTACTAGCCATCACTACTATGAATCGTCACAGTATTTTGCACGTAACTTTAATGCTGAACTGAGATTTCAATAAAAGCTCTTTAAGTTGAATACCTTAAAGCTTCTCTTTGTAATAGTTCTTTGTTGAAACTTTAACTGTCATCATATGAAAAGTAAGTGGAGTACTTAAGTCATAGGGGCCACTGAATAATAATGTAATTTATTACTCCGCAAAATTCATTAGCTTATGTTAAGGAAATAATTACTTTTCACTTCAGTAAATAGGATATTCGGAAATATGGTAGCACTTGAAATAGGGTCAGCCTACGTAAATGACTAAGGATAAATATGGCTGCTCAACTCAAAGTTTAAATGACAGACTTATCACTGAATAAGAAACCACATAACTGATCCGTCAGCTACACAGCGCTCAAATGACTATTTGAGACGAAGATGGTGGCTGTGACGATGTACTCTGGTTATTCAAAACCACGGCGAAAGTTTTGATAGCTTTCGCTGTGCAAGTGGCTCTGAAAAATCTCTTCTTAGTGTAGGATTTGCGGAGTGCAGAGCATAATGAAAGTATGCAATGAATAACAAGCCTTATTACTTCCACATCCGAAGCCACCTGATCTTGCTTCATAACCCAGAAGCCGTTTTGAAAGCCATGTGTATATCAAACTGTTTATCATAGCAGTTGATGAAGATAATCATGGACGATATTTTATTGAGATTAAACCGACATTAGTATCTGAGTAAGTTCGAATAGTTCTGATTATCTATAGGTTATAGAAACTTGCAGGAATACTCAGAATTTTTTACGAATTGCAGATTCGCAGTTAGTTAAGTTATTAATTCGAAACGTTTAATTCTCATCTACCTGGCATATCGATGAAATTAACGATTTCCATCACTAAACCTAAAGGCGTCCGTCTCCAACTCGTTTGGAGGATTACAGCTGAGGTACAGAGATCAATGACACTTCCACTCAGGTGGGCGATGTACTTGGATATCATGACTAGGCTGCTGATCAGAGGCTATTGATGAGAATGATTAATCTGCAACTTTGATTGAGTCAGTGTTAAGAACACCATCATATGTCTACGGAGAGGTGGAACGAGATTTCATGAAGTGGTTAACTACGCGTCCACTTCCCATACAACAATACTTAACTATTCAGCGAGAACAATGAGCAAGTTCTTACATTGAATTCATATCGAAAAGATGGTTTACTATTTGAATATCAGTGAAATTTAATTTATAGTTATAATGTGTAAAGACTTAGCCCTAAGCAACCTATAAAAAAAAATGTTCAAATGTGTGTGAAATCTTATGGGACTTAACTGCTAAGGTCATCAGTCCCTAAGCTTACACACTACTTAACCTAAATTATCCTAAGGACAAACACACACACCCATGCCCGAGGGAGGACTCGAACCTTCGCCGGGACCAGCCGCACAGTCCATGATGCAGCGCCTTAGACCGCTCAGCTAATCGCGCGCGGCAGGCCACCTATCTTCTTCTTTTTCTTCTTTTGCAAACCTGTATAAATATCTTTTTTTTCATTTGTCATTTGGTAATTATTATTGACATTCGGTAATAAATACCAGTATATTCAAATAATACTTCTCTCTGAACATACACGTTCTAGTGTACCTGCATGCTATAAGAAAGCCTGTTTCCGACTACTGAAACTGAGCAGTCGAGTGGTAGGGTCGGTGACAATGTGACGCGCATTGATTTTCTTGCGTGAAGACACGACTAAATCATTTAAACTAATAAATGCACTTTACCAAGATGAACGTCTGAACCACGATGATTAAAACTGAATAAACTACGTACTTTGCGCTGCACTCTTATTCGTGGAAGAACCAATACAGCTACCGCATGTGCGACAGTCGCAAATTGTTGTGTCACTGGTGAGACAATACACTTGTACGAAACGAGAGTTGAGCATATCTACTACTGTTCTTTGATGTTAATAGGCCGTGAACAGTGCTGTGCCACTCACTGAACTGAAACTTCTTCATGTGTGCCACGGAATAGGACATTGTATAGTAAAAGATACTCTGTCAATATGCCAATTTCGTGCGTTGTTAATTGTGCACACTCTGGAACTGCAATACAATGCCATGTAGCTGCCGATGAAAGCTGTGACAATACACGAGTCTTACCGTTACCTGGAACAGATATCTCTCATTTGCTACAACAACGTCGTAACTCGAAAACCTTGATTTTTCAGGAGATGGTTTTGAAGTTTAGAAACTGCTACAATTTTTTGGAATAGTATTATCAAACCAACAAATTTGTTAAATTAACAACTTGTTATGATGTGGACGTAAATTACAAGCTGAAATATGTACTACATAATTTTCCATAATTTTTCAAATCCATTCACTTTCCCTTATGACTCTGCTGCTGCTAAATTCAGTTTTTTTTGTTTTTTTTTTTTTTTGCTTGACGTAAGTGGAATTGTGGCGTTACTGTTGATAACAAGTGTGATTACCCAGTGTTTACCACAAATTTACTCTTATGACAGTATTATTTTGTCCGCAACTCACAATAACAACAGAAAACAGGTCGAAAATAAATTGAAAGATTGAAATAGTAATTATCACATTCAACGCATACTTTATTTATTTAAAATAAGTCGTAGTAATATTAATTGAAACATAAAAAGTATAACTACAGCTGGTAATAGTACTGTGCATAAAATTTAGGTATGTGGTTTTTCTGGATTAATTCAAGCAGGTCTTCTTTCTTGTTGTTAGCTATTTGAGGTAAAGCTCGTGTCATTGTAATATGGTCCATCCTCTTTTTCTTTCTGATGACATTATTTACCACACTGAAGTTCTCAACCTCAAAAGACGTTTTGAAGGAAAGGGTAGTTGGTGATTCGTGTTCCACTCTCAGAACTTTCAGTGTCGCTATTTTCACTTGTGGCATATTCAGAGGCCCCATTTGAGTTGCTTTAATATCCAAAAAATCTTCATAGTGTAGTTCCGTAACACTGAATGATTTTCAAGATTCTTGGCCCTACGGATAGCAACAATAAATGACTGCGGCGTGTACGTTGGGCTGCCCTTCAGCTGTATTTTCACTTGCCGCTCAAGTAACGAGTGCTCAGAATCTCCCTCGCTTTGCGTGTGGCCTTTCATGAGGTATTTATGGCTTATGCTTTTTATGATCAGATGAGATATAGCATAGAGGTACAAAGCAATCATGAACTTAGTTTTTGCTGGGTCACACAATTATCAGGATAAAAAATGAAGTCTTGATCGCCTGATTCAGCTCTTTCATTGAAAACCGAAGAACGCAGGACCCCAATTCGTTAATTCCTCTGTGTCTTGGATTCATCCCAAACAAAACATTGACATTCCTTAGACTTGAAATCATAAATTGCAAAACTAAATACATTTAACCTACACTTATAATAAAAAAACTGGGAGATCGACCTTGGGAATTTGCATAAACGCTTACAAGTCATACACCGCTACAGCAGCATTCGATTCCTCCTTATCATACTTATTTTCCCTTCTGCACATTACTTTCTCCAGTATAAGCTGATCATAATATTCCTTTCTCTTCATTTTTTCATCCCTCCCCCCTCCCCCTAAGCACGTTCACATGCGTGTAAAGAACGAGATGTTAAAATCTTCTATAAGTATCCGATAAAACATTACATACTTCACAAACGGGTTCCTTTTTTCTTTACAGTCAACCATGAAGTCTCTGTGAATGTCCGCAATCGTTTTGCTTCCATCAATAAAATGGTTGCTTATGCTGGCATGAGTATAATGACCTTAGATTTTTGAAATTTTATCCAGAAAGTTTTTAACACCTTCCCACAAATAATCATCAACTTCCCTTTGTTTGCAATGTTCTCCTCGGCGACCTTCTTCGAGCAGAACATCTGCCGGCTTATTTCGTTTTTACTGTATCGTCCTAATAGGGCGATCGTTTATATTTAATGTGTTCTTGAAAAACTATCTGCACACCCTGACTTACTGATCATTCAGACAGAAACAGAAGGCGTTATGATTATCCCTTTGCTTCGTTGTACCACCAACACGCTCATACCGATGATTTGACTGAATGGACTCCATATTATTGTGGGTGTCCTGTCGTTGTTTGTTTACATCACCCAACTACCAATAGAAATTAAACATCTGCATTCGTTACTCTTCTTTAAACTTCACAGAACATTCCCACTTAAACTTTTCCGTAGACAGAGTTTCCCTTTTCCTCTCGTTTCGGATTTTTTTGCCTGTGGTGTACATTTTGTATGCCTTTCCACTGCTTTCTAAACTCTTATTAGCATTCCTTAGCCAGGTGTGCTCATTCTTTTTACGCTTATTTCCTTTCTTTGTCAGACTCGTTAATATTATCGGAGTTTCGACTTGTGCTATATTAGAAACACAGTTCCCTCTGTTCGAATTAGGTTCCCTCTGATCGAATTAGCAGTTCCTTAGCTGTCACTGTCGCTCTCACTGATAACATTGGGTGGTAGATTCGTGGCATCGTTAACATCATCATAACCATCTTCGGAAAATGAACGTGAACTTGAGGAAGAGTCTGACCTCGTTCCAACAGGTGAACTTCCAGCATAATTACTCTTAACCTCCACGTTTTCAGCTGAAACGGCGGCAGCAGCTAATACAATCCCTTGTTGTTTTAGAGTGCCGAACTCATTGTTACAAAATAAAAAGACATGGGATATATATTCGTGAAATAAAAACGGAAGTAAGTGATAACATACCTCCCTCTTCTGAAAGTTTTCCGCTAGACACAGAACTGGAATTCAGATCTGCAGAACGAGCTGATGAGGTACATTTCACCTGCCATTCCTCCACATTTCCTACTTGTTTCTTGCGAGCCATTAGCACCAATTTTGTATCTCGTCTATCTGATTGCATGATTCTCTGACTGTAAATAAAATTATAATATCGGATAAACTATCTCACTGATTCGTAATAATTGTCCAGATCCATTTTATGGTCCTAAAATATTAAGTTACTGGAAGTTATTACAACAATACTGACATAAATATAGATATTTGAAAGTGAAACGTGAATACTGACGACGACTTAGTGCAAGAGTGTCATAACAGCACGTGATTCTAAAACCGATGATTAAGAATCAGATTCCTGTTATTTGTAACAACGTATTGAAACAAAATGGTACCGAAATGAAATTGATTGTTTTCTGCAATAAGGTAAAATAAGTCAAATGGAACTCATTCCAAGTTCTTCATGCACAGTGTCATATCTTAAAATATGGCATCGTAGATTCGAAACAAACAGATACCTTTCAGTAATATTGACACAGCACAAAATGTGTCACTGTTCTAGAGAACTTAACGAAGTGTTAACCCGCAACAGCTGACTCACAACTGGGATAATACATTGTTGCAACTAACACTCCGGTGGAAACACACTTTCGCCAAAACGACATTACTGCCATCCTGTGACAAATCTTAAATGCTCAGATATGACACTCTACATGTTGAAAGTGCAGTTCATTGTCACTGCACTTGTACTATTAGCTGAAAAATCGTATTTTTTGAGTTATCACGATGTTGCAGCAATGAGCTACATGTAACGGATAGAGACCTTATTCTCGATTCAGAATCGTTAGGTTCTGGTGTTGAACATCATGCTGTCAAGGAATCTTGCGGCAAGATGGAGTCGAAGCGAAGATTTTTGAAACAGTCTGCTAACATGACCAGGCTCTTAGCTGCACAATTTCTATATTGTTTGGTCCTTAAAAATACGAGTAAAATGTCGTTGCAGTTGCAATAATATTTTAGATCGACTGATTGTCACTTCAGCTGTACCAACATATGAACGTAGTGTTTGCCCATCACCCTTCCTCACGGTTTTCCGTAAATTTGTACACATAGTAATCATTTACGCAGCTATTCGTAATCGTATACGCTGCCATCCATTCAGTACCTTTACTCTTTCCCGCAGTTTCTAACTTCTGACAAAAAAAACTATATATATATATATATATATATATATATATATATATATATATATATATATATTGAAGTGAGCGAATTTGCCACCTGCAGTTATACGACATTGTCGTGAACTTATCATAAAATATGTGCTTCATTCTGACTGGACCAGAACTGAATCATGTGCTAAGTTCGAATTTGACAGCTAATGTACACGTGTTTGAGGCAGGTTCGTCGTATACAATGTCACGAGCGTTGCGTGGATTGAATGCGTCAGGATATTTCGAGTGATTGCATGTATGCCTGTTATTCAAAGGATTGGTGCTATACACTTGTAAAGACTACAGTGTTAACGTATGATCTTTTTCTTATTTTACTGATCCAGATTTTTGCATGTATGATTAAAGGTACAGGGCGAGCATAGGAATTCAGATAGTTTGCGCTTCAGGTGCAAGTAAATTTCTTTTCAGTATTTTCATCTCAGAATTACACACGTTGAATAAATCACTGTTGACTGATATTTCCAGTTCGTATAACATGATTAGGTTACTACTTGATTACAAAGTTCTTTACACAATTTAAATTTTGATTGACCATCACAACATTGGAGGTTGATATCCTGTACCGATTTAATATAGGTTCCGTGGAACTGGTGTTCCATCAGTGTTAATGCTCGTTGAGCATTACAGCTGGTTCACTGAAAGAGACTTGGTCTTAGAAATTTAGTGTAACAGTTGTTGAGCACAAGAACGATAGCAGTAATTGTAGCTCTAAATAATCAAATAGGATTATTTACAGGTTTTTTAGACCAAATGTTAAAAAATAGCCTATATAGAAAAACTAATTACGATAAACGACGTCCACGTAGATGTAAGTGAGTTGACCTCTCAGGTAGCTAGCGAATAAGTTTATCTCTGCAGAGGAACATTGAAATTCCATTTACATTTACCAATGATTAGGGACATTTCTTTCCAATCGGGAACGCAGAATCAGGTAGTTAGCGAATACTATTATCTCTGCAGTGGAACAATGAAATTCCATTTACATTTACCGATGATTAGGGACATTTCTTTCCAATTGCGAACGCAGAATATTAATTTTGGTCAATCAAAATGGTCCAAATGGCTCTGAGGACGATGGGACTTAACTTATCAGGTCATCAGTCGCCTAGAACTTAGAACTACTTAAACCTAACTAACCTAAGGACATCACACACATTCATGCCCGAGACAGGATCCAAACCTGCGACCGGAGCGGTCGCTTGGTTCCAGACTGTAGCGCCTAGAACCGCACGGCCACTCCGGCCGGCTTTGGTCAATCGTAAAAGACATTATATACTGACAGAAAAAAAGTCGTAGCACAAAAAATTAATTAATGAAGAGTAACGCAATCTTGGAAATACATTTGTCTAGGCAACATATGTAACTGATTAACATTGCGATGTCACAGAATAATGTAAGCGCGAGAAAAGCCAATACAGGTGTGAAATGTTGGTACATTAATAACCGGTGTAACCACAGCAATGTTGATTGCAAGCGTGCACCCGTACATGCATTGTGTTGTATATTTGTCAAATGTGTAGTGGAGTCCCATGCCTTGTGCACTTAATCGTTCAGAACAGGATGGTCTAGGATGTTTGTGGATGACGCTGGAGTTGTCGTTCGATGACGTAACGTATGTGCTCGGCTGAAGACACATCTCTTAATCAAGCAGGTCAAGGCATCATGTCGACACTCGGCAGAGCCTGTTGGGCTGCAACAGCGGTATGTGGTCGAGCACTATCCTGCTGGAATACACCTGCTGGAATGCTCTTCACGAATAGCAGCATAACGGGTTGAAACACCAGACTGACTTAAAAATTGGTAGTCAGGGTGCGTAGGATATCTACGAGAGTCTCCTGCTGTCATATGAAATCGCATCCCAGGTGTAGCTCCAGTGTGTCTAGAACGCAGATGATTGGTTGCAGGCCCTCAAGTGGTCTCCTTCTGTCCAACACACGTTCATCACTGACACATAGGTAGAACCAGCTTTCATCAAAAATACAACAGATCTGCACGTTGCCTTCCTATGAGCTCTCGGTTGACACCACTGAAGTCGCAAATGGTGGTGTCTGGGGTCGGTGGAATATTCGCTACCAGTCGTCTGGCCAGCAGCTGCTCTAGAAACTAAACGATTTGTCACAGCTCGTTGTGTCACTGTGGTGCATCTGCTTCTCAGATTACTGCTGTACTTGCAGTGCCATGATCCAGAGCCACACGCCGAGCACTATGGTCCTCCACTCTTGTTAGTGCCCCGTGGCCGTCTTGCGACTGTACATTCCCATGACCACCATTGCCAGAAATCATGTACAGTGGCCACATTACTGACAAGTCTTTCTGCAATACCGCAGAAGGAGTATCCAGTTTTTCATAGCCCTTTTACAAGACCTCGTTCAGACTCAGCGAGGTGCTGACAATGGCGATTGCAGTTTATCGTATCGCGACATTGCTACTCGCGTTGGTCGAGATCCGATGACTGATAGCAGAATGTGGAATCGGCGGGTTCAGGAGGGTAACACGGAACGCCGTGCTGGATCCCAACGGCCTCGTATCACTAGCAGTCGAGATGACAGGCATCTTACCCGCATCGCTGTAACGGATCGTGCAGCCACGTCTCGATCCCTGTGTCAACAGATGGGGACGTTTGCAAGACAACAAACATCTGCACGAACAGTTCGACGACGTTTTCTGCAGCAAGGAGTATCAGCTAGGAGACCATGGCTGCGGTTACTCTTGAGGCTGCATCACAGTCAGGAGCACTTGCGATTGTGTACTCAACGACGAACCTGGGTGCACGAATGGCAAAACGTCATTTTTTCGGGAGAATACAGGTTCTGTTTACAGCATCATGACGGTCGCATCCGTGTTTGGCGACATCGCGGTGAACGCGCATTGGAAGCGTGTATTCGTCATCGCCAAACTGGCGTAACACCCGTCGTGATGGTATGGGGTGCCATTGGTTACACGTATCGGTCACCTCTTGTTCGAATTGTCGGCACTTTGAACAGTGGACGCTACATTTCATATGTGTTACGACCCGTGGCTCTACCCTTCATTCGATCCCTGCGAAACCCTACATTTCAGCAGGATAATGCACGACCGCATGTTGCAGGTCCTGTACGGGCCTTTCTGGATACAGAAAATGTTCGACTGCTGCCCTGGCTAGCACACTCTCCAGATCTCTCACCAATTGTAAACGTCCGGTCAGTGGTGGCCGAGCAACTGGCTCGTCACAAGACGCCAGTCACTACTCTTGATGAACTGTGGTATCGTGTTGAAGCTGCATGGGCAACAATACCTGTACACGCCATCCAAGCTCTATTTGACTCAATGCCCAGGCGTATCATGGCTGTTATTACGGCCAGAGGTGGTTGTTCTGGGTACTGATTTCTCAGGATCTATGCACCCATGTTGCGTCATAATGTAATCACATGTCAGTTCTAGTATAACATATTTGTCCAATGAATACCCGTTTATCAATTGCATTTCTTCTTGGTGTATCAATTTTAATGGCCAGTAGTGTAGCTGTTAAATTGAGTATAAGAGAGGCTGTTCAATGCAGTTAATACCAAGCCGTCTACAAGTAAATACTGTACCTTGTGTTGCTGAATGTGGAAGCAGTTCTGAATCTGCTGCATCACATGCCTTTCATTATGTTCAAAGGGCAAACGAGTATGAAGAAATCGCGAAATTGCCGGGGAACATATTTGACTTACATCGTTATTATGACTCTTTAATTAACGGAGCATATATTTACTTTCGGTACTGGCTGCCAGTATTTCATACTGCCGTGGTTTGGACCGCAGAAAAAAGAAAAATTCTAGACAGACTATGCATGAAGCGAATGAATGGAGAGGTGAAATTGTGGCAGGTGGCTGGCACATCCGTTTGCGGTAACTACTGCTGCCCTCACGCCGGACTCGGCAGAGGGAGGGGAGGGGTTTGGGCAGCCGAAATTACAAAATTCCTGGCGGGGAATGCGCCCACTGTGTGGCGGCCCATGGTTCCCGCTGCCGCCATTGTGTCCGCGTGTTCTGCATTGTTGCGACCCTCATCGTGGCCGCCTGCCGACCCTTTGACGCAGTGGGGCACGCATCAGCCACAGACTGCCTTCCAGGTAAATCAAATAGTCTATCAGTGAAACGGCGTAAACGGGCGTCTGACTACAGCCACACGAACACACTCAATCAAGGCACACAACAGATTGGTCACACACATAAAATTTAGTTTCTTATACCGAGCTTTAACCATTTTTGGTAACGCCTTTAGTCATAAATTCGCGTGTTTTATTAAATCACACTATGCGTTTTTGACAGTCTGGTTCCATCGTAAGGTACATTTCGTTTCAACAGAATATTTATTTCTGCTCTTGAGTGAGGTAATACGTTACCAGAATGCTCAAGAACATAAGTAAATAATTTACTAAACAATTAGCACCTGATGAGAGACCCAGAGAGTCTGAAATGAAATGCATCGTGTGATTTAGTAAAACTTGAAAATTTGTGACAGAAGGAGGTATTGTTTATAATGAGTTTTAATTTTTGTCTGGGACAATGGGGAAAATTGTCCCAGAAGTAAATAAAAAATGATCCAATCTCCCGTTCTAGTCACAATTTTTAACAATTTTTCCTTGGTTACGTGTACGAAAGAGCCAGAACTGGCATGTTCCACGCAAAATAAGCTGACTCTTAGCTTAGTGGCTGATGAGAGCGACGGTAAAGGCATTTCCCATTTACGGTCTCTCCCATCGGCCACCGCACCGAGTATCAGTTTTTGAGGATAGTAAGTACCTTACATCTGTTCCACTACCATCTCGCCTGTTAATGACTGAAAGGAGCTGCAACCCTATAAAGGTCCGGATTTAAAACCCCTTCCCTACTCTCTGGAGTGGCGAATGAAAGGAAAAGTGAAAAATAATGTAACTGTACCGTATTAAAGAATGTCAACAACTACCAGTCTCCCGACTTCCAAACAGTATTAACTATATCTATTAAGATAAATGAAGTTATATAAACCCAGCAGTGGCGTAAACTATTAGTACTTTCATAGATATTAGCAGTGCGTCTGACTTCAAACGACGTGATTGATTGATAGATAGTTGAAGTGCCTTTACAAGTTTATTATTCACAGATGTGCGCGAAAGGTTGGTTTATACTTAAACAACAGCTGTCACTTCATTTACAATATTGCTCCAAGAGGCGAAAAATGTAGGAACAGACTTTAGGGAGAAAAGAATGTTCTTACGGCTCTACAATAATCCGAATGTTGACGTAGAAAAGAATGGACTATAGGCGACTAAGATATTAAAAGAAGTTAGTCAGAGACGGTGCTTATCTCTACCATTATTGATTCTATGTTCATAAAATGCATTGAGCTAATTCTCAGCTCCCAGTAGCAGTGGGATAACAATTAATGGCAATACTTCTACGTTTTGCAGTTGACATTGTCTTATTGAGCAGAAACGAAGACAAGCTGCACAGAATGAATCAAGGCCAGTTGAAGACCAGAATGCACTCGTCCATTTCCAAGGCGAAAAGCTGGTAGATAGGGACACTTTCAGGTGGTGGTATCACAGAGGATGGTAGGAGTACAGCAGGTGCTGAAGTACAGATAACAAGACAATAAAATCACTTATACTGACAAGAACGTTACTGACGGTAAACAGTGTATCTTTGAGTGCAAGGAAACAATATTTTAAAAGCTGCATGTCGAGCATATTATGCATGTTTGGGAACGGATAATTGGAGAGAGGAAAGAAAAGACTGCAAACTATCGAGATAAGGTGTTGGTGAGGAACGTTAAAGCCACTTTAGACAGACAGACGGTCAAAACGAAGAAGTGCTGAGAAGGGCAAGACCGATAAAGAGTCCATTCAGAACAGAAGATATAAGGAGGAAATGCATGGCGAACCACCTTCTCACCCAACTTTACCACTCTGCTCGAAGGAATGATTGAGGGAAGTGGTCAGAAAGAATAAAAGTGACAGGCAGAAGATAAGAGGTGATCAGGAGACTAGCAACAAGAATAATGCACAAATAGGAAAAGGTTATTGGAAGTACCTCTGTAACAGTAAAAAATCTCTGAGAAATCAGTACAAGCTGAGAGAAAACCGCAACCAGTAACTCTATATTTCCCTTTACTACTGTCTGTTCCAACACAATTCGGCCTATCTTAAGATGACTGTACTATTTACAGTGCTAAACCGATAAAGATTATATAAATAGACTGAGTGCTGTTTCCCTCAATTTGTCATGCTTTAAGTAATCAGTCAAAGACTTTTTGTTTGGTATAAATCAACATTAAAGGAATATGTTCTCCAATTTTCAGTGAGCGTTCCAATAACGTACGATATTCGTGGAATTCTTCTTATTACAGTACTTTCATTTGATGCTGCTGCTTCATCATAACATTTTATGAAGTTGTGGTTTGTTTCACTTGCAAATTACGCACTTTACACACATTCCTAGGGCTGTAACATTACAATTTCACATTACGACAGAACTTTCCACCACCGTAGACCATATCATGGCATGACATTCTTAAACACGGATGTTACACGCAGCTGCATCATCCAACAGTTATTGCTGCCAACGATTATACAAAGCACCCAATTTTAATCAAAATGTAATTTTCAGTTACACGCCAAATACTGCAATACATAGGTCGCTGTTCATCCCACGCACACGCTGTCGACCTGTAATTTTCACCAACTGCATGCCATACGCTGTGTTTAACGTCAAGTGTAAGTATCGCATCATTTGCATGTTTCCTTCATAGCAGACAATTTTAGCAACCGGTAGTGTACGCTGCATAATTTGGTGATTCTCTTCCTGTAAATTTCCACTGTACAGCTCGTTCTATCGTCGAACTGGCTACGCTTTTATGCATTTTCTCTTTATCCATGTCCTGTTGTACGCTAAGTAGTAGTAGTTGTAATTTGTAAAACACACTTGTAGCAAAGAAAAAAAACTTCAAACGTATAAGATTTCTACTTTCTAATTTCCCGCTTTCTATGGAGATGATAGAACAAGGAAAAGCAGTAAATCAAGTCTGCTGCCTGTCTCCTACTCTTTTCAGTCCATACGTAGAAGAAATGACCGATCACTGCTCACTAGATGACGAAAGGGTAGAAGTTAGAGGAAGAAGAATATAGTGTCTGAGGTTTGCAGACGACATGGTCCTCCTAGCACCAGGTTCAAAAGAATTACAGGTTGGAATGGGTGCCATTGATGCTAAAAGAAAGATTTATCGAATAATAATCAGTACAAAGAAAACAAAAGTAATGGCACTAGCGGGGAACACAGGGTGTCCAGTGAAGGAGATTCTAATTTCAAAATTAAATGAATCGTAATCTAATATCGGCAGATGAGTGCAAGAAACCGTATATTTATTGTGAAAGCAGTAAGATTTTTATGCAGAAGCTTTACAGAAGTTTCGAAATAGTTGGAAAAGTTGCAAACAGATGGCGCTGTAATCGCAATACGTAGTGCCCCCCCCCCCCCCCAATTCCACCGCTGAAACATGAGAGGAAGTTAGCGTACCGATGGAAGAGGTTGATTTCATGTATTCCATTGAAGAACATGCTATTCTGGTAGCGGAAGAGGTGGTATAACGGGTTCCCACTTTGATTTTTCATACATACCACCACTAATTCTTTGCTATCTGCTTCAGACGTGCTGTGCACATATTACGACCATGTCTTTGACTTATTTATTATGAAATTTCTCAATAATGATGGATGGGGTTAAAAATATAATCAGTGTCGTTGAACCTTGCACAGTGTGCGAAGAAATGTTGTACTGGTTGTTTGAAGCCCGTGGGATAAATCAAAATATTAAACTAGAACTTAAAAT
Organism: Schistocerca americana; assembly: GCF_021461395.2. Lineage (NCBI taxonomy): Eukaryota > Metazoa > Arthropoda > Insecta > Orthoptera > Acrididae > Schistocerca > Schistocerca americana. Next base: position 138,511,723 of record NC_060120.1, on the reverse strand, counting down.
AAAGACGGTTTTATTAAATAAAATATAATTATAAGGGTATACAATCTGAAATTCTACTTGGGCATCGTCCTAACATTAAGTTTATTTAAACAATCATATTTACTAAGGTTCATGTAGCTTCAATATTTTGAAAAACACTTTATCTGTTTACAAAAATCCCGCATATAAATGTCAGTCTCACAGTGAGGACATTTACTGTGGGCCCACATTTCACCGAGCATACACTGCACCTACAGGTCGCCACTACAGTTCTCTGTGTACATAGCATCACAAAAGATGCAAACTGTTGTCATTTAGAGGCTTGCTAACACCAAATGCAGCTTCAGGTTCAGACTTATCTGAATCCATGTCTGAATGGCATGACATCAGAATATTTGGGGGACAGAAGTAATTTTCTCTCTCAGGATTTGGTGGGAATCTTTTTCATTTTTTTGTGCTTCACTTGTTATTGGTGACATCCTTTCTCTTACACACTCCTTCCTAGATTCATTGAAGTCACTTTGTTTCTTTTTCTCTCATTCTCCTATGAATACACGCTTATATTCTTTCTCTGCTGTCTTCTGTTCTGCATTAACTAAGGCCAGTTTATATGGGAATGATGTTTTTAATGTAGCTTTTACAGACTTAGGTTCTTTGTAATTTTTTGTTTCGGCTTCCGAATGGGCCACATGTCTCCTGGTGAATCAACCGCTTTTGCTTTTATTGGTGTAGAAAGTCTAGTCTTCTATATCGCTAGCACACTGCAAAATATTCTGGTTAGAATTATTTGAGTTGCTGACAATAGAATTCGTTGATTTCAGCTCTTGGTAAGAATCAATAGTAATCATATCATTTGGACAAACCATTGCGCTGAGGTGTTGGAGACTTTGTAGATCAAACTGTGCCCTGTTGCCTCCAGAGGAAGCAAAATTGACTTCAGAAAAAACCAGTCCGTTGTAGGGACCAATTCCAGTCACTCTGAAACCACTGCTAGCAGTTATTCAGGTTGATACATTAGGTAAGTCTTCCCAAATAGTTTCCAAATATCGAAGGTCCAAGTGATCACTCATGATGGTGCATCCATATTCGAATATTTGAATTTAGTAGTGTTCCAATTGTCGTGTCCTTACTTAGGTGGGAGAGGGAAAAAAGGGGTTACTGGTCAGTCTGCGCTCCAGAGCGGTACGGAGTAGAAGGCAGAAGGACAATTCACAGTGAAGACATTTGATCGTTTTCTTCTATCTGAGCCAACACTGGTACAGGCATTTACTAGAAATGCTGGTGATGACACTCGGTAGGGAACTCGTTGTGGAGACTCTTGGACAAACAGGGTTTTGAAATAGTTGCTTATTCCAGAAACGACTAACTAATATACTGGAGGCTAGTTGTAGGGTTAGGAAAAGCATGAATAACAGTGTTACAACAGAAGCCAGTGCAGAAGTCCCAGGAGTGGATGCTAACCACAGTAGCAAACGCTAGCAGCATCTTAAGGCAACAACTTAGTTGCAAAACAAAACATACTGAATGTGACACTGTTCACTGAGGCACTCCAAGTGAGAGAGCTGACTTATGTGGAGCTGGACCGAGGCTGAACTCGACGGACGTGGATTCGGCGCCCAGATCGTCTGACTGAGAACTCCACCAAAATGCGTAATCTAGGAGTTTTAAAGAGTCGCTTGGGGGCACTGTTTTTCCCACTTAAAGCCACCCAGCCAATCCCGTAGGTCTCTTGCAGATGCATGCCAATCACGGTTTAGTTAGGTCCCCTCTACTGCTCCTAAGGCGAAGATGTTAATACAGTTGCACTAAGTCCGTATTTGGTATCAACATTGTTCAGCTGAAAGCTAACCGTAACTGCTCTGCCAAATAACGCTTGCAACATTATTGTTATACGTCATTTAGCCCCGCCCCTCGGGCTCCCCGGAGTAAGGACTGATAGGTCGACTGTTCTTTGGAGTTTTCGTTCTCTTTCTAACACTTGTGAGCCTACTGATGTTAATGTTCTCAGGGCTGGTATCAAGCTGGCTTTATACGCTACTACGTGCCAGTTGGTTACAAAGTTCTATGGTGGCAACCTATCACAGCGTCTAGACGACGTATGAAGTTACATGTTGATTCCTTGAAGAGTAACTGACGCCCTGGGACCGCGACTGGGGCGTCTGCATTTTCGCATGGCTCTCCCCTTACGGTTCACTTCATGTAACAATACCTCTCCTAGTTTCGTCTACCCTCAGCATCGTCTCTGCTTCCGCGCGTTGGAGCGCCTGTTCTCCTTTCTCACAGCTTCAAGGTAACACTACAGTAGCAAGGAATAATGAATACATTACACAATGGGCCCATAAATGCCCTGTTCTGGGGTTGTATTTTGTGTATTGTAGGAGCGGGGAGGTTATGTTAATACCATGTTTATTCGCAGCAAGATCCACAGCCACAATTAGTTTTGACTGTGTGTTATTCCCATCAAGAATCAGGAGGACAGGACCTATTCTGGGCTTTGTCTTCTTAATAAAGTGTTTGCACCAGTCTGTGAATAGATTTCCTTGAATCCACAGGGACGGATGTCGTTTTCCAGTGGCACCAGGTGGGGATCCTTTTATTAAAATCTGTACCGTACTTGTCCTCCATAAAATCATCAGCGGTGGGATAAATGTTCCTCCGGTACATGTGAGAATCAGGTGATACTTACGTTTATCAAGTTCATCTTCCAGAACGTTAACACGTCATGTTATGGCTTCCTTAGTGAAACCATTATCATGAGAAAGTGAAGCTGCTGGATGTTTTACCATAGACAGAACACCTTTGTTGCGATTCATGAGATGGTTGAACGAGGCCCGTCCTGTAACTTCACGAATGACTGAATGTGAGATTCCGTTTTTACTGCATAACTGGAAAGCTTAACGCCGCACGTTGTCTCTTGTGAGGCCATACTATTAAGATTCCATAATAGTTAAATACATGGATTGGATAAAAACTAGTGGAAACACTGTCACCAATTGAAGGATGTGCGTCAAATGGCGTGCGGGCTGTCTGCAGCTGATGGCAGAAGGTCAGTTGGAGTAGTGCAATGAGCAGTGGCGTCTGTCCGTTACAGTGTGTACTGTCTGAAAGTGTGGGAGGCCAGTTCAAGCGCCCTAACAGCCGGTCGCAGTAGCCTACTACTACAGTTTCTTGCGATATCTTTCTCGTCTCGCACTGAGAAGGAAGCGACGGTTCCTCGTGTCTTTTGTCACTGCATCCCATCCTCCATCACGACAATCCACGATGCCACACGGCGAACGCCGTGCAGGAGCTCCTGCATACGTGGCGGTGGATCATAAGTGCAATTACGATCTGAATGCCAAAATGAAGATAGCTCTTCGTGACTCGCGCTACAACACAAGAGAAAGCATTCGTGGCATAGGGCGATTGTTGTGAGACATCGATTGAAATCGACGCGCTGAAGGTGTACAACGCCTTCCATCTCTTTGTAGGAAGGTGACCGATATGTAGGACGATTATATGGAGGATATGTAGTATGGTGAGCGTCTGTCGATAAAGTCTGGTATGAATTATAACAGTGTTGCCACTACTTTTTAACCAACCCATGTACTTAATAAGGTCCATATCAAAAGACCAAATTGACTTCCTTCCGGTATTTCCAAAAACTGCTTCTTTGAAAGGCAAGTCAAAACGAAAGAGTCGTCGTAGGGTTGCCGTAGGCAAAGGAAACGGTTTTGTTGCCATTATGAGGCCCATTATTTTCTCTGATAGTGCGTGTAAAGCCCATACCATGTCTTGCTTATCGAAAGTTTTTATTTTTAGTTTTCTCCTACGCATTAACTCTCTATGGAGCATCTGCAACTCAAAATTGAATAGACGCTCTATAGTGATTATAATTTGGGGCCATTTTGTTTTGGGGGCTCATATTGCCTGCACGAAAAGGGCGCATAATGCCATCACGGCCGGGTTTGTGTACAAAAATTTATCATCGTCTTACCTTAAGCATAATTACAATATTAATATTGGAAAATAATTTCTGATACAAGTGCAATATAAGGAAAATATCATAATGAGAATTTTCTTAGGTGTAACTTTAGTAATACGACAGAAGGCACCGTGCTGTTTATTAGATATTTATTGGGCCCAAGTTACCCGCACGGGCCCACGATACCACCATTACTTCTACTGGAATGCGTACCAGAGATTAGAACTCAGTCCGATAGCAGCAAGGCGCAATTTTCAAACACGATTTGATGTTCCAAAAGGACCCAATGCGGAAACCATCCGCAATCTCCTCGTCAAACTGCAACGGACAGGCAGCGTAGCTGATGATCTAGCGGGGAGTGTTGACCCCGGGAAAACTGTTTTTACTCCTGAAAATGTCGCCACGGTTTCGTAATTTATTCAGCAAAATCGAGGGAAATTCGTCCGAAGAATTGCAGCAGAGAGTGGTCTGAAGCGTTCCAGAGAGCACAAAATACTGAGACAAAACCTACACGCGTCTCCATTCAAAATCCAAAACCACCAGGCCAGCCTTGCGACAGAGGACTGGCATTGGGAACCAGATTTTCACAAGGACAGGTAATGAAGGATTTGATGTTGGCTGCATCTGGATCACAGGAGAAGCACATTTTTACGTGAATGGAGTCGTGAATAAACAAAACTGGCGAAACCACTGCGTTCAACCTACGTTACAATTTGGAGTGCGGTATTCAGAACGGGCTTTATTGGCCCTTTTTTCATGAGAGAAACGATACTAGCGAACGTTGCGTTCCAGTTTTGGAACAATTTGTAACGAAACAGCTATCGTTGGACAACCGATCAGGCACCGAGTGCTTCATACAAGATGATGCCAGATCACACCACACCGAATCCATGTGTCCACTTTCGTGATGAATACTTTGGGAATAGACTCATTGCCTTGCATTATCCCAGATTTACTGGTGCAGGGATGTATTAACTTCCATATTCGTCCGATTTGATTCACTGTGACTACCTTTTGTGTGGTGCACTGAAAAACACTATCTGCTGGGACCATCACAACACACTGGAAGAGCTTGAATCGGCGGCACATGAGGCTTCTGAATTCTTTTCCACTGATGCACTACACGACGTGATAGCAAATTTCACTGCGCATTTGTGCCACCTCTATACTGCCAGTGGATAACATTTCGAAGAGATTGTGATGTGACTGGAAAGACTGCTTGTAGACGACGTATTTAACTATCGACGCTGCTTCTGTAAAAGCTGCACAGCATATAGTGCCATCTGTGTTAGGATTGTTTCAAAAAATTTCTAAACTTCTGCATACCTTCTGTTTAAAATTATTACAGCTTTAACAATAAACATACCTTATGTAGCACTTTTCTGTTGAATTTAGTTTTCGAAATATTTATTTTTGAAATCAATACACTGTAAAAAGGCAAAGATAATGCTGAATGGAGACGTATTAAATATGTGCAAAGCTTCAAATGCCACGGAAGCAACATAGGTGCTGGCTGGAAGAGCAACACAGAAGTTAAAATCAGAATGTGAAGTGGAAAGAGGCATTTTATAAGAAAAGGAAGATTTTTTGCCAATTATGAACAAAAATTTGAGGAAAGAAGAGAGATAGAGTAAGGGTCGAGGCTTTTGGGATGTGGACATAGCGGAGCATGGAAAGAATAAGGTGGATGGACAAAGTGAAAAAGAAGGGTTACTGATAAGAGTGGGAGAGCACAGCAAATTAATGGATTTAATAATAAGAACGAATAGAAACTGGACTGGATACATATTAAGAAAAAATGTGAGGCTACGAAACAGCCTTAGAAGGATATGTGGAAGGAAAGGGGAGGCGAGGGTGTAAGACATTTCAGGTCCTGGATGATGTAATAGACGAAAGTATATACAGCAGGATTAAGAAGAAAGCTATAGCTCGCGGGAAATGGAGACATAAAGGATCTCTTAATATAGCAGAAAACTGACGTAATGACGTAGCAGTACCAGAGCAACTTAAGTAGCCATGTGGTATAGACATTTGCTTCGAAGGAGAAGTTTACAAATCTCAAAGCTTGTTGAGTTTCTTCGTGTTTTCAGTGGATCCCTGAGGGATTTCCTTTCTCATCCCTGCTTGACCATAGAGAACTTTTCCTTCGTCTACAACGGCCATTTCATCGGTATGAGGTTAAGCACTCTCAAATGTGTCCTCCCTTGAGGTAGAATATCGTTATTGTATGAGTGAAGATAATTAGTTACGCAAGAAGATAATTTCTTCGTGACATTAGACGAAGTCTCTTTTTATTCCTCTGCTTCACATCCTGGGCTGTAAAATTTGATAATCATCCTGTTATTATACCAGTTTCCGGTACAAGGAATTTCTTTCATTATTTAGTTTTTCCCGAACCTTAAATCTGCATTGTTAATTCAATTAGCGTTCCATCGATATCGGTGTACTTGAGTAGATCAGTTACTGACGCACTGTTAACCAAATCTCGTCTGTAATGCAAACAGTTTCAGTATTAATATATTTCGGATAGCACTGATTTTCAATTAGAACATTCTAAGTTTTCAAGGGTTCAGGTTTGCAACTGTGCATCATAACTGCTTGTTAAACACTTTATCTTGGATAAAAGTATATTGACGATACACAAGTTCTCTTTTGTGACTATCGATACAAAGCATTGGTACAATATTTAGCATCCACTACCCGGATTTCACTTCCAAGAGTATATGAACGAAGCCCTTCGACCAAAAATGATTCGGATTACATTTAGAATTGGTACAGAATTTTTGATGTTTTTTTCTTCAAAAAAACATTGTACAAAATTATATGTGACACAGTACCTGCTAGTGTTTTGTGGTTCTGTATGTAAAGGAGGCAGGCATAGGCAAAAATGACATTCATTGCTAACGTACATGTACGTATATTATATATTGGACTTAATTTCGAGAAGAGATTTATCATAATGTACGTTTGGAGCATACAATTGCACAGATGTGAATCATGCAGTAGCCGGGGGTAGGGGGGTAGTGGGGGGGGGGGGGCGACCGAAGAAGGAGGGTATCGAATAGTTTCAGATGTGATGTTACACAGGAATGCCGAAAATTAAGCGGATACGTCTGGTAGGAACAAAGAGCTCCTCCAGATAATCAATACGGAAGGGAATACGTGTGATTCATTGACTACGGGCATGAATGAAGATATTAGGAACCAACTTTCTATGAGTGTAAGTCTTACTTTAAGATAAAGAGGTTGTCACAGAGGTGTAAGTGGTACTGGCCATGGGCCATTTCAAACCAGCCAGAAGACAGATGGAAAAAAAGAAATTCAGTCCCAAAGCACAAGTTCCAGGTACGATGGCTTCTTCGTTCAGCAGGTAAACACACAGCCCATTCCAAGAAAGTAGAAAGGAGTTTTGGAGTAGAATCTTCCAGCAGACGTCAACGTTCTTAGAGACTATTTAAGGAGTTACAATGAAATAAATAACATTTGCTATAGAAAACCTGTATCTAGAAGAAGAAACGTAGTTCTACAAATTAGGAACTAAAGAATTCGGCAATCCACGTTTAAAAAATTATTCAGCTATTAAATGTAAACGGTCAATTTGGTAAACACGGATATTCAAACCTCAGCCTTTTTATTACAAGCAAATTTTATAATGCCTACATTCCTTAGGGTTCCGTTTTCTCCTCTTACCTTACTTCACTCTGATAAAAAAAATTACTATATTCCTCTTTGCATGTGACAATGCTCCCTCATGTGGCGAGTTATACAGTCGTGTACGTCGGATTATGCTGAGTGTTTGCTAAGGACTTAAGCCACTTATGGCGGTGTATAGCTTAATCTTTGGAAGTTGGTAAGGTCAGCCTGTCGAGGACAACCTGGCCCCTGTCTGAAACTTGGCAACTATGTTAGTACAGACCTACTTGTCCCTCTGCTCAGGGCAGACAGGTATTTCCGGTACAGTGCAGCAAGCGGACGTGTGTTCAGCCAAGGTAAGGGCCGCAGTGTGCGGACGAAGCGTAGAGTTCAGAGGCGCCGCAGCAAACAGAGGCGTTTCATGCAGGCAGGCTCTGCAGAGAGTGGGAACGCGTTAATTAGTCTTTTGTTACCATAAAGGTGATTTATGTGTCAGATACCTTCGACCATGTCTTACTGTATGAGTGCAAAGAGGAGGGCAAAGACTTCTCTCGCACTATATACTCCGAAATTAAGTGTGTGAGTGCTTGATCGAGAGCCCAGAAAGTGAACAAAAACCTATAGTTTCTATACGGGCAAGATATGAGCCCCACCGTCAGATTCTGGACCGTTGTTTACGGAGGTCGACAAAAATATGAAAACTGCAAATACACAAAGCTTTAGCACGCCTAATACCTTGTAGGAAACGCGTTAGCATTCAAAACAGCTTTGGTTGGTCTCGTAAGAGATAAACACAGGTCTTGTTTAATTTTCAAGGAGCTCTTCTACAAGTCTTCCTGAAAAATGGTGGCAAGTTTGTGTAACTGTGATGGAGGTGGATAGTGGTTACGCTCCCTTGTCTCCAAAGGAGACCACAAACGCTCAATAATACTGAGGCCTGGTGGCTGGTTGTTAAGGGATACACAACAATTCATCCCCATGCTGAAAAAAGCAGTCCTGGGTGTTTGAACAGGGGTTCTGTGGTCAGTATCACCACTGAGAAACAAACATTGTACCGTGAGATGAACCAAATTGGGTACATAATACTTGGCAGTAGCGCGACCTTACAGAGTAACCAGGAAGCACATGGAATACCACGATATCACTGCCAACTCATCATCGAATCTGCGCCAAGTTTCAGTCTTGGCAGCAAGCAGCCGCATCGTATGCTTGGTACCGCGTATGCCAGACGTAAACTCGACGAGGAGTCGGAAACAGTGTGAAACAGTTTCCTTTACTTTTACGTCTATGGTCATCAGACTACCGGTTTCGGTCTGTAATGACCATCTTCAGATCTGTTTTGTAAAAGAGTCATCATGTCAGCAGCACTACTGTTCAAAACAATAGTAGTGCTGCTGACACGATCACTCTTGCTTATACTGTTATTTATATATATTTGACGATGCTGCTTTTGTTTAACATTTTACGATGCCACTGTGGCTGCAGTACATTAGGACACGTTTTTATAAAACAGATCTGAAGATGGTCATTATAGACAGAAACCGTTAGTCTGATGACAAAACATTTGTGACCACAGACATGTTTTATTCGCCATCATGTCGCAGCTTGTGAATGTGAAACAAGCAGATTCAGCCATTCCATAATTCCACAGTCCAGGTTTAATGGCTACAGCACTACGTTTTTTCTGTTTTTTAATTCCCTGTTTGTGAAGCTCCCTTCATGTTGTGCGCCATTTAGTTTAGTAGTGTCGTTTGCAGCCGTCATCCTCTTATTTTTCGTCATGGTTCTCTTCAATGGCTGTCCGTCGCGATCACTCAAAGCGTACTTTCGTCCACGTTGTGACTTAGCGCATGATGTCTCTTTCTGGAGGACATACCCCCACATTTCACTGTCTCATGTGATTCGAACGTGCCACGTGTAATGTAAGTTAGACACTTTTCTTCAGTGTACTTCCCAACATATTCAAATAAGTATACTACTTGTTCCACTGACATTCTTTACAGATCTAGGATTTTCGGTTCTTATTTATGAATAAACTAACAGTAAAACATTATTTTATTTATATTCAATGACAATAAAGGGAAAAAAGTAGGTTTTTAAGACTAAAAATTGGAACTCTGAAAAGTTATGCAAAACACATTATTATAAATTTTGAGAAGACATCAGCAACTACTATTATTTCTTTAATTATTGGTGATCACTTGAAAACGTTCATAAATTACCTGCTGTTTTAATAACATTCAGATGTATCTTTGCATGTATAGGTCCACATACTTTACCATCTTTATACAGCGACATATGCATCCCTGGACTTCTTTGTCTGATTTTTCGGAGCGCATTAGTTCAGTTATGATTTCTGTTATGTTGAACTTCATACGTTGCTGTTTTGTGAAGGATGTTAGCTGTCAAAGTGTCTGAAGGCAAATATTTGTGTGGAAAGGTCTGCATCTCGCGGTTTTTGTTAAGTGTTGTGTACTTTTTACTAAAGTAATGAATAATGGAAATAATGGAAAGAGGAAGGCTCCACAAATATTCATTCGGCAGCTAAAACGTGGACTCGAAAATCTACATCTCTTTTCATAAAACAGAAGCACTTCATTGTCTGTGATAGTTCACTGTAGCCTACAGGTGGTTATCCCGCCCCTGTGTGTTGTAAGAATGGTTATGTAATCTACGAGGTTATTCGATATGCCGGACGCACTTTAACAAATTTGTTTTTTATGAAATATAGATTAACTATAAATAATAGGCCAGTCGCAGTGGCCGAGCGGTTCTAGGCGCTTCAGTCCGGAACCACGCGGCTGCTCCGGTCGCAGGTTCGAATGCTGCCTCGGGCATGGATGTGTGTGATGTCCTTAGGTTAGTTAGGTTTAAGTAGTTCTAAGTCTAGGGGACTGATGACGTCAGATGTTAAGTCCCATAGTGCTCAGAGCCATTTGAACCATTTTTATAAATAATATACATTCAGATGAAAAAAAGGATCTCTCTAAGTTTACAGACACAGGTTGCAAAAGCTCAATGTGTACCTTTTGTATTCGCAAAATTTTCTTTAGTTTGTCTCACGTCGTTATAGGAAACAAGCGGTCGACCTGTGCTTCATCTTTTGCGGCGAGCCACAGCTAGAGTTTGCTGAAATTGCTCAAAGTAGTGGCTTATGATTTTCCTTGTTGGTCGTAGATCCTTTGTAAAATACTCTCTGCGCCGAAAACACTGAATCCCTTGTCCGAAAGTACAGAAAACCTTATTCTCTGTTGTAGCCATCTTACAGCTGACACGAACTGGCTATCTCTGGGGTTGATCACTCTAGCGCTGATAAGGAACATTTTGTACATTACTTATATCCAATTCATAATTCATGAAACAGAAATAAACTAAATGATTTTCATCTTTTTCAGTACCCCTGAACTAGGAGTGTTTCAAATTACATTGGTGTCCGCCTCCGGTAGCTGAATGGTCAGCGTGACGGATTGTCAATCCTTTGGGCCCGGGTTCGTTTCCCGGCTGGCTGGGGAATTTTCTCCGCCCCGGGACTGGGTGCTGCGCTGTCCTCTTCAACATCATCGTTTCCCCCCATCGACTGCAGGTCGCCGAATCGGCGTCAAATTGAAAGAGCGGCACCCGGCGAACAGTCTGTCCGACGGGAGGCCCTAGCCATGCGATGGTGTTAAAATACTTGTATTGTACTAAACAGTTAAATAACTTATGTTCGTCGTAAAAAATGGATAGCATATAAATTACTCAAAGCATAGCAACACCAATGAACCACTGGAGAATGAAGGAAATTGTTTTTCTTAAGGGACCCAAGTTTGAAAGAGTGTTCGTTTTGCTATTTTCCACGTCGCGTACGATATTTGATGCTAACGTCTTCTAGTGTGAAATTTCTTCAATTACTGCGTTTACTGGTGTCACTCGCTTGTACAAGAATAGATTCTCCTTATAAGCAAATGTAATTCTTAGTTACAAATCAGGGACCGTTTAATACACAAGTACAAAATGGTTCAAATGGCTCTGAGCACTATGCGACTTAACTTCTGAGGTCATCAGTCGCCTAGAACTTAGAACTAATTAAACCTAACTAACCTAAGGACATCACACACATCCATACCCGAGGCAGGATTCGAACCTGCGACCGTAGCGGTCGCTCGGCTCCAGACTGTAGCACCTAGAACCGCACGGCCACCACGGCCGGCCACACAAGTACAGATTAGGATGGTACGCACATAACATCTATTAAGATGAAGTGCTTTCAGATTGCTCGGGAGTATAAGATATCATTCCAGTTGGAATCAAAATGGCTCTGAGCACTATGGGACTTAACATCTATGGTCATCAGTCCCCTAGAACTTAGAACTACTTAAACCTAACTAACCTAAGGACATCACACACATCCATGCCCGCCGCTGGATTCGAACCTGCGACCGAAGCAGTCGCGCGGTTCCGGACTGAGCGCCTAGAACCGCTAGGCCACCGCGGCCGGCCCAGTTGGAATCGCACATCCACTCGTGCTATTTACAGATTTGGTTCAGAAAATGGCTCTGAGCACTATGGGACTCAACTGCTGAGGTCATTAGTCCCCTAGAACTTAGAACTAGTTAAACCTAACTAACCTAAGGACATCACAAACATCCATGCCCGAGGCAGGATTCGAACCTGCGACCGTAGCGGTCTTGCGGTTCCAGACTGCAGCGCCTTTAACCGCACGGCCACTTCGGCCGGCCTTTACAGATTTCACGTCACCACTAAGTAAATACATGAAAAACTTTATTTCAGTGTACAACGAAAGCATTAGCCTTGTAAGCCACCTACTCGCATATGAACGCCCTTGGTTAGCGTTTTTCTGTCCTGCTGGTGCGACAGTCAACAGTTCTTGTCAGGTGGTCCATGAATTACACTCCTGGAAATTGAAATAAGAACACCGTGAATTCATTGTCCCAGGAAGGGGAAACTTTATTGACACATTCCTGGGGTCAGATACATCACATGATCACACTGACAGAACCACAGGTACATAGACACAGGCAACAGAGCATGCACAATGTCGGCACTAGTACAGTGTATATCCACCTTTCGCAGCAATGCAGGCTGCTATTCTCCCATGGAGACGATCGTAGAGATGCTGGATGTAGTCCTGTGGAACGGCTTGCCATGCCATTTCCACCTGGCGCCTCAGTTGGACCAACGTTCGTGCTGGACGTGCAGACCGCGTGAGACGACGCTTCATCCAGTCCCAAACATGCTCAATGGGGGACAGATCCGGAGATCTTGCTGGCCAGGGTAGTTGACTTACACCTTCTAGAGCACGTTGGGTGGCACGGGATACATGCGGACGTGCATTGTCCTGTTGGAACAGCAAGTCCCCTTGCCGGTCTAGGAATGGTAGAACGATGGGTTCGATGACGGTTTGGATGTACCGTACACTATTCAGTGTCCCCTCGACGATCACCAGTGGTGTACGGCCAGTGTAGGAGATCGCTCCCCACACCATGATGCCGGGTGTTGGCCCTGTGTGCCTCGGTCGTATGCAGTCCTGATTGTAGCGCTCACCTGCACGGCGCCAAACACACATACGACCATCATTGGCACCAAGGCAGAAGCGACTCTCATCGCTGAAGACGACACGTCTCCATTCGTCCCTCCATTCACGCCTGTCGCGACACCACTGGAGGCGGGCTGCACGATGTTGGGGCGTGAGCGGAAGACGGCCTAACAGTGGGCGGGACCGTAGCCCAGCTTCATGGAGACGGTTGCGAATGGTCCTCGCCGATACCCCAGGAGCAACAGTGTCCCTAATTTGCTGGGAAGTGGCGGTGCGGTCCCCTACGGCACTGCGTAGGATCCTACGGTCTTGGCGTGCATCCGTGCGTCGCTGCGGTCCGGTCCCAGGTCGACGGGCACGTGCACCTTCCGCCGACCACTGGCGACAACATCGATGTACTGTGGAGACCTCACGCCCCAAGTGTTGAGCAATTCGGCGGTACGTCCACCCGGCCTCCCGCATGCCCACTATACGCCCTCGCTCAAAGTCCGTCAACTGCACATACGGTTCACGTCCAAGCTGTCGCGGCATGCTACCAGTGTTAAAGACTGCGATGGAGCTCCGTATGCCACGGCAAACTGGCTGACACTGACGGTGGCGGTGCACAAATGCTGCGCAGCTAGCGCCATTCGACGGCCAACACCGCGGTTCCTGGTGTGTCTGCTGTGCCGTGCGTGTGATCATTGCTTGTACAGCCCTCTCGCAGTGTCCGGAGCAAGTATGGTGGGTCTGACACACCGGTGTCAATGTGTTCTTTTTTCCATTCCAGGAGTGTATATACGCGCACACTGTAAATAAAGTGCGTCGGTTTACTTAATTTAGAGACAGTGAGAGTCATATTTCTTTACAATCACTCACTTTTGTGTCAATCTGTTGTCATCCATACGACACGGCGGTACAGTACCTGCAATTTCACTGCAATACGGAGTCTCAGGGTGTGTTAAAGACCGTTCCGCAAGTTACGAACAGACTTACGTCTTTCATCTATTGTACTCATTACAGTTTGCACAGTCATGTTTTTACTCGTGGCCATATCAGGCTATTGGCAGACCGTTAATGTTGTTATAAGACCCGTTAATAATTGACGGCAGTTACAGGAGGTTCAATTTTGATTATAAAAATCGTACCGTCTAGTTCAGTCCCGAAGCCGTTGAGAACACATAAAAGAATATTACAGAAAAGTTTACGAAAAGATTTCAAAGTTCCTGCCATTCGTGGCCTAAAAGAATCAATCAATGCGTAAATATAATTAATTTCTTCCTGTTCACCAGATACTATTGGAGTGCTCTTTTCCGGAATAAGTCACACGCTTTCATACTACTGAGGACGCATTGTTGCCATTCTTTCACGTAAGAACTCGGCCACAGTACTTGTATACATCAGGTGACACTTCCGCGGACTTAGTCCCATTCTAACACAGAGTGCGGCAAAGCAAAAAACGCTGCGAGACAATGCCCAACTGTACTATATAGTCTGGGCGTGTTTTCAACTCTGTCGCCGGCTGCTGTACATGTCATTAGCATCTCGAACAGTCAACGGGTGTACTGCTGGTCCATAGTGTCCAACGGGCACAATATCTCGGCGAACAGACATGTCACCATCGTCAGGTGCGCTGAAGAACTGAGATCCTGAGGGAGGGCAGCCGTATTAACCCTTTCTGCGTCTGCGATTCCAAATGGCATCATTAAGTATTCCTGGCTTTTTTGAGATTCCCAGTGCTTCAATGATACCATTTGGCACCGCTTCACGTAGTTGCAACTTTGTCCAGAAGATCACAGTGGCGTTTGCTTTCATGACTCGCCTTTTGTTTGAAGGGCAGAACACAGAAGTGTCGTGAGTTGTGCTACTGAATTTGTGAGTAAACAATAACTGTTGTGTTTAGTTTTATTCTGTGTATAATGAAATTCTTGCTTATGGAACCTACTTTACGTAGTTCCTCAAGGGCAAGGGAAAGAAATACGGTAAGTTTACAATACAGTTATGTATGCATTTTTTGAGTAATTATTATGTAATTTCTAATAATGCCAATTGGAATCATTATTTTATTTATTAACCAATAGCTTCAAAAGAACTTTGGCAATGGATATGGAAAATGTGCAACATACACAGTAAATATTCATCACAAAAAAATTTTCCCCAGTTTTTATCTAAATGTGACGCACAAAGGGTTAAATCCCCTGCCCTCGTGAGGCGTTCTCTCTGCAGTCCGCGCCCGCGCGTCAGCGGTCGCTGAGATGCTGGCGCCAGTATCTGTGTTGGCGTCGGAGTAATTGCCTCGTCCACCCTAGTCGCCCGTTCGTTTACTTTGCTGTGTGTCTTTTTAATTAGACTCAATAATGGTTCTCATGCCCTGCTGAGGTTGTAGCCATAATCTTGGGTGATGAGTCCGTCACTGGTGCACCGAGTAGCAACTGTCTTTTTCCCACCAAATAAAACACGAGCATTATTGGGAAGTTTCAGTGGCGATCTCGGTTTGCGGAAGGCCGGCATATAGCAGATTCCGTGTCAATGTGGAAAGACTTATACCGGACAGACGGTTCACACCATCAGAGGCACACTCGACTTGGGTTCCCCAACGAGTCGGCGGTCGTAGAGCACTGTTTGTCCAAAAATCACGAAATGGACTATCAACATACCAGGGTCTTGGCACAGACATCTAAATAAAGGGACAGTGTCGTCAGAGAGGCTATGGAAATTCGTATGAGGGACGGACTCATCAACCGAGTTTGTGGCTACAAACTCAGCAGGGCATGGGAACCAGCATACAGTAATTAAAAAGATGCTCAGCAAAGGAAACTAATCGGAGACTAGGGTGGACGAGGCAATTACACCGAAGCCACCACAAACGCCGACACCAGCGTCTCAGTGACCGCTGATGCACGGGCGCGGACCGCGGAGAGAACGCCTCGTGAGGGGAGGGGATTTAATACGGCTGCTTTCCTTCAGGAGCTCAGTTCGTCAGCGCACCTGACGATGGCGACATGTCTGGTCGCCGAAATATTGTGCCCATTGGACGCTAAGGACCGGCAGTACACCCGTGGACTGTTCGAGCAAGAAATACGCCGGGAGAAACTGAAGATTCATGTCCTCAGTATGATTGTAAGTCGGACTGTAACGGGTGATGAAATTGTGAGTGCCGTCCGGAAACGGCGTGGACATAGGCTAACTGTAGATCAATGCACAGGTGATTGACGTCAGCGATCTTTGCCTGAGTTACGTCCTCACCGTTTCGAAATTCTGTAGGCCTATGCTCTTCGTTTGTAACAAGAAGTCTCTTGAGATCGAGAAGATGCAAATCTAGAAGACTCCTATGCTAAAAACTCTTAATGCTTCGATTCACTTTCTGTTAATCTTCTTAAGCGCGCTCGTTTGGCTTGAGCAGAAAGAGAAGAAAGGTTAGACTGTTTTCGGGAAGGCATTATTATTACTCGACAAACGTATCAACAATAACGGTTAAAGCAATTAAAGAATGAATTCAAGAATGAGAAGAAGCTAAGCGAACACAAATATATTATATGACTTATATCGGTACCAACTTTTCCAAAAATGTATGAAAGCGATTTTTAGTGACAACTCAACAAACTTAGCGTCAACTCGACCAACGTATCAACGATAATAGTTACACTGATCTTAGAATTAATTCACGAATGTCTATGGGTACCGGGATTAAACTGTTAACGTTATTAATATGATGATGATGTTCCAAAGTCTTACATTTTACGGATTCTGTCATTTCTGTACTGGTTTATTTAGTTCTGTTTTATAAAAGTCTGCTCCCGATTTTTTACTTCCAATATAATGCAACGATCCTTACACGAAACTGAGGCGATCCACATAAAAAATGACATTTTCATGGACTACTCATCCTTGAACAAAAATTTAACTAAGGGAAAATTGTTTTCAGAAAGGGCATCTAAAGCTTTCGAAGAGATTTCGCTGTATCTCCTGTGGGTTCCGGTTTCCCTGTACTGACCCAGTTAAACAATACACTGTGTATGTATAGATAACTAAGCTTCTATGCGGTATATCAAGGTGTAGAGCTCGTATCAGATCTTAAGTTAGATCTAGAACAATACAACTGTGAAAATAGCACCCAATTTCGTGCAGTAGTGTTGCGTGATGTGAGCACAAACATACAGACAGACAAAAATCCTGAAAATCATTGTTTCGTCTTCTATTACTGTTATAAATACCGTTTATATCAAGTTTCCTTAAATATATCCTATGCACAGACATCGGCCAGTTACAATTTTGTTGTACGTGTAGAATGGTTTACTATTGTACCAGCGGGGATAGAAAACCACTAAACACGCGCGTTTGTAAGGGATTTGGACGCTTACAGCCTCCGTGTATATACTCATAACTCAGTTCCTTTATTTCCTCGGATTAAGTATCCGAATTTTCTACAGCACTCGTGTTTCAGAGACTATGTGTACCATCCTAATCTAGGTTTATGTGCGTTAATCACCTAAATTCAGTGTTCAGTCTCTGCCATAGGTCACGATGAGAACTACAACCTACCTTCCTTCCCTCCTTGACACACTATGACTTGAAAATCCGTAAACAAGTTAACAGAAAATATGTAGCCACCATTATGAATCTGTTTGTCTTTTTTGGGTAAATGAAATGAAAAAGAATTAGTGTAGTTATAGTGAGTGAATGTGGATTACGAGTGTAGAGTCAGCACTGTTCTCATGTACAGGAAGCTAGTGTGACTAATTCTGTAGTATAGTTTCAGTGTTTGGCGCTCTTATCAGCTAGGTAGGACAGCAAGTATCGACTGAATTCAGAAACTAGTGATAAGATCATGACAGATCGGTAAAATCTATTCCAATATCTAACAGATATGGTAACCGGTGGAGAAAAGGCGACGTGGTTATTCCTTGTTATGTAAATTTAGAGAACTTCTGTTAAAAATGTCTGTGCGACCGTTAATGTGCCATATTCGAATATCTCGCTCAAGGGCCAAGAAAATAACATAAGAGTGATGATGCCATGCACAGAGATGTACAAACAGTCATTATTTCATCGCTCGACGGAGTAGGACAGGAAATCTGTAATAACATTACTAACTTCCATCCGTAATCTACGGCACAGTGAATGACACAGAGTATAGGTGCATGTATATGTGAATTAAACGGTATTATCCAAGTGAATACACTCCACGTATTCAGTATAATCTACAGCAGAGGAAGACTTTTAATTTATAGGTTTACAGAGTAACTTACAGTTGTAGGGTACCAATCTGAGAAGTCTATTAGCTGCTACGGCGAGAAGCGCGTGGCGTTTCGTGGAAGCTCCAACATTTGCATGCATAAACAGTGTAGAAACAGAACGCCGGGGACGTTGTGCTTAAGTTCCGCGGGCGACATGATAGGCGGCTTCCGAAATTAAGCCCTGCCTCGTTTCTAAACGAGGATTAAGTTATTCTTCCCGCCATTATCAGAAAGTGTTTCGGTCATTAGCGATGACAAAGCAGTTTCCAGCGAACAACAAGGAATTATGGTTCCGAGCCCGCAAGAGACCCAGTAATACTGCTCCACAACTTGCATCCTCAGTGTGAAAACCTTTCGTCATATCATCCGCTGATGGTTAAGCAAACTGTCTCCTTCACGTGTGAATATAGTGTGAATAATACGATTGGACTGGATGCGTAACTGCGTTTTTGTTATAAGTGCGTTGCATACACTACACAGAAATTAAAAAAGAATAAGTAAGTCTTTCATGCAGTCACGCTATTCATCTGTGTCTTCGGTGGCTCAGATGGATAGAGCGTCTGCCACGTAAGCAGGAGATCCCGGGTTCGAGTCCCGGTCGGGGTACACATTTTCAGCTGTCCACATCGAGGTATATCAACAACACCTGTCGGCAGCTGAGGGTTTCAGTTAATCATTTATTCCAGGGAAAAGCTGCACGGTCATCAACTATATTCTGTTCTTTCGAGAACAGTTACTGTCTTCATGTATATAGTTAAAGGCTACCAAGCCATTGACCTTCGTCTGTGCGAATGCGCACAGCTTGTCCAAACTCTTACGGGAATCGCCAAAGCGTGTGCGAGTAACGAGTGAATGGGCAAATGTCTATAAGGTACATTACATATATAGAATTGTGGACAGTTGGGAATGTGAGTCTCACGGGAAGCGTGCAAGGGATAAGTCCCTGCAGTCGCGCTGTTCATCTGTGTCCTCGGTGGCTGAGATGGATAGAGCGTCTGCCATGTAAGCAGGAGATTCCGGGTTCGAGTCCCGGTCGGGGCACACATTTTCAGCTGTCCACATCGAGGTATATCAACAACACCGGTCGGCAGCTGAGGGTTTCAGTTAGTCATCATTTATTTCATAGAGAAGTCGTTCAACTTCACGCTTCCATAACCTGGGCGGATACGGATAGCGAAGTTTCTAGTTGCCGATGATGCCCCTTTGGCAACAAGATGTGACGATGGTCGTTAGGAGGAGACACAGCAAGTTTACTCTTTATTAACCATAACAGGTTACCACAAAACAGTGAGTTATTGAATGTAGCAGGTAACTTCGTTATCATTTTAACGTGTAATTGATTTTATCAAATATATTTACCTATTCAATGGTAACCTAATTGTGCAAGTTGGTAGCAACCGTTTTTCTGCTGAAGTAACGCCATCGATATATCGTCTTCCGTTGTGTGAGAACTACTTTTGTCGGACTGGTCAACAGATTGGATTCATGCTCATTTTAAACGCGATGGACAATATAAAAATATTTTTTTAGAAAAACGTATCTGTATTGGCCTTGTTCGAGGCTTGTGCTCTAGACATCAAGGTACATTCTGGCTTCCAAAGATTGATCTAAGGGTGCACATCAGTCAGTCTTTGCCAGTCACTCGGACTTTTTCCTAAAACCATTCATTTTTGTTTCTCTTAGCCAACTAGAATGATAATCTCTGTGGAGTGTTCACAGTAAACTCATGAAACTGTGGTACAGTTCAAAAGTATAACTTCCTCTTCACTGAACCCACACCTTAAGCTTCCCACAAGGTTTTTACCGCCTACTACATATCTACTTTTTCCTGTAACTTTCCTTTCCAGCGGTTTACGTAGAATCTTTGTAAGATTTCCTACCCATAATAAGTTCTATCAGCTGACAAAAGTTTACTATAATTCAAGGGGTCAGGATGAATGGGGTACTGAAATGAAATATTGCTCTTTTCAGACTTAATTTAAAGCAAACACAAAGCAAAATGTACAGTGGCAGATGGTGTTGAGGGCTGGCAAAGTTATTAAAGGGTAAGGCGTTCAAACTAAAACAATGCCTTCCTCAACATAATAGCAACAACGTTTCCTGGCTAATATGAGTACTTACTGAGATTGTGAACCGCTAGCAATACGACACAGGTTGATTGAAATACAGGGCTACAAGTCATATGGACTCCTTGCAGTGAAGACTAAGCCCTAATGTAAAGATTGCCAATATCTCATGTCTATCAATATGCTCACCACTAATCTGCCCAGCGGCTGATGTGGAGACTGGGCGTAGGTGGAAACTGCAAAGGCCGCCTCGTGCGCCGACTTTATGGGGAGATGCCACCATCTGCTCTCAAAAGCAAACCGTTCACACTTTTACAGAAGCCCGGATGCTTTCCTGGAAGAGCCTAAAACTGTCTCATTGACTTAGCCGAGGTGGCCACGTCTCCCTGCCGTTCACGCCGAAACAGAAAAAATCGAATGCCACAATTCTTGCTGCTAGCGGCAAAAAAAAAAAACTCTGTAATTCCCTCTGATACCTACAATTATTCGTCTTGGTGGCTCGCTATATAGCTGAGATGGCTTCAATGCCTCTGCAGGGACTACGTAATTAACAAGAGGTGAAACAAGACGTGCCCAAGAAGTCCACACATTTCTCATTAAATTACTTTGTTGTGGTATCAAAAGGCATCTTATTGTTCTATACTGCCTCAAGCACCCAAGAAGAAAGTGCAACGCTGTGGCCTGGCTACTGGGACACACTGCCTATGCCATTTTTGAATTACAGCTCAGTGAAGCCGTGCAGTACATGACCTACCTGTCGCAATGTCATCAACGATTGCACCGTTCACCGCAGTACCGCGAACATTTTACCAACACTTTATCGGTTGCATTATTGTGCGGATATCAGAGGACGGTTCACTTACAGTGAATACTTTCGCTAGAGGTATCCCTTTTGTTTTTGTTTCCTCATTTGTATTTTCCATTTTCTATTAGTTTCTTACCTGATGCATTTATTTACATTTTGTTTACATTTCACAACACACACTGACCTTTTTTTTTTACAATTGTTAATAAAAGCATTCTATAAATAACTTGTCACACTTGTCACACATACACCACCTCAAAAGTGTCCCTTACTTCAAGACATACACTGATGGAAAAAAAACTGCAACACAAAGAAGGAGCTGTGCGACTTAAACAAAAGTTACTACACGTAGCGTAAGAGCGGCACTATTAGAGATACTATCTGGATGCAAATTAGGTTTACTTTAAGTAAACGCTGTAACGTCGTGACCGTTAGTTACCTCTGGAGGAGGGAAGCTGATTTTACTCTGAAATGCGATGAAAGCGACAAAGGCGCCTCTATCAGCCCCTCAGTGAGATTGATTGGGGTAGCGTATTGGGGCTACGAGAAGTTAGATGTTACTTCTTCGGTATTGCGTAAAGGCTTGGTAGGAATGTAGCCATTGTGTATGATTCCTGGCAGCGGTGATCACGAGAATGTCCAAGAAGACCGGTCTCCGGACGGGCACTTCATACTACCTAGGGGGTAGACCATTGTATTTAACCCATGCCTCTGGAGCATTGTACTGCACCTGCAGCAGCAATTTGAGCAGCAGTTCGCACCACAGTGACACAACGAAGTGTTACAAATGGGTTTCCTCAAGGACAGCTCCAATCCACACTTCCGGTAGCATGCATTCCACTGACCCCATCGCCATTTGCGACTTCAGGGATGTCAAGCGGGAGCTCATTGGAAGCCATAGTGGAGGTCTGTTGTGCTTTATGATGAAATCTGGTTCTGCCTTGGTGCCAATGAGTTCCGTGTGTTGCTTAGAAGGAGGCTAGTTGAGGTCCTAAAACGAATCTGTTTGTGTGCTAGACACACTGAACCTATAACTGGAGATTTTGTATGATAGCAGGAGCACTCTAGTGGTTGTCTCACGCGTACCGACTGCAAATTTGTACATAAGTCTGGTGAACAGCATTCGAGGGAGCGTTTTCCAACAGGTTAACACTCGCCCACATACCGCTGTTGTGGTAGCTCGCGGGCTGAGGCGCCTTATCACGGTTTGCACGACTCCCCCTTGTCGGAGATTCTAGTCCTCCCTCGGGCATGTGTATGTATATTATCCTTAGTGTACGTTAGTTTAAGTTAAATTGTTCAAATCACTCTGAGCGCTAGGGGACTTAACATCTGAGGTCATCAGTCACCTAAAACTTAAAACTACTTAAACATAACTAACCTAAGGACACCACACACATCCATGCCCGATACAGGATTCGAACCTGCGACCGTAGCGGTCGCGCGGTTCTAGTCTGAAGCGCCTAGAACTTCTCGGCAACACCGACTGGCTGGTTTAAGTTAGATTAAGTAGTGTGAAAGCCGAGGGACCGCTGACCCCAGCAGTTTGGTCCCGTAGGAATTTACCACCAATTTCCAATTTGTACCCCAAACATGCTCTGCAGAGTGTCGACATCTTACCTTGGCGTCCTTGATCACCAGATCTGTCTCCAATCGAGCACAGATGCAACATAATCGGACGACAGCTCGAGCGTCATTGACAACTAGTAATAACTCTCCCTTTATTGACCGACCAAGTGCAACAGGCTTGGAACTCTAGTCCTCAAACTGACATCAGGCACCTGTACAATACAATGTATGCACATTTTCATGCTTGCATTCAACGTTCTGGAGGTTACACCGGATTTTATTGTACCAGCATTTCATATTCGCAGTGGCTTATGTTGTGCTTACATTGGTCTGTGATCTTACAATGCTAATGACTTAAATATGTTACAAAGACAAAACTACTCTCAAAATTTTATTACTCTACAGTAATTATTTTTTGGTGCTGTGGTTTTTTTCCGCCGTGTGTTTGAATTTGTAGGATTAATATGCGCGGCGTATGGAGTTAGCTAAGTATAATTGGGGTACAGAGACTATAAATGAACCTTCCGGAAAGGAGACTGCCAGTGGGAAGAGTGGTCAACGTGGCCACTTTTGCCTTCGAGTGGTGTGTCCTCTTTACCCCGTCAGTCTCCATCTCGCTATTAGTGGCTATTTTAGACCAAAAGACGTTGTTTGAAATATAAGCCTGTCAGAAGCTTCTAGGGATTGCAGAGAGAACTTAGCAGCATCGATAAGGACACCGTGTTCGGAAATGTACCGCTTGTTTGAAGATAGGATCACTTCCAGGCCTTACGCAGCACGGTACCATGCGTAATAATAGTAGGGCTGTGCTACGTATGTATCGACAACGGTTTCCAGATAGCCGCAGTCCACCACATACAATGTTTGTCTGCCTACAACAACGGCTGCGAAAAACTGATACGTCCGCAATTACGAGAGTTCACAGTACGTCCCTTTGTGGACTTTGTACATGGAAGGAAGCGTCCGAGGTATAACTTGTGCAACTAACAGCAGAGTCGTCATCAGGAACAACTCCAGTAGACCCCTCGGGTCCGAGCTCGTTGTCTTCGCTGCGTTCCTACGTGAAGCAGGAGATTTAGAAGTGATCCATTCTCCAAACCTGTTTTAAATCCAAACGATAAATTTCCGGACATGCGTTCGTTATCAAAATTTCATCTACTAAGGCCTGAGCACGTACTACGAATTGTAAAACGACCTGTGTCACTGATTTACCTAACGTCAGCGGAATGAAAATTAGAAAATCCGTGCCTCAGCTCCTTAGCATGGCATCCTAGCTACACGCGATTGCCACCTGGAGCCTAGACAAGACGGTGGCCGACTTGGCGGTACTTTAATTTACTGACAGTGGAAGAACCCTCAGTTTACCTCGTCTCCGCTGCAGTTGTACTTTTAAATTGTTGTATGGTTTTGTCTGAATACTGGCTTTTAACTGTTACCTACACCTGAAACCATAAGTTCAGCTCTATAGAGGAGGCTATCTGCATATTGTAAGATCGTTTTAGCGCCTCGGACTAGCCGGATCGAATCCTTTTAATAGAATAACTTTTCATAAAATATAGCCGCCAAGTAATCTGAAGATAGTAGCGGACAACTAACGGTTACTGTATTTTATGGCAATGTTTTGAAATAAATTGAAAGCCGACAGACGGTGTCTTATTCAGAGGTAGCGTGTAAGGGTTCTGTTGCTTCTGTTGAATGCAGATGTCCTGCTCGGCGGTCTCCCAGACGCTATTTCAGCAGGCTGTGCACTATTACAGAATGTCACCCTATCTCTCAACACAATAGAGTACTTTGAAACTGAAATCAATACAATAGCGCTGGATATCATTACTAAGAGCAGAGAAAGAACGAAATCAGAAATGTATCTTACAGACTTTATTTATGTGAATGGGCTTAAGAGGCATAGGTGAAACATAAACAGCACAACGTTACCACATAGCTGGTCGATACGTGGTAGCACGAGTACTTGAGAGTGTTCCGTCTTCGTGTTAGAGGTCTCGAACGACAGGCTTTATTAATTTAGGCGCGGGCAATCTAATTCTATTAGTTTACAGGCTAACTTTGGTTCCGGAAATGTGCGCCCGGGGAGACTTTGGGGAGTAACTTGTTGGAGTGGCTCCTGGTCTAATGACGGCAGGATTACTAGCACAGGACCTCCCCAAGCCTCCCCCCCCCCCTACCCCGCCACCCCCAGCACCCCCATCCCAACTGCCCACTTTGTAAGAGCATACACAGGGGAGTTCACATCCCAAGTAATACGTCTGAAGATTACTTGGACCTCTCTGCCGAAAATGAAGCTTTATTAATGAAAGAAATGAATTTCCTGTATGATTACCTAAATATTGTGAATATTTTGTGAATAGAACAATCTAGTTCGTTGTTAAAATTTGCTGTATTTAATACGCCGCTACAGCCAGCCGTCATCACATATCTCTACTTAAGATAAAAGGAACATTATCGCGGTTTTCGGGATTGGGAGTTTTGTTACATTCTGTATATGCAGTGATTAATCAAAAAAATAAATACTGAATACTGCAATATTATTTACTCTGTACTGCAATAGTTTTTACTCTGTTAAATATTGTGGGCTAGCATGAGACTCTGAAATAACCCAACACCACAATAACAAACGTACGGACATCGGCTATTCCGAAGCAGGCTACGCACAAAATAATATTTAATACACAGCGCGCGACTCACCGCCTTCTAACAAATAGTTCGCATGAGCACTGCTCTCATGGAGAGAAAATATGTTTGCTTTTAAGCAAACTGTGAATGATTAATTTGGTTCTCAGGGGCTACTGGTCATTTATGTACAAACTTTCATACACAAACTGAAATACTTTTTCATGCTTATTAAACGGAATATTTTTCTGTACTTACTATTCGATATCTCCAACACAAAAACTGAGGAGAATCTCATCTGCCGTTAAGCGGCCAATCTTAAACATACTGAACTCATTCAGTACGAAAATATTAATGAATGGAATTTGTCTTTACTTTACCAGCTTTGAAACTATTAAAAGATCAAAACTGAGAGGTCTCCCGAATTTACATTTAGTATCACAGACTGAATTTCTAACCTAAAAATATCGTTATCGTAATGGCCGACCAAATGCTGCTAGGGAAAGGGAGCTTCCCGCAACACGAAGTTCTGAAATAGAGTTATTAATTACAATTAATGGGGGCTATTTTGGGAGGTGCTCACTACTTCAATAACCAAAATTTTCTAATAACAATTGGACATATATTCTGTACTTACTGTACATTAAATATATTAGACTGTGATACAATGGCGGCTTTCCGCTAGACGAAACCAACTGTTGTTGTTCTTGTGGTCTTCAGTCCTGAGACTGGTTTGATGCAGCTCTCAGTGCAACTCTATCCTGTGCAAGCTTCTACATCTCCCAATACTTATTGCAACCTACATCCTTTTAAACCTGCTTAGTGTATTCATCTCTCGGTCTCCCTCTACGATTTTTACCCTCCAGACTGCTCTCCAATGATAACTTTCTGATCCCCTGATGCCTCAGAACATGTCCTACCAACCGATCCCTTCTTCTAGTCAAGTTGTGCCACAAACTCCTCTTCTCCGCAATTCTATTCAATACCTCCTCATTAGTTATGTGATCTACCCATCTAATCTTCAGCATTCCTCTGTAGCACCACAATTCGAAAGCTTCTATTCTCTTCTTGTCCAAACTATTTATCGTCCATGTTTCACTTCCATACATGCCTACATTCCATACAAATACTTTCAGAAATGACTTCCTGACACATAAATCTGTACTCGGTGTTGACAAATTTCCCTTCTTCAGAAACGCTTTCCATGCCATTGTCAGTCTACATGTTATATCCTCTCTACTTCGACCATCATCAGTTATTTTGCTCACCAAATAGCAAACCTCATTTACTGCTTCAAGTGTCTCATTTCCTAATCTAATTCCCTCAGAATCACCAGACTTAATTCGACTACATTCCATTATCCTCGATTTGCTTTTGTTGATGTTCATCTTATATCCTCCTTTCAAGACACTGTCAATTCCGTTCAACTGCTCTTCCAAGTACTTTGCTGTCTCTGACAGAATTACAATGTCATCGGCGAACCTCAAAGTTTTTATTTGATCTCCATGGATTTTAATGCCTATTTCGAACTTTTCTTTTGTTTCCTTTAGTGCTTGCTCAATATACAGATTGAATAACATCGGGGAGAGACTACACCCCAGTCTCACTCCCTTCCCAACCACTGCTTCCCTTTCCTGCCCCTCGACGCTTATATCTGCCATCTGGTTTCTGTACAAATTGTAAGTAGTCTTTAGCACCCTGTATTTGACCCCTGCAATGTTCAGAATTTGAAAGAGAGTATTCGAGTCAACGTTGTCAAAAGCTTTCTCTAAGCCTACAAATGCTAGAAATGTAGGTTTGCCTTTCCTTAATCTAT
The DNA here is from genome assembly GCF_021461395.2 of Schistocerca americana. Classification (NCBI taxonomy): domain Eukaryota; kingdom Metazoa; phylum Arthropoda; class Insecta; order Orthoptera; family Acrididae; genus Schistocerca; species Schistocerca americana. The sequence continues at coordinate 138,484,514 of NC_060120.1, read as the reverse complement.
CTTAAAAGATAAGTCGTAGGGTCAGTACTGCTTCACGTGTTCCAATATCTGTACGGAATCCAAACTGACCTTCCCCGAGGTCGACTTCTACCAGTTTTTCCATTCGTCTGTGAAGAATTCGTGTTAGTATTTTACAGCCGTTGCTTACTAAACTGATAGTCGGTTATTTTCACATCTGTCAACAAGTGCCTTTTTTGGGTTTGAAATTTTTATATTCTTCTTGAAGTCTGAGGGTATTTAGCCTGTCTCATATATCTTGCTCACCAGATGGTAGAGGTTTGTCAGGGCTGGCTCACCCAGGGCTGTCTCTAATGGAATGTTGTCTACTCCCAGGGACTTGTTTCGACTTAGGTTTTTCAGTGCTCTTTCAAACTCTTCAAGCAGTATCCTGTCTCCCATTTCATCTTCATCTACAGCCTCTTCCATTGCAATAATATTGTCCTCAAGTACATCACCCTTGTAAAGACCGTCTATATACTCCTTCCACCTTCCTGCTTTCCCTTCTTTGCTTAGAACTGGGTTTCCATCTGAGCTCATGATATTCATATAAGTGGTTTTCTTTTCTCCAAAGGTCTCTTTAATTTTCCTCTAGGCAACATCTATCTTACCCCTAGTGATATACGCCTCTACATCCTTACATTTATCCTCTAGCCATCCCTGCTTAGCCATTTTGCACCTCCTGTCGATCTCATTTTTGAGATGTTTGTATTCCTTTTTGCCTGTTTCATTTACTGCATTTTCATATTTTCTTCTTTCATCAATTAAATTCAATATTTCTTTTGTTACCCAAGGATTTCTACTAGCCCTCGTTTTTGTACCTACTTGATCCTCTGCTGCCCTCTCTACTTCATAACTCAGGGCTACCCATTCTTCTGTGATAACCCATTCTTCTTCTACTGTATTTCTTTCTCCCATTCCTGTCAATTGTTCCCTTATGCTCTCCCTGAATCTCTGTACAACCTCTGGTTTAGTCAGTTTATCCAGGTCCCATCTCCTTAAATTCCCACCTTTTCGCAGTTTCTTCAGTTTTAATCTACAGTTCATAACCAATAGATTGTGGTCAGAGTCCACATCTGCCCCTGGAAATGTCTTACAATTTAAAACCTGGTTCCTAAATCTCTCTCTTACCATTATATAATCTATCTGATACCTACTAGTATCTTCCGGATTCTTCCATGTATACAACCTTCTTTTATGATTCTTGAACCAAGTGATAGCTATGATTAAGTTATGCTCTGTGCAAAATTCTAACAGACGGCTTCCTCTTTCATTTCTTAACCCCAATCCATATTCACCTACTGTGTTTCCTTCTCTCCCTTTTCCTACTATCGAATTCCACTCACCCATGACTATTAAATTTTCGTCTCCCTTCACTACCTCAATAATTTCTTTTATCTCATCATACATTTCATCAATTTCTTCATTATCTGTAGAGATAGTTGGCATACAAACTTGTACTACTGTAGTAAGCATGGACTTCGTGTCTACCTTAGCCACAATAATGCGTTCACTATGCTGTTTGTAGTAGCTTACCCGCACTCCTTTTATTCATTATTAAACCTACTCCTGCATTACCCTTATTTGATTTTGTATTTATAACTCTGTATTCACCTGACCAAAAGTCTTGTTCCTCCTGCCGCCGAACTTCACTAATTCCCACTATATCTAACTTTAACCTATCCATTTCCCTTTTTAAATTTTCTAACCTACCTGCCCGACCAAGGGACCTGATATTCCACACTCTGATTCGTAGAATGCCAGTTTTCTTTCTCCTGATAACGACGTCCTATTGAGTAGTCCCCACCTGGAGATGCGAATGTGGGACTACTTTACCTCCGGAATATTTTACCCAAGAGGACGCCATCATCATTTAACCATACAGTAAAGCTGCATGCCCTCGGGAAAATTTACGGCTGTAGTTTCCCCTTGCTTTCAGCCATTCGCAGTACCAAAACAGCAAGGCCGTTTTGGTTAGTGTTATAAGGCCAGATCAGTCAATCATCCTGACTGTTGCTCCTGCAACTACCGAAAAGGCTCCTGCCCCTCTTCAGGAACCACAAGTTTGTCTGTCTTCTCAACAGATACTCCTCCATTGTGGTTGCACCTACGGTACGGCCATCTGTATCGCTGAGGCACACAAGCCTCCCCACCAACAGCAAGGTCCATGGTTCTTGGGGGGGGGGGGGGGGGAGGCTAAACCATCTAGGAAAAAAAATACTAACCCAAAACGTTATCTCTGTTCTTCTTCATGTACATAGCACAGATACACTCCTGGAAATGGAAAAAAGAACACATTGACACCGGTGTGTCAGACCCACCATACTTGCTCCGGACACTGCGAGAGGGCTGTACAAGCAATGATCACACGCACGGCACAGCGGACACACCAGGAACCGCGGTGTTGGCCGTCGAATGGCGCTAGCTGCGCAGCATTTGTGCACCGCCGCCGTCAGTGTCAGCCAGTTTGCCGTGGCATACGGAGCTCCATCGCAGTCTTTAACACTGGTAGCATGCCGCGACAGCGTGGACGTGAACCGTATGTGCAGTTGACGGACTTTGAGCGAGGGCGTATAGTGGGCATGCGGGAGGCCGGGTGGACGTACCGCCGAATTGCTCAACACATGGGGCGTGAGGTCTCCACAGTACATCAATGTTGTCGCCAGTGGTCGGCGGAAGGTGCACGTGCCCGTCGACCTGGGACCGGACCGCAGCGACGCACGGATGCACGCCAAGACCGTAGGATCCTACGCAGTGCCGTAGGGGACCGCACCGCCACTTCCCAGCAAATTAGGGACACTGTTGCTCCTGGGGTATCGGCGAGGACCATTCGCAACCGTCTCCATGAAGCTGGGCTACGGTCCCGCACACCGTTAGGCCGTCTTCCGCTCACGCCCCAACATCGTGCAGCCCGCCTCCAGTGGTGTCGCGACAGGCGTGAATGGAGGGACGAATGGAGACGTGTCGTCTTCAGCGATGAGAGTCGCTTCTGCCTTGGTGCCAATGATGGTCGTATGTGTGTTTGGCGCCGTGCAGGTGAGCGCCACAATCAGGACTGCATACGACCGAGGCACACAGGGCCAACACCCGGCATCATGGTGTGGGGAGCGATCTCCTACACTGGCCGTACACCACTGGTGATCGTCGAGGGGACACTGAATAGTGCACGGTACATCCAAACCGTCATCGAACCCATCGTTCTACCATTCCTAGACCGGCAAGGGAACTTGCTGTTCCAACAGGACAATGCACGTCCGCATGTATCCCGTGCCACCCAACGTGCTCTAGAAGGTGTAAGTCAACTACCCTGGCCAGCAAGATCTCCGGATCTGTCCCCCATTGAGCATGTTTGGGACTGGATGAAGCGTCGTCTCACGCGGTCTGCACGTCCAGCACGAACGCTGGTCCAACTGAGGCGCCAGGTGGAAATGGCATGGCAAGCCGTTCCACAGGACTACATCCAGCATCTCTACGATCGTCTCCATGGGAGAATAGCAGCCTGCATTGCTGCGAAAGGTGGATATACACTGTACTAGTGCCGACATTGTGCATGCTCTGTTGCCTGTGTCTATGTGCCTGTGGTTCTGTCAGTGTGATCATGTGATGTATCTGACCCCAGGAATGTGTCAATAAAGTTTCCCCTTCCTGGGACAATGAATTCACGGTGTTCTTATTTCAATTTCCAGGAGTGTACTATAAAGAAAACGCTATTTATTAAGCGCATCGTTGTTTGTGATCTTTACAGATAATAAACTGTACTTTTTAATATTTGATATTCATCTTGCACACGGACGCAGTCTTTCAATAATTTGTAGTTCACACGTCACTATTTTTTAACGCACAAAGAACCATTTTAATTTTTCTCGAAATGAAATTTATATGACGTTCCGTCACAATAACTGTAGGTACAAAAAGAAGAAAACTTAAAAAAGTTAAAAATATGTTTAAATGTACACTCACCAGATAGTTTTGAACCTATGGCAGACGATTCAGCGTCACTATTAATACCTACACCTAATCGGGGCAATAATTAACAGTCAAAAATTTGTGCGGAAGTGTAAATTAAGGCTGCCAGATTGCGCTAGTGTGGGCGATTTTGTCCTCAAATTTTATTTTATTATTTATGTTTCTCTCTTTCTTCACATATACAAAGGTCAGTCTTCGAAATATAAACATTCAGAGTCAAATTGTAGAACACAATTTCATCGAGTATTAACTTTTCAAGTGACGCCAATTATCCCGCATAGGGTTCATTAAACTTATAACAATTATCATTTGGGTCTGCTACGCTATGATGTCTAGAGAAATAAATATTAGCACTGTTCTTCTATTTTTAGTTAAAAATCAAAGACAGACTATATATATATATATATATATATATATATATATATATATATATATGTGTGTGTGTGTGTGTGTGTGTGTGTGTGTGTGTGTGTATCTTAAAAATCATTGCAGAACGGTGAAATTCTGAGGAAAACACTGAAACATAGGACTTTCACGTAAAACTTAAAGGACCTGCACTACATACCCAATACTACAGGACGAGAGAGTATGTTATATTGGCTTGAGGGGTGTGAAAACAGAAGTTAGAGACTGGGGTAGACGAGTGGCAATACACAAAGTGGGAAAGATATGAGGTGAGGTGGAGTTTGGTGTGTGGGTAGAGCTGTGGTAACAAATACATGGAGAAGGAAAAGGAGAAAACGGTCCTGATGGTTGATGGGAAGGATGGGAAGAGTTAAACTTGGAAGGAGGAATAAATATAGGGATACATCTTGCTGTCTGGGAGAGGGAGATGGTTGAAGTTCATTTAGGATAGGATATGAAGTGTGTGTAGGTTTAGGGATGGTGGGATGTGTTTTTAAAGGTGCAGCAGCACAACAAGGTTGGTGTTCAGAGGGGAGACAACCGAATTAATGGAATCTAGTTTGTGGATAGTATAAGAGACGTGGAAGTGTCTGATGTCATTGAGAACGGGTGAGAATCTGATGAGATGGTACAGTATCTGTGTGTGTGGGAAAATGAACCGATGCAGAAAGCTGGATGGTGTGCATGTCGTTCTAGGGACTATTAAGACATTGGTGGAGCCAATATCAAAGCAACGTTTGCATAGCAGAGGGAGGGACAGATCAGGGTTTTGTAGGTGTGGAGAATAGTGGAAGAGTATAGTCCCCAAGTTCAACTTGTTTAACTTTAGTCTATTATCTGCTTTCTGTTGAATATTTATTGTGTGAGGTTTCTGCAATACTTTCCAGTCCAGGGTTAGTGCACGACATTTTAGTATATTAGTTAACTGGAGAGGATGGTCATAAATGATAAGGTCAGAGTCGTAGAGACTGATGGTGCAGGTAGTTCGTCCTGTAATTACTACCTGGGCTTTGGAGGGTTTGATCTCGAGGAGCCATTGGTTACACCAGGAAGTAAACAGATTGAGGTGTATTTGGACGGATGTTTGGGATATCTGAAGTGTAGGGTAGAGATCAGGGAAACCGGTATCATCAGCATTTTAAGGACGTGGACTGGTGCAATCGTTTTGGGCATATCAGCAGTGCAGAAATGATAAAAGAGAGGAGAGATGGAGTTAATTGGAGGTGCGTATGTCTGGAGAGAGGAAGAGGAGACTGGAATGCCAAAGATGGTTTTAGAATTTCTTGAGGTCGAGGGAGACAAAAATTGCAGATTTATGGGTGCTGAGCTGGTGGGATAGGATAGCCACAGTGTTTAAGAGGAAGGATGTGGTGTTGTTTCAGGTGTTTATGGATGTGGCAGGAGAGGATCGATTCGAAGACCTTGCTAAACACTGAGGTCAGGCAGATGGGGCAGTAGGAGGAGGTATCAGCAGAAGGTTTTATGTGGTTTGAAAGAAAGAGACTTAGGCTTTTGAAGATTTTTTGCAGTTGAGGATAGTAATCTGTGAAGAGGATACTGACGCAAAGGGCTGTAGGGGTGACTATATAGGGCTTTCTTTGATGTGTTGGTAGCTAATGCATTTGCGACCGGGGGAGGTGTCGAGTTTTTGTTGAATATTTCGTTTATGCGTTTATGCATGTGCTATGAATCGTGCATTTACTTCTAATAGTGGTGTGTTTTGTCCTAATACTGGAAGCTGAGAGCCACAGGTGGGATAATAGTGTTTGTGTTTATATGGATGTTAGGAAACAGGGAGTAATCCTAATGAGGGTCACCAGGGATAAAATTATGTTATTAGTAAGAAGGTGGGTGGATACAGCATCTGACAAGGTCTGTTGCAGGAAGGATGTAGCATGAGGGATATTCTCAAGTTGCTGGAAGTTCACGAGGTGGATTCCAGTCTGGCTTTCTATGGATTCCAAGTAGACATTTTAGTAGGCTTGAGATCCTATTCGATCGAGAATAGGATGGGATGCAGAAGGATGAGATTGTTTGTAGAAGACAGTGAGGAATACAGGCAGGTGATCACTTCCAGTGCGGTGTAAGGCTTCAGCTATGAGGTGTACAAGGTAGTTGGTAGATGCTCAGACAACATCTGGGGCTGCACTACGTTCAGAAAAATATAATGTGGGATGGGAACAACGTCACATTTTTGGGAGCCTGCAAACTGACACCACTGCTGGAGTCCTGCGTAGGATATATTACGGATGCTGAGTTCAGTGCCAATAATATAGGTGGAAAAGGTTTGGTCTATGTGGATGAGGAAGTAATAGAAGATGTAGTGATTAGGTTGGATGTAGATGGTGCCACAGGTAGTTGTTAGGATTTAGAAGAGGAGGGTAAGGATAAGGTGTTCAGGGAGATTGTTGTATAATGGTTGTGGCTTAGTGGGATGTTCTTGTGGCAGCCAGTTGCACTGCTGTCTTTGACAGGGAAGGAGTTGAGGCTATAGGGAGATTTTCAGTAGGTTTGATAGTGTTGGAGGGACGTTTCATTAACGATGAAGGTGTGGACATTGTGTCAGAACAGGGTATGTATGAAAAGATATTGTTGGCTATAGAGCAGATGTTGTGATACAGGATAGTGTACTGCCATCATGTCCCCCATTAAAAACTTGAGAGTGATGTGTGTGAATTAGGACTAGATGGGTGTTGAGGCAACTGAAGAGCAAGGGGACTTATTACGGTATATTGATAATTTTTACTTATGGACCGTCTGACAGCAACTGAATAAAACACAATTTTAGTTCCATACGCGTTTCGCCTTTATTTTCTGCAAGGCATCATCAGTGGCAGGTTGCGTGGACAATTTCTTACATATTACGGTCCTGTTACATTTTTGGTGTTGTTCTTCTTCTTATGAACGCCAATTTGCGGTTTTTTACACATTCCACAGCGCTATGCACTGAACGCTTGTTTTAATGCAATGCAATGTTTTGGACAGTCGGCAACAGAAACCAAAACATTGCATTAAAACAAGCGTTCAGTGCATAGTGCTGTGGAACGTGTAAAAAACCGCAAATTGACGTTCATAAGAAGAAGAACAACACCAAAAATGTAACAGGAGCGTAATATGTAAGAAATCGTCCACGCAACCTGCCACTGATGATGCCTTCCAGAAAATAAAGGCGAAACGCGTGTGGCACTAAAATTGTGTTTTATTCAGTTGCTGTCAGACGGTTAATAAGTAAAAATTATCAATATACCGTAATATTACACGCAACTGAGGAAGACAGGACTACAAAAGTTGAAGGAAGTGGACTTGATTGTGGGTGTTGAGATGGAAGATGGAGTTGGCAGGAAGCGAGATTTATTGAAGGGTGTATGGATGTTGGAATAGATTGTTTTTTAGGACATTGTTATGAACTTCACGATGTTTTCAGCAGGAATTTGGACGGAATTGTAGGAATGATCAGTGGAATGGAGTTCAGGTATGGTTGGCTGTGGTGTGGCATTGCATTTCGCAGAATAAGTGTGGTGAAAGTCATTGCTGGTGTTGAAGGTATGAGAGATACCAAGTTTAGGGCTGTTTAAGAAATTGAAAGCCCTTTCAGCGTGAACAGGTGAGTCTGCAGTTAGGTGACCACTGTAGTGAATACACTTTTGTCAGTGATATGACTGAGGACGGGATTTTTAAGTTTCGTCCTTATGGTGGTAGGAGTGACGGTGGTGGTGGTAGTGGTGGTGGTCGCGGCGGAGGCGGCGGCGGCGGCGGCGACGGTGGCGTTGGCATATCATTTCTGTATTTAAGGAGAAGTGGTATATGGTGGAGGCTGATTCAGTAAAGACAGATGAGGTGAGTGAAGAATGATCACTTTTGATCCAAAGAGTTTTTAGGAACTCAGATTGTTGTTCAGTTTGGATTCCAGTCCCTCGTCCATGGTCTCAAGTTCGACTTCAGTGATCACTGTAAATTTTCTAACCTACCTGCCCGATTAAGGCACCTGACATACCATTATCCGTTCCGTTGAACGCCAGTTTTCTTTCTCCTGATAATGACGTCCTAATGAGTAGTCCCCGCACGGAGACCCGAGTGGGGGACTAGTTTACCTCCGAAATATTTTACCCAAGAGGACGCCAACGTCATTTATTCGTACCGTAAAGCTGCATGCCATCGGTAAACACTACGGCTGTAGTTTCCCCTCGCTTTCAGCCGTTCGCAGTACCAGCATAACAAGGCCGTTTTGGTTGATGTTACAAGGCCAGATGAGTCGATCATCCAAACTGTTGCCCTTGCCACTACTGAAAAGGCTGCTGCCCCTCTTCAGGAACCACACGTTTGTCTGTACTCTCAACTGATACCCCTCCATTGTGGTTGCACGTATGGTACGGCTATCTGTAGCGCTGACTCACGCAAGCCTCCCCACCATAAGGTGGCAAGGTCCATGTGGTTCATGGTGGGGAGGGGGGGGGGGGAAGGAGGGAGTTGATGAAGTTATACTTTTGATATCATCTGTGGCAACTGTTGCTCATTGGGCTGGGGAGCTGGGGACGGAGAGAGATGCATGTGTTACCTCTTTGGTGCGAGAGGATACTGTAAATAAGAAAGGACAGATGCAGGAGCTGGCTGTGTTACAGAGCATATTCCATGTAGTGACGGAGCAGGAGAAGGAGAGGTATGGTCGTGGGATGAGCTGCGATGTTGGACAGGTATGAACAGCGTTGTTCGGGGTGGTCTGTCGCCGAAGTTGCGCTGAGACGACGAGGAAAAGTTGCGGTGGAGATATGAACGATGGGAATGTCTCCAAAGTGACGGGGATGGAGGCAGCTACGTCAGGTGCTACGCGGTGGCAGCGAAAGCAGGTGGAGATGGCGATGTTAAGGGCAGTGGCGTCAGCCAGAGAGCGGTTGATGTGTGATGAATGGATGACGTCGTTGTCGGTGGTGTTGGCAGCGGCTGTGGCGGTGGCGGCGGCTGCGCGAGGGGGAGACGACAGCGGTGACTATGCACACACAGCAAAAGTCTCGATGACACAAATAAGATAGGGAAGAGAGTCTCAATCACGCAAATGACACACAGAAGAAACTTCACATGCAATCACTTTGTTATCCTTTAATGTGACTGTTACTGATATAGAATGCGACAACAGGATTTTTGTTGCCAGTCACTGCTTATTTATAACCACAATGCGTTTCGAAGGTTTAAATCTCCACCAGCAGGTGGATTTTCACGAGTTGGTTTGACATATGTGTGTGCTTTGGTACTGTTTTGGGTAACCTGTGGCAGTGTCTAGTAGGGAAAAAAAACCGTTTATTTCAGAATATGGCAATGGGGAGGATCCTGACTAAAAACTAAAAACATGTATCAGAAGGTGAAAATTAAAACACTTAAAATAGAATACCTGCAGGGGTCACACGCTCCTTTCTGTTTCATAACACATGACATGTAAACATTGGTATTTTGTAAACAAAGATGGCGTCTGGAAACTACTAGCTGCTAAAAAGATACAGAAGAACAGAAATATTACCTCGAGGTACAAAGAATATGTATCACGATAACGTTATTGTATCGTAATGAGTTTTAAAGGAGTGTGGAGATCATTGTTTTGTTTGCTGAATACATGCATTGGAATAAAGATTTCTAGTGGTATACAAAGCCTTTTGTGTCAAGTTTACGTTTGTGGGAAGAAACACAGAGAAGAAAGTCTTGACGACACAAGCAAACTAAACACTCGAACAGGTACGGACACAAAGCATACGGGAGTATCTCTACCAGTGTAGGAAGCAAGGAGAGCTGCAGCAAGCGAATAGCTGTTTAGGAGGACACTAGCAGATCTAGTCGTATGGTGCCGAAGGAAAAAAAACCGTCAGCCTATTTCAGCTACATGAACTTCACTGTTGAATACTATTTACATTGGTAAGATGGTGGTATTACAAAAATAGAATTTGCCGTTGTCCTTACTCGTGTCTGATAAATAAAACACTTTGCGCTACGAGCTAAAACACAGCAAAAGAATACATTAAAATGAGTATAACTTTAAAACAGATTATAAGAAGAAAATAGTCAGCATATTAAATGATCTTGGAAAACAGTCCTGTCTTGCAGAAGAGCCAGCAACTTCCTCCACGAGGCTGGCCGCAATCCGTACTCCGGCGAGAACTCCGCCGGCCTAGCAGACGCGAGGCTGGGACACGCCAGTCAGCGCGTCTCACACCAGATACTCTCGAAAAAAAGAAAAACCTTTCAGGTCTAAGCTTGCTCTGTTCACTCAAAATTGTTTGGAGACCCCTGTTTTAATAGATAAAATTTTCTAAATCCTGCAGTATAGACAAGCCATATCCTTCTGGGGCTCTGTGCAATACTTCCGTACTTCCTGTATCCTGGCCTCAATTATGCTTCAGCATTCTAAGTCCGTCATCCGTGCGGTACCGTTTCCATCACAGGGAGTGTTACATAAACTTTTTTATGAGTTTCCAGTAAGTCTATTCCGTACAAAAATATTCACAATCGTAGTAGTTTATTTTATACTTCGCTGAGTCACTATGCTTGTGACATCTTTTTGCAGGTGTAACCTACTTCCCTCTGGTTGGAAAGCTTACACTGACATGAGCTTCCTCGAAGCTGTGTGCTTACCGAATGCTAACAACTAAATTTTAACGCTGCATATCTTTTATTATTTGGGTGCCCCCTGTTCGAGTGCTTTTTCTGTGTTTAATTTTCCCGAAAATGGTGTTATCACTTTTCCTGTAACCATTTGCATAACGTACTCGTATTTACACAATTATTTGACGCACATCTTCAATTTCGCCTTCATCTAATGGTAACTGGACGATTATGTGTATCATATATCACATCGGTGTTGGTTGCTACTTGCTTCTCTATGTACACGTGCTTTGCGCCTACCGTCGTTGTTACTAATTAAAACAATGGAAAGGGTATGCTTTTATTTTTTTGTAGCTCGACCGTGAAGCTAATTTTCGGGTAAATAGCACTTATCTTGTTAAATGCAAAGCCTATTTAATATTGAAGTCCATGCTACTGTAATACAGATATTAATGCTTAGCTGATCCAATGCATACTTTTTGACAGTTTAATGAATTCTGATTGGGCTATTTGGCGCCAACTGAAAACTAATACTCACTGAAATTATGTTTTATAATTTTACTTTGAATAGACAGCCTTTTCGTCAGGATGAAGTGAGAGAAAAATATAAATAATAAAATAAAATTTGAAGCCAATGTCACCCCCACTAGCGCCAACCGGCAATTAGAAGTTAAATATTTCGCTCCGATTACGCATAGATTTCAATACTGACACTCTGTGATGTTCTGCAAGTTCCAAGATTTTTTATTAGTGAACTTTGAAAAATATTTTTAAGCTCTTTTTACTTTTTTTAATTTTTCGTCTTTTGTACTTGGTTGTTGTATAACAAATACCTGTCACTAGTTACCATCATCATCATCATCATCATCGTTTAAGACTGATTATGCCTTTCAGTTTTCAGTCTGGAGCATAGTCCCCCTTATAAAATTCCTCCATGATCCCCTATTCAGTGGTAACATTGGTGCCTCTTCTGATGTTTAGCCTATTACTTGAAAATCGTTCTTAACCGAATCCAGGTACCTTCTTCTTGGTCTACCCCGACTCCTCCTACCCTCTACTGCTGAACCCATGAGTCTCTTGGGTAACCTTGCTTCTCCCATGCATGTAACATGACCCCACCATCTAAGCCTGTTCGCCCTGACTGCTACATCTATAGAGTTCATTCCCAGTTTTTCTTTGATTTCCTCATTGTGCACACCCTCCTGCCATTGTTCCCATCTACTAGTACATGCAATCATCCTAGCTACTTTCATATCCGCAACCTCAACCTTATTGATAAGGTAACCTGAATCCACACAGCTTTCGCTCGCATACAACAAAGTTGGTCGAAAGATAGAACGGTGCACAGATAACTTAGTCTTAGTACTGACTTCCTTACAGAAGAGAGTAGATCGTAGCTAAGCGCTCACTGCATTAGCTTTGCTACACCTCGCTTCCAGTTCTGTCACTATGTTGCCATCCTGTGAGAATATGCATCCTAAGTACTTGAAACCGTCCACCTGTTCTAACTTTGTTCCTCCTATTTGGCACTCAGTTCATTTATATTTCTTTCCCACTGGCATTACTTTTGTTTTGGAGATGATAATCTTCATACCATAGTCATTACATTTCTGATCTAGCTCTGAAATATTAGTTTGCAAACTTTCGAAAGAATCTGCCATCACAACTAAGTCATCCGTATATGCGAGACTGCTTACTTTGTGTTCACATATCTTAATCTCAGCCAGCCAGTCTATTGTTTTCAACATATGTTCCATAAATAATATGAACAACAGTGGAGACAGGTTGCAGCCTTGTCTTACCCCTGAAACTACTCTGAACCACGAACTCAATTTACCGTCAACTCTAACTGCTGCCTGACTATCTATGTAAAGACCTATAATTGCTTGCAAAAATTTGCCTCCTATTCCATAATCACGTAGAAGAGACAATAACTTCCTCCTAGGAACCCGGTCATATGCCTTTTCTAGATCTATAAAACATAGATACAATTCCCTGTTCCACTCGTAACTATTCTCCATTATTTGCCGTAAGCTAAAGATCAGGTCCTGACAACCTCTAAGAGGCCTAAACCCACACTGATTTTCATCCAATTTGTCCTCAACTAATACTCGCACTTTCCTTTCAATAATGCCTGAGAAGATTTTACCCACAACGCTGATCAAAGAGATACCTCATCAGTTGTTACAATCTTTTCTGTTTCCATGTTTAAAGATTGGTGTGATTACTGCTTTCGTCCAGTCTGATGGAACCTGTCCCGACTCCCACGCCATTTCAATTATCCTGTGTAGCCATTTAAGACCTGACATTCCACTGTATTTGATGAGTTCCGACTTAATTTCATTAACCCCAGCCGCTTTACTGCATTGCAATCTACTGACCATTTTCTCCACTTCCTCAAATGTGATACTATTTCCATCATCATTCCTGTCCCATTCTACCTCGAAATCTGAAACATTACTGATAGTACACTCCTGGAAATGGAAAAAAGAACACATTGACACCGGTGTTTCAGACCCACCATACTTGCTCCGGACACTGCGAGAGGGCTGTACAAGCAATGATCACACGCACGGCACAGCGGACACACCAGGAACCGCGGTGTTGGCCGTCGAATGGCGCTAGCTGCGCAGCATTTGTGCACCGCCGCCGTCAGTGTCAGCCAGTTTGCCGTGGCATACGGAGCTCCATCGCAGTTTTTAACACTGGTAGCATGCCGCGACAGCGTCGACGTGAACCGTATGTGCAGTTGACGGACTTTGAGCGAGCGCGTATAGTGGGCATGCGGGAGGCCGGGTGGACGTACCGCCGAATTGCTCAACACGTGGGGCGTGAGGTCTCCACAGTACATCGATGTTGTCGCCAGTGGTCGGCGGAAGGTGCACGTGCTCGTCGACCTGGGACCGGACCGCAGCGACGCACGGATGCACGCCAAGACCGTAGGATCCTACGCAGTGCCGTAGGGGACCGCACCGCCACTTCCCAGCAAATTAGTGACACTGTTGCTCCTGGGGTATCGGCGAGGACCATTCGCAACCGTCTCCATGAAGCTGGGCTACGGTCCCGCACACCGTTAGGCCGTCTTCCGCTCACGCCCCAACATCGTGCAGCCCGCCTCCAGTGGTGTCGCGACAGGCGTGAATGGAGGGACGAATGGAGACGTGTCGTCTTCAGCGATGAGAGTCGCTTCTGCCTTGGTGCCAATGATGGTCGTATGCGTGTTTGGCGCCGTGCAGGTGAGCGCCACAATCAGGACTGCATACGACCGAGGCACACAGGGCCAACACCCAGCATCATGGTGTGGGGAGCGATCTCCTACACTGGCCGTACACCACTGGTGATCGTCGAGGGGACACTGAATAGTGCACGGTACATCCAAACCGTCATCGAACCCATCGTTCTACCATTCCTAGACCGGCAAGGGAACTTGCTGTTCCAACAGGACAATGCACGTCCGCATGTATCCCGTGCCACCCAACGTGCTCTAGAAGGTGTAAGTCAACTACCCTGGCCAGCAAGATCTCCGGATCTGTCCCCCATTGAGCATGTTTGGGACTGGATGAAGCGTCGTCTCACGCGGTCTGCACGTCCAGCATGAACGCTGGTCCAACTGAGGCGCCAGGTGGAAATGGCACGGCAAGCCGTTCCACAGGACTACATCCAGCATCTCTACGATCGTCTCCATGGGAGAATAGCAGCCTGCATTGCTGCGAAAGGTGGATATACACTGTACTATTGCCGACATTGTGCATGCTCTGTTGCCTGTGTCTATGTGCCTGTGGTTCTGTCAGTGTGATCATGTGATGTATCTGACCCCAGGAATGTGTCAATAATGTTTCCCCTTCCTGGGACAATGAATTCACGGTGTTCTTATTTCAATTTCCAGGAGTGTATTATCACCTACATTGAGCAACTCTTCAAAATATTCCCACCATCTGCCCATGGCATCCACAGGATTCACCAGCAGTTTTCCTGACCTGTCCAAAATACTTGTCATTTTCTTCTTACCTCACTTTCGAAGACTGCTAATTACACTCCAGAATGGTTTTCCAGCAGCTTGACCCAAGGTATCCTACCTGTTTCCAAAGTCTTCCCAAGATTTCATCTTGGATGCTGTAATTATCTGTTTGGCTTGGTTTCTTTCTTCAACATAACTTTCTCTGTCTACCTGAGTTTATGTAGCCATTTTTGATATGCCTTCTTTTTCCTTTTACAGGCTGCTTTGACTGTGTCATTCCACCAAGCTGTTTGCTTCATCCTACCTTTACACACTACTCTTCCAAGACATTCTTTGGCCACTTCTAGTACTGTGTCCCTGTACTTTGTCCATTCCATTTCCAATGACTGCAGTTGACTACATTCAACTAACTGGTACCTTTCTGTGATCACTGTTATGTACTTGTGTCTGATTTCCTTATCCTGAAGTTTCTCCACTCTTATCCTCCTACACATGGACCTTATCTCCTGCACTTTCAGCCTCACCATACCAATTTCACTGCAGATTAAATAGTGATCAGTGTCATCAAAGTATCCGCTGAATACACGTGTGTCCCTCACAGCCTTCCTGAATTCCTGATCTGTTATTATATAGTCAATGATAGATCTGGTTCCCCTGCCTTCCCAAGTATACCAGTGAATGTTCTTATGTTTAAAAAAGGAGTTTGTGATTACGAAGCCTATACTCGCACAGAAATCCAAGAGCTGTTTCCCGTTCCTGTTGGCCTCCATATCCTCTCCAAATTTACCCATTACCTTTTCATACCCTTCTGTTCGATTTCCAATCCTGGCGTTAAAATCACCCTTGAGCAGAACACTGTCCTTGTCCTTTACTCTAACAACTACATCACTGAGTGCGTCATAAAAACTATCCATCTTATCTTGATCGGTCCCTTCATAATGCGAATATACGGACACAATCCTAATTTTCTTGCTAGACACTGTCAAATCTATCCACGTCAGTCATTCGTTTACATACCTTACTGCAACTACACTGGGTTCCATTTCTTTCCTGAGGAAAAGCCCTACACCCCATTGTGCTATTCCTGCTTTGACTCCTGACAGGTGGACCTTGTATTCTCCCACTTCCTCTTCTTTCCCACCCCTTACCCGAATGTCACTAACAGCTAAAACGTCCAACCCCATCTTACTTGCAGCCTCTGCCAGCTCTACCTTCTTCCCAGAGTAGCCCCCATTGTCTTGTGACAGCCAGAGCGAGAGCACCAGCAGCAGCGAGTACTGTTTGTATAAAGCGTTTATTTTGCATTTTGTTTACGACCTTCCACTAAGGAAGGGATTCTATTTGTGTTTATATGCTCTGCATAGTAACTAACAGTTCTTGATAAAACTATACGTAGTTTTCGTGTTAGATTTCTTAGTGGTTTCTTGATCGTTTAGAACAGAAAGCGCCCTAAAACCATCTTTTGTTTGTTTCGCGGCCGTTAGCCACTAGTCACTTGAATCAGCAGTTGTCTTGTGACAGCCAGAGCGAGAGCACCAGCAGCAGCGAGTACTGTTTGTATAAAGCGTTTTTGTACTTATTTGCTGCGCTTAGCTTTTAAATAGTTTTTCTGGGAAAACCTAGCGTAGTTTTCGCGTCTCGTATTTCAGTGAGTGTTTCTTGATTATCAGAGTAGCTCATCAGAAGATTATCTTGGGAATTTGTCACCGTATAGAGTAGGGTAAACATAGTCATGTGTAGGGACTGTGGTTGTTGTGAGCGGACGCAAGGAGAATTGGCCACTCTTCGGGGGCAGGTGGAGGCTTTGTCTGTTAGGCTCATCGAGCTCGAGGCGCAGGCGTCGGCTCGTGGTGGCGTTGGGGCAACTGTGGTGAGACCTATGCCTACTTCGGTGGCCTTGGAATCACATGGAACCCCTGATGTCACTGCGTCTTCTGGCAGTGAGCATCTTACCGGTCAGCCATCACTCCAGGGTGAATGGCGGACAATGGTGGGCTCGCGCGTGCCTGGCCGAAAGGCGAAGGTGGGATCTGGCCGCGTGGCAGCTGCCTTACCCCTTTCCAACAGGTACGGGGTGCTTCCTAGTGGTGATGACATCGTTTCCGAGCCACCACAGGATGCCTCGCCTGTTGGGCCAGTGGCCGATTCTCCGGCAAGGTCCCGACAGTCACAGAGGGCGGGCCTATTAGTTATAGGGAGCTCCAACGTTAGGCGGGTTATGGAGCCCCTCAGGAAAATAGCGGGTAGGTCGGGGAAGAATGCCAGTGTGCACTCGGTGTGCTTGCCGGGGGGTCTCGTCCGTATTGTGGAGGAGGTCCTTCCGGCAGCTATTGAACGCACTGGGTGTGACCGGCTGCAGATAGTAGCACATGTCGGAACGAATGACGCCTGCCGCTTGGGTTCTGAGGCCATCCTTGGTTCCTTCCGGCGGCTGGCTGATTTGGTGAAGACAACCAGCATCGCACGCGGAGTGCAAGCTGAGCTTAATATCTGCAGCATAGTGCCCAGAGTCGATCGCGGTCCTCTGGTTTGGAGCCGTGTGGAGGGTCTAAACCAGAGGCTCAGACGACTCTGCGACTATAATGGTTGCAAATTCATCGACCTCCGTTATTGGGTGGAGAACTGTAGGGCCCCCCTAGACAGGTCAGGCGTGCACTACACACCGGAAGCAGCTACTAGGGTAGCAGAGTACGTGTGGCGTGCACACGGGGGTTTTTTAGGTTAGAGGGACCCCCCCTTGGGCGAAACGATAAAATACCTGACGGCTTACCAGAGAGGACATTATCATCGTTGATAAAGAACGTCCGTCCTCAGAGACCAAAAACAGGAAAAGTTAACGTAATATTGGTAAACTGCAGGAGTATCCAGGGCAAGGTTCCTGAATTAGTATCTCTTATTGAGGGAAATAGTGCGCATATAGTATTAGGAACGGAAAGTTGGTTAAAACCGGAAGTGAACAGTAACGAAATCCTAGACACAGAATGGAATATATACCGCAAGGATAGGATAAACGCCAATGGTGGAGGAGTATTTATAGCAGTAAAGAATTCAATAATATCCAGTGAAGTTATTAGCGAATGCGAATGTGAAATAATCTGGGTTAAGTTAAGTATCAAAGGTGGGTCAGATATGATAGTCGGATGCTTCCATTGACCACCTGCATCAGCAACCGTAGTAGTTGAGCGCCTCAGAGAGAACCTGCAGAACGTCGTGAAGAAGTTTCGTGATCATACTATTGTAATAGGGGGAGACTTCAATCTACCAGGTATAGAATGGGATAGTCACACAATCAGAACTGGAGCCAGGGACAGAGACTCTTGTGACATTATCCTGACTGCCTTGTCCGAGAATTACTTCGAGCAGATAGTTAGAGAACCAACTCGTGAAGCTAACGTTTTAGACCTCATAGCAACAAATAGACCGGAACTTTTCGACTCCGTGAATGTAGAAGAGGGTATCAGTGATCATAAGTCAGTGGTTGCATCAATGACTACAAGTGTAATAAGAAATGCCAAGAAAGGAAGGAAAATATATTTGCTTAACAAGAGTGATAGGGCACAAATCGCAGAATATCTGAGTGACCACCATCAAACGTTCATTTCTGAGGAAGAGGATGTGGAACAAAAATGGAAAAAATTCAGAAACATCGTCCAGTACGCCTTAGATAAGTTCGTACCGACTAAGGTCCAAAGCGAGGGGAAAGATCCACCGTGGTATAACAATCATGTACGAAAGGTACTACGGAAACAAAGAAAGCTTCATCATAGGTTTAAGAGTAGTCGAATCATAGCTGATAAGGAAAAGCTGAACGAAGCGAAAAAGAGCGTAAAGAGAGCAATGAGAGAAGCATTCAACGAATTCGAACATAAAACATTGGCAAACAATCTAAACAAGAACCCTAAAAAGTTTTGGTCATATGTAAAATCGGTAAGCGGATCTAAATCCCCTATTCAGTCACTCGTTGACCACGATGGCACCGAAACAGAGGACGACCGAAGAAAGGCAGAAATACTGAATTCAGTGTTCCGAAACTGTTTCACTGCGGAAAATCGTAACACGGTCCCTGACTTCAGCCGTCGCACGGACGCCAAAATGGAAAATATTGAAATAAACGATATCGGAATTGAAAAACAACTGCTATCACTTAGTAGCGGAAAAGCATCCGGACCAGACGAGATACCCTTAAGATTCTACAGTGATTATGCTAAAGAACTTGCCCCCTTTCTATCAGCAATTTATCGTAGATCGCTGGAAGAACGTAAAGTACCTAGCGACTGGAAGAAAGCGCAGGTCGTTCCCATTTTCAAGAAGGGTCATAAATCAGATGCGAATAATTATAGGCCTATTTCGCTTACGTCAATCTGTTGTAGAATAATGGAACATGTTTTGTGTTCTCGTATTATGACGTTCTTAGATAATACAAATCTCCTTCATCATAACCAACATGGATTCCGCAAACAGAGATCATGTGAAACTCAGCTCGCCCTATTTGCCCAAGAAAATCACAGTGCCGTAGACACTGGCGAGCAGATTGATGCCGTATTCCTGGACTTCAGGAAGGCATTTAATACGGTTCCGCACTTACGTTTAGTGAAAAAAATACGAGCTTACGGAATATCAGACCAGGTTTGTGATTGGATTCAGGATTTCCTAGAAGAAAGAACACAACATGTCATTCTTAACGGTTCAAAATCTGCAGATGTAGAGGTAATTTCGGGAGTACCGCAGGGAAGCGTGATAGGACCTTTATTGTTTACAATATACATAAATGACTTAGTTGACAACATCGGTAGCGCCGTGAGGCTATTTGCAGATGACACGGTTGTCTACAAGAAAGTAGCAACATCAGAAGACTCGTACGTACTCCAGGAGGACCTGCAGAGGATTAATGCATGGTGCGACAGCTGGCAGCTTTCCCTAAACGTAGATAAATGTAATATAATGCGCATACATAGGGGCAGAAATCCATTCCAGTACGATTATGCCATAGGTGGTAAATCATTGGAAGCGGTAACGACCGTAAAATACTTAGGAGTTATAATGCGGAGCGATCTGAAGTGGAATGATCACATAAAACAAATAGTGGGAAAAGCAGGCGCCAGGTTGAGATTCATAGGAAGAATTCTAAGAAAATGTGACTCATCGACGAAAGAAGTAGCTTACAAAACGCTTGTTCGTCCGATTCTTGAGTATTGCTCATCAGTATGGGACCCTTACCAGGTTGGATTAATAGAAGAGATAGACATGATCCAGCGAAAAGCAGCGCGATTCGTCATGGGGACATTTAGTCAGCGCGAGAGCGTTACGGAGATGCTGAACAAGCTCCAGTGGCGGACACTTCAAGAAAGGCGTTACGCAATACGGACAGGTTTATTATCGAAATTACGAGAGAGCACATTCCGGGAAGAGATGGGCAACATATTACTACAGCCCACATATATCTCGCGTAATGATCACAACGAAAAGATCCGAGAAATTAGAGCAAATACGGAGACTTACAAGCAGTCGTTCTTCCCACGCACAATTCGCGAATGGAACAGGGAAGGGGGGATCAGATAGTGGTACAATAAGTACCCTCCGCCACACACCGTAAGGTGGCTCGCGGAGTATAGATGTAGATGTAGATGTAGATTAATAGCTCCCCATCTCGTTACCATTCGTGTGCCGAGTCATATCTTAGGAGTCCCTGGTTTGTCAATTAGAGGTGGGACTCCGTCACCTCCAAAGGTCCGAGGCATTTTGCTCTGATTGTTGCCAGCATCATATTTATAGTACCAGGGAAGCAGGTTGCTTGCCTTACTTGCCCTGGGTCCCATTGAGTTTTACCCCTAACGGTTGAGGGACTAACCGGTGGATTTGGTAGTCTTTGCCGTCTGAGCACAAAGGTGGCCAAGACTCGGAATATGTCCGAGATGCCCTGCCTTATTCCAAAGTAACTGGTATCTCGACTGTCAGGACCACTTACTTGGCCACTCATACGTTGCCCGTGGTTCATGAACTAGGACATGATACCAGGAACCCACACCATGAACCACCTGTCACTCGTTATATTCACCTAACTGCAGAGATCTTATGACTGGTATAGCCGAAACTGCGAAATAATTAAAGAAACTTTTAACAGTGGCACAGACTGTGTTATTCACAAAATAATATGAAGGTACCACATACATAAAGCTTGTAAGTAAGCTGTTTAGGATTTTATATTGGTAACGCCACGTAGCGCTCTGTATGAAAATCACTGGCTCTGCTGTGTGCAGTCTGTGGCTGGTTTGCATTATTGGAATTTGCTATTGTAGTGTTGGGCAGCTGGATGTTAACAGTGCGTAGCGTTGCGCAGTTGGAGGTGAGCCGCCAGCAGTGGTGGATGTGGGGAGAGAAATGGCGGAGTTTTGAAATTTGTAAGAACGGATGTCATGAACTGCTATATATATTATGATTATTAAGGTAAATACATTGTTTGTTCCCTATTAACATCTTTCATTTGCTAACTATGCCTATCAGTAGTTAGTGCCTTTCGTAGTTTGAATCATTTATTTAGCTGGCAGTAGTGGCGCTCGCTGTATTGCAGTAGTTCGAGTAACGAAGATTTTTGTGAGGTGAGTGATTTGTGAAACGTATAGGTTAATTTAGTCAGGGCCATTCTCTTGTAGGGATTACTGAAAGTCAGATTGCGTTGCGCTAAAAAAATATTGTTTGTCAGTTTAAGCACAGCATATATAATTTTTCTAATGGGACGTTTCATATGTCGACCCTTAGCCGAGGATACCTCACTGGAATCTTCTGATTTTTTCTTGTAGTTTGTGTAATTAGTGCAGCCTTTGTTTATTTCTACCACGTAATTGTAGAGAGAATTTCCTTTGTAGTTGTAGTTTTTTATTCTTGTAGAGTAAAACAGTTGTGGCATGCCTGTAGATTTGCACCAATTATTTCGCAGCTGCGCTTGCAATTAACGAGATATTATTTTCAATGCTATATTAATGTGTTTCCTTATTTTGCTCTTCAAATTGTGGTTTTCTCTGTTGTCGTCTGAAATATTGTGACAATAATGGCGTGTGAAAAACGTAATACTAGGCTCCAAAGTAAACTGAGAAATGACAGTGAAGACGAAAGCAGTGTGTTAGCGCCGCCGAGTAACGAATTAACTAATGTTCAAAGTAGTAATTTGGTAATTGTGCATAGGGAAATGGAGCGGGCTGCAAATAATGGTGTAGGCAGTGAAACAATTAGTGAACAGGGAAGCATTATCGATCGATCGGTAGGCAACAGCTCGCCTCAGGAATCCGAAATGACAGGACACAATCTTGCAAATACTGTAGATTCAGGTTTTGCGTCCACACCGTTTTCTCAAATAAGTCAAGACACATTTTCTGCTTGTCAAAATGTGAATGTTGCCGGTGCAAATGCACTGCCGAAAAGCATAGAGGAACAGATTCCAGACACTGATACATTATTATTGCAACTAATGCAGCAAATGAAGCAAAATCAGAGACAAACACAGCAACAGTTAGACACAATGGAACAAAATCAGAGACAAACACAGCAAAAGCTTCAAAAGTTAGACACAATGGAACAAAAGCTTCAAAAGTTAGACTCAGTGGAACATACGCTTGAACAAACACGTGAAGATTTAACTACTGAGTTACATAAAATCGAATCGAAATGTCAAAAAGTCTGTAATGATGTAAAAACACAAATTTGTGAGCAATTCCAACCTATTTTTTCGCGGCATGAAAATACATTACAGAATCACGAATTAGCCATAAAAGAACTGCAAACTATTGTTCATGAAAATCATGAGACCTTGCAAGCTAAAATTGACTCTGTTGCATCTACCGATTCGGTTATGCAACTTGCAAAATCTCAGGAAAACTTAAAGGACACAGTAGATACGATTTCAACCCAAATTGACACTCTGAAATTTGGTTCAGAAAAGCACACTGAGGAAATAAGTACACTATCGGAGAAGGTAGCCGAACTTTCGGATCAGTTCACTAACTTATCTGCAAAGGTAGATGCTGATCTGAATGACACAAGACCAGTAGCCATCACTGACACAGAAGAGTACGAACAAATTAAGAAATTCAAACAAAATCAGAATCAAATTAATACGCAACACCAAAGAGAAATCCGGGAAGTACAAGATCATTTGGCACAAGCAATACAAAAATTACATATTTCAGAGGACACTCGTGCTCCAACATGGGAAGAGGGACTTAGAAATACGGAAAAGCCACAAAATAATAACACAGGGCATTTCGGAAATTATGAAAGAAATTGGCAAGGTGCACCGAATTTTGAGATGGAACCGCCGACACCACGTAACAATCACCGATATGCTACTCGCCGACATGATGATTTTGACTATAAGCTGTTCATTACTACACGTAAATTCAAAACATTTAAGAATTCTGGCAACGACATTCTTCCACAAGCGTGGCTTCATCAATTCTCTCATTGTTTTCCTCCCAACTGGTCATTAGAGCACAGATTAGAATTTATGTGTGGCTACTTAGAGAATGAACCAGCCGTGAGAATGTGATCGGTCATTCACGATTGTCACAGTGAAGGAGAATTTTATCATGCCTTTCTCTCAGCATATTGGTCTCAAGCTACACAAGACCGAGTAAAACATAGCATCATAATGATGAAACATTTCGAACAATCTGAATTTTTCAGTCTTGTGAAATATTTTGAAGACATGTTCCACAAGAATCAGTACCTGTCAAACCCATACAGCCCCTCAGAACTCGTCCGCATTTGCTTAATTAAATTGCCTGAACGTTTACGGCATATTATTTTGGCAGGATGTTGCAAAGATAACATTAAAGCTTTTCAGGGATTGTTACAAGAATTGGAAATTGACACTGACAATCACGGAACGCGAAAATAGGAGCACAACAATTACAGGTGACATCCGTCACAATTCCGTGATGACAGATATAATAAATGGACACGACAAGGCTATTCTTACAATGTAAATCGTGACCAAGACAGACACCACCCGTATGACAACCATTGGCACAGTAGTAATAACTACAGAGAAACATTGCATTTCCATAGTAATGAATGTGACAGAGACAACCATAGAAACAGACAATATGGGAACCAAAACAGTTATTATCAAGGGAGACAGAATAACTTCAGACACAACGGTCCTCCGCGCAGTTACGACTCAGGGAGAAGTTCTCCACCACGTGCCCGACAAGAAATTACTTACAGAAATTACGGACATGACGACAGACGATATAATCATAATGACAGACCTGAATTTCATCAGAACTGTCGGGATTCAAACAGGGTTGGGCCCTCTCGACAAGGTGAATTTGTAGAAGTTAGGTCTCCTAATCCTAATAACGACGCGCGCCAACAAAGAGACAGACAATGACTCGCACCGCAGGAAGCCGCGTGCGCTGGCTGGCTCAGAGAAAATAACACAGACGCTAACATTGAGAAAAATTCCAGTATTCTTTACCGACGTATACCACATGATAATAGCTTTGAAGATGAAACTCTGCGTACTAGGAAGAGTAAAGGATTGCACCACATTTCACATGTAAAAACGTTCATTGAGAAATAATCTGTTTTTTTAACATAGTCTTTGCCATAGATCTTTTCACTTCACATTTCTAGTATGCTTTGTCAGACTTAAGAAACTGTTGCCATGCAACAATGTTTGAAGTTAAATATCCAGTCAAGAACCAAGAGAACATACTTAAACAGAAATTACGAATGCATTGATATAGTGAACAGACGACACAGTGTTTTTATTTGTACATTCTTGCTTGTCAGTTGCACGATTACATAACGACTATCAGGCTTACATACTTAGAACTTATACTGCTAATGAGATTTTAATGCAACGTTTTGGTTTACTTGAAAAGATACTCTTTATTTGAATTACATTCGGTGAGATTAAAGCTGACTTAGCATTTGGTTTCTTTGATAGCTACACGATTATATCACGACGCTGCTAATATGTGACACAATTTACATTGTTGCTTTTGCGGTTTATCTGTTTTATATCTGCACAGTTTTTCTGCATTATTCTGGAAAGTAAAACATGTTTCAGTAGTAACTTTTGTGGTATAGCTACAATGAGACAGCCTTTTTCGTAGCACAATAATACGTTACATTATAGTACTTTCTTGATCATGGTAAGATACGCAATAACTACGATATCTATACACAAAGCATTTCTTTCGTTTATGATGAGGTAAGTACATTGATTTCAGCAGAACTTTGCTTACAGAGGACGATAACTACGACACTTCCACAGAGATTATCTTACAACAAGACGCACAGTTTAGCGCTACAGGACACGCATTTGAGTGATTAATTTTGTACTTAAGACATTTATTTTTAAAGATTTTTGAATTACAAAGATACAAAGGTTTTCCGTGATACATTTCATTCCATTGCTGTAATCTGTAACATCTGAGGGTATAATTACATTAATCCTCAGGGGGGTACACGCTTACTTTGTGTACTATGTGTTTGGCAAGCACAAGGAGCCCTAGCTAATATGGCATTTGCTTATACAACTTTACACATCGGTACCATATTTCTCTAACACATAAATTACACAGCTATCTGATCACTTAACTGAGAGATAAACATTTCTTTTACTACATCAGTGACACATTTTTACGCAATTACAAAAATGGTTCAAATGGCTCTGAGCACTATGGGACTCAACTGCTGTGGTTATCAGTCCCCTAGAACTTAGAACTACTTAAACCTAACTAACCTAAGGACATCACACACATCCATGCCTGAGGCAGGATTCGAACCTGGGACCGTAGCAGTAGCACGGTTCCAGACTGCGCACCTAGAACTGAGCGACAACCGCGGCCGGCTACACAATTACACAGTTGGATAACTTCACACTTATGAAATTGTATTTTGTCTGTACTTTGTGAACTGTTCATATTTTTTCGGAACCATTGTGATACTATGAGAGCTTTGAATGATGCATTTGGTAAGGGATCATGAATTTTGAAGTACGTTTGAGGTAGATGGCTTTATTGAAGGTCTTGAAATTATTGAAAGAAGCTGCGACGATTCTGAGATGTGATTGATCTGTTATGATGTTATTATTACGATGACGATGTGTATTATGCTGTTCAGGTATGTTTATGATCAATATTTATAGGATTTTGTTTCCACAGATTTGCAACGCAAATTCTCAACCTGTGAAATTCTTATATAAGACTGTCACTGTAGTGCAAACTGGTGTGGTAAATATGTCGGTAAGAAAGTTAAGTGACCACCTTCACGTAATGCGTCGTGGACACCCAGCTGCGCGACAGTTGCCTGGAAAAAAGCAGTTAGTGTGTGCCTTTCAGAGGCACAGGTGGAGAAAAGAAAAGGAGGCCATTATCCTCGCTATTGACATTCCTTTGTAGAAAGCATCGCAAATACGACATGCTCAAACTTGAAAACATATGATTATACTGTGGAGCTCTTAATTTATGACATTTACTAAAATGCCTAATGAAATGATGAGAAACATTTTACATCTATTGTCTCTCTAGTTGAGAGAATGCTCATTTTGTTTAATGTCTGGTCTCCAGGTGTGTTGCAGCATTGGTTTTATAAAATAAAATTAAGTGCATTTGCTAATGTGAACACTTTCTGCCAACAGATCTATTAAATAATAATTTTATGATCCATATTCTTCGAGAAAGGAGCACTTGGAATGGAAAGAACCATAAGAAGGGATTAATAACAGTAACTGCATACATAATTTTCTTTTCAACTACTCGGTAATCTCTTTGGTAGAGTAAGTTATCGTGATGCAACACTCTAGTGTTAAGATGTGACGTAGGTATTAAACATGGCCATTTTTACTGTAATATTTTTTCTGCTTGAGCTTTGCCATGTTTAGGTATAAGTTATAGCATTTGCCGCTGCTGTTTGCCATGCATAGTGCTACTGAATGTCACTTTGTATTACTCTGTTAAGCCAGTTTTACTATTGATTTATTTTTCTTGTTGCTGCACATTGGCTCATATTAGTTGTAATGTTGCATTTGCTATGCTAATTTAGATTTCCTGCTGCTTGCTTTGACAATTTCCAATTTGTTTCTTTGCTGTTTGTATTAATTGTTTTATGCTGCTGCATTGCCTCGTCCCTTAGTTTAGCATCTGAGCTCAGTAGGTTTAAGTTAGCTTAAGAGGGGTAGACTATATAAGAGAACGAGTTGTGATGAATTGGAGGAAATGCATTGAGAAGCTATAAGAAAATGGTTTGGCCAAAAAGTATTTTGAAAGAGGATATGAACAAAAAAGTAGGGTTTAGGGACAACAGGTTTATGTAGGATTTTCTTGGATATAAATGATGAGGTAAGATAATGGAAAATAAATAATGAGGTAAGAAAAATGTGAACATATAACTACAGAAAGCATGCTTTGATAGAATTTTTTTGGTGGAAACAAATGTTGAAATAAGACGAAAGATCTATGGAATGAAGTTTTGGGTTGGATTGCAGTACCAAATGTTACACTGAAAACAAACCCTGCCCTTTCCTCTTGTGTTATTCTGATATGTGTTTGTATACCCTTGTATATTTGTGTTTTTCCTGTCTTTATGTGTTTAGCTGATGAGAGTTATTGTAGAATTTTTCTAATACTATGTTATTTACTTTGTAAAAATGTTTAGACATTATTTATCTGTTCTGTTCTGTTGCTCATGTGTGAAGTTGATGTTTCTAAAGTTATTCTGATGTTTTATGTATGTACTTATGTCATAATTCTTGTAACACTGATGTACATGTTTATTTCTATTCTTTTGTAAAGCCTGTTTTACTACAAATTTTATCTGTATTGTTATGTTCTTTAATGATGTATTTTGTACCTTTGTTATTGTATTCTTATGTTGTAGAATTGTAATTGACACCAGTTCATCAAATTAAGTAACTTGTAAGTTACATTTCACTGCACACGTATCTGTTGGTCACAGTATATGGACAATATGTGAGAAGTAGGGACTGTTAGTGTTTGCACGTGTGTTAATAATTCAGCAAGGGACTGATTAACAGCATTGCTGGTTCTAAGGACAATTCCAAAAAACTATGTGAGTGCACAATTGGTGGATTAAGGATTTGCAATATTCTCCGCAAGACTCTTCGATGGTGATTGTACACCTGCACAGTTGCAACAGATGGCTGCTGGCCGTCTCTACGAGGACTACAGTGGGTCTGCATCTTTGATGAACGACCAATACCATTATTTCTACTAGGACTACAGTGGGTCTGCATCGTTGATTGCGCACCAATACCATTATCTCCACAAGGACTGCAGTGGGTCTACACCTCTGGTGGCCCACCAATACCGTAATCTCTACCAGGACTACAGTGAGTCTACTCTGTGATGACCTACCTACCAATATTCTTCTGAACTTTGACTGATTCTTCGGTGGGTTTGCTCTGTTGTGGCCCATTACCTGTCTGCATGTTAAGAGTCAGCACTGTCTTTCCGTTGGAAGGACAACACTACTTCTTCTAGAGTGCATGGAGATCTACTACTTCCGTGTGCGTTTTCTTTTACTGCTTACACTTTGAGAATAACACTGCAATTTTACTATGATGAACGATCAGGACTGTCTTTATGGACTGTGAGAAAATTTTAGCTTTTGACCAACATTATATCAATAAGTGTGTGCATTTGATTTCTTTGTTATTGTAATTGTGAAAAATTTTAACAAATGTGTATTGACCAGTGCCCAAAAAAAATTTGTAAAATTTTTTGTGGGGAGCGTGGGGGCTATGTAAGTAGGCTGTTTAGGTTTCTATATTGGTAACGCGACGTAGCGCTCTGTATGAAAATCACTAGCTGTGCTGTGTGCAGTCTGTGGCTGGTTTTCATTATTGGAATTTGCTATTGTAGTGTTGGGCAGCTGGATGTTAACAGTGCGTAGCGTTGTGCAGTTGGAGGTGAGCCGCCAGCAGTGGTGGATGTGGGGAGAGAAATGGCAGAGTTTTGAAATTTGTAAGAATGGATGTCATGAACTGCTACATACACTCCTGGAAATTGAAATAAGAACACCGTGAATTCATTGTCCCAGGAAGGGGAAACTTTTTTGACACATCCCTGGGGTCAGATACATCACATGATCACACTGACAGAACCACAGGCACATAGACACAGGCAACAGAGCATGCACAATGTCGGCACTAGTACAGTGTATATCCACCTTTTGCAGCAATGCAGGCTGCTATTCTCCCATGGAGACGATCGTAGAGATGCTGGATGTAGTCCTGTGGAACGGCTTGCCATGCCATTTCCACCTGGCGCCTCAGTTGGACCAGCGTTCGTGCTGGACGTGCAGACCGCGTGAGATGACGCTTCATCCAGTCCCAAACATGCTCAATAGGGGACAGATCCGGAGATCTTGCTGGCCAGGGTAGTTGACTTACACCTTCTAGAGCACGTTGGGTGGCACGGGATACATGCGGACGTGCATTGTCCTCTTGGAACAGCAAGTTCCCTTGCCGGTCTAGGAACGGTAGAACGATGGGTTCGATGACGGTTTGGATGTACTGTGCACTATTCAGTGTCCCCTCGACGATCACCTGTGGTGTACGGCCAGTGTAGGAGATCGCTCCCCACACCATGATGCCGGGTGTTGGCCCTGTGTGCCTCGGTCGTATGCAGTCCTGATTGTGGCGCTCACCTGCACGGCGCCAAACACGCATACGACCATCATTGGCACCAAGGCAGAAGCGACTCTCATCGCTGAAGACGACACGTCTCCATTCGTCCCTCCATTCACGCCTGTCGCGACACCACTGGAGGCGGGCTGCACGATGTTGGGGCGTGAGCGGAAGACGGCCTAACGGTGAGCGGGACCGTAGCCCAGTTTCATGGAGACGGTTGCGAATGGTCCTCGCCGATACCCCAGGAGCAACAGTGTCACTAATTTGCTGGGAAGTGGCGGTGCGGTCCCCTACGGCACTGCGTAGGATCCTACGGTCTTGGCGTGCATCCGGGCGTCGCTGCGGTCCTTTCCCAGGTCGACGGGCTCGTGCACCTTCCGCCGACCACTGGCGACAACATCGATGTACTGTGGAGACCTCTCGCCCCACGTGTTGAGCAATTCGGCGGTACGTCCACCCGGCCTCCCGCATGCCCACTATACGCCCTCGCTCAAAGTCCGTCAACTGCACATACGGTTCACGTCCACGCTGTCGCGGCATGCTACCAGTGTTAAAGACTGCGATGGAGCTCCGTATGCCACGGCAAACTGGCTGACACTGACGGCGGCGGTGCACAAATGCTGCGCAGCTAGCGCCATTCGACGGCCAACACCGCGGTTCCTGGTGTGTCCGCTGTGCCGTGCGTGTGATCATTGCTTGTACAGCCCTGTCGCAGTGTCCGGAGCAAGTATGGTGGGTCTGACACACCGGTGTCAATGTGTTCTTTTTTCCATTTCCAGGAGTGTATATTATGACTATTAAGGTAAATACATTGTTTGTTCTCTATTAACATCATTCATTTGCTAACTATGCCTATCAGTAGTTAGTACCTTCCGTAGTTTGAATTTTTTATTTAGCTGGCAGTAGTGGCGCTCGCTGTATTGCAGTAGTTCGAGTAACAAAGATTTTTGTGAGGTAAGTGTTGTGAAACGGATAGGTTAATTTAGTCAGGGCCATTCTCTTGTAGGGATTACTGAAAGTCAGATTGCGTTGCGCTAAAAACATATTGTTTGTCAGTTTAAGCACAGTCATGTATAGTTTTTCTAAGGGGACGTTTCAAGCTGTGCGCTGGAAATTTCCTCGCCTGTCATCATTACGCATTTTCTCTCAGCATGGTGTCATAACTTTTAAGAAAACATTGGATAGTGATGCGTCATAGCGGCAGAACCATTTCCTTGAGCTATGACTCACTCCACGTTTACCATGCCATTTTACACTGCTGGCATTAAGAGTGCAAACCATAAAAGAGTAAAAAGTCATTACATATACTACATTCTTTGAGAAACAAATTATTAGCATTTGGGCGCAATTGCACCAAGTAAGTAGGATTAATGCTGTGAGGATAAGTCCAAAATTATGCGGAATTTTCATAAAGTAAATTATTTACATTAAATATACAGTTTGACTTACACATTACTTTTTAGTGAAGTCTCCATTCTTTGAAACGCAGTTGGTCCAGCTGTCAACAAATTTGTATATTCCAGATGAAAAGAAGGTTTTCGGTTGGTCGTGAAGCTACTGATACACCGCTTCTCACACCTCTGTGTCTGAAGGAAATCCTCGCAAAGCTTCTTTCAGAGGCCCAGGCAAAAGAAAATCTCACAGAGCAAGATTGGACTGTGAGGTGGATGTTCCAGCAGCTCGAAACCCAGTGTCTGGAGGGTTTCAAGGGTAAGGCAGGCCGTACGAGGACGGGCGTTATCGTGCAGCAGCAACACTCTCCTTGACAATAGGCCTCGTCGTTTGCTGCGAATTGCTGATTTAAGTTTGTTAGTCAACAGTGCACAGTGACAGTCTTTATTTATGGTTTTCCCCTGCTCCATCTAGTTTTCCAGTCTAGGTCCTTCTACGTCCCAAAACACCATTAGCATAACCACTCGCCGATACCGAAGACTTCAATATTTTTCTTCACTGGTGACTCTGGGTGCTTCCACTACGTACTCTGGTGTTTTGATTCTAGCTCATAGCGAATCGCCCTCCCTGTTGTAACGGTCGAGTAAGCGTTGGCAGATCTCAAGACTTTTGAGTTTGTGTTCTTCAGAGAGTTGCCGTGACACCCATCAGGAACAAATTTTGCCATACTGAAGCCAGGTTCATCATGGGTTATCGAGTAGGCAGAACAACGTATGATACTCGACGCAGACCCTACGCCATCGATAATAACCTGCATATTCTTCAAAACCATCAATTGAGCCTGCAGCATTTTGCCCGCCGTTTGGACGTTGACGGGCACACTGCTAGCAGTCTGTGCGACGTTATTACTGCAGCTTTTGAATTTCTCGACTCGCTCTAAAACACTTGACAGCAGCCGTGTACCGTTCCCGCAATGTAGTAACAGTCTACTATGAATTTCAACCCCTTTCACCCCTGATCAAGAAAAACGTATCACTGCCATTTGGTTCTTCGTTCGTGCAAACTCCTAGCGTAGCGTACATGTTTACGCTGTCACTGCCGGTTCACCTTTATTATGATCAAGGTCAACTGTGGCCCACGTCACCGCAGAAATACCAACTGTAAGCACGCTTTCGCGGAATGCATTATGAAAGTCCGTATAATTTTTGACTTAGCCTCTAAGTTCATTATGTAAGGAAAGATTACGCAACAGGTTTCTTATTCAGAAATTGCATCTGAACGTCGACTGGTTATGAAAAGATCGTTTTGAAGCCTTGTGTAAGGAGAAGAAACGTCTTCAAGGTCGTGTCAGAGTTGCACTGCGGCAGGCAGAATGGTATCCTATCGAGACTATGGATTATGGTTCTGCGACAGTACTAGTAGCTGTCTGTCAGGATCATGACTGTGATGCGAATATGGAATCGATAGCCTCAGCAAGGCCATTACCCCTTGTAGCCACACGCGTCTTGCGCCAGAGAGAACAGTCTTATCACATGCTTGCCGTGCGAGTCAAACGACCACTTCACTTACCCTCAGTCAGGAAATGGGCTTGCTTGGTAGTGCGACGTCTAGAGCACCATTGACGGCTGCGGTATGAATACTGCTGGCTGACACTTGTGCACTCAAAGGCACACGAAACACAGTACTGGAACCACGTCATTTCTCCAGACGAATCCTGGTTCTCGCTTCAGCACCAAGATGGACGTATGCCTTTTTTGCGTTACCGAGTAGATAAGAAGTGGCAGATTGCATTCGTCATAGTCATATGAGCGCAGCGCATGATGGTACAGTGTGCCATTGGGTATCAGTCTTCATAGCTTGTAATCTGAAGAGCAAGTGTGACACTTCTGTTGCGTTAAAGCCAGCGACAATGCCCTACCTTCGCAATCTCCGTGGCTTTACCTTCAACAAGATTAATCAATACTGCATGATGCCTCTGCTGAGCTGGCCTACTTCGAAATACAGGGCGTTGGACATTCGCCCTGTCCACCAGATCTTTCGCCTACTGAAAACATCTGGACACTTGGTCCCAGGGAACTGGCACCTCACCCCATGCCAGCCTTCACTGCTGACGAGCTCATAGATTTGAAGTAGCGTGGAATGTTGTACTCGTATCTGCCAATTCAGTCTCAGCTTTACTCGATGACCAGAGAGGATAAGGCAGTTGGAGCTACCACAAGTGGCGGCTGAGTGCACTGGATTTCACAAACTGTATTCTCCCAAATCATCCACAAGTTTAATCACACTTACTTCTTACCGAAATGTTCGCCTGTAATACGGAAAGATTTATCATTTGCTTTCTTTCCTGGTCTTGCAGTTTTAATGAGAACATGGGACTACGCAAGTTCACATAACCCGACACCCGTGAACCGGATTTTATTGACGACCATTTTAGAAGTTTGATGTGTTTATGTGGCTTCTTTCTTGTTAACTTCTAGAACTAGATTTTGTTATGAAGCTCACTTCGTTGAGTCTCGGGAAGTGGAACAAGACAAAACTATCAAGGATCGATATTAAATACAATTTACTTTTATCTTAAGCTAAAAGCCATTCAATTACTCCTCTGATTGATGTTAATCACAAATAAGAAATGTCTTTCACTATCTGATTTTATAGTTTCGGGCCTAGCAAACTGAGATGTACTTTCGTTGTAACTTAAAACTACTTTTTCGTAGGAAAAATGATTTCAGTGCTTCCTTGCTACAGCGACCACAGACGACAGGCTGGTAGTTAATAGTGTCTACTTATTGAACAATGGATTAGCGCTGCGCTGCGCTGCGAAGCGATTTAACAGTTATCTTTTCTCAATTGTATTTCAAAATGAATCCCTCAGAGTGAATTAAATTGATTTTTCACAAAACCAGTTGTGAATTGGACTTTAAATAAAACTGAAACTCTTTCCTAGTTGACTTTTCCCCATAGTATGTCTTCAGAACATAGGTAAGGTAATTTTAAAAAATTAAAGTTTTTAGATCCTTTTGATCTCATATATTTTCATAACTCAAGATTCATATTCTCAGATAAGCTATCACTGAACCAAAATGAACACTGAATGAGTAAACGATGTGACTGAATCAAAATGAGCTAAGAGAATAATCTGAACAAAATGAGGGCGATACACTATTGTCTTTATTGATTATAGATTAATACAAAAAAATTATAATCAAGACTGTTCTTTCTCCTTCAATGTCTTAGGATTATACTGCAGTCCTTTTTATAAGTAATACTTAAATATTCCAATTAAACTAATGAAATTTTATTTTTCATTGAAATTACGGCTTAAGGCCGTCAAAGCATAGCTACAATGGGAAATAAAACTCAATTCAATTACCCTTTGATCCTCTGTCTGTCTCTACGCTTAATCTTAAACTGCACTGGTAATCAGTAGTATTACGGTTTCATTGTACGAGGGCTATCCACAAAGTACATTACGTTTTGGAATTAAAAATAAATAAAGTATTGGAAATTTTTTTTATTATATACAGATGAAAGCCACACTTAAATACTACTTTTCTACATAGTTGCCATTTAAATTAAGGCACTTATCGTAGCGATGGACGAGCTTGGAAATTCCTTCGTCGTAAAATTCGGCCGCCTGCGCCTTCATCCACGTGGCGACTGTCTTTTGGGACAGAAAAGGTGTGATTTTTGTGGATTTCCTGGAAAGAGGCACGACAATAAAACCTCAAAGTTATTGCCAAACTCTGCTCAACCTCAGAAGAGCAATACTAAACAAGCGCTGGGGAAAGTTGGGCTCAAAGATCTTGCTGATTCACGACAACGCCCGGGCCCACACGGCAAATGTCACTCGTGAAGTTCTCGAATCTTTTAAGTGGGAGTTGTTTCCCCATCCGCCGTACAGTCCCGACCTGGCACCAAGCGACTTCCACTTATTCCCAGCAATGAAGAAGTGGTTTGCTATGCAGCGTTTTGATGACGACGCACAGTTTCAAGAAGAGGTAACCACGTGGCTGAAGGCGCAGGCGGCCGAAATTTACGACGAAGGAATTTCCAAGCTCGTCCATCGCTACGATAAGTACCTTAATTTAAATGGCAACTATGTAGAAAAGTAGTATTTAAGTGTGGCTTTCATCTGTATATAATTAAAAAAAATTCCAATACTTTATTTATTTTTAATTCCAAAACGTAATGTACTTTGTGAATAGCCCTCGTATTTTATGTTCTTCGAAGTCCAAATTTGATCTAGTGACTATCGGATTACTCCTAATACTTGCACTGGAATATATGACTAGGCTTACATGTGATATACATTGCTAATTCCCTCCTTGCAGGTGTTTGTCAACGACAGTGGACGTTTATAAGACATTCTTGCGTTACTTTTTTGTCAAAGTTATCACAAGTCACTATTTTCCGTGTTAACTGAGAGCACATGCAACACAAAGTGAATTTAATTCATTCACAAGTTGAACGCATTTCCTCTTCAACATCGATTTCGTCCCAATATTTGGTACATGCAGGACTTGGGCGGAAACGAAAGTAACAGAATTGGTGGCTCCAGATATCCAAGCGTTCAGAAAAAAATGGATTTTTGGCGCGAGTCTGAGAAGGGATTAGTCATTTATGTCAGTGTTGTTTCCAAGCAACTATTGGCACAGCGGGAAGCGTACATGTCGGTAATCCATCGAGCAGTCCCTATGTGGAAGCTTGTTTTATTTTCAGGTTTTACCTTACTGACACTCCAAATTAATCTAAATAATGCTCAGAATACTGTATTTATTAATTATTTTATAAAATACATCAAGAGGAAAGGCAAAGAAAACTTTGGGATTGCAAATAAGTTTCGAAGATGGGATTGTAAGGCGTACATAGGAAGTTGGTATGTAAAATAAGATACTTTTATTATCTTAAGGTCGCTGTTTTACACGTGCTGGGGTGATATTCATCATAAAAAAATGGTGGGCAGTAATATTCTCGGCATTTTGCTTTCGTTATAAACGCCGCATTTTTATAATTATTTGTCCTTTTTAAAGTTTCAACAGAAAACCAAAATTGTTTTACGTTCATAAAAGGTTCTCTCTCTACATCTACATCTACATCTACATGATTACTCTGCAATTCACATTTAAGTGCTTGGCAGAGGGTTCATCGAACCACAATCGTACTATCTCCCTACCATTGCACTGCCGAACAGCGGACGGGAAAAACGAACACCTAAACCTTTCTGTTCGAGCTCTGATTTCTCTTATTTTATTTTGATCATCATTCCTACCTATGTAGGTTGGGCTCAACAAAATATTTTCGCATTCGGAAGAGAAAGTTGGTGACTGAAATTTCGTAAATAGATCTCGCCGCGACGAAAAACGTCTTTGCTTTAATGACTTCCATCCCAACTCGCGTATCATATCTGCCACACTCTCTCCCCTATTACGTGATATTACAAAACGAGCTGCCCTTTTTTGCATCCTCTCGATGTCCTCTGTCAATCCCACCTGGTAAGGATCCCACACCGCGCAGCAATATTCCAACAGAGGACGAACGAGTGTAGTGCAAACTGTCTCTTTAGTGGACTTGTTGCATCTTCTAAGTGTCCTGCCAATGAAACGCAACCTTTGTCTCGCCTTCCCCACAATATTATCCATGTGGTCTTTCCAACTGAAGTTGTTCGTAATTTTTACATCCAGGTACTTAGTTGAATTAACAGCCTTGAGAATTGTACTATTTATCGAATAATCGAATTCCAACGGATTTCTTTTGGAACTAATGTGGATCACCTCACACTTTTCGTTATTTAGCATCAACTGCCACCTGCCACACCGCACAGAAATCTTTTCTAAATCGCTTTGCAACTGATACTGGTCTTCGGATGACCTTACTAGACGGTAAATTACAGCATCATCTGCGAACAACCTAAGGGAACTGCTCAGATTGTCACCCAGGTCATTTATATAGATCAGGAACAGCAGAGGTCCCAGGACGCTTCCCTGGGGAACACCTGATATCACTTCAGTTTTACTCGATGATTTGCCGTCTATTACAACGAACTGCGACCTTCCTGACAGGAAATCGCGAATCCAGTCGCACAACTGAGACGATACCCCATAGGCCCGCAGCTTGATTAGAAGTCGCTTGTGACGGTGTCAAAAGCTTTCCGGAAATCTAGAAATACGGAATCAACTTGAGATCCCCTGTCGATAGCGGCCATTACTTCGTGCGAATTAAGAGTTAGCTGCGTTGCACAAGAACGATGTTTTCTGAAACCATGCTGATTTCGTATCAATTGATCGTTCCCTTCGAGGTGATTCATGATGTTTCAATACAGTACATGCTCCAAAACCATACTGCAAACCGACGTCAATGATATAGGTCTGTAGTTCGATGGATTACTCCTACTACCCTTCTTAAACACTGGTGCGACCTGCGCAATTTTCCAATCTGTAGGTACAGATCTATCGGTGAGCGAGCGGTTGTATATGATTGCTAAGTAGGGAGCTATTGTATCAGCGTAATCTGAAAGGAAGCTAATCGGTATACAATCTGGATCTGAAGACTTGCCCGTATCAAGCGATTTGAGTTGCTTCGCAACCCCTAAGGTATCTACTTCTAAGAAACCCATGCTAGCAGCTGCTCGTGTTTCAAAATCTGGAATATTCCATTCGTCTTCCCTGGTGAAGGAATTTCGGAAAACTGCGTTCAGTAACTCCGCTTTACCGGCACAGTCGTCGTTAACAGTACCATCGGCACTGCGCAGCGAGGGTATTGATGCGTCTTGCCGCTTGTGTACTTTACATACGACCAGAATTTCTTCGGATTTTCTACCAAATTTCGAGACAATATTTCGTTGTGGAACCTATTAAAGGCATGTCGCACTGAAGTACGAGCTAAATTTCGCGCGTCTGTAAATTTTAGCCAATCTTCGGGATTTCGCGTTTTTCTGAAATTCGAATGCTTTTTCCGTTCCCTCTGCAACAGCGTTCGGACCTGTTTTGTGTACCATTGGGGATCAGTTCCATCTCTTACCAATTTATGAGGTATGAATCTCTCAATTGCTGTTGCTATTATATCTTTGAATTTGAGCCACATCTCGTCTACATTTGCATAGTCAGTTGGGAAGGAATGGAGATTGTCTCATAGGAAGGCTTCTAGTGACACTTTATCCACTTTTTTAAATAAAATTATTTTGCGTTTGTTTCTGGTGGATTTGGAAGAAACGGTATTGAGCCTAACTATAACGACCTTGTGATCACTAATCCCAGTACCAGTTATGATGCTCTCTATTAGCTCTGGATTGTTTGTGGCTAAGAGGTCAAGTGTGTTTTCGCAACCATTTACAATTCGCGTGTGTTCGTGGACTAACTGCTCGAAATAATTTTCGGAGAAAGCATTTAGGACAATCTCGGAAAATGTTTTCTGCCTACCACCAGTTTTGAACAAGTATTTTTGCCAACATATCGAGGGAAGGTTGAAGTCCCCACCAACTATAACCGTATGAGTGGAGTATTTATTTGTTACGAGACTCAAATTTTCTCTGAACTGCTTAGCAATTATATCATCGGAGTCTGGGGGTCGGTAGAAGGAGCGAATTATTAACTTAGTTCGGCTGTTAAGTATAACCTCCACCCATACCAATTCACACGGAGTATCTACTTAGACTTCACTACAAGATTAACCACTACTGACAACACAAACACTCCACCACCAATTCTGCCTAATCTATCTTTCCTGAACACCGTCTGAGACTTTGTAAAAATTTCCGCAGAACTTATTTCATGCTTTAGCCAGCTTTCTGTACCTATAACGATTTCAGCTTCTGTGCTTTCTATTAGCGCTTGAAGCTCAGGGACTTTCCCAGCACAACAACAACAATTTACAACTACAATTCCGACTGTTCCTTGATCCAAGAACGTCCTGTATTTGCCATGCACCCTTTGAGATTGCAGCCCACCCCGTACTTTCCCGAGGCCTTCTAACCTAAAAAACCGCCCAGTCCACGCCACACAGCCTCCGCTACCCATGTAGCTGCCAGCTGAGTGTAGTGATCTCCTGACCTATTCAGCGGAACCCGAAACCCCACCACCCTACGGCGCAAGTCAAGGAATCTGCAGGCAACATGGTCGCAAAACCGTCTGAGCCTCTGATTCAGACCCTCCACCCGGCTCTGCACCAAAGGTCCGCAGTCGGTTCTGTCAACGATGCTGCAGATGGTGAGCTCTGCCTTCATCTCGTAAGCAAGACCGGCAGCCTTCACCAAATCAGATAGCCGCTGGAATCCAGAGAGAATTTCCTCAGATCCAAAACGACACACGTCATTAGTGCCGACATGTGCCACCACCTGCAGCTGGCTGCACCCTTTGCTCTTCATGGCATCCGGAAGGACCCTTTCCACAATAGGAATGACTCCACCCGGAGTGCACACGGAGTGCACACTGGATTTCTTCTCCTCCTTAGCCGCCATATCCCTAAGGGGCCCCATTACGCGCCTGACGTTGGAGGTCCCAACTATCAATAAGCCCACCCTCATTGCACTGTTTCACAGAAAGCACGCGTAACGCATCATTTCGCCAAATAATTGTGACGATAGCTGTTGACGCAGAACAGAACGTATTTCGATATAGTCCTCTCGGAATGTGACTTCTATTTCTTTCACGATGAGATAAGAGAATTTTTGAAGCTTTGTGATCAAATAGTTTAGTTGACGATAAAAACAGACATCGCCGGGTACCCTCAGCTGCCGATCGCTGCTCGATCAGAGAATGAAGCCAGCAAAATAATAGGTCCTTCACGCTTTAATTTCAGTCTCTTTCTTAGAAATTTATGTGCACTACAAATATCACTTAGCCTTTCCCTTCCACGCCTTTTATGAAAATATTAATAAGTACAGTATCGTGGGCACTATTTCGGTTTATTTGCAGTGTCAGCAAAGTAAAAATTAAAAACAAAAAGCCGTTTCGTATACATACGCTATCCCAGGACCCTCTGATTACAGCTCTGTACTTATTCGGCTGCTCAAACCGTTGCCCGTAAACTACGGTAAAGTAAATGGATCACGTCTTGGCGTAAGGGTTGATTGGTTTGTGGGATTTCACGAACGTGAAACATCCATAAAGAACAAAAACAAACAATGGAGTTCACAAGAGACGACACAGGACAAGAAAGACTCAGAGACCAAAGATATAGGATTAAAATCACGCAGAATGTGACAGCAATACGAAGAGTAACAAGTTTTCAGGAGACAGTATGGTGATACAAAGCTCTAACCTTAATTCAGTCCCAGAACTCGTAACTTACTAGCCGAAAGCTTAAAATTTCGCAGTATGGGTGAACTCATACAGAGACGAAACAAAAGGAATTAAAATCACACAGAGTGTGACAGATGGTGGCCGACCATAGAGACAAAAAAGGAAAAGCCAACCACCGAGAAATCATTAAAAACTCAATTTAAAACCGTAGGCCAAAGGCCAGACTCAACACAAAAAAAGACAAACCTTTAGATTAAGTGCCATGGCAGTGTCATCTGTTGAAAGGGTAGATAGTGTATCAGGCAGCGCAAATGTCTTCTGCCTGAGCACAGCTAAAAGGGGACAGGCCAACAAAACGTGGACCACCGTCAAAGCCGCCCCGCAGCAACATAGAGGCGGGTCCTCACGGCTCAGTAAATGTCTGTGCGTCAGCCAGGTGTGGCCAATGCAGAGCCGACAAAGGACAACAGAGTCCCTCCGAGTGGCTCGCATGGTTGACCGCCACACAGTCGTCGTCTCCTTGATAGCACGGAGTTTATTGGGTGTGGTCAGATCGCGCCATTCAGTGTCCCAAAGCGTGAAAACTTTACGGCGTAAGACTGCTCGCAAATCAGTCTCCGGTAGGCCAATGTCCAGAGTTGGTTCACTGGTGGCCTGTTTGGCCAGGAGGTCAACACGTTCATTGCCCGGGATGCCGACACGACCAGGGGTCCACACAAAGACCACAGAGCGGCCACGACGGGCAAGAGTATAGAGGGACTCCTGGACAGCCATCACCAGACGAGAGTGAGGGAAGCACTGGTCGATAGCTCGTAAACTGCTCAGGGCGTCGCTACAGATAACGAGGGACTCACATGAGCAGGAGCTGATATGCTCTAGGGCACGAAAGATGACGACTAGCTCAGCAGTGAAAACGCTGCAGCCAGCCGGCAGTGAGTGTTATTCGTAATAGTCCCCTGGAGTGAGAGCATAACCGACACAAACAGCAACTATCGAACCGTAAGTGTAAACAATGCCAGAGCCCTGATACGTGGCAAGGATGGAAAGAAAGCGGCGGCAGAAGGCCTCCAGAGAGAGTTAGTCCTTCAGGCCCTGCGCCAATTGAAGCCGAAGGGAAGGGCGGGGCACACACCGTGGGGGTGTACGCAGGGGGGCTCGGAAAGGAGGTGGAAGAGGGAAAACCCCAAGCCCAGAGAGAAGCTCTCTGATGCGGACCATGATCATACAACCCGACTGGGGCCGATGTTCTGGGAGATGGACGACCGACTGAGGGAATAGGAGATGATAATTTGGATGCCTGGGCATGCTACAAACATGTGTAGCATAAGCGGCCAGTAAACGTTGGCGCCATAACTGCAGTGGAGGGACACCTGCTTCCACAAATATGCAGTTCACCGGGCTGGTCCGGAAAGCACCAGTGGAAAGACGGATTCCACTGTGAAGGATTGGGTCCAGCACCCGCAACGCAGGAGGGGATGCTGAACCATAAGCCGGGCTCCCATAATCCAGACGGGACTGGATTAACGCCTGGTAGAGCTGTAAGAGGGTTGATCGGTCGGCGCCCCAGCTGGTGTGGCTCAAGCATCGCAGAGCATTAAGATGCCGCCAACACATCTGTTTAAACTACTGAATATGTGGGAGCCAAGTCAACCGGGCATCAGAAACCACACCCAGAAACCGATGTGCCTCCACCACAGCAAGAGGTTCGCCGTCGAGATAAAGCCGCAGCTCAGGGTGAACAGTGCGTGGCCGGCTGAAATACATGAGGCAGGCCTTGGCAGCCGAAAGCTGGAAGCCATGCGCTACAGCCCACGACTGCGCCTTGCAGATAGCGCCCTGCAGCTGACGTTCAGCAGCTGCAATGCCAGTGGAGCTATAGTAGAGGCAGCAGTCTTCAGCATACAAGGAAGCTGAGACAGACGTTCCCACCGCCGCAGCGAGCCCATTAATTGCAATTAAAAACAGGCAGACACTTATGACAGACCCCTGCGATACCCTGTTCTCCTGAACTCGGGGGGGAACTATGGGAGGCTGCGACTTGCACTCGGAAGGTACGATGCGACAGAAAATTTCGTATGAAAATCAGCAGTGGACCTCAAAGATCCCAACTATGATGCATACAGAGGATGTGATGGCACCATGTCATATCGTACGCTTTCCACATGTCAAAAAAGACAGAGACGAGATGCAGACGGCGAGCAAAGGCCGTACAGATGGCTGACTTCAGGCTCACCAGATTGTCGGCAGCAGAGCGGCCTTTATGGAACCCACCCTGAGACGGAGCCAGCTGGCCCCGAGACTCGAGTGCCCAACTCAACCGCCAGCTCACCATGCGTTCGAGCAACTTGCAAAAAACGTTGGGGAGGCTAATGGGGCGGTAGCTGTCCACCTCCAATGTGTTCTTGCCAGGTTTCAAAACGGAGATAACAATGCTTTCCCGCCATTGCGACGGAAACTCACCCTGGACCCCGATACAGTTGTAAAGGTCGAGGAGACGTCGCTGGCAGTCCACTGAGAGGTGTTTCAGCATCTGAAAGTGGATGTGATCTGGCCCAGGAACAGTATCAGGGCAAGCAGCTATGGCACTGTGGAATTCCCACTCACTGAATGGAACATTGTAGTATTCAGGATGGCGGGTGTGAAATGAAAAGCTCTGACGTTCCAACCGCTCTTTAATGGAGTGGAAGGCCAGTGAGTAATTCACAGAAGCAGAACTGAGAGCAAAATCGACTGCTAAGTGGTTTGCAATTATGTCAGAGTCAGTACAAGCTGCTCCATTCAGTAACAGTGCAGGACGCTGACAGGGGTCCGATAAACCATAGCGGCGCCTATTCTTGGCTCAAACCTGCGATGGAGAGATATGGAGGCCAATGGTGGAGACATACCGTTCTCGGCACTTCTGCTTGTGTTGGCGAATGATGCGGTGTGCCCGCGCACGGAGCCATTTAAAGGTGATGAGGTTTTCTAATGAGGGATGCCACTTGTGACTCTGGAGCGCCTGCCTGCAATCTTTAATCGCCTCGGCGGTCGCAGATGACCACCAAGGCAGAAGAACGGGGAATGGCAGATTTTGCGGCACTAACGATGCCGGTGGTGACTGAGTGAACCACCGCATCAATGGCTTCATTAGAAAGAGGCTCAATGGCGGCAGTGGAGGAGAAGTCAGCCTTATTCATAGCCCATCTGCAAGGGCGCCCAGGAGAGTGACTCTGTGGTAGTGACAGAAATATCGGGAAGTGGTCAC
This sequence comes from Schistocerca americana, assembly GCF_021461395.2. Taxonomy (NCBI): domain Eukaryota; kingdom Metazoa; phylum Arthropoda; class Insecta; order Orthoptera; family Acrididae; genus Schistocerca; species Schistocerca americana. The sequence continues at coordinate 138,441,075 of NC_060120.1, read as the reverse complement.
TACCACACAGGTCGTCATGCACACTCCATTGGACAGAGGGTAAGAGGCTAGGGCTGCAGATCGAAAGGTCGATGGCGGAGTACGTGCCATGCACCACACTGAAATGTGTGAAGGCACCATCATTTAAAACGGAAAGGTCGAGCTGTGTCAATACATTCTCAATGGTGTTGTCACTGACCCACCCCACATAGGGTTATGGACGTTGAAGTCACCCAGTAACAGGAAAGGTGGCGGCAAATGGGCTATCAGCGCAACCAGGACATGCTGCGGGACATCACCATCTGGTGGAAGATAAAGACTGCAGACAGTAACAGCCTATGGCGTTCACAACCGAACAGCGACAGAGAGGGACAGACTCGCTGTGAAGGGAGTGAAGGACGTAGATTCAGACGCCACCAGATACCCTTTCATAAGCTGACCGGTTCCTATAATAACCCCAATAGCCTCGGAGGGTGGGGGTTCGCATTGCTGGAAACCAAGTTTCTTGAAGAGCAATTCAGAGGAAAGGGTGAAGGCTGAGAAGTTGTCGGAGCTCAGCAAGATGGTGGAAGAAACCGCCACAGTTCCATTGGAGGATGACATTGTCCATGGCCGAGAAAGGCGTGAAGGGACTGGGGAGGCAGATTACGACTCCTGGACACCTGCTGCCACCGACTGAGTGTCGGTTCAACTGCTATCCATTGCGTCTTAGCGACCGGCGAGGTCCAGGTCCTCTGCAGACGCCAGAATGTCCACCTCGTCCTGAGACACAGAGCTGGAAGTTTGCGGTCGCATGGGTGCCACCGCTAGTTCCTTGGGCTTAGAGCTCTTCTTGGATTTCTCATGCTGCTCCTTGGCTTTCACAGGCTGGGAGGGCTTCACCGATTCAGTCTTTGGGATGAAGGAGGATTGCGAAGCCCTATGACCAGCTGGTTGTGGGCACTTATGCCACTGTCAGACGTCCGCCTTCCCGCTTGTGGAAACCTCGGAAGGTAGAGATCCAAGACGTTAGACGCTTCTCCGGCTTAGAAGCGGTGACGGACGTCCCCGATGGGTGGGGAGGGGGGGTTGTTGTTCCCAAGGTAAGTGGCGTAGGAGCAACAGGGGTTATAATGCCCCCTATGGGCAAGGGGGCAGGTATTGTATGGTTCGGTGATCCGACTGGAAGTCGCAGAACTGATGGGGCTAACGCAGTTGGTTGGTTGGTTGGTTGTTTCGGGGAAGGAGACCAGACAGCGAGGTCATCAGTCTCATCGGATTAGGGAAGGACGGGGAAGGAAGTCGGCCGTGCACTTCGAAAGGAACCATCCCGGCATTTGCCTGGAGCGATTTAGGGAAATCATGGAAAACCTAAATCAGGATGGACGGACGCGGGATTGAACCGACGTCCTCCCGAATGCGAGTCCAGTGTCTAACCACTGCGCCACCTCGCTCGGTGCTAACACGGTTGTTGTTGCAGTGGCATAGGAGGAAGTCATTCGCACAAGGTGTAGTCGTTCATATTTCCTCTTAGCCTCAGTATAGGTCAGTCGGTCCAGGGCCTTATATTCCATAATTTTGCGCTCTTTCTGTAAGATCCTGCAGTCTGGCGAGCAAGGTGAATGATGCTCTCCGCAGTTGACACAGATGGGAGGCAGGGCACATGAAGTATTGGAATGTTATGGGCGTCCGCAATCTCGACATGTGAAGCTGGAAGTACAGCAGGAAGACATATGGCCGAACTTCCAGCACTTAAAGCAACACATCCGTTGAGGGATATAGGGCTTGACATCACAACAGTAGACCATCACCTTGACCTTCTCCGGCAATGTATCACACTCGAAGGCCAAGGTGAAGGCACCGGTAGCAACCTGATTATCCCTCGGACCCTGATGAACTCGCCGGACGAAATAAACACCTTGACGCTCTAAGTTGGCGCGCAGCTCGTCATCAGACTGCAAAAATAGGCCCCCATGGAAAATAATACCCTGGACCATATATGTGGTGTGATGGTAACGTTAACATCCCCCAACGTGTCACAGGCAAGTAACCTGCGTGACTGGTCAGAGGATGCCGTTTTTATCAAAACTGACCCAGAGCGCATTTTGGACATGCCCTCCACCTCCACAAACTTGTCCTCAAAATGCTCTACGAAAAACTGTGGCTTGGTGGACATGAGACACTCCCCATGAGCTCTCGTACAAATTAGGAACCAGGGCGAATAACTGTCGCTGCCATCCTGAGACTTACGCTCCTCCCACGGTGTGGCCAGAGAGGGGAACGTTTTCGGATCGTATTTCTGAGCATTGACTTGATCCCAAGAACGCTTAGTGACTGGTGGTGGCTGGCCATCAGCGAGAGATGATGTACCACGCTTCATTGTGGGTCATCCGCACTGATGCCACCCACTCCGAGCAAGGGCCCTCCCCACTGGCACCACCCAGCCTCAGCAAGGGCCACCTGGCAGGAAGGCCATTGCCGGGAGTTCCGAGCCCCCAGGGAAATAGGCGTCTACTCCTTGGCATACATGGGGACTTAACGGCGCAGGCATCAGTAGAGCGATCCCTGTGTTGTCAGGGGGTTACAACCAAAAGGATACATGGCGGCCACACCACAACAGACTGGCTACCGTGCTGGATTTTAGGTGCAAAATGTCCAAGGTCGTCGTCTCAGCAATCGTAATTGCACCCAGGAACGTATCCACGCCCAAGAGATGGAAAACGAGCGGGACAGCATTACGACGACGAGAAAGCCGGCTAAAGTTCTCAACGCACGACGGATACAGTGCACCATGTAAGGCGCCCTTCCCCAGTTGGCTCGCTCTTCGGAAGAATTTAGAAAGATGGAGGTCAAACCCGAGATGGTACCATCACATAAGGTCGAAACTTTTGAGACTCCTTTTAATCGCCTCTTACGACAGGCAGGAATACCAAGGGCCTGTTCTTACCCCTGGACCCGCAGGGGGTCACGCCTTGGCCGACCAGCGCCATAGACGTTATTTTCTTAGAACTATTTTTTCTGAAGTATTTGGTCATCAGGAGCTCCCACTGCTGCCACTTTCATATCTGGTCAAATCCTGCATATACCACAAACTGGACGAAGTTGGTGATGACTATTAGTTGTAGTCCGCTTGACAATAAATTTGTGTGATAAAGTTTTAAAGCGTACGAATGAAAGTTACTGTTATTGCTGTAGTATACAGTGAAGTTGTAGCATCAGAAAATTGTAGCGAAATGCAGGAAGATCTGCAGCGGATAGGCACTTGGTGCAGGGAGTGGCAATTGACCCTTAACATAGACAAAAGTAATGTATTGCCAATGCATAGAAAGAAGGATCCTTTATTGCACGATTATATGATAGCGGAACAAATACTGGTAGCAGTTACTTCTGTAAAATATCTGGGAGTATGCGTGCGGAACGATTTCAAGTGGAATGATCATATAAAAGTAATTGTTGGTAAGGCGGGTACCAGGTTGAGATTCATTGGGAGAGTCCTTAGAAAATGTAGTCCATCAACAAAGGAGGCGGCTTACAAAACACTCGTTCGACCTATACTTGAGTATTGCTCATCAGTGTAGGATCCGTACCAGATCGGGTTGACGGAGGACATAGAGAAGATCCAAAGAAGAGCGGCGCGTTTCATCACAGGGTTATTTGGTAACCGTGATAGCGTTACGGAGACGTTTAGAAAACTCAAGTGGCAGACTCTGCAAGAGAGGCGCTCTGCATCGCGGTGTAGCTTACTCGCTAGGTTTCGAGAGGGTGCGTTTCTGGATGAGGTATCGAATATATTGCTTCCCGTTACTTATACCTCCCGAGGAGATCACGAATGTAAAATTAGAGAGATTCGAGCGCGCACGGAGGCTTTCAGACAGTCGTTATCCCGCGAACCATACGCGACTGGAACAGAAAAGGGAGGTAATGACAGTGGCACGTAAAGTGCCCTCCGCCACACACCGTTGGGTGGCTTGCGGAGTATAAATGTGGATGTAGATGTAGATGTATTCCCGTATGATAATACTCATTTCACAGCTTTTCAGAATATGGGAGGCATAAGGTTTTTTTTTTTTTTTTTTTTTTTTTTTTTTTTTTTTTTTTTTTTTTTTTTTTTTTTTGTAATTCCTTCGAAGCAGTTCCACTAGAACTACGCTTTCTCTAGTAAGCAACATAGAGAAAGTAAAGAAAGGAAGAAAATTATGAAAAATGTGGGAACGTTGCGGGTTTAGTGTTTCAGACAGAATTCAATCAGTAGCTCACAGTAGTTTGTGCAACAAGAACGAAAACTTTTTTATGTGTTTTCAGTTAAAGTAATTCCTTATTCTGCTACTAGCAACGTTTGTGTACTTGATTTATTTTCAGTTATTAACCAATAGTAAAACTTGAACATTTTTACAACGCATAATGGCGCAGTGATTTACTTAAAATATAAGCGCATTAATGTACATAGAAAATTTTTAATACACTTTCAAAGTAGCGGATAGTAATCATCGTTCACATATATGTTGTCTACCTAGTCCATCAGAATGTAAATCACAGTTTGATGTTATAAATAACTGATTAACCATAAGGTCATTTGCGCTGGAAATGTGCGTCTTCTCTTTCCTGTCACACCTTTCTTGATCTACGTTTCTCATGCATAGCGGTATCACCCTCCCCGTGCCACTATTAATTTTACCGGTCGGATTCCTAGCCTGGGGACGTTAGTTCATTGTTTTCGATAACCATCTAACTGTTCTCATCTGAAGCCGGAGATCTCTCTGAAAGTTAATTTGAAAGGTGCAGTAACCCTAACTGCGCTCTAGTCCACATTTGGCTTCGACCTCATCCAAAGATACACTTCTGGAGGCTAGTTGTTTGGATTATAACACTGGGTGTAGGTTTCTTCTGGATAAATCACATTTCTATCACGTTTAGTACGTTGTTACTCAAACATGTTTTGGCCCATTTTTTACTATCTTCTGTGAATAATTGTTGCCTGATATATCCTGAAGATAATTATTGTAAATGGTGCGGCAACAAATACGTAATAAAACTAGGACAAACACATTTAGGACTCTTTATTTTGTTTGAGGTTATCAGTTCTTCGTTTAAGCTTAGGTGATAAAAATTAAACAGAAGAAATAGTTACACGATAAGCGTGAACAGCCTGAAATTCACCTGACTTACCATGTCCGCTACATAATGGGAACTTAAGTGCTTAATTCGGTGACGCTCGGTTGAATGGTGTGTTATTCGAATCCTCAATTTGGGACGACGTAGTGTTGTACAGTTCCCTGTCACCGAAGTAAGCGGTAATGTTTTGGGTTGAATACTACCTCGGTCTTTACTTTCTACTGAAATTTGGGTACGCGATGCATATAACAACAGCACAAACTACTGCAAAAAACGGAATAATTTACTTTCTTGGTCCTTCCAAATGTCTGTAAATGGTAAACTTGAATCCACTGACGAAAGTTTGGAAGTTTTTCAGGAAATACTTTCTGATTATTTTCGTACATGGGACCGTAGTTTCCGCTGGCTTGTTGCAGAGTTGTTAGATAGCAGTGGACTGGTCAGGGCGATTCTCTTCCACGGCCAACTCGACTAGCAGACACTGCACCAATGAACTTATTCTTCTAGTGGCATGTGAAGAGCGTATTTTACTTGATTCCGAGCAATTCATACGATACGTGGACCAGGTTGCTAATACACGAAATTAGGTTGCCTAACTCTGCAGATCCTTGGCGTGTATGGCAGCCGATGATGTGTCACTGTACACTCTGCCGTGACCATGATGGTTCACATTTTGAATAATATTTCGAAAGGCGTTTAGGTGTGTGAAAAAGGATAGACCATGCCCATAAGTAGTGATAAAAACTAATACTTTTATGATACGCAGAACACGTAATTTTCATTCCTCGGATAACGAGAGTTCAAATGGTTCAAATGGCTCTGAGCACTATGGGACACAACTGCTGTGGTCATAAGTCCCCTAGAACTTAGAACTACTTAAACCCAACTAACCTAAGGACATCACACACATCCATGCCCGAGGCAGGATTCGAACCTGCGACCGCAGCGGTGGTGCGGTTCCAGACTGTAGCGCCTTTAACCGCTCGGCCACTCCGGCCGGCGATAACGTTCTTACGTAGCACACACTTACTCATAATCAGCGTAATGAAAAGAAATGGGACTCCATATTCAACAACGCAAGAGTGTATTGGTTCGCAAATGAAACAGGTTACTTTAAACATGCCTTCCGCTTGTACCATACACCAGTGTGCTGATTCTCCTCGCTTATGTAAACGCAGATTCAGAATGCAGACATTACTGGTTATCAGAGTGATCATTTAAATACTCCCTTTGAACATAATATCGCAGAAGTTCACAGATACAGCACAATGTCTCACAATAGCAGCTAGCAACGGAGTATACGTAGCCCTAAGTAGACGTAGTTAGCATGCAGGAAAAATTTCACTGATTGTTATTGATAGTTCTCAGTGACAGCTCAGTAGTTGAAAGTCTATATCTGAGCGACTGTGACTCGTTTAGCTAACTTACGTGTTAAGGCAACAAGACGGCCGTCAAGCAACGTGGCACAATCTAGGTGTTACATACAAAGAGTGATATGTCTCTGGCAAATGAACTCATAATAATTAGATTTAACAAGCAATATATTGAGTTCAAATACAAGATGAAAGCTTTAAAGCTTCTTAGACATATTCCAAACTACAATTCGAAGATTTAGATTTACATGCAGAAACAAACATCGTCTGTGCAACGTCTTATTCAGATATCTTCAAAAGTTAAACTTTACATTTCAGGACCGAGTTCACATGTGACTTTACAATAGCACGGTGGGAAAGAAAGTAATATGTGGTGCAAAAGCCAACATCCGCGAAGTCTGGCCTACCCGGATCCTCATGCACTGTAATGTCTCCACAACAGCATGGATCTGCTCCAGACAAAGACAGCATCCTTCAGAACATCCGAACACGATACAAAGTGCCTCTTCGACTTTACCATACGAAGTCCTAACAGCAAGTGACCAAGAAATATGGCCTGCTAATTTCGAACTACAAGAACCGCATGTCCCAACACCCGCGAACGAATACTATTGGTCGAGAGAAAACCTACTGACCAATGATTTAAGTGTGTCACAGTAATCAGGCAAAGAGATTGATCAAGACCTTGTATCGATAAATCGGAACTGGATAGAGAAAGTCCTCAAACCGTGATGCACGAAAAGACAAAATACGCTTTAACGGAGTAAAAGAGCTGAGAAAACATGTTCCTTACAGCCGGTAAGGGAACAGTTCTGTGTTTGTCATGCACTGTACTGTACACTCACAGATCAGACTTAACACACTTTATTGAAAGTGTACGTGTCTCGTCTGACTGTTGTGGACTTATTCTGTGTTCTGTGTCAGATGTTTTAGTGATTGCACATTGCAGGCCTTTCCATTATTGTGAAGTTATTTTCACAAAATGAAGGCAATTTGAGTAACAAACCAAATAAAACATGTTTTTCATCATTATTCAGTAACGAGCAACACGCGAATATGGGTCCCATATATAAAAAATCAGAAAAAAATTCTTGAACAACATCCGAAACTTGATCGGCGAATTTCAGGTTCACTATGAATATTACGGTGATGTGACTTTGCTAATCAAGTTAAACCAGTTTTAGAATGTATTGTTGTGTGAGGCAAAAAGAAAGTAATATACTGAAAGCATTGGATACAGTAAGTTTGAGTAATGGACGTGTAAGATGCATGTCGTTAGCGTAGCGTGTTTCCTTCACGCATGCGGAGGCGGTTGCTGCGAAAAGTTAGAAAAATGGGATCCACGATGTAGGGTGATGGAAGCTTGGCTCGCTCATCAGAGCACGAAACATGTTGTGCAGCCTGAAACTTTGTTAAAGTGCTAAAAGGCCATTATTGCTGTGCATATACATGTGGGCTCCGTAATAGGGCAAAAGATACATACATTGCAGTGTCTAGTGCGAGCTGTAATCTTAAATCCCCGAGCATCTGCCGCGATCCGTTTGCTGTACGAGCAAGATCGTAATTATGCTCACGATTTGGCAATCAGCGGATCTGAGTGGTTAGTTTGTGAAAGTGAATTAGATTTATGTATGAGAATAACGTGTAAGCACTACTCCCCTGAAAAAGAACTATTTCTGAGTATGTTTGAATTTCTCTGGAACTGTGTTACCCAAATCAGTACAAGAGGGTACATTCATTCCTTTCGTGTCCAACTTTTTACTATCGGAATAGATGACTCTATTCCCAGACCAAGTTCTCGACCACAAAATAGCAGGATAATACCAAATACAGGTGGCTGTACTAACTGGAAGGAGGTAGGCAACATTGTTACTGTGGCAAGTGCGTTCTAAATCTTCTGTTGCACTGTACTTTCAATGCAGTCCAAAACGTTAACACTAAGCCCACATCTTGTCTTGGTGACAACTGGAGCTACGATGTTTCCGGTTCGGGGCGAGACGTTCTCTGCTCGGATACACGCTGACGACATTCCTGGTAGTAATTTTGTAAACAAGCAGCTCAGCAAGGAAAGTGATTATAGACAGCACCAGCCCTAATATGAGCAGCGCGAACTCGCCCTGGACGTGTCCGAGCCGCAGTTTCGTTGGGCCGTCTCCAGCGTGCGACGAGGACGACGAGATTGCCGTCTGCACCGCCAGCTGCACGCGGGCGGCCATCCACTGGCGAGACACCTGCGAAAACGAAGAGGAGTTGGAGCTCATGGTGCCCTCAACGTCGAGGCAGTTAATGAAGGAGCACTGGGTCACTGGCACATGGATAAGGTAACAATGGGCTGACTGGAAATTTAAGAATTCAAGAACCTTCTCGAGGGTTTCACCTGCATCGATCAGGGAAACCACAAGAAACTTTTATCTGTGGTTACCAACAGGTGAAGGGACCAGTATTTCTTTTAAATGGAAGTCCTGTATCGCCATCACTGCGCCATATCGATCATTACGACAGCGAAAATAATTAGGGAACGCTGAACAGTTGGATTTTGGGAAGTAATTCTTTGTGGCCGTATAACGGATTCTCCAGACAAGAGATTATTAGACAAAATAATCAGTATTTGACTAGTTCAGTTATTGTTGCATCATATAAATTCGAAAGTACACTTTGGGTATTTGGTTTTATAGAACTGGAGAAAATCAATCTGGGTTCTTAAAAAGTTTAGCAATAAAATACACAGCTGGGAAAGATCAATTTGTGTTGAAGAATTACATATAGGGAGCGAAACGTATTCTTTGACTTGTGCGAAAACCAGACTCCAGTTACACGTGTAGATGGACATGACCGAGAAAAAATTGTTGAGAAGGGAGTAAGCCATAGTTGAAAGCTTCCACAAATGTACATTAAGCAACCAGTAAAGGAAACAAAAAAGAAATTTAGAAACGGAGTTAAAGTTTAGAGAGATTAAACAAAATCTATGATGTTTCCCGATAACTTTGTAATTCTGTCAGAGAGGATCCACTGAACAGAATAAATAATCTCTTGAAAAGAGGTTATAAGATAAATACCAAGGAAAGCAAAGAATGGTAATGGTGATGCGGTGGGAATGAAATTTGTAAATAAGACAATAAAAGCAGTAAATATATTTTACTATCTTGGCATCAAAATGACCTCCCATGGCAGAAATAGCGAGAGTATAAAATGCAGACTGGCAATAACCAAGAAAACGTATCTCAAAAGCAAAAAAAAAAAAAAAAAAAAACAAACTGTTATCATCGAATTTGAATTTAAATGTTAGGAAGCTCTTTCCGCGCGCGTCTGTCTGGGAGTGAAACCTGGATGACAAACAGATCAGACGAAAGGATAGCGGAAGCTTTCGAAAAGTGTTGCAACGTCAGAATGCTGCAGATTGTATGGGTAGATTGTAAAACTAATGAAGAAGTTGGGAGAAAAGAAATTCGTGCAGATTACGACTAAAAGTTGGAATCTGTTGATGGGACACTTTCTTAAACATGGCGGGAAAGGTAGAGGAACAAAACTGTAGACAGAAAGACCAATGGTTGACTACACAAGGGATTTACATGGATGCGTGGTGCAAAGGTAGTGGAGAGATGCATAGGCTTACAGGGTCGACGTGCTTGGAGGGCTGCGTTAAATGAGTCTTCGGACCAACCGAGAAGTCAAATACCAGTTGTCATAGGTGTAACTTTGAAAATCCCTTACTAATTTTTTTTCAAAGAAATTTTCACCCACTACTTTGCCCCCTTAGTGGCTGAATTTCCAAAAATGCTGAACCACGTACTTTTTATTTTCTGACTGAGAAATGAAATACCAGTTTTCATAGTACTAGCTTCAAAATTCCCTTAATAGCGACATACATTGAAAGAGCCTTTCATTCCTAGTTTCACGGCCTTATGAACAGACTTTCGGACAATCCCTTATTAAACAATGCCTACAATATAAGATCCACAGCTTCTCCAAACTTCAAGCTTCTATCCTCAGATGTTTCTGGCGGGCCATTATGAGTCAGGTGAATCAGTGTGACCCTATTTCACCCTCTTAGGGGTCGAATTTCCAAAAACTGTGAAACACATATATAGTTTCATCGCTAACCAATAATCCAAACACCAATTTCAAAGATTTGGCTCTAAAATGCTTTCGCAGTGAAATACTTTCATAAAAGATTTTAAACCGTATTTCATCACCTTAGGAGTTGAGTTTCCAAAAACAGAAGCATGGGTATGTTTTATTCCTAACAGAGAAGCCAAATACAAATTTTCATAGAGTTAGCTTCAAATACGCTTGCACAAAAAAAAAATACTTTCATAAAACCTTTCATCACCCGTTTCACCTCCATAGGGGTTGAATTTCTAAAAACAGTGAACACCAATTTTTTATTTCTAAGTGAGAAGACAGATTTAAATTTTCACAAACTTTGCTTTAAAAATACTTTGATAATAAAATATTTTCGTAAATGGTCTCACTTTCTATTTCACCCCCTTAGGAGTTCAATTTACAAAAACACTTGAACAGGTACTTTTTTATTTTTAACCGAGAAGTCAAATACCAGTGTTAGTAGAAGTAGCTTTAAAAATACTTTACAAGTTCTTTAATAATGATAAATTTCCAAAAACAAATACTTTCTGTCACTCTGTGAAATTTCGAAAAATGCTGAAACACGTATTTCTTTATTTCAGACCGAGAAACCGAAAACAAATATTTATAGGTCTGTCTTCAAAATTACCTTAATAGTGACATTTTTCAGAAAACCCTTCATCCCCTATTTGATCCCTTAGGGTTGGATTTTCGAAAAATTCCTTCTTAAACGTCCCCTAAAGTATAAGATCCACAACTTTTCCAAACCTCAAGTTTCTCTCCTTAGCGGTTTGGGCTGGGTGATGATAAGTCAGTCAGCACATTGTCTTTTATGAATAGAGATTAGATATGGAAGTACGTACTTATACATACCTACTGATTTTAAAATAATTAATTATAATTTATAAATTTTGATGCATAAACTATTTTTGTTGCCAGGAAAATACCTTCGCAGTAGGAAAAAACCTGTGCTATGCGGTCAGCAAAATGAACAACACAAGACACAGGATAGTTCTTCAAACCTCAGACGCAAATACGCTGTGATGTGGTTGCCGTTGCTGCGGGAACCGCTCAGTATAATATGTCGGTGCCGTTCTTCCATTGGTTACACATGCAGTAGCTACATATCGGCCACATATTCATCAATAAACCTACGCGAACTGCTGAGTAAACCTATGTGTACTGTTTACGAACAGAATAAGCAGCTGATGCCGACTGAATACCAGCGTGAAGGCGAAGTCAGAACTGCGCGTTTCTGTTTTCAACAACAAATAATCTGAGTGAATGGAAGAAGTTTGTTTCCAAACGAAACAAGCAGCGCATAACTTTGCCATTTATGATGCTTTGCTGATATTTTCAGGGCAACACAGAAAGATAAACAGGATTTAAAATGAAACCAAATTAAGTTTCTTTTTAACACGTTACTTACAGGAAAGTACTCGCAAAACCTTTGAAAAAATTGGTCGCTGGAGTCCAAGTTTGCTTTGTATAATGCCTTCAGTTCTTGGTTGTACTCTCAAAAATATGTCACGATACGTGAAAAGATTTATGACAGCTGGATAAAAGAGGGGATTAGGTTAATAGGACCAACTGACACCATCGGCACAGTGCAGTAAGCAGGTTCATGTGATTCACATATAAAGATACACAGGATAGACTAGCGTGGAGCACTCCATGAAAGCAGTCTTCAGACTGAAGATCACTACCACCACGATAATCTCAATGCAAATACCAACGTTAATCAATATTCGATGCAAGAGGCATCGTTGATATTGGGCATCCATTTCAGTGATCTGAAGTAGCTGCAGTATTATTTCTTCGGTACAGCGGCATTATGATGCACATTAGCTATTATTTAGTGATGGTGTTGTCTTGTAAAACACTAGGTGGAGGAACAGTGAATGTTAATAAACCGTATTGGGAAAAAATCGCGTCAAGAAGGAGGAGTCGGGTGACTCCGTAGGTGCGTTTCTACTTCTAAAAGGTGATGTCTATTCAGGTTTCGCTCCAGTCGCATAAGAGTGGCGCTAGGTAGCGCCACTACTAGGATGCAAATCAGGTTTCTGTAAATATACGCTGTAATTGTCGTGAGCGTTAGTTACCTTTGAGAATGGACGTGGTGAGTTGATGGTAATAATGAATGACTTTAACGCAACGAAGACGCCATTATCAACACCTCACAGAGTTTGGGCGAGGTCGTGTAATATGGGTACGAGAAGCTGGACGTTCCTTCTGCGGTACTACAGAAAGACTTGGCAGGAAAGTAGCTAATGTACTTGATCCCCGGCAGCGGTGGTCACAGAATGTGCGGTCGGAAGAAGACCAGCCTCCCGACGACCACACAGCACTACCGAGTGGGAAGACTTTCACATTCGATGTATCGTTCCCGCGCAACGTACGGCATCTGCAGCAGTAATTTAACAGTAGTTGGCACCACAGTGGCACAACGAACTGTAACGAGTCGGTTACTTCAAGGACAACTACATCTACATCAACATCTACATCTACGTCTACATGATTACTCTGCAATTCACATGTAAGTACTTGGCAGAGGGTTCATCCAACCACAATCATACTATCTCCCTACCATTCCACTCCCGAACAGAGCGCGGGAAAAACGAACACCTAAACCTTTCTGTTCGAGCTCTGATTTCTCTTATTTTATTTTGATCATCATTCCTACCTATGTAGGTTGGGCTCAACAAAATATATTCGCATTCGGAAGAGAAAGTTGGTGACTGAAATTCCGTAAATAGATCTTGCCGTGACAAAAACATCTTTGCTATAATGACTTCCATCCCAACTCGCGTTTCATATCTGCCACACTCTCTCCCCTATTACGTGATATTACAAAACGAGCTGCCCTGTTTTGTACCCTTTCGATGTCCTCCGTCAATCCCACCTGGTAAGGATCCAACACCGCGCAGCAATTTTCTGACAGAGGACGAACGAGTGTAGTGTAAACTGTCTCTTTAGTGGACTTGTTGCATCTTCTAAGTGTCCTGCCAATCAAAAGCAACCTTCGGCTCGCCTTCCCCACAATATTATCTATATGGTCTTTCCAAATAAAGTTGTTCGTAATTTTAACACCCAGGTACTTAGTTGAATTGACAGCCTTGAGAATTGTACTATTTGTCGAGTAATCGAATTCCAACGGATTTCTTTTGGAAATCATGTGGATCACCTCACACCTTTCGTTATTTAGCGTCAACTGCCACCTGCCACACCATACGGCAATCTTTTCTAAATCGCTTTGCAACTGATACTGGTCTTAGGATGACCTTACTAGATGGTAAATTACAGCATCATCTGCGAACAACCTAAGAGAACTGTTCAGATTGTCACCCAGGTCATTTATATAGACCAGGAACAGCAGAGGTCCCACGACGCTTCCCTGGGGAACACCTCATATCATTTCAGTTTTACTCGATGATTTGCCGTCTGTTACTACGAACTGCGACCTTCCTGACAAGAAATCACGAATCCAGTCGCAAAACTGAGACGATACACCATAGGCCCGCAGCTTGATTAGAAGCTACGATCCACATGTTCGATAGCCTGCATTCCACTGACCCCAAACCACAGCCATCAGCGACTTCAGTGGTGTCGAGTGAGACCTTATTGGACGGCAGGATGATGACAGCTGGTTCCGTCTTGGTGCCAGTGATGGCTGCATGTTGGTTAGAAGCAGGCGAGGCGAGGGCCTGCTACAAACATGTCTGCGTGCTGGACACGCTGACCCTGCCCTGGAGTTATGGCCTGATTTGCGATTTCATATGACAACCGGAGCAATATCGTGGTTACTTCACGCACCCAGACTGCAAATTTGTACGTAAGTCAGGTGATTCTAGCTGTTGTGCTATCATTCATGGTTCTAATGGCTCTGAGCACTTTGGAACTTAACATCTGAGGTCATCAGTACCCTAGACCTAGAAATACTTAAACCTAACTAACCTAAGGACAGCACACATTTCCATGCCCGAGGCAGGATTCGAACCTGCTGCCGTAGCAGTCGCGCGGTTCCTGACTGAAGCGCCTAGAACCGCTCGGCCACAACGGCCGGCTATACCATTCATGAGCAGCACTCCACGGGATGTTTTCCAACAGGATAACGGTGCCCCCTTCCGACTTGCTCTATCATCAGCTCTGTCTCCAACTGAACACATGTGGTGCATCATCGGACGACAACTCTGGCATCATCCACAAACAGCGTTAACCGCCCCTCTATTGGCCGACCAAGTTCAACAGCCATGGAACTCCATCCCACAAACTGACATGCGGCACCGGTAAAACACAACACATGCACGTTTATATGCTTGCATTCAGCGTTCTGGCGGTTACACAGGTTATTGATGTACCAGCATTTCACATTTTCAGTGACTTATCTCGCTCTTACAATAACGTGTGATATTACAGTGTTCATTACGTAGTTATATTACTAGACAAATGCATTCCCGAAATTTCATTACTCTATAGTTTTTATATTTTATTGTTACCGATTTTTTTATCACGTCAGTATATTTAATGGTTGTACTTAGTGGTCGTTTTGACCTACTTCGACTGAACCTCTTTCCTAACATTTCGTTACGAGGAGGCATGACCCTTCTCAAAAGATAAGTTCAATGTACATGAATACCGAGTAGAGTTTGTTTTCAGTTTTACATTTCTTTAGTCCAGGGTGATTTAGCCAGTTTTCACGATAACTTCATTCTTTCATCTTTTTCTAGAATGCACCTGTGGTCTAGGGGTACCGTCTTTGATTAGTAGTCGAAATGCCTTCAGTCCAGAGTGCGAGCCACGCCATCAACCAAGGCAGCTTAAGATTTCCGGATTAAGAAGTCACCATCACTCAGCCACCAACCTTGTGCAAAAAGGCCAGAGGAGCAGACATAGGTTCAGGGTAGTATCTTACCCTTGGGGTGGGAGACTGCCCATAAAGTCGGAAGAATCAGCAAAGATTAATGGCATGAGGATGCAAAAGGCAATGGGAACCATCCCATCCGAATCTCCTGGAGGGGAACGCCAAGGAGGAGGTGACCTTGAGAAAAGATGGAATAACCAACGAAAAGATAACGTTATGCTTGGTCGGCGAGAGGAATGTCATAAGCTTGAACGTGGTGGGTAAGCTAGAAAATCTGAGAAATGCAAACGCTCAATCACAGCAAACCAACACCGACAACGATAGCTCAGGTAGATATGCCGACGTCAACTGGAATGCGATCGTAGGGGAAGGAGTGCCACAAAGCACTGCGGGAAAATATGGGCTTTATAGTAGGAATGAGAGGGGAGACAGACTGAGTTCAGCAGTAAATTTGAGATAGTAGTAGAGACTGCTCTATTCAGTAATCACAAAAGGAGGAGCTATACATGGAAAAGGCCGAGAGACTCGGTAAGATTTCACTTAGATTAAATCATGGTCAAGCAGAGATTCCGAAATGAGTTACTGGATTGTAGGGCCTACCCAGGAGCAGTCATAGATTCAGATAACAATTTAGTAGTGATGAAGAGCACATTGATGTTTAAGAGATTAGAATCAATATGCAAATAAGTGGATACGGAAATACTAACAAATGAAAAGAGGTACTTGAAGGTCTCTGAGACTATTAAAGAGACTGTGACAAGAAATAGTTCAGTAGGCAGTTTAGCTGAAGAGAAATGGGCGTCTCTAGAAAGGGTAATCACGGAAGTTGGAAAGAGAAACCTAAGTACGAAGAATATAACTGAGAAATTGAAAAAGGTATGAGAAGGATCATGTCAGCTTCCATTAGAGTAAGAGCCCTGGACAGCAGGTTACGCACAGCGCTATTCGAAGCGCTTTTCATTTTTCACAGCAAGTTATCTTGCTCTTCCGTTACCTGTCAGTCTCGGTGCAGGGAAACCGAAATATTCTTTAAGCGTTTGTTTTCAGACCGTTCGCGCCCGTGTTAAAGCAGTTGGACTTAGTTAGTTCCCAGAAACAAAAAGCCTTGCGCCGTAGTTCTTCTCCCTAGCGAGCACCTGTGTGCGATTATATTTTATTACATGGTCTCTGCCTCGCTGCGCGGTTTTAACAGCAGCGGATTTTTCCCTCGTCCCAGCTTCCAGAACTGCTTGTGTTCAGTAATCCTGGCATTAAAGTATCTTCCACGGATCTCATTGCAGATCTCCATACGTATGTATCGTACATATACACTGCCACAGAAGCGTAATGCTCCGCTGACAAAGCGGTCGCCATGGAAGTATTACAATGGCGTTCGCGTTTTTTGTCGATAGAAGCCCAACAAAACTTAATGTTAATACTTTTATATTGCTGCGAGATTGTGCCAGCATTAACGTGAGCAGGCACTAAATCTGTAACACGGACGTCTTATATGTCTGTATACTAAAGGTTAAAGTGCAATGTGCAGCTACAGCGACCCCTCACCTGTCTTCAGTGTTAATATAACACATCGAAAACTTAGCGTAACTAAAGAGTTGTTCTTTGAGTGTGGCGCTGTTCCCACCCATATTTTACAAAAGTTCTACATCTACATCTACATTTATACTCCGCAAGCCACCCAACGGTGTGTGGCGGAGGGCACTTTACGTGCCACTGTCATTACCTCCCTTTTCTCTTCCAGTCGCGTATGGTTCGCGGGATAACGACTGTCTGAAAGCCTCCGTGCGCGCTCGAATCTCTCTAATTTTACATTCGTGATCTCCTCGGGAGGTATAAGTAAGGGGAAGCAATATATTCGATACCTCATCCAGAAACGCACCCTCTCGAAACCTAGCGAGTAAGCTACACCGCGATGCAGAGCGCCTCTCTTGCAGAGTCTGCCACTTGAGTTTCCTAAACGTCTCCGTAACGCTATCATGGTTACCAAATAACCCTGTGACGAAACGCGCCGCTCTTCTTTGGATCTTCTCTATGTCCTCCGTCAACCCGATCTGGTACGGATCCCATACTGAAGAGCAATACTCAAGTATAGGTCGAACGAGTGTTTTGTAAGCCGCCTCCTTTGTTGATGGACTACATTTTCTAAGGACTCTCCCAATGAATCTCAACCTGGTACCCGCCTTACCAACAATTAATTTTATATGATTATTCCACTTCAAATCGTTCCGCACGCATACTCCCAGGTATTGTACAGAAGTAACTGCCACCAGTGTTTGCTCCGCTATCATATAATCATACAATAAAGGATCCTTCTTTCTATGTATTCGCAATACATTACATTTGTCTGTGTTAAGAGTCAGTTGCCACTCCCTGCACCAAGTGCCTATCCGCTGCAGATCTTCCTGCATTTCGCTACAATTTTCTAATGACGCAACTTCTCTGTATACTACAGCATCATCCGTGAAAAGCCGCATGGAAATTCCGACACTATCTACTAGGTCATTTATATATATTGTGAAAAGCAATGGTCCCATAACACTCCCCTGTGGCACGCCAGTCGTCACTTTAACGACTGTAGACGTCTATTGCATTATATCATTGTACTTACATTTAAGGTAAACATTGATGACTGGAAAGTACGTCGTTTCCTTAAAAAAATGTCCACTGCATCTCGGCGAACAGAACGTTACAATATTAAACTTCGACAATAATGGAAAACCTTAATTGAATACAATGAACCATTCATGAATTCATGAAATATTTCAGATGTCCACCTTAATTGGGATATTCAGTTCTATTTGAACCCAATAATTAAGGAACTGTTTTTAAAAGAGGCAGTGTATTTTATAATTCGTATGTCACATTGTGGCAGTCTTTTGAGGTGTGCGTACACTTACATCGCTTGTGACTGCTCGTTGAACATCTTTGATCATCGGCTTTTTGTGGCGCCGTTCCAGATTCCTCACTAGGAGGTAGTGTTGTGGCTCTTTGAGCGATGTTAGTCGCACGTACGTCTCTCTGCTGGGTCTTGCCTCGCTAGCTATTCCAATTCTGTAGCCTTGACACCTGCTGTTGTGGATGATTAAGCGTGGGATGCGAATCACAAAAACCCCTAATCTTTGTTGGGACCTGGTCACTGAAATTTATTTGCAACGAACAGTTCACAGTCTCGTCTTGTTTCAGTTCGATTAACAAAAGACAATCTACCGCTTCCAACACATTCGAATTTAAGTAAAAACGTTCTTGTAACGTAGAGAGAAACGGCAGGGCCTAAGCGTTGTACAGTTGAGGGTGAGGAATATAGGATGTGGCAGTGTTGCAATGACAGTTAAAATAATGCGGGGACACGAAAATAAAGAGAATTTGTACTCTTCCGAATGAATGGTCACCTTGACATTCTGTGAGTCGCCTCAGGCGACGGAAATTAGGCCGACTGAAAAATCTAACAGTGCTTTCTGTGCAAAACAGTGCCGAATTCATTGTTCAACAATGTTTTGCCTAACGTTTAGCATTAATTTCGTTGAGAGTAGTGTTTTACGTGTCGTTTCTTAGATCACAATATATTCCTTTGTGTGTTGTATGTATGATTTTGTTTGCAAGATGGTATTTTTTCTGATTTAGAATTAGAAGATGCACAAGTTAAAGATGACGGTGAGGGTGACTGGTTTGTTGTCTTTCTGTGACGGACCCGAAGCTGGGCTATGAACTGCTCTGAAGAAATGGTGGTTAGAGCCTCATATTCAGCAGAACAGTGTTCGATCTAACACCTCTGTGGAAGCTTACATACCCACAGTGCTAGATGTCAAAGATGAAAAGACAAGTTAATAAAATTTGTAAAGGGTGATATTCAGATGAACGGAATGCTGTTACTATGAAGATATGGAAGAAAGGATTACTGGTGGACATGTGCTTCGGGATTGGAAGATGAGGGGAAAGAAAATTCTATTTCTCCGATAGATCCGAAGTCTCTGTAGTGCACTCCTTCCTAAACACAAGAGACGAAGTGTGTACCTTGAAAGACTGGCAGACAGAAATGGATATGAACTATGCTCCATAATATGTATACGAATATTTAGAAATTGAATTCAACAATTCAAAGCAGATTATGGCATACATTTTAATTATAACTTAACAGCGATGAGCAGCAGGCTCAAATTCAACAAAATCAAAATGATATGCGGAAGAACAGGACACTGAAAATTTAGGGCAGGAAGGTAGCAATCTCTGAGGCAGTGACCAAGTGGTTAATTTTCAAGAGTATTTACATATGAGTGGAATTTCTTAAGTTAGGAATTAATGTGGGCATAATAAAAACCTAAAGGTGTATTGAATGGAGACATTTCTATTGAGTCATCCCTTTGTTCAGATAAAATTTCCACTGACAGTTTTTTCTTCATCTGACTGATTTCATGCAGCGCGCCACGAACTCCTCTCCTGTGCCAACCTCTTCACCTCAGAGTACCACTCACAACCTACATCCTCAGATATTTGCTGGATATATTCCAATCTCTGTTTCCCTCTGCAGTGTTTACCCTCTACAGCAATTTATAATGCCATGGAAATTATTGGCTGGTATCTTAACATATGTTCTACCATCCTATTCCTTCTCGATGACAGTGTTTTCTATGTATTCATTTCCTGGCCGATTCTTCGGAGAACCTCGTCACTCCTTACCTTATCAGTCCACCTAATATTCAACATTCTTCTGTAGCACCAAATCTCAAATTCTGCAATTCTCTTCCTTAACGGTTACAGTCCATGATTCACTACCATACAACGTTGTGCTCCAAACGTACATTCTGAGAAATTTGTCCCTCAAATTAAGGCTAATGTTTGATACTAGTAGACTTCTCTTGGCCAGGAATGCCCTTTTTGCCGGTGCTCGCCTACTTGTTATGTCCTCATTGCTCCGTCCGTCATGGGTTATTTTGCTGCCTATGTAGCAGAATTCCTTCGCTTCGCCTACTTCATGATTACCACTCCTGATGTTAAGATTCTTCCCGTTCCCATTTCTGCTATTTCTCGTTACCTTCGACTGTCTTCGATTTACTCTCAGTCCATATTCTGTACTCATTAGACTGCTCGTTCCATTCATCACATCATGTATACTTCTTCACTTTTACTGAGGATACCAGTGTCATCAGCGGACCTTATCATTGATATTCTTTCACCTTCATTTTTAATTCCACAACTGAACCGTTCGTTGATTTCCTTCAGTGCTTCTTCGATGTACAGACCAAAAGGTAAGGACAAAAGACTACATCGCAGTCTCACAGTGGTTTTAATCCGAGCACTCCTATCTTGATCTTTCACTCTTACTGTTACCTCTTGGCTCTTGTTCATATTATATATTACCCGACTTTCAGTATGGCTTACCCCTATTTTTCTTAGAATTTCGAACAACTTGCACTACTTTAAATTACATTACAGTAATAATTATTCAACACTTTATGAATACGACGTTACGTAATGATGAGGAACGTGCCAGTGTAACGTAATTTTCCTTTACATGGAATAATCTTTTTTTCCCCAATTAGTACTTCATGTCTGAAAATTCATCTCTTGAGTAGAAATTCTTTTAATTTATTTTTAAATGTTCGTTGGGTATCTGTTGGACTGTTAATGCTGTTTTGTTGGTAAAAGACCAAAGATTTTTGTGCGATCTCTTAAATGACCTAAGATTTTTATGGCTGCATAATTCACCCCTTTCTGTACCAAAGTCAGATTTAACACATAATAATGATGGTCATCCATTCTTCTAGTCTTGTAGCTATGCACTTCAGTACAATTTTTGAATTGGGAAGGGTTATCAATAACATATTTAATAAGTTAACATACGTCTTGCGAAGGTACTATGAATATCCCAAGTTCCTTAAATAAATGTTTGCAGGATGGTCTTGGGTGGGCTGAAGCTATTATTCTGATCAAACGCTTTTGTGTAATGAATACTTTTTCTCTTATTGATGAATTACCCAAAATATGATGCCATATGAAAGCAGTGACTAAAAATATACAAATGTTTCAGCAAATCAGCAATGTATTTCCTCCATTTCAGTTTCTCATCAATGCACACACCCAGAAATTTTGAATACTCTGCCTTAGCAACAGACTTCTGTCTCTATATTTATCAATGGTGTTAAGCCATTTACTGTGCATAACTGTATATACTTCGTTTATTCAAATTGTAGTGAGAGCCCATTTGCAGACAACGACTTAACAATTTCCTGAAAGGCATTATTTACAATTTCCTCAGCTAAATTTTATTTGTTGGGTGTGATTACTATCTTGTGTCATCAGTAGAAAGAACTTGCTTAGCATATGCTTGAATATAGAGTGGCAAGTCATTAATAAGTATTAAGAACAATAAGAGACTGAAGACCGAACGCTGTGGGACACCACTCTTGATACCTCATCGGTTAGAGGACTCTGTTTATATTTGTAGACTATCTATACTGTTAATGTCAACCTTCTGCATTCTTCCAGTTAAATATGAGTTAAACCATTTGAGCACTGTCCCACTGATACCACAATACTTAATTTTATCTAGAGGAATTTTATGATCCATACAGTCAAAAGCTTTTGAGAGATCACAAAAAAAATCTCAATGGTTGGTGTTTTGTTATTCAGAGCATTTAATATATGCTTGGTGGAAGCATATATATAATTTTTTGTTCAAAAACCTTTGTGAAAAAAACTGGCATTTCGTTAGTACTTCATTTTTACGAATATGTGAAGCTACTCTTCAATACATTACTTTCTAAACAATTTTGGATGGGGGTGTCAGAAGAGAGATTGAACGGTAACTGCTAGCATCAGAGCTACCCCTCTTTTATGCAATGGTTTAACGATAGCATATTTCAGTCTATCTGGAAAAATGCCCTGTTTCCGTGAGCTACCGTATATGTGACTGAAAATCCTGCTTATCTTTTGGGAACAGGCATTTTGTACTTTCTTGTAAATACCATCAATTCCATATGACCATTTACTTTTGAGTGAATTTGTTATTTTCTTAAATACAGTAGTGAGGTTGGTTGACTTTTAGTTTTACCAAATTGCACAGGCATTGTTTCTGCCATAAACAGTCTTGCATTTTCTAATAAACAGTTGGATCCTCTTTTCTATAAAAAAACTTTAAAATAGCTATTAAAAATAATTTCAACTCCTGATTGTTACAATATTCCAAATCGTTTTAATTTTATTATGAAAGCTGCTAATCTCAGACATAATGCACACACTTCTGTACTTTTTAATAGCTTGCCTTAATACAGTGCAGAATTTTTTTATAACGTTTCACTGTTTCTGAATCATTATTCCTTCTACCTATAAGATACATTTCCCTTTTGTGTTTACAAGAAATTTTATGTCTTTGGTAAGCCGAGGTTTTTTTTGATGGATTCGTACAATTATGTTTCAGTGTTTATGCAGGGAAATTGTTTCCGAATATACTCACAAAGGTATCATGAAATAGGTCAGTTTTTAAAATTTCGTGAGGTTCCCTGTACACATCATCACAGTTTAACTATTGCAAACTTTCCCTAAAACACACAAGTTTTAAATCTTTAATTGAACACACTGTTATGGAGGACTGTTCTGCATTACTGTGTAGAGCTATGTCATATATTGTAATTGGTAATGTATCATAATCAGAAAGACATTTCTTAACAGGTAAAATTTTTATTTGATTGAATTGTCGGACGCTTTTTCCAGGTCGACAAATCCTACGAACGTGACTTGATTTTTCTTCAGTCTTCTTCTATTATGTATCTAAAACGACAAATTTCCATCTCTGGTACCTTTACCTTTCCCAAAGCCAAACTGATCGTCATTTAAAGCATTATCCTGTAGGTTATTCTTGCCAACAACTTAGATGCATGAGTTCTTAAGCTGAATGTGCGGTAGTTCTCGTACTTGTCTACCCTTGCAGCCTTCGGAATTATCTGGATGATGTTTTCTCGAAAGCCATATGGTTTACTGCCAGACTCATAGACTCTACACACCAACGTGAATAGTCGTTTGCTGCCACTTCCTTAATGATTTTAGAATTTCTGATGGAATGTTATCTATCCCTTCTGCCTCAGTCTTTCTTTCAAAGTTCTTTTAAATTCTCATTCTAATGCCAAACCTCTTATGTCATCCCTGTCGAATCCTCTTTCCTCTTGTATCACGTAAACAGATACTCTTCAAGTCTTCCCCGTCATAAAGACCTTTAGTGTACTCTTTCTACCTATTCACTCTCTTCTATGTATTTAAAAGTGGAATTCCATTGCTATCTTAATATTACCACCTTTGCTTTTAATTTCACCGAAGGCTGCTTTTACTTTTCTGTATGCTGAGCTAGTTCTTCCGACAATCATACCTTTTTCAATTTCTCAGTTATATTCATCGTACTTAGGTTTTTCTTTCCAACTTCCGTGATTACCCTTTCTAGAGACGCCCATTTCTCTTCAGCTGAACTGCCTACTGAACTATTTCTTGTCACAGTCTCTTTAATAGTCTCAAAGTCCTTCAAGTACATCTTTTCATTTCTTAGTATTTCGTATCCACTTATTTGCATATTGATTCTAATCTCTTAAACATCAATGTGCTCTTCATCACTACTAAATTGTTATCTGAGTCTATATCTGCTCCTGGGTAGGCCTTACAATCCAGTATCTCATTTCGGAATCTCTGCTTGACCATGTGTAAGTAGGCTGTTTATGTTTTCTCTATGTAAGTAGGCTGTTTACGTTTTCTTATTGGCAATGTTACGTAGCGCTCAATATGAAAATCACTGGCTGTGCTGTGTGCAGTCTGTGGCTGCTTTGCATTGTTGTAATACTCGCCATTGTAGTGTTAGGCAGCTGGCTGTGAACAGCGCGTAGCGTTGCGCAGTTGGAGGTGAGCCGCCAGCAGTGGTGGATGTGGGGAGAGAGATGGCGGAGTTTTGAAATTTGTCATGAACTGCTATATTTGTATATGATGATATCAAGGTAAATACATTGTTTGTTCTCTATTAATATCTTTCATTTTGCTAACTATCCCTATCAGTAGTTAGTGCCTTCAGTAGTTTGAATCTTTTTTTTAGCTGGCAGTAGTGGCGCTTGCTGTATTGCAGTAGCTTGAGCAGCGAAGATTTTTGTGAGGTAAGTGATTTGTGAAAGGTATAGTTTAATGTTAGTCAGGGCCATTCTTTTGCAGGGAATTTTGAAAGTCAGATTGCGTTGCGCTAACAAAGTATTGGGTGTCAGGTTAAGCACAATCCTATATAAATTGTTCAAAGGGGACGTTTCATATGTCGACCCTTAGCCGAGGATACCTCACTGGAATCTTCTGATTTTTTCTTGTAGTTTGTGTATTTAGTGTAGCTTTTGTTTATTGCTAGCGCGTAATTGTAGAGAGAATCTCCTTTGTAGTTGTAGTTTTTCATTGTTGTAGAGTAAAACAGTTGTGGCATGCATGTAGATTTGCACCAAGTATTTCGCAGCTGCAATTAACTAGATATTGTTTTCAGAGCTATGTTAATGTGTTCTCTTATTTTTGCTCTTCAAATTGTGTTTTTCTGTGTTATCGTGTGAAATATTGTGACAATTATGGCGTGTGAAAAACGTAATACTAGGCTCCAAAGTAAACTGAGAAATGACAGTGAAGACGAAAGCAGTGTGTTAGCGCCACCGAGTAGTGAATTAACTGATGTTCAAAGTAGTAATTTGGTAATTGTGAATAGGGAAATGGAGCGGGCTGCAAACAATGGTGTAGACAGTGAAACAGGTAGTGAACAGGGAAGCATCATCGATCGATCGGTCGGCAACAGCTCGCCTCAGGAATCCGAAATGACAGGACACAATTTCGCAAATACTGTAGATTCAGGTTTTGGGTCATCACCGTTTTCTCAAATAAGTCAAGACACATTTTCTGCTTGTCAAAATGTGAATGTTGCCGGTGCAAATGCACTGCCGAAAAGCGTAGAGAAACAGATTCCAGACACTAATACATTATTATTGCAATTAATGCAACAAATGGAACAAAATCAGAGACAAACACAGCAAAAGCTTGGAAAGTTAGACACAATGGAACAACACCAGAGACAAACACAGCAACAGTTAGACACAGTGGAACAAAATCTCAAAAAGTTAGACGCAATGGAACAAAATCAGAGACAAACACAGCAACAGCTTCAAAAGTTAGACTCATTGGAACAAACTCTTGAACAAACGCGTGAAGATTTAACTACTGAGTTACATCACATTGAATCGAAATGTCAAAAAGTCTGTAATGACGTAAAAACACAAATTTGTGAGCATTTCCAACCAATTTTTTTGCGTCATGAAAATGTATTACAGAAGCACGAAGCAGCCATAAAAGAACTGCAAACTATTGTTCATGAAAATCATGAGACCTTTCAAGCTAAAATTGACTCAGTTGCATCTACCGATTCGGTTACGCAACTTGCAAGAACTCAGGAAAACTTAAAGAACACAGTAGATACCCTGAAAATTGGTTCAGAAAGACACATGGAGGAAATAAGTACACTATCGGAGAAAGTAGCCGAACTTTCGGATCAGGTCACTAACTTATCTACAAAGGTAGATGATGATCTGAAAGACACAAGACCCGTAGCCTTCACTGACACAGAAGAGTATGAACAAATAAGAAAATTCAAACAGAATCAAAATCAAATCAATACACAGTACAAAAGAGAAATCCGGGAAGTACAAGATCAGCTGACACAGGTAATACAAGAATTACGTATTTCAGAGGACACTCGCGCTCCAATACGGGAAGAGGGACATAGAAATACGGAACAACCACAAAATAATAACACAGGACACTTCGGAAATTATGAAAGAAATTGGCAAGGCGCATTGGATTTTGAGATGGAACCGCCGAAACGAAGTAACAATGACCGACATGCGACTCGCCGACATGACGATTTTGACTATAAGCTGTTCATTACTACACGTAAATTCAAAACATTTAAGAATTCTGGCAACGACATTCATCCACAAGCATGGCTCCATCAATTCTCTCATTGTTTTCCTCCCAACTGGTCGTTAGAACACAGATTAGAATTTATGTGTGGCTACTTGGAGAATGAACCAGCTGTAAGAATGCGATCGGTAATTCACGATTGCCACAGTGAAGGAGAGTTTTACCATGCCTTCCTCTCAGCATATTGGTCTCAAGCCACACAAGACCGTGTAAAACATAGCATCATAATGATGAAACGTTTCGAACAATCTGAATTTTCCAGTCTTATGAAATATTTTGAAGACATGTTGCATAAGAATCAGTATCTTTCAAACCCATACAGCCCTCAGAACTCATCCGCATTTGCTTAATCAAAATGCCTAAACATTTACGACATATTATTTTAGCAGGACGTTGCAAAGACGACATTGAAGCTTTTCAGGGACTGTTATAAGAATTAGAAATTGACACTGACAATCGCGGAACGCGAAACCAGGAACACAACAATTACAGGTCACATCCGTCGCAAATCCGCGATGAAAGAAGTAATAACTGGACACGACAAGGCTATTCTCACAACACAAATCGTGACCAAAATAGACAACACCCGTATGACAACCGTTGGCAGAGTAGTAATAACTACAGGGAAAGATCACCTCTCCGTGGTAATGACTATCACAGAGACAATAAGATAAACAGACAATACGGGAACCAAAATAAATACTATCAAGGGAGACAGAATAACTTTAGACGCAACGGACCAGCGCGCAGTTACGATTCAGGGAGAAATTCTCCACCACGTGACCGACAAGAAAGAAACTATCGAATCTACCGACATGACAACAGACGATATGATCGTAATGACAGACCTGAATTGCATCAGAACTGGCGAGCTTCAAACAGAGCAGGGCCCTCTCGTCACGGTGAATTTGTAGAAGTTAGGTCTCCAAATCCCAATAACGACGCGCGCCAACAAAGAGACAATAGGCAATGACTCACACCGCTGGCAGCAACAAAACGTACTTATGAAACTTCCCCTTTGAACAATTTATATAGGACTGTGCTTAACCTGACACACAATACTTTGTTAGCGCAACGCAATCTGACTTTCAAAATTCCCTGCAAAAGAATGGCCCTGACTAACATTAAACTATACCTTTCACAAATCACTTACCTCACAAAAATCTACGCTGCTCAAGCTACTGCAATACAGCAAGCGCCACTACTGCCAGCTAAATAAAAGATTCAAACTACTGAAGGCA
Organism: Schistocerca americana; assembly: GCF_021461395.2. Lineage (NCBI taxonomy): Eukaryota > Metazoa > Arthropoda > Insecta > Orthoptera > Acrididae > Schistocerca > Schistocerca americana. Next base: position 138,413,482 of record NC_060120.1, on the reverse strand, counting down.
CTAACTACTGATAGGGATAGTTAGCAAAATGAAAGATATTAATAGAGAACAAACAATGTATTTACCTTGATATCATCATATACTTTCCTTTTGTGTTATCCCAGTATGTGTTTGTGTACCCTTGTGTATTTGTTTTCTTCCTGTCTCTGTGTAGTTTCATAGAATTTTTTTTTCTTTTAATATTAAGCTACATTCACTATGATGAGGAATACTGTTATCCTCAAATATAATTGGCATTAATAATATGTTATTTACTTTGTAAAGATGTTAGACATTATTCATTCTGTTTAAATGCTCATGTGTGAAGTTGATGTTTCGCAAGTTATTCTGATCTTCTATGTATGTACTCATGTCATAATTCCTGTAACACTGACGTATATGTCTATTTCTATTCTTTTGTAAAGCCTGTACTACAAATGTTATCTATAGTGTTATGTTTTTAATGATGTATTTTGTACCTTTATTGTATTCTTATGTTATAAAATTGTAATTGTCACCAGTTCATGATATTATTAACTTGTTAGTTACATTTCACTGCACACGTTTCTGTTGGTCATAGTATATGGACAATATGTGAGAAGTTGGGACTGTTAGTGTTTGCACGTGTGTTAATAATTCAGCAAGGGACTGGATAACAGCATTGCTGGTTCTAAGGACAATTCCAGAAACTTTGTGAGTGCACAAGTGGTTGTTATGGAGTTGCTATATTATCCGCAAGACTCTTCAATGGTGATTGTGCACCTGCACAGTCACAACAGATGGCTGCTGACCATCTCTACAAGGACTGCAGTGGGTCTGCATCTTTGATGACCCACCAGTACCATTATCTCTACAAGGACTACAGTGGGTCTACATCTTTGATGATCCATCAATACCATTATTTCTACAAGGACTGCAGTGGGTCTGCACCTCTGGTGGCCCACCAATATCGTAATCTCTACCAGGACTACGGTGGGTCTGCTCTGTGATGACCTACCTACCAATATTCATCAAAACTTCGACTGACTCTGCAGTGGGTTTGCTCTGTTGTGACCCAATACTTGTCTGCATGTCGAGAGTCAGCACTGTCTTTCCGTTGGAAGGACAACACTACTTCTTCAAGACTGCATGGAAATCCAATACTTCCGTGTGCATTTTCTTTTACTGCTCAGACTTTGAGAAAAACACTGCTATTCTACTGTAATGAATGATCAGGGCTATCTTTATGGACTGTGAGAAAATTTTAGCTTTTGACCAACATTGTATCAATAAGTGTGTGCATTTTATTTCTTTGTTATTGTAATTATGAAAAATTTTATCAAATCATTATTGGCCACTGCCCAAAAAAATTTTGTAAAATTTTTTGTGGGGAGCATGGGGGCTATGTAAGTAGGCTGTTTATGTTTTCTCTATGTAAGTAGGCTGTTTACGTTTTCTTATTGGCAATGTTACGTAGCGCTCAATATGAAAATCACTGGCTGTGCTGTGTGCAGTCTGTGGCTGCTTTGCATTGTTGTAATACTCGCCATTGTAGTGTTAGGCAGCTGGCTGTGAACAGCGCGTAGCGTTGCGCAGTTGGAGGTGAGCCGCCAGCAGTGGTGGATGTGGGGAGAGAGATGGCGGAGTTTTGAAATTTGTCATGAACTGCTATATTTGTATATGATGATATCAAGGTAAATACATTGTTTGTTCTCTATTAATATCTTTCATTTTGCTAACTATCCCTATCAGTAGTTAGTGCCTTCAGTAGTTTGAATCTTTTATTTAGCTGGCAGTAGTGGCGCTTGCTGTATTGCAGTAGCTTGAGCAGCGAAGATTTTTGTGAGGTAAGTGATTTGTGAAAGGTATAGTTTAATGTTAGTCAGGGCCATTCTTTTGCAGGGAATTTTGAAAGTCAGATTGCGTTGCGCTAACAAAGTATTGTGTGTCAGGTTAAGCACAGTCCTATATAAATTGTTCAAAGGGGAAGTTTCATACATGATGTAATCTAAGTGAAATCTTACCGAGTCTCTCGGCCTTTTCCAAGTATAGCTCCTCCTCTTGTGATTACTGAATAGAGCAGTCTCTATTACTATCTCAAATATATTGGTGAAATCAGTTAGTCTGTCTCTCGTCTCATTCCTACTGTCAAGCCCATATTTTCCCGCAGTGCTTTGTTGCACTCCTTCCCCTACGATCGCATTCCAGTTGACGTCGGCATATGTACCTGAGCTATCGTTGTCGGTGTTGGTTTGCTGTGACTGAGCGTTTGCATTACTCAGATTTTCTAGCTTACCCACCACGTTCAAGCTTATGACATTCCTCTCGCCGACCAAGCGTAACGTTATCTTTTCGTTGGTTATTCCATCTTTTCTCATGGTCAACTCCTCCTTGGCGTTCCCCTCCAGGAGATTCGGATGGGATGGTTCCCATTGCCTTTTACATCCTCATGCCATTAATATTTGCTGATTCTTCCGACATTATGGGCAGTCTCCCACACCAAGGGTAAGAGACTACCCTGAACCTATGTCTGCTCCTCCGCCCTTTTTGACAAGGTTGGTGGCTGAGTGATGGTGACTTCTTAAGCGGAAATCTTAAGCTGCCTTTGTTGATGGCGCGGCTCGCACCCTGGACTGAAGGCATTTCGACTACTAATCAAAGACGGTACCCCTAGACCACAGGTGCATTCTCCAAAAAGATGAAAGAATGATGTTATCGTGAAAACTGGCTGAATCACCCTGGACTAAAGAAACGTGAAACTGAAAACAAACTCTACTCGGTATTCATGTACATTAAACTTATCTTTCGAGAAGGATCATGTAATGACATCCGTGAAGTACGATTGTAAGACTTCTGTTAAACGCAAAATAAGGAGTATTCTCATGATAACTCCACATAGGAGTCCTACACGACAGAGGTTAGCTATCAATTAATGTGAAAGAAAAGAAGGCTGAAACTGAAGAGGAAATAGATGATAGCCTTACTGCGGAAATTTGTCAAAGCATTTGAGTTATGAGTTCGAAAAAGTTCAGAAGGAATCAAAACTATACCCTCTGAGCTTCTGAAATATTTGATAGTTGGCTGTTTAAATGACTATAAGAAATATATAAATCGAGACTTAAAAAGATCAAATAATAATAAAAATGAAAATAATTGGAACATCAGTCTAACGAGCCACATCATGGTGGCTGGCGGATGGTGCTTTGTGCACGATTGTGACCCACCCACTTTCCTGATGCGGTCGGAAACGGTCGGTAGGAAGAAGGAGTGTTGGTAAGCCACCGAGTGTGCTTGAATCTGCTTTTACGTTCATTGTCCCATTGTGAAGTAAATGTAGATGGGAGCGCTAGGTAGGTTCCTTCTTCTAAGAGCGCACACACTCGGAATTTTAACCGCAAATTACACGTCGACCCACTACACCTGTCTTGTAGCGTTTACCACTGGAGCTGGCTCCGGCACTATGCACTTTCGTCTCACTTTCGCGCTTGCTAAATGAACCTGCAACAAAAAGAGCTGCTCCTTTTTTGGACTTGTCTGTTTCCTCTGTCAAAATTATCAGGTATCGATGCCAGATAGGTGAGCACAATTCAAGTAATTGTCGAACAAACTCCTTGGAAGCTAATTCCCTTGTGGGTGGATTACGCTATCTGTGAATTCTTCTAATGAATCTGTGTGGCATCTGACTTACCTACGATTTGTTTTATACAATCGTCTTGCGTACTGTTTGCTATATCCTCAATCAGCATACAAGAACGCTTCTCAGGACGTAAAGAAACAAAGATTATTTCGTGTCAATAGACACAAGTACCTTTCTAGTGGTGATGACCAAGGGTGAACGTAGAAATAAGAAACAACAATTGGCAGATGGCCGAAATTCAACAAGAAAAAGTAATTTCCTGACTAAATAACTTTTGGCAGAAAGGTAATTCTAATAGAACATTTAGTACCCCCATTAGCTAGTCGGGCGGATGGCTCGTACTTCCTGGAGCTAGAGATCAATCGGTGACAGTGTCCACAATTAAAATGAGGTCCTTTAGAGTTTGGTGCAGCCACAGTCAACCATCGTATAATTTACAGACCCAGACTGCCGATTCGGTGTCTTAGGTCACACGTCGATTGGTAATGGTCGTCGTCCTGTGAAGACGACTCGGCTGTGTAGCGGCGGTGGGCTGCGACACGTCTTCCAGCATGTACCGTAGTAATCCCCTGACTGCAGAAGAGAGGTTTCTCTCATCGAAGACTGGCTTGTGGTCTGTGCGTGACTTTAAATGGGCTGCTTGCGGCAGAAGACCATGCGCACAGTTTTCAATCACATGTCTATGCGCATTAAATTAGTCCGCATACTTTGCGATCTCTAGCGGCGTATCTAATGCCTCCTGGCGGCTGCTGGTGTTATCTGGCCTCTGCTTGGCGGCCGACAGGCTGGCCCCTGCTCGGTCCGGAACCCGCCTGACGGGTCTGTTGTGGCGGTGGCAGGTACGTGTAGGTCCCCAGCCGAGACATATTACTGAATGAAATTTTCACTTTGCAGCGGAGTGTTCGCTGATATGAAACTTCCTGGCAGATTAAATCTGTGTGTCGGACCGAGACTCGAACTCAGGACATTTGCCTTTCACGGGCAAGTGCTCTATATTACCGTTAGATGTTTAACAGCCATGACTGCTTCCATTATTTGTTCTGCAATCGCCTAATAATAAAATACTGGGTCTTTCTACCTAATTTTGCCAATGCATTACATTTATTTAGATAGAAGGTTAATTGCCAATTATAATAGCCTACCGTACTTTCTCTTCAATAAAATAAAAAAATACAAATAATTAAATGGTGTTTCCACAATTTTACGATATTCGTACGATAACACGACCTGTGTAGGCCTAAGACACTGAACTATCAATAGAGATGGCATTACTCAACCACACACTAATTTCATTATTTATATAATTTAGTTTACGAATAGTCACTGGTATAAATAGTTATTCCCATTGTGTAACATTAATAGCACCTATTAAGTACTGACTTAACTAGATTAATTTACATGCAGGTATCCTTAACAGAAAGTATTCTTCAAACATACTACCATAACTCGTGCTCTCAAGGCAAAAGAACAATATTTTAAGTTTTCTCACAAAAAATTGATACTTGTGGATAGAACAAACCTGACGCAGTGCGTCACAGTGCAGGAATTATTAAAAGCATAATGATCTGATACTGAAGTCACATGGAACTAAATAGAATTGTAAACTACTGTTCTTGCTAATCCACATCTTCTGTGTACGAATTCATACCATAATTCTTAGGAGCGAGGGTAACATTTTGCATTAGGGTCTCATGAATAAAGTAGCTCTGTCTCAGACTTTCGACAAACAAATATTACTTTGATAGCAAACCAGTAGAAGTGAACAGTTAGTTGAACTTACTTTTTAGATCGTTTCTGACAGTATTAACTACATCCAGATTCGTAATATCAGTGAGTTGAAAGTAATTATGCCTCAAAAATAATAATAATACCCGCTTTTTCCAGCATCTTCTCCTTCAGTCATAGCTGATCGTATGTCCTTTTACACAGTCGCAACAAACTGCGTCAGTTTTGAAAAGTACACTAAACAATTTTTACCTTAGAGGCAAAGAAATGACAAAACGAAGTTTTTCTTGGTTAACTGAAGAAGTTCTAAATTAGTGAGGACGTAAAAATAGAGCAAACATTCCTTTCTAAAAATAACATTTAACACAGTTTATAAAATAAAGTTCTGGAGAGATCAGAACTGTATTGACTTTACAGACCAAAACTAGCATTAAGTCGCCGCACAACTGAGAAGTCTCAAAACGTACAACAATGTTACCAACAAACATCAAATTAACATCTTCATAATTAAATATCTGAGCACCGGTGATTATAATCGTGATGTGTGGTCTAGGTTGTCTTCATTAAACCATTCACTCTTCAACCAAACCACAATCATACAGCTCATACCTTACGTTTATTACAGCAGTGGATCTCCACCTTCAAATGTCGTAACGCATCCTTGCGGCAGTTCTGTGCGTTGTTCGCTCCAGAAACTTCTTTCAAAGTCTCCAATAAGTTGTTGAAGTAAAATAGCCTGACAAGCATGTGCAATTAACTTCAGTCAATGACTTTATATGAAACAAAGATTTTCCTCCATCTAGCAACATATGTAATTACAGATGTTGCCTTTTAATGAATAATATTTACAAAAACATAATCATGCTACACGATTTACAAATCAGACATATTACGTTTGCATATAATAAAGCGTAAAATCGATCCTAAAGCCTCATACCACCGGGTGGTATTAGAGGCGCCACAGTAATAAGAGACGGCGTCAGCATTCATTCATTCTCAAAGCCCCTCACTCTAGGAACCTGTTCCAAACGTGTTGAACGTGTTGCGCACAAATTCAGCATTTACACTGTTCACTGATACGTTTCATAATTTCTGCACCAAGCTACGATCCTCTACTGGTCATCCTTCATTGTTGTTGTTGTTGTGGTCTTCAGTCCTGAGACTGGTTTGATGTAGCTCTCCATGGTACTCTATCCTGTGCAAGCTTCTTCATCACCCAGTACTTCCTGCAACCTACATCCTTCTGAATCTGCCGTCCAATGCTAAATTTGTGATCCCTTGATGCCTCAGAACATGTCCTACCCACCGGTCCCTTCTTCTTGTCAAGTTGTGCCACATACTTCTCTTCTCCCCAGTTCTATTCAATACCTCTTCATTAGTTATGTGATCTACCCATCTTATCTTCAGCATTCTTCTGCAACACCACATTTCGAAAGCTTCTATTATCTTCTTGTCCAAACTATTTATCGTCCTTGTTTCACTTCCATTCATGGCTACACTCCATACAAATACTTTCAGAAACGACTTCCTGACACTTAAATTTACACTCTATGTTAACAAATTTGTCTTCTTCAGAAACGCTTTCCTTGCCATTGCCAGACTACATTTAATATTCTCTCTACTTCGATCATCATCAGTTATTTTGCTCCCTAAATAGCAAAACACCTTTACTACTTTAAGTGTCTCATTTCAAAAACTGATTCCCTCAGCATCACCCGACTTAATTCGACTACATTCCATTATCCTCGTTTTGCTTTTGTTGATGTTCATCTTATATCCTCCTTTCAAGACACTGCCATTCCGTTCAACTACTCTTACAAGTCCTTTTCTGTCTCTGACAAAATTACATTGTCATTGGCGAACCTGAAAGTTTTTATTTCTTCTCCATGGTTGGCTGTCAGTAGTTCTAATGGAATGTTGTCTACTCCCGAGGCCTTGTTTCGACTCAGGTCTTTCAGTGCTCTGTCAAACTCTTCAGGCAGTATCGTATCTCCCATTTCATCTTCATCTACATCCTCTTCCACTTCCATAATATTGTCCACAAGTACATAGCCCTTGTATAGACCCTCTATATACTTCCACTTTTCTGCTTTCCCTTCTTTGCTTAGAATTGGGTTTCCATCTGAGCTCTTGATATTCATACAAGTGGCTCTCATTTCTCCAAAGGTGTCTTTAATTTTCCTGTGGGCAGTATTTACCTTACCCCTAGTGAGATAAGCCTCTGCATCGTTACATTTGTGCTCTAGCCATCTCTGCTTAGCCATTTTGCACTTCCTGTCGATCTCATTTGTGAGACGTTTCTATTCCTTTTCGCCTGCTTCATTTACTGCTTTTTTATATTTTCTCCTTTCACCAATTAAATTGTCCGCTCCCGATAGCTGAGTAATCAGCGCGACAGACTATCATTCCAAAGGGCTCGGGTTCGATTCACGGCTGGGTCGGATATTTTCTCCGCTCAGGGAATGGGTGTTGTGTTGTCCTAATCACCATCATTTCACCCCCATCGACGCGCAAGTCGCCGAAGTGGCGTCAAATCGAAAGACTTGCACCAGGCGAGTGGTCTACCCGACGGGAGGCCCTCGTCACACGACGTTATTTAACAATTAAATTCAATATTTTTTCTGTTACTCAAGGATTTCTACTAGCCCTCGTCTCTTTACCTACTTGATCCTCTGCTGCCTTAACCACTTCATCCCTCAGAGCTACCCATTCATCTTCTACTGTATTTTTTCCCCCATTCCTGTCAATTGTTCCCTTATGCTCTCCCTGAAACTCTTTACAACCTCTGTTTCTTTCAGTTTATCCTGGTCCCATCTCCTTAAATTTCCACCTTTCTGCAATTTCTTCAGTTTAATCTACAATTCATAACCCATAGATTGTGGTCAGAGTCCACATCTGCCCCTGGAAATGTCTTACAATTTAAAACCTGGTTCCTAAATCTCTGTCTTACCATTATATAATCTGTCTGATACCTTCTAGTATCTCCATGATTCTTCTATGTATACAACCTTCTTTTATGATTCTTGAAACAAGTGTTAGCCTTCATATCGCTACAATTTTCCAGTGTTGTGACTTCTTTGTGTATAACAGCATCATCCGCGAAAGCTTCACGAATTTCCGAGGTTATCCACTAGGTCATGTATACTTAATTATTAGGAAAATCGGTTGTCCAGTAATGCTCGCTTCTCGTATGCACGAGATTAATCCATGTCTGAAGTTTTCTCCCCGTGAAGAATGAGATGCTGTGTTGTTTCCTATGAAATCTTTATTTAAATCAGGTAGCTGGTCTGTATTTTGTTTTAGATGACAGCGTGCAATCGTATCAAATGCCTTCTGGAAAGCTAGGAACACAGTAACAATCTGGAGACCGTTGTCTACTGCAATCTGTGTCTCGTGGATTGACAGAGAGAACTAGATTTCACACTACCGTTGTTTCCTAAATCGTTGTTAATTCATACAAAGGAGATATTATGTCATCAGAAATGTAATAGTGAATGTTCAAAAATTCTATAACATACTGACGTCAGCGATAAAGGTTTGTAGTTTTTGCATTTGTTAGACGAACCTCCTTCGAAACGAGAATGACCTGAGCTTTTTTCCAAAGCACTGCTCCTCGGAAGACCGACGGTACACGGTGTAGATATAACGTCATGTTCAGCAACCTTTACTCTGTTGAGAAATTTAAGTTTACTTTCTATTCAGTGGTTATTTATTTCGATATGTGTTATTTCGAAAATGGTGTACGATTTTGAAGAGAACCGCTGTACGATCTTCCTCAGTGAACCGGTTTTGGAAAAAGAGAATCTAGAATTTCTGACTTCTCTGTGACATACTCCGTTTCGATGCCATTAAGGATACAGAGAGATTTGATCCGTTTTTCTTATATAACATCAAGAGTTCTTACGTTTTTCTGTCAGATCAGGTGAGTTTTATTTAGATATCGCTGAAAGATTCGCGCATGGCTCTCCGTACGGTCATTTGGCTTCGTTCACTTTTTGTTTGCAGTGAAGCTCTCTGTATTTCCGGAGGAGCTTTCTGATGCGGCTTTCGAACCATGGTGGGTCTTTCTCATCTGTCAAAACTATAGCAGTTCTCTGATTAACTGCTCAAGGTAATTTTCGAATAAGGAATTCAGAGCAATTTCACAAGATTTCCTGCCCTATTACGCGGTAATCACATTAGTCTCCACGTCTGTAGCTGTTAAATTGAAATTTCCTCTCAATACAATAATATGATAAGAAATGTTTCGTGCAACTTCAAGTTTTTGCTCAAGTGTTCCACCACTACTGCTAATTAAGCACGGGATCCATAAATATATCCGATTACCCTGTTTGAACTGGCTTTCACACTTACCTTAACAAAATTATATCGCGTTCGAAAAGTACACTAAACTCACTAAATGTTATTATCATGTTTACGGTTGTAAACACGACTCTACCACCGGCATACATTGGAATCGCAATTTAGGAATTCATTGCCAGAGTTCTTAAATCTGTGGCATAGGTAGTAAATGATTTATAGGCGAGCTCTAATTCCTGTAAAATGTCATTTAATGACAAAACAATACACAGTACAGAAAAAAAGCAAAGCAGTTTGGGATGTCACTGAACAGGAAACACATAAAAGCATAATAACATACTGGTAAGGGAAGAAGATTAAGTACAAATAATACAGATCACTTAGCAACCTAAGTGAACGTACATTTTTAATTATGGTAGAGAAATTGTAACGAAAATTCCCAGAAACAACTGTAACTCCTGTAAATAAAATGCGCCAAGTACTATGTTGCTACCAACAACAGAGCATGAGGTCACGAATACAATAGAAATAGATAAAATACAAATACACTCATGCTCATAAATTAAGGATAATGCTGATACATGGTGAAACAACACTCTGGTGGGTGGTTTGCGGGTTTAAATCACCTCGGGGTATGACCATGCGGTGCATTTGACCTGCAGTCGTCGCACGGTGGCGCTGGCTACAGTGCACATACGCAGAGGTGTGTTGGTGCATGTCAGAGTACGGTGCAGCGAGTAAGTGTGCAGACGTTTTCAAACGTGCTAATGGCGACTGTGTGTTGAAAATGGGTCAAAGAACACATATTGATGACGTTGTGAGGGGTAGAATACTAGGGCAACTGGAGGCTGGTCAAAAACAGCAGGTCGTAGCACGGGCCCTCCGTGAGCTACAAATTGTGATCTCACGATTATGGCAACGATTCCAAAAGACAGGAAACGTGTCCAGGCGCTACAGCACGGGACGGCCACAGTGTACAACACCACAGTGCCCGCAGACGGCCACGGAGTACTGCAGGTAGCCTTGCTCGGGACCTCACCGCAGCCACTGTAACAGTTGTCTCCAGACACACAGTCTAAAGACGACTGAACAGACATGGTTTATTCGCCCGGACACCTGCAAGGTACATTCCACTGACCCCTGGTCACAGGAGAGCCCGTAAAGCCTGGTGTCAAGAAAACAGTACAGGGTCATAGGAACAGTGGTCCCAGGTTATGTTCACGTACGAGTCTAGGTATAGTCTGAACAGTGATTCTCGCCGGGTTTTCATCTGGCGTGAGCCTGGAACCAGATACGAACCCCTTAATGTGCTTCAAAGGGACCTGTATGGAGGTCGTGGTTTGATGGTGTGGCGTGGGATTATGATTGGTGAACGTACACCCCTGAATGTCTTTCACAGAGGAACTGTAAAGGGTCAGGTGTATAGGGACGTAATTTTGCACCAGTATGTCCGCCTTTTCAGGGGTGGATGATAACCCACGGCTCCACCGAGCTGCCATCGTGGCGGAGTACCTTTAAACAGAAGATATCATGCGAATGGAGTGGCCTACCTGTTGTCCAGACCTAAACCTCATCGAGCACATCTGGGATGCTCTCGGTCGACGTATCGCTGCACGTCTTCAAACCCCTATGACACTTCAGGAGCTCCGACAGGCACTGTGCAACAATGGGAGGCTATACCCCAGCAGCTGCTCGACCACCTGATCCAGAGTATGCCAACCCGTTGTGCGGCCTGTGTACGTGTGCGTGGTGAACATTTCCCATATTAATGTCGGGGTACACGCGCAGGAAACAGTGGCGTTTTGTTACACACGTGTTTCCGGACGGTTTTCTCATATTATCACCAATACCGTGGACTTACAGATCTGTGTCGTGTGTGTTCCCTATGTGCCTATGCTATTAGCGCCAGTTTTGTGTAGTACCACGTTGTGTGGCACCACATTCTGCAATTATCCTTAATAATTTATGTGCATGAGTGTAGATGCGCTGAAATCTTGCATACAGAGAATACAAGGTATAATAAATTAGTTATTCACGTCAGGGATTTAAAAGATACAAAAAATTAGCGGCTCATTTAACTGCTGATATAATTTTCAAAAATAATGCAATCATTTACGAATAACAGATTAATGAATCACTTTAATAGGCACATCCTTCAAAGTGAAGTGAATACCACAGTGATAGAAGTCAGGATTAGCCATAGTAGAAATCACGAAAGTATACTTGATGCACTTGACAAGACTGAGTGTAACAGGGGCATTTTCTTAGTAGACAGTACAAGTAGTGCCTGGCTGGAAGTTACATAGTGGAGGAAAGTACTGTAGTGTGGGAAAATAAACGACCAGTACAGTAAGACATGAAATGTTTTTCTCTTTTTATACCGAAGCAGACGAAATTGCTACTACTAATAGAGTTAAACAAATTCACTATTAAAAAGGAACTTACGTCTGTCACTATTAAGACAACGGAGCTTGTATTTCGTTGGCTTAGATGATAATGATTTCTCGTATGTGGGGTGCTCAACTGCGTGGTTATCAGCGCCCGTACAACTTCCAAACCTCTGCTCAGTCCAGTCGCGCCACTTCCACGAATGATGATGAAATGATGAGGACAACACAAACACCCAGTCATCTCGGGGTAGGGGAAAAATCCCTGAGCCCGCAGGGAATCGAAACCGGAACCCCGTGCTCGTTAAGCCAGAACGCGACCGTCAAACCACGAGCTGCCAACTGTTGACTTACAATCGGTTAGTTATCACATAACGAGTGAAGTATAACAATTTTTTGATGTCATGCGGTAGATATTTGTATGGGAAACCAAACGTAAGCTAACTGTCTGCTCTATAGTTTGTACTAAGTTCTTGATGGATCTTCGAACGGCTAGCCAATTCCAAATTACCTGTCCTTCTGTCGTGATTAAATCAAGTTACATCCGTTTGCTGCCTTCAAGAGTAGTTAGGCTCTGAAAATGTATAACACACCTCTGAAGACATTAATGTAACTTTATATTCTTCTCTAAAGGAATGAGCCACGCAGTGCATGTGGGTGCTATTTGTAGAATCTGCAAACCTGTACCAATATCTTGAATAATGACAGCTTGGCTGCTTTTGTAAATAATTGGCTTAACGACCGGTTTCGTAGTCTAGAAGCCACATTGTCACGTTGAATATGGTGAATGATGACATATACTGAAAAGGAAACAAAACAGGATCAGCGGGAAAATGTTCCTGAATGCACAAAAAAAGGAGAATATGCTCCTGTTTAAAAGACTCTGTCTGAAAAGTGTGGGTCAGTTGCCTCATTCTACATCGTATAAAATTTTTCCCAACAACTTTGCATTGTGAACATGTACACGCTCTTTTTAACATGCAACACACCTCTCATATCCACAGTCTCCCCTAAATGTAACTCGCTCACACGCACAAGTCCATCGCTGTAAGTCGTTCATACCCATCCACTCCCACTTGCCCATTCTCAATCGCGTTTATAGCCCAACTCAATTGTCATTATCTGTTTGTCTTCCTACCCGTCACAGCCTCCTTTTACACAGCCATAGTCTCCATCGTTCTGCTAGTATTGTCTCGTGTCACTGTCACAGTCTCCCTCTTGCCCTCTCTTACTGATACTACCTAATTCAATTGTTTCCACTGCTTCTTTCTCGTCTCATTGTCACTATTTCTCGCTTCCTCTTTGTCACGGTCGTAGACTCCCTGTAATTATTACTGGCTCGCAACCACATCAAGTTCCTGCTTATCTTTATTCCTCTCAAACTGACAATGTCTCTTTTACTCTTTCTAACTTCCTCACACTGTTCTGTCACTGTGACCTATGTCCCACCGCCGCTTGAGCCTCTCCTTCTCTCACACTGCCATTGTCTCCTTCGCTCTTTCTAGACCATAACCACTGTTTGCTATCTTCCAGTATTTATTAATTTTCCCTCTCTTCTCCACTGTCTGTGCCTCCTTCTCTCTCAGTATAAAAGAGCGCGGATATTTTCGTTTGCCAACGATTCTGCAAACAATTTTAAAGGTGCTGAGGAAAGTACAATGAGGCAGTTGGTACACGACATTTCAGTCCGATATTTTTTCTGTGTAGGCCTTGTTTTTCTTGCTACAGCAGATCATATCACACATACGAAAATAGCATATTAGGCCAGCAAAATTTTGATGTATAACTTCTGTGAAACGGAAATACGGCAAAAGCATTTTTCACCTCAGAATGGATTGAACGTACACAAACATTTTTCGTGCGCTACAACAATGTGCATGAGTGTAGATGGGAACTCAAGAACCCTCCTGATGATAACAGTCATACTTTACAGCATATTTCTCCATGATACGTCACTTTATATACTACGTTTTAACCTCACATCGGATTTTTAGTGCGTATTTTGCGTAGACAGGTAGGGTAATTTTGAATCTGTTTTTCTCGGACATGGATAAAGGTACCAAGAAACTGTTCAAGGCGATTCGAAATCGGTGTCTTAGAAATACATCTTAAGAATGTGAGCCATTTCCTATCCATAGCCGACTTGGAATCCGCGGCTCAGATGTGGTACATAAAAACCGTGTTTTGGGGTGTTTGTTGATGACGGATAACGATTTTTTCAAACAGTGATATGTCTGCATAAATGCCTAGAGAGTGTACAGTTAAAATTTCAAAGTTAGGTATTTAGATATCGGTGCTGACTGCAAAAAACTGGTGAAAAACGCTTCTTTCGGATTTTCTCAGGAAACGCCCATAAAATAAATTCTGTCTCCATAAGCTTCTTAACGCGCACCGTAGACGACGTTTAATGGAAAAAAGAACCAACCAATTTGCTTCATTTTCCTAAGGTGGCGGAAGCGTGTAATATTCTGATTTTTACCCTGTACTGTAGGATATTTACAGTAAGTCGTTCAAATTGTTCAAATGGCTCTAAGCACTATGGACTTAACATCAGAGGCCGACGGTCCTCTAGACTTAGAACTTCTTAAGCCTAACTAACCTAAGGATATCACACACATCCATGCCCGAGGCAGGATTCGAACCTGCAACCGTACAGCAGCGCGGTTCCGGACTTAAGCGCCTAGAACCACTCGGCCACAGCGGCCGGCACAGTAAGTCGATCATTCTGTTGGATATACAAATGGTATGTAGCTCAAGAGCTATCCAAAACAATGGACCCTACCTCACCAACATAACCCGAGATATGAGTCCCAAAACAATGGACCCTACCTCACCAACATAACCCGAGATATGAGTCCCGGAAAAAACTCTTTCTTATGCACGGCTTTTTGGAACATGTTCGTAGAGATACGGCACTGACTACAAATTAAAAGCCTATAAATTCAATATAGGATGAGAAGGTACTCAGGTGTACCATGGGCTAGGACTTCCGACACTCAGCGATGGAGCGTCTAATGAATTACATCCAGAAGGACCTTACCTGCCCCTCCCAGGCTAGCAGAAGCCCCGAGTCGAGCAGCCTGTCAATGAGGGCGTCCAGGTGTCGCAAGTGCGGCCAGCCCTTGCGGACCACCACGTTGCTCCGCTCCCAGTAGATGTCCTCGCGCATCGGTCGCAGCCACCTGCTCGCCGCCTCCTCGTCGATGTAGTTGCCAATGGCGAAATACCCTAGAGGACGCAAAATAAACAGACGTACAGCGGCACCAAAAAGTATTTGCATACCTCCCATTATACACTAATGGCCACTAAAATTGCTACACCGATAGGAAATGCAGATGATAAACTGGTATTCATTGGACCAATATATTATACTAGAACTGACATGTGATCACATTTTCACGCAATTTGGGTATATAGATCCTGAGAAATCAGTACCCAGAACAACCACGTCTGGCCATAACGGCCTTGATACGACTGGGCATTGACTCAAACAGAGCTTGGATGGCGTGTACAGGTACAGCTGCCCATGTAGCTTCAACACGGTACCACAGTTCATCAAGAGTAGTGACTGGCGTACTGTGACGAGCCAGTTGCTCGGCCACCATTGACCAGACGTTTTCAGTTGGTGAGAGATCTGGAGAATGTGCTGGCCCGGGCAGCAGTCGAACATTTTCTGTATCCAGAAAGGCCCGTACAGGCTCTGCAACATGCGGCCGTGCATTATCCTGCTGAAATGTAGTGTTTGGCAGGGATCGAATGAAGGGTAGAGCCGCGGGTCGTAACACATCTGAAATGTAACGTCCACTGTTCAAAGTGCCGTCAATGCGAACAAGAGGTGAACGAGACGTGTAACCAATGGCACCCCATACCATCACGCCAGGTGATACGTCAGTATGGCGATGACGAATACACGCTGCCAATGTGCGTTCACCGCGATGTCGCCAAACACGGATGCGAACATCATGTTGCTGTAAACAGAACCTGGATTCATCCGAAGAAATGACGTTTTGCCATTCGTGCACCCAGGTTCGTCGTTGAGTACACCATCGCAGGCGCTCCTGTCTGTGATGCAGCGTCAAGGGTAACCGCAGCCATGGTCTCCGAGCTGATAGTCCACGCTGCTGCAAACGTCGTCGAACTTCGTGCAGATAGTTGTGTTCTTGCAGACGTCCCCATCTGTTGACTTAGGGATCGAGACGTGGCTGCACGATCCATTACAGCCATGCGGATAAGATGTCTGTCATCTCGACTGCTAGTGATACGAGGCCGTTGGGATCCAGCACGGCCTTCCGTATTACCCTCCTGAACCCACCGATTCCATATTCTGCTAACAGTCATTGGATCTCGACCAACGCGAGCAGCAATTTCGCGATACGGTAAACCGCAATCGCGATAGGCTACAATCTGGCCTTTATCAAAGCCGGAAACGAGGTGGTACGCATTTCTTCTCCTTACACGAAGCATCACAACAACGTTTTACCAGGCAACGGCGGTCAGCTGCTGTTTGTGTATGAGATATCGGTTGGAAACTTTCCTCATGTCAGCACGTTGTAGGTGTCGCCACCGGTGGCAACCTTGTGTGAATGCTCTGAAAAGCTAATCATTTGCATATCATAGCATCTTCTTCCTGTAGGTTAAATTTCGCGTCTGTAGCACGTCATCTTCGTGGTGTAGCAATTTTAAATGCCAGTAGTGTATTACACATTACAAACACACAAAGGTGATGGAGAGACGCTGTTGGGGTATTTTAAATTTACAGTATTCTGAACATGAGGTGTTTCCAGTATAATTGATTTGTCACGAACAAAAATATTTCTTTACAAAATGTTATCATTTGCTCTACACATCAAGAAGGTATTGGCACACCTACACAAAAATGTTAAATTCACGTAACTCAGTTATACCAGCCTAGGTACCATCGACATTTATGGCAGCTTGTAGACGTCTTGGCATGGAGTGAACAGAGTTGCGAGTAGTAAGTAATACCTAGTAGGATCTTCGACCATTCCTCTAACAATAGCATCTGAATCTCCCGCTTCCCTGTACAACGACGTTTTCGAACTTTTGTATCCACGTGTCTATCGAGTAGAGATTAGGGCCCTGTGATGGATTGAGGAGCCTCGTTGAAGCATTATATAGTAACTACTCAAGAGTTCTCAGAGCTTTAGGTTTAGCTTCGTCGTCTTGCTGAAAGTAGAAGATACCTTCAAGACCCAGTTTCTGTGCGTTGCGGCGTATATGCTCTTGTGGTAACGGCTGCTAGCTGGTCGCCTACACATTCAAATATGCGCGCAGCCAGTTATGCTGCAGCGTTTCCTACAGCAGCCACCGTGGCACGAGGGCGCTGCCACGAACGATTAAGTCGCTGACAATGAGATGCAAGCATTCCCTCTCCGGAGCTCCAGTGTCGTGTGTGCTTGAGTTCGAAAACTCATGTGCGACACCATTTTGAGTGTATTTCAGGTATAAATACGTGGATTCTCTGTTGATGAACGGCATCTATTCCTCGCTCTTTTATCCACTTAAGAATCACCCAGCGTGCAGCGAAGACATAAAAGGTCTCACAGCACATCAGTATCTACGACGATCCATGGCACCTTCAATAACTGCAAAGTCATCAACACCAGAAGTTGCCATGAATCCGCAAATCATTACTCTTCCTCCCTCTTGCTTTACTGTAGACGCGAAATTTTGTGATTGGAGTTCTGTATTTGATTCGCGACACATTTTTCCCTTTCCGCCGAACCAAACAAGTTAAACTTGGATTCGTCAGAAAATAGCACAGTATTCCTAAATTAAGTCAATTTATTGATATGACGTTTGGATCACTGCAAGCGTTTTTTTTCGGTTAACTTCCAAAGTAAATGGCGTTTCTCTGGAAGATCAGCTATGAATATCAGCTGTGTTCAAAATATTCCTAACAGTTTGAGCACCCACGTGTTTGTGGGACGTTGACTGAATGTACGATACAAACGACCCTGTACCTTTAAAGACGATCTATCCTTTGAAGGTCGTTGTGTCTAAGAATTCTTTAATGTTCTGATCTGCGTTTATTGTCTGTTGTACCGGTCTCTTGAAACTTCTTAATAACTGCCTGTACGGTTGAATAATTAACAGAGAGTTGTTTACCGACCTCACGGTAACTTTTACGTTGCGAATGCAATAAAACTGCCATATTGGGAAACGACACGCAATGTTCCTTCCCCCTCGGACTCATCGTGATAAGTGAATGAACCTGTCAGACAAGGGTCGTAGAGCGTGCAATACTTTTTTCAGCAGGGAAAGCCCTAATTTAATCGATTATTTATTTTCCGTTTCGTTGGGAATACATCTTAATATATAAATTATTTCTTTTGTTGAGTCAGAGTTAATGGTATACAAACAGAGTGTTTAAAAAGATGTGTTGAATACCATGAGAGGTGGTGATACTGACTGAAATAAGAAAAATAAGTCCCATAAACATGAGTCCGGAAGCGCATACTTTTCGAGATAAACACGTGTTTACAGGTAGGGCTGCGCGACGCTTGGTTGCGCATATTTGAACAGTCGTTGCATTGGCGGACCGTCAAATGTGTCGGCGGGGTATTACGACATCTTACTCACAGTACTCTTCCTACCACTAGGTGGTCTACAGTCAGTTATGTGGTTCGAGTCGCGCAGTAGGCTATGTTATTTTTCGTCGTGTTTGTGTGCGTTATCTTATAGTACTTTCAATCCGGGGTACATATCATGATGTTTGATCTTCTCCAAACGAGGATTCACTTATGTGTTTACTGTTATTGGGCAGTCGGTGCGTTCAAACCGTATAGTACATTTACATTTTCTCTCTTCCTCCATTTGCTAGCAATAGAAGCGTACTACTGGACCAGTGAAATGGCTGATATCTGCCATGGTATAGCAAATGGGTGTAGCCTGTGAGGCCGAGCTTGCACCTGAACATTATGAAAGATCCCCCAGGATGCAGCTAACTTAACATTTATTTAAGAATAAAGCAAAAGTGAAACACCGAATGAACGGATGCATTGGCAAAGACATTAATTATGAATGCGCGGTAATGCGCAGACAAAAGAAAACATTTTATCGTTCAATTTGTTGTACAGTTGTTTTTTCTTTTAGGAGAGAGAGTCAGACTTTCGAGTATGTAGCAGGACGACGTACTGTGATAGCGATGTATACTATTGTATGAGTGAATAATAGAAAGTTAAAGAACGCATCAACCATTTTTATTTATTGAGATAAATGGAAGATAAAAATGAAGAAAGTGTATTTTTTGTGATTACGACAAGCACCGGAATCTCAGGAGTCCTCTGCTGCCTACATCTTTAACTAGGTCAGCGAGGTCCGATAGTTAAACGAAATTAAGATAAGCCCAAACAAACTTTTCAACAACGCTTTAAATATATTAAAAGCTATAAGCTGAAAAATATCCATTCGCAGGGTGCCCTCTGATAACGACGTCGGCAGACTTTTCCAGCGTCTGAGGGACACAGATACCGTTGCACCTAGGGAGATTGACATGGGAAAGCATCGCACATTCCGCATGCCTGACGTGGAGCATCGTGTGCTACGTTCGGTGGAAGAAACCCCTGGGACCAATGTGTAACGATTTGCAGCAGTAGAAGGCCTGTCTCTCTTATATGGAGGGAAGGGTACTTCATGAACTATTTCTGCACAAATATCATCTACCGGTTATCGATCAACGTACGGGTAGACGTACTTGGCGATAGATTAATACGGTCATACCTACTACCACAACTCTTAACTGAGGAGCATTTCCCGGACTTTGTCATTAATGTATTTTCTACCTTGCTGGAATCTGTGCCACTGCAGCAACGAATACAAATGTGGTTCATGCGTGATGGTGCACCAACAAGGTTTCGTCACAATTGTGCACGAACGTCTGATGTAGTCGTTTCATGACCGCTGGATTGGTCAGTGGGGAAGGGGGGGCTGTAGTTGGGTTGAATGCCTTCACATGCTCGTTCTCCAGAACTCAATTCCCTAGACTTTCGGTTATGGGGACACTTAAAGGAATTGGTTGACGCCATGGCATTGAACGATGTGCGGACTCTACAGGGTCGCGACTTCAATACCTGCCAGCAGGTACAACGAAACCGGGTATACTTTAAAGGGTGCGTCATTTCTTACGTCGGTCGGCAGAGATGTGCACTGTCATGAGTGGACGCGGCGTTGAACACCTCCTGTAAACACTTCTTTACTGCAAAAGGTATGCGTTTCTGGACCAGTGTTTGGCCGGCCGGGGTGGCCGTGCTGTTCTAGGCGCTACAGTCTGGAACCGCGTGACCGCTACGTTCGCAGGTCCGAATCCTGCCTCGGGCATGGATGTGTGTGATGTTCTTAGGTTATTTAGGTTTAAGTAGTTCTAAGTTCAAGGGGACTGATGACCTTAGAAGTTAAGTCCCATAGTGCTCAGAGCCATTTTTGGACCCGTGTTTATTGGACTTATATCGGAAAGTATGCATTTCTGTACTCATGTTTATTATAATTTTCTTGTTTTTATGAGTACGACCACCTCTCAAAGTATTTGACACTTTTTTGAGCACCCCAAAAAAATGGTTCAAATGGCTCTGAGCACTATGGGACTTAACAGCTGTGGTCATCAGTCCCCTAGAACTTAGAACTACTTAAACCTAACTAACCTAAGGACATCACACACATCCATTCCCGAGGCAGGATTCGAACCTGCGACCGTAGCAGTCGCACGGTTCCGGACTGCGCGCCTAGAACCGCGAGACCACCGCGACCGGCTTGAGCACCCCATATAATATTCCAAATATGTATACATTTGGTATTAGACACGAAAATGTGTCTGTGCCAACACTTTTTTGTGCCACCATATCTTTCAGCCGGCGATATGTCCTGCTTGTCGTGACGTGAAAAAGTGAATTGACGTAACTCACAGAAATCGCTTACACCTGCCGAAATGATACATTTTAATCAGCCTCTGTGCAGTTACTGTTGTCAACCACTTGTAAGTGACAGCACTGGGCAAGCCACATGACAACTAAAAACAGATGGAATCAATGAAAGCTATTTTGTCGAAAATTCGTAAGGTGTGACCGTGACTGTGTGAAAGTACAGAATAACTTTTACAATAAATAAAACGGCAAGAAGCCACTGTTAACGATACTATTAATTACGGACAAATCGCGCCCTTCCCACTTTCAAACAGATGGGTTTATTTTAGACCGCGACGGAACTATCCCCATTGCTAAAATCAGCCAAACTCGCATGTACGGGTACATATGTAATTTTAAAACTCGAAGAGCGACCCGATAATGAGTACGACGGTTCTAAACCCGTAACTATCTGTTCTTAATAAATAGCATTATTAACATTGGGTACTACCTGATGTTGCTTAATTATAAAAACCACTGGACATTTAAATCGAAAGTGACTCAAAGTTTAAATTTGGCATTAGTGTTTTGGTCTCCCCACGTCATGGGTTGTATTGATGTTACTTTAGTGGTTAAGAAAATCGAGTCAAATTTACAAAGATCAGTTTTTAGCCCACTTATCAATATGACGTAGCACCTCTCTGGTCTTGATGCATGCACTGATTCGGTTGGAAGTGTGTCATAAAGCCGGCGTATCCCTTCCTGTAATGAGGAGTCGGCTCCTGTTTTCCTCCAGCTGGATGCAGGTCACGCAATTACTCGCAGGTCGCGCTCACATCACATGGTGTTGTTGCTGCCTGTTGCACTCTGCGGGCCGGTAGCTAGGTTGTGGGAAGCCTATATTTATAGTCCCTGTTCATGTTGTTTTATTATTTGTATGCCTACTTTGATCTTGCGTTTCGCCAAACCCGGTTGATGGCCAGTACGCAGGTTTCGTTAAATCTGATTTCGTCGCCGCAGTCTTGCCGGCCTTGGCCCACCGCAGACTTGCAACGCTGCCTCAGACGAATGTGTCCCTCGTCTCGAGTTATGAGCGTTGTTATCGACCTGCCGGCCCCTCTTATGTATACTTCTCCTCATTGACATTTCACATTGTGCGCACTTGCATTGTTTGCGTAGCACATCCTGGATCTCGTGACTGCTGTAGTAGACAGGCTGGATACTGCTATGTCCCCGTTCGGTTCAATTTATGCTATACTAATTAGACGTCATCAATTGCTTTGTTAACAGTGCGTAGCAATCGGACTCCTAAATTACAGGAAGGCTTCTCTAGTAGTAGATGATCAGCTATGTGACGGCTGATCACTCGCTTTTGTACGTAAGAGTTTGCAATCTGCCTCACGAATTAGTTTAAATGATAGCAAACAGATGTTAACAGCTAATGATCGTAGAAGAAATCTAGTTATTTTAATGTTGACTGTGTCTGAGGTGACTGTCCTACAGGATGTTAGTTAAGCCTGGAGCACGTAAATTCATAGGAATACCTAACATTAATGTGTGAAATGTTACGTTGTAAATGAAAAAACTCCAAGTTTAATAAACTCCTGAAAATATCATAAATAATTTTACATATGTAAATTAATTTGTATATTAATTGAAAGAAGCGGTATACTAATGAGATGATGTATTTTAATTATTCATGAGTTATTTTTTAAAAAAAGTGTCTACTAATTAAAATAAGTAAACAAAACACTGTTTAACAAAACATAGCAAGTACCATCTTTTGTGTACAGATATAAGAAAGCGGAATGCGACTTGCTCGCCCTCTCTCTCTCTTTCGTCCTCCGCTATCGAGATAAGCTGTGTAACAGTCATTTGTACGGTTTTGTTGAATAATTGTGTTAAGTTGATGTTAAGTAGTCGTGTTTTTCATTTGAAGATCCCTTTCTTTCCTATTCATGTTATACGTGTTTTATTATGCAGCTTTTTAGTCGAGTGTCAGGCTGCATCGAACAGAAGTTGTGACGCATTGCTTGGTGTCCACGGCCGAACACGGTTAGTGTTAATGCACCGTTTAATCCATCGTATTATAATTCATACGTCCCTAAGACCATTTTTTATCGATATTTTTCTCTCAAAATCCGGTTAATGTTACCACGCGGACCGCGTAATATTCAGATCGGTCGCTGGCCACCAAACAATGTCGCATACCAACGCACTCGCCGCTCTGATGTAGTGACGTTGCTGGAAGGCTGCGTTCTCCATAACTAGAAAAAAGAGTAAAATTTTTCTGTGCCATGTTCTATCATTTCAATAGTATTGTCTCCAGCAAAGCAGGAAACGTTCATGTACTCTTCTCAACCAGTACTTACCAATTGTTCGATGCTTTCTTAAAAGTCAAGTTTACTAGCAGAGATAAAATCCATTGACAATCCATTTTAATTAATTAATTCATATCTATGTAACCAGGAATAATAATATAAAATATTTTATTTTATTTTTTATTTTTATTTTTATTTGTGAAACGCTATCTGTGCTTGTATTCACACACTTGTAATTACTTTAAATAGCACAGCAATTTTCATCAAAATTAGCATACTAAACTTTTAATAAATAACCTAATAAGCATTGAAAATACTTATCTACTGTAGTGGTAAAATATTTAAAGTTAATATTATAGAAATATTTCAGACAAGGTATAAAAAAGTTTAAGTCACACAGAAACATGTAATCAGAAAATATGTAATGGATATAATTACTACCTATACCTCATGTAACTAATATAAGCTTGGATGTCGTCACACGCCACTGATTTCGATATGCAAAGTACACAAGCCACCACAGTTTCCTGAAGAGGTGAAGCAGAAGTTTCTCTTTACCTTGTGGTGTTTTCGTCTCAACAGTAACAGCTACACACAGCATCCATTACGAAATTACAAAATAAGACTGTTACACGTTGTAGCGTAGACCAAGTAAAACTGTAGAATTTCTCGAGATGACGAACTATGTCGAAGTCTTTTTGACAAATGCTACTGAATGTAAAGTGGCAGCTTACTATTTGTGGCTCTGGATGCTTCAAGGTCTTAAGTTGTACGTCTAGCCATCAATACATCTCTTGCAGCTTGCAGAACCCCATTACCCGCATTACTACTAATTTTTTACTCCACGGTAAGTCAAAGCAAATCTCTTCTTATGGAACACACAGTTTAGCAGCAGCTTTTATAAAATAGTAGCATCATACAGCTAAATTTACCAGCTCTCGATTTGCACCATGCTGACACCACACATATGAACTGTGCTAACACTACTACTGACAACTTAGGCAGTCTTTGTTCGAGATCTGTCTCTTCTCAGAAAGGGTGGCATATCGCTGCTCAGATTAATATGTGGGAAGACACTTAACAATTATTACGTATTTCTAAATCCACGACTATTCTTAATACACAATACGTCATTTTATGGTTCCTTTAATGCTCTAAGCTTTTTTAATAATAAACAGACCATAATACATTTTATTATCTCTCAGTATAGTCTAGTAAATGTGTAATTTGTTTGCCATTTCAGCAACAAGTTGGCAACATGTTACGGTGATTCCTAAGCCATCAATTTCTATCACCAGATTTCGTTTTTGCAACGGCTAGATGGCATGAGCTTCTACGTTAGGCAAGCCTGACACAAGCGCCTCTTTCAGTGCCAGCGGATCACTGATCGACTGGTGCTAACTATTACTTTTCAAAGCTATGTTTTACCTGTACGAACAGTTTTCCTGATCTAAATTTAGTAATTCTGTTAATAAAAGTGTTGTTTAGTCTTGTAATAATACCTGTATCGTTACAATACAAACCTAGCGAAAGAGTTCACTGATCCGGTCAGCCGGCTGGTGTGGCCGAGCGGTTCTAGTCCCTGCAGTCTGGAACCACGCTACAGCTACGGTCGCAGGTTCGAATCCTGCCTCGGGCATGGATGTGTGTGACGTCCTTAGGTTAGTTAGGTTTATAGTAGTTCTAAGTTCTAGGGGACAGATGACCTCAGATATTAAGTCCCGTAGTGCTCAGAGCCATTTAAACCATTTAATCCGGTCAGCGAGACTTTAGGAACAAGGTCAGTGCGCTGCTGACAGCAGTTTGTCGATTTATTGCTTGTCTCATTTCTTTTTGTGTGTTTCCATGGCAGTTTGGACTAATGTATAGCTGTATCCATTGCTCACGAACGTTGTAAACAGCGTTTTGTGCTCATGTGTTTAGTGTTGACCATCGTTTAGGGGCTGCGTATGGATGGCCAAACAACTGATAACTGAGTTCTTCTGTCCTGGATACTGGTGGGCGTGTAAATACCCGTTCCTATGTGTAAGCTTCCGATATACTCTGTGTTCTAGTGTGCCACCATGAATACACTGATGAGTCACGGGATAGCGATGTACACGAATTACAAAAGATCAGTGCATTGGCCAATCCCTCACTTGCACTCAGGTGATTGATGTTAAACGTTTACCGATGTTTTTGTGGCCACACGACGGGAATTAAAGGGAGTTAGAACGGAATTTTTTTTCTTATTTTTGGATTTTTATCTCATTATAAAATCTGCAATTTTCCGAATAAAATTATTTATATATCACTTATAAACTCACATGGGAAGTATTTTTTTTTTAATATAATCTACACTGGTTGAAAGTGTTAAAATTTTTACGTGCATTACTTCAAGACCTAATAAAATCGGTAATTTTTTTTATATAGAAGGCTGTGGACTGTTGTGTTATAAAGTTTAATTACGCCTTTGTATTGGTAGCACTGTCAAAAACAGTATCTTATTGTTTCATAGTATAAACACGAGTTGTGTTGTGACGTGCTAATGTTTTTCTAAGGAAAAGTGACGAATAGATTGGTAAATCTCTCAAAAAGTAAAGTATGATTCCAAAACGAAGTATTTTTGAGAGACGTGAATTTCATGGTAATAGATTTTCGTATAAAGGGAAACATTGTGTTCAACATGTGTCGTGTGAACTTGCAGACAATGAAATAGATACAGGCAAAGTCGTCAGTGTCTAGAGAAACACCCATTAGTGCTTCGAAGATTAAAATAAAACGTTGTAAGACACGTTTTTCTCAAAACGAACGTGATGTAAATGATAGGTTAGGTTATATTCTGATAGATTTACACATAGTAACAAGGGTTTTAGGTGACTATGTGTGTTATAAAATATGTGAGGTTTACAAGAAAACAGTAGGTATCAAATGGACTAGACAGGAAACTTATCATTAATTGTGCCAGTTGTAAATACACTCATTCATTTTGGAATTCTGATAAGTGTAATGATAATTATTTTGAAGTAAATGTTAGGTGGTTTATGGATTGAGAGCTATTGGCAAAGGTCACACTGCAGCAGAGACAATGTGTGCCGTGATGAATATGTCACATCTACCTTGTAAAATTGACAAGTATGCAGAATTTTTTGGAGCTGCTGTGGAATCTGTTGCATGTTAATCAGTGATGGATGCTGCAAACGAAGCTGTTGAAATAAATGATGGTATGACTGACATACCAGTAGCTTTTGATGGCACTTGACAGAAGTGCAGCTACAGTTCTAAGAATGCTGTTGCTATGGTGACCAGTGTGGACAGTGGAAAGGTAATAGATCTCCAGATTTTAACCAATCATTGTTATAAGTGTAAATCAGGGAAGAAGGGCATATCTCTGACAGAAATTATGCAGGAACAAGTGGTGGTATGGAGGCCTCTGCAGCTATTGAAATTTTTAGTCGATCTAGGAACGAAAGGGGAGTGTGTTAAGACTAACGTCTTAGGAGATGGACAATCAAAAGCATATAACGGTGTAGTAGCAGCTCAGCCTTATGGTGAGAAGATTATCACAAAACTGGAATTTGACGGTAATGTCCAGAAGAGGATGGGCACCAAGTTGAGGAAGATCAAAACAAAGTTTGAGAGACAAGACACTTTCTGATGGTATAACCATAAGAGACAGGCTGACAGACAAAATGATTGATGAACTACAGCAGTATTATGGGATGGCCATTAGAAATAATACTGAGGATAGGATTTGTTGAAAATGAAGCAGGTAGTATGGGCTACCTTCTTCCATAAACTGTCAGCTGATATAAAACCACCTTTGCCCTGCTGGAGCTGATTCATGATGCAATTACCGGTATGCCCAGTACTCAAACAATTCATACAGCCATAAACATTCCACCCCAGCACAGCAGTCATGGACATTATAAAACGTATTTACAGAGACCTGACAAATCCTGAATTACTGAAGGTGTGTGTGCACAGTGAGACTCAAAACCCAATGAGTCGCCGGCCGGAGTGGCGGAGCGGTTCCAGGCGCTTCAGTCTGGAACCGCGCGACCGGTACGGTCGCAGGTTCGAATCCTGCCTCGGGCATGGATGTGTGTGATGTCCTTAGGTTAGTTAGGTTTAAGTAGGTCTAAGTTCTAGGGGACTGATGACCCCAGCTGTTAAGTCCCATAGTACTCAGAGCCATTCAACCATTGAACCCAATGAGTCGTTCAATAATCTTATATGGCTTACCAAAAAATGTTTTTATAAGAATGAAGACACTAAAGTGGAGGGTTAGTGATACTGTTATTGCTTTTAATGATGACAACACTGGTAGCGTGAAAGTGCTACAGCATATGAGAATTAATCCTGGAGCAAACTACATCAGAGAACTTGAACAGATGGACAAGTTTCGCACTGATAAATCAGATTATGCAGCATAGTTGGCCACTAAGGCGTCCAGAAAGAAGAAAAGAAGAAAAAATTTGGAAAAATATCAAGAAGATGATATACATTATGGTGCTGGGTGCTTCTGAGTGACTAAAAATAAAAAAAAAAAATTAAGCGTATATTCAGTTACAGTCTTCTAAAACTTTAGAAGCCGTTCCTACAAATTTACGTTTTCTGTTGCATTTTTCCCTAAATCTCAGAAACCACTTGGAGTAGAGTATTCAAATTTTCAGGGAGTAAAGACATACATATCCTGAGTCTACTGAACGAAAAGAACGACATAATGTTATGTATAATTAAAATTATTTAGGATTACATGCAAAAAAGTACACACAATTTTAACTATGCAATTAAAAATTGTATTTCCGAAATCAGTGGCTGAAATGCAATTATTGTAGTTCAGTAGACTCAGAACACACAGTAAAAGTTTCATGTCAATGGTTACAGTGGTTCCTGAATTACGGGGAAGCCAAGTCAACGTTGTCGGGATAGCGCGAACCAGCTCCCCTTAACAGACTGAACATGGAATGGTAGTCGGAGCTAGATGCACGTGATACTCCACTTCAGAAATCGTTGGGAAACTCAATTTTCCGAAGTCTACAGTGTCAGGAGTGAGCCGAAAATACCCAATCTGGGGCATTAGCTCTCACCACGGACAAGGCAGTGGCCGACGGCTTTCATTTAACGACCGAAGGCAATGGCGTTTTCGTAGAGTTGTCAGTGGTAATAGACAAACAACACTGCGTGAAGTAATTGCAGCATGGGACGTACGACTAATGTATCTGTTAGGGCAATGCAGCGAAATATGGCGTTTATGGGCTGTGACAGCAGACGACCGACGCAAGTACCTGTCCTTACAACACGACATCGCCTGCAACGCCTTTCGTGGGCTGGTGACCAAATCGCTAGGACCCGAGACGACTGGACAACCCTGGCCTGATCCCAGTGTCCCGATTACAGTTGGTAAGAGCTGATGATGGGTCTCGGGTGTGGCCGCAGACCCCTCTAAGCCATGGCCCCATGTTGTCAATAAGGCTTTGTGCAAGCTGATGGTGGCTCCCCAATGGTGTGGGCTGTGTTTTGTTGGAACAGACCAAGTCCTGTTTGTGTTCGGCTATTTGGAGACCGTTTGCAGGCATTCATGGACTTCACGTGTCCAAGCAAATTTGGAATATTGTTATGGATGGCAATGCACCATGTCACTGGGCCACAAGTGTTCACGGTTGGTTTAAAGAGTATTCTGGACATTTCGAGCGAATGATTTCGCCAACCTGATCGGACGAACTGAATCCCATCGAACATTTACTGGACATAATCGAGAGGTCAGTTCGTGTACAAAATCCTACGTAGGCTACACTTCCGCTATTATGAATGACTAGAGAGGCAGTATGGCTCATACTTCTGCAGGGGATTTCGAACGACTTGTTGAGCCCATGTGCCTTTGAGCTGCTGCACTATGTCTGGAAAATGGATGTCCGACACGATATTAGGAGGTATCCTATGTGTTTTGCCACGACAATGTGCATCTACTGCCCACTGCTACGCCGTCTGTCTTTTCATTGTATTTTCCTTGACGTGTCAAGTATGTCCTGGTGCGCGCTGCTTAAATCATCTGTTATACGAAAATTATGACATTCAGTTACTGTGCCAGACACTTTCTCTACGCAGTGGCCTGTAAAGATAAGTAACGCTATGCTAAGCAAGTCGTCCAGCCGTAGATACCTATGCTAAGATGGGGTAGCTCGCTAGCTGTTTATAGTTCATAAATGTACTTATCTTCAATTAGCTACCCAAACTAATACTACGAGGGTTGCCCAGAAAGTAATGCACCGCATTTTTTCTCAGACGAAAACAATGCTATGAATGCGAAACGTACGTATGCATTATTTGAAGTCTCCTGAGTGAGCGAGCCAAGTTTCCGATGCTTCCGATAGATAGCGGAGGTGCAGGACAATTTCAAAATGGCGTCCTGGAAGGCATTTTGAGGCCGATGAGGAGATGATTCACACAGTGAAGCACTGGTTGCGCCACCAGGAAAGGAATTGTTACTGACAGGACATACACCCCCTTTTTTTGCGGTGGAGGAATCCCGTAGAACTGGATGGAGATTACGTGGAAAAGTAGGGTGTGTAAGTAAAACGCCATACTTTTGTGTGTAATTCTCATTATCTTCAATAAAGAATTGAAAAAAAAATCATTACAAGCAACGTGCCGTCATTGAACTTCTCACTGCAGAAAAGAAAACTGTGGGGAACACACACAAACGCTTATGAAAAGTCTATGGAGCGTCTGCTCTCGACAGAAGTACGATTAGTCACTGGGCACGGAGGGTGAGGTCATCAGAAAGCCGTTCGGCGGAGCTCCACGATTTGCAGCGGTCGGGGAGATCATCCTCGGCTTTCACGCCTGGCTCACCTGACCTAGCCCCCTCGCATTTCCACTTGTTTGGACCACTGGACCATTAAAGGATGCCATTCGTGGAAGGCATTATGAGGACGATGAGGAGATGATTCACACAGTGAAGCACTGGCTCCATCACCAGGACAAGAATTGGAACTGACAGAACATAAACGCCCTTGTTTCGCGCTGGGGAAAAGCCATAGAACGGGATGGGGATTACGTGGAAAAATAGGGTGTGTAAGTAAAACACCATTCTTTCGTGTGTGTAATTCTCATTATCTTCAATGAAGAATTTTTGAAGAAAAAATGTTGTGCATTACTTTCTAGACATCATTTATAATGTGTTTCAGATACATTCAACCAATTTCAGGAAACTATATTTTGTACTTGAATTAAGGAAGAAACTTGGGCTAAATGTTAACTTCGTAACTAAGATTTTACATTGACGCCAGTTGTAAGTGGCACATCTCTATGACTGCTCGTATGGGTCTACCTGGTGCAGTGTTCGCTCATTCGTCGAATGGAGTCAACACAGTAATAAAAGGCATTGAGTCTTCTCCATTTCAGCAGGACAGGGCACAACCACACAGGCAGATGCATATAAGGGCATTTCCTAACAATGAGTTGCCTTAACGGCGGTTAAGTTTTACGGGGCGTACGGCTCTCGCACTGCTCCATTGAACTCCGAGGTTACCTACTCTCTTGGGATGTGAGTTTCTTTGTGGGATTCTGAAAAACGCTCTCAATGTGTCCCTCCGTCTCCAGCGCTCCTCTCAGCAACTGGGTGAATGGTGACGCTGTGTAGCAATAGAAAAAATGATGCTACTCCAGATATTTTAGCAAGAGTGTGAGACGAGACTATCTTCTGTGTTTTGTACTGTGGACAATTAAGAACACAAAGATTGCTTCTGAAAACTGAAAGGCAAAGTAACACATTGATCGTAAATATAATTTTAAAAAGCGTAGGCTTTATACTGCATGTACATAAAGAAGAGACCTTAATAAAATCAAATGGTCTTCTAAAAAAAAAATGGTTCAAATGGCTCTGAGCACTATGGGACTTAACATCTGAGGTCATCAGTCACCTAGAACTTAGAACTACTTAAACCTAACTAACCTAACGACATCATACACATCCATGCCCGAGGCAGGATTCGAACCTGCGACCGTAGCAGTCGCGCGGTTCCAGGCTGAAGCGCCTAGAACCGCTCCGCCACCGCGGCCGGCAAATGGTCTTCTAAAATTGAATCTTTGTAGATCATTCCCAAGGTACAATGCAACCCAAGTATCCATCTGAACTGATATGGAAGATATATTACAGTGAAATCGAATGAATCTTTTTGAAACACCATGTATAATACACCGATCTCTGCATGGCTGGAAACATCGTTATAAGCCAAAAATGTAGCTGTAATGTGTCTTCAAATGGCTCGACTTTTTGTTGGTAGGTGCTACTGGATTTCAAACTTTCTGACATGTACATATGAAACTGGACGTATAAAATCTCCCGCTGATAAATATTTTGCGAGTTTTGCTATTGGTTAGAGGCTTGCTGAGGATCCCGCGCTATTGTGTTACAGCAATTTCGGCAGGCGCGCCTCCATATGTAAGGCAATCAGCTGGCATGCGTAATTCACGCTGTGTGCGGGAGAGCGAACACACAGTGGAGAAGAGCGGCTTTCGCCTCGGGTAGCGACCGTCTGAAATCCTATCGTAACGGCGATCATGCTTGATTTCGCAGCCACTGCGTCGCTAACAGCAGTGTGAAACGCACGGCTTCGGGTAGCATTCAGCACTCAAATCGAAAACGTGCGTATGTGTGTACGGAGACGCGTGTAGGATAGCGGGAGAAGGTACTAAGCCACGGTTATCTGCCTTTTCCCCCCTGAAATACGCCATATACTTGGGACAAGTTTTTCCATATGCACTGCTGGAAACATTCGTCTACTGAATTAATTGTATTGTCTTTGAAATTAGCCAGACACGTTACACGCGGTAACTCAAAACACGCTTTTTCCATATGCACTGCTGGAAACATTCGTCTACTGAATTAATTGTATTGTCTTTGAAATTAGCCAGACACGTTACACGCGGTAACTCATAACACGCTTTTGTGGTTGCGTCTTCATTTCTGCGAACCAGTGTTTAAAGCTGATTCTGGCAGTCAGCGACATCGTTATCCCACCCTCCGCCTGTTTGCTCACACGTTATTTTTTTCTAGTTTGCTTCAGTACTGAGCGATTCCCATTGCCGAGGTAAGAGGAGATTACGCCGGGTAATCGCATTACACACTTTCCATTACCAGATTAAACACATTCAGAGGTATTTTACCAGCGTTTTAGTGCACATTGCCGGATGACTTTCTCTCTTACGTACATCAGTGTTACGTTTGTTCAGGGCTAGAGAGCTAGCAAAAGGGTAACAGGACTTATCTTATATTCATGCAACATAATCGCAATCACCTCCCAAAATGGCGTCTCTGATTTCAGTCAGGCAAAGGCCATTATTAGTATGTCTAAACGCACGCTACATGTATTCAAGTCCGTCTTCACCTATAGTTATTACCCTATACAATTCCATGTTGTAACACGTGGTCTAGGGGTACTAATGAATACGTCATCGGTCCCGGGTTTGAAACCCGCCTCAACTTAAATTTTGATGAGGCCTAACACTCAGCATTTGGCACCCGATGACTTCTGGCAAAAGAAGCCACCCTTAGTCTGCCAACGGCCTTGCCAAAGAGGGCGGATGAGGGGACGCAGGTTTGAAGCACTTTTTTGTCCATGGGGTGGGAAACTGCCCCTTAAGGCAGAAGAATCTGCTATGAACAACGGCATGAGGATGCAGAAGGTAATGGAAACCACAGTATCCACAGGACATGTGCCCTTTAATTGAAAAAGTGTCATGATGACCTCTCCATGGCAAAAGATTCCGGAATAGTCCCTCATTTGGCTATCCGTGAGGGTATTACCAAGGGAGAGGTGACCAAGCAAAAAATACTGAATAATCAGCATCAACGAAAGGATAACGTTCTACGAGTCTGGGCGTGGGATGTGAATGTGGCAGGGAAGCTAGAAAAATTGAAAAGGGAAATACAAATGCTCAATCTAGATATAGTAGATTGAAGAGACAGAGAAAGTATGTGAGGATACTCAGAAAGTAATACACTTATATAAAAGCAGATGACAATCTAGTAGTCATGGGGGAATGGAATGCAGTTGTAGGGGAAGGAGTAGAAGAAAAGGGCACAGGAGAATATTGGCTTGAGACAAGGAATGAGAGAGGAGGAAGACTAATTGAGTTCTGTGGTAACAAATTTTAACTAGTAATAGCGAATACTCTGTTCAAGAATCGCAAGAGGAGGAGGTATACTTGGAACAGACTTCATGATAAAGGAAGATTTCAGTTAGGTTACATCATGGTCAAACAGAGATTCAAAAATCGGATAACGGACTGTAAGGTGTACTCAGGAGCAGATGTAGACTCAGATCACAATGAAGTAGTGATGAAGAGTAGGCTGAGATTCGTAAGTTCAAGAGATTAGTCAGAAAGGATCAATATGCAAGGAAGTGGGATACAGAAGTACTAGGGGATGACAAGAACCGCTTGAAGTTCTCTAAGGCTATAGATACAGCAGAAAGGAATAGCTCAGTAGACAGTACAGTTGAAGAGGAATGGACGCCATTATAAAGGGCAATCACAGAAGTTGGGAAGAAAAACATAGGTACAAAGAAGTTAACTGCGAAGAAACCATGGGTAACAGAAGAAATGCTTCACTTGATTGATGAAAGGAGGAAGCACAAAAATGTTCAGGGTAATTCAGGTACAGGTCGCTGAGGAATGAGACAAATAGGAAGTGCATGGAAGCTGAGACGAAATGGCTGCAAGGGTAATGAGAAAAAAACTAAAAAGAAATGATTGTCGGACAGACAGACTCAGCATACAGGAAAGTCGAAACAGCCTTCGGTGACATTGAAAGCAAAGCAGGTGACATTAAGAGTGCAACAGGAATTCCACTGTTAAATGCGGAAGAGAGCGGGGGGTGGGGGGGTGGGGGGGTAGGTGGAAAAAATAAACTGAAAGCCTCTGTGTGCGGGAAAGCAGAATTTAAGAGAGCTTTGCTAAACTTAAGATCAAATAAAGCAGAAGGGCTGTATAACGTTCCATCAGATTTTCTAAACTCTTTGGGGGAAGTGGGAACCAACCGACGATTCATGTTGGTGTGTAGAATCGTTGAGACTGGGGACATACCATCTGACTTTCGGAAAAATATCGTCGACACAATTCCGAAGACTGCAATAGCTGACAAGTGCGAGAATTATTGCGCAGCTTAACAGCTCATTCTTCGAAGTTGCTGACAAGAATAATAGGCAGAAAAATTGAAAAGAATATTGAGGATGTGCTAGATGACCGTCAATTTGGCTTTAGAAAAGGTATATGCGCCAGAAAGGCAATCCTGCCATTGCTGCTGATAATGGAAGCAAGACTAAAGAAAAATCGAGACACATTCTTTGGGTTTGTCGACTTGTAAAGAGATTTCGACAATGTAGAATGGTGGAAGATATTCGAAGTTTTGAGAGAAGTAGGGGTAAGCTATAGAGAGACAGGGGTAACGTACAATATGTAGAGTAGCTAAGAAGGAATAATAAGAGTGGACGACCAAGAACGAAGTGCTCGGCTTAAAAAGGGTCTAAGACAGGGTTGTAGTCTTCCCCCCCCCCCCCCTCCCCCCTTCTGTTCAACCTGTACATCGAAGAAGCGATGATGGAAATAAAAGAAGTTTTCAGGAGTGGAATTAAAACTCAAGGTGAAAGAATATCAGTGACACGATTCGCTAATGACACTGATATCCTAGTGAAAGTGAAGAAGAATCTAATGAGTACAGAATATGAATTGATATAAATCGAAAAAAGACGAACGTAATGAGAATTAGCATCAGGATTGATAGTCGTGAAGTAGATGAAATTAAGTAATCCTGCTAACTGGGCAGCAAAATAACCATGACTGACGGAGCAAGGAGAACATCAAAAGCAGACTGTACCGGCAAAATGGGTATTTCTGGCAACGAAAAGACTACTAGTATCAAACACAGGCTTTAATTTGAGGAAGAAATTTCTGCGAATGTACGTCTGGAGCACAGCATTGCATGGTAGTGAAACATGGACTGTGGGAAAACCAGAAAAGAAGAGAATCGAGGCATTTGATACGTGTGCTAGAGGCGAATGTTGAAACTTATGTAGACTGTTAAGGTATGATATGAGGGGGTTCTGTGCAGAATCGGAGAGGAAAGGATTATGTGGAAAACATTGACAATGAGAAGGGACAGGATGATAGGACATCTCTTAAGACATCAAGGAATAACTTCCACGACACTAGAGGGAGGTGTAGTGTGCAGAGATTAGAATACACTCCTGGAAATTGAAATAAGAACACCGTGAATTCATTGTCCCAGGAAGGGGAAACTTTATTGACACATTCCTGGGGTCAGATACATCACATGATCACACTGACAGAACCACAGGCACATAGACACAGGCAACAGGGCACGCACAATGTCGGCACTAGTACAGTGTATATCCACCTTTCGCAGCAATGCAGGCTGCTATTCTCCCATGGAGACGATCGTAGAGATGCTGGATGTAGTCCTGTGGAACGGCTTGCCATGCCATTTCCACCTGGCGCCTCAGTTGGACCAGCGTTCGTGCTGGACGTGCAGACCGCGTGAGACGACGCTTCATCCAGTCCCAAACATGCTCAATGGGGGACACATCCGGAGATCTTGCTGGCCAGGGTAGTTGACTTACACCTTCTAGAGCACGTTGGGTGGCACGGGATACATGCGGACGTGCATTGTCCTGTTGGAACAGCAAGTTCCCTTGCCGGTCTAGGAATGGTAGAACGATGGGTTCGATGACGGTTTGGATGTACCGTGCACTATTCAGTGTCCCCTCGACGATCACCAGTGGTGTACGGCCAGTGTAGGAGATCGCTCCCCACACCATGATGCCGGGTGTTGGCCCTGTGTGCCTCGGTCGTATGCAGTCCTGATTGTGGCGCTCACCTGCACGGCGCCAAACACGCATACGACCATCATTGGCACCAAGGCAGAAGCGACTCTCATCGCTGAAGACGACACGTCTCCATTCGTCCCTCCATTCACGCCTGTCGCGACACCAGTGGAGGCGGGCTGCACGATGTTGGGGCGTGAGCGGAAGACGGCCTAACGGTGTGCGGGACCGTAGCCCAGCTTCATGGAGACGGTAGCGAATGGTCCTCGCCGATACCCCAGGAGCAACAGTGTCCCTAATTTGCTGGGAAGTGGCGGTGCGGTCCCCTACGGCACTGCGTAGGATCCTACGGTCTTGGCGTGCATCCGTGCGTCGCTGCGGTCCGGTCCCAGGTCGACGGGCACGTGCACCTTCCGCCGACCACTGGCGACAACATCGATGTACTGTGGAGACCTCACGCCCCACGTGTTGAGCAATTCGGCGGTACATCCACCCGGCCTCCCGCATGCCCACTATACGCCCTCGCTCAAAGTCCGTCAACTGCACATACGGTTCACGTCCACGCTGTCGCGGCATGCTACCAGTGTTAAAGACTGCGATGGAGCTCCGTATGCCACGGCAAACTGGCTGACACTGGCGGCGGCGGTGAACAAATGCTGCGCAGATAGCGCCATTCGACGGCCAACACCGCGGTTCCTGGTGTGTCCGCTGTGCCGTGCGTGTGATCATTGCTTGTACAGCCCTCTCGCAGTGTCCGGAGCAAGTATGGTGGGTCTGACACACCGGTGTCAATGTGTTCTTTTTTCCATTTCCAGGAGTGTACATTCAGCAAATAGTTGATGACGTAAGTTTCAAGTGCTACGCTGAGATAAAGAGAGAGTTTGGCACACGAGAGGAAGTCGTGATCAGTCAGAAGACTGATGTCAAAAAAAAAAAAAAAAAAATCACGGAGGCTAATCTCTGACGCCTTATGACAACGGCCCATCAACCTGGCCCTTCTTTTTGTCGGTGTTTTCCTTACATTCATTTTTTCGCCGCTGAAGAGAACCTCATACTTCCTTATCTTATCAGTCTACTTCAGTTTCAGCACTATTCTGAAGCACAATATCCCAAACAAATCGATTGTCTTCTGTTCCCGTTTTCCCACTGTCCATAATTCACTACCATACAATGGGGTGCTCCAGACATACATTCTCAGAATTACTTCCTCAAATTGAAGCCCATGTTTGACACCACTAGACTTCTCGTCGCCAGAAATGCCCACTTTGCTTCTGCTAGTCTGCTTTTTATGTCCTCCGTGCTTCGTCCGTCATGGTTCATTCTGCTTCCAAGTCAATAGAATTTCTAAACTTCTTTTACTTCCTGATCCCCAGTTTTTCCGTTAAATTTATTGCTATTCTCATTACTGCTGCTTCTCATTACTTTTGTCTTTCTCCGGTTTTCCTTCAATTCATATTCTGTACTCATCAGACTGTTCATGCTATTCAACATATCACGCAGTTCTTCATCAATTAGAATAGTAATGTCGTCACCGAATCTTACCAGAGACATCTTTCCACCGTGAACTTCAATCCCGTTCTTGAACCTTCTTTTACTTCTATCATGTATTTATTGAACATTGGGGCTGAAAGACTCAATTCCTGTCCCACACCTTTTTTAATTGGAGCCGTTCATTCTTGATCTTCCAGTCTTATTGTTCTCTCTCTGTTCTTGTGCATATTGTATAACAAGCCGTCTCTCTCTGCAGCTTATTCCTGTTTTTCTCGAAGTTGCAAACATCTTTCGCCAATTCATTTTCCTGAATGCTTTTTCTAGATCGACAAATCCTGTCAGCGTATCTTAAATTGCAAAACGTTGTCAGGAGCAGATGTGGACTCAAACAAAATTTTAAGGTTACGAACTGCTAGTCAGAACAAAGGAAATTACTTAAAGTTAGGAAATTTTGTTGAAGGAATCAGTAGTTGTTGAGATATTCAAAGAAGCCTGTAGGCAAATGTTAACTGGAAAGCTGGTAAGGTGCACAACGTAACAAGTATAGATGTCTTTGAGGGGGGGAAATCGTGAAGGCGGTGGAGGATGAAGTAGCCAAAAGACAAGGCCCACAAAAATCCCAAAATCCTGATGACGCAAGAGGTGTTTAATCAAAAAGTAGTTAATCAAGAAAGCAAAAGTTGAATGTGGATGATGATGAAATGTGACTGACAGGAAATGCAAAATGGCAAAACAGGTATGGCTAAGGAAAATGTAAAGTCGTTGAATTACGATTGACTATGCTACCAACGGCTAAATTACTAGGAGCAGCTGTATGAATATCAACATAAAAAGTGTGATATCCAATATTAATAAAAGGAAGTATGGCGGGATGGTGGAGGGAGTATACAGAAGCGTAATACGTAAGAAATATATTTGAATAATAGTTTGCAAAGCGATGAGGATGTAGATGAAGGTTGGATGCGAGAACAATGTGAGAACTCAGGAAACCTGAAAACAAGTTTCTTAATTCGTTGACGATCCATCAGAACTATCGAGATGTTGGGGAGACCTTACTATGACAGAAATATTCCACCTGGTACGCAAGATATTTGAGACAGGGGTAGCATTCTCAGGCATCAAGAAGAATGTAGTAAGTCCAGTTTTAAATAAGGCAGGTGCTAAGAGGGCTGAATATTACAGAACCATCAGTTTCATAAGTCATAGTTTAAGAATACTGGCATGAGTTACTCATCATATGGCTGATAGAAGCCACACTCAACGAAAACTATTGTTAAACTTGCGTTACAAGTAGGCTGCATTGTATTATTTTATTAGACTAAAGTCGAGCAGTATTTACAGCTTTTGTCAATATCGACTGGAATATAATAACCGACATTCGTACGACACTAGAGATAAAAAGACAAGCAGAGTAGGGTTATGTACTACTTTTACAGAAGCCTTACTGCACTTACAAGAGGCGAAGGGCGTAATAGGGAGACAGTAGTAGAAAATGGAGTGAAGTAAAGTTGCAGCCTCAACCATATGTTATTTAATCTGTGATTTTAATCAAGCAGGAAATTATGGTTCACGCATAGTGAATAAAAAGTTCAATGATTAACGATAACACCCTAGTTCTGTCATAGTAAAGGAGATTGAAGAATAATTGAACGGTGTGTATAGTGTCTTGAGACAAGAATATATAATGAACACCGACAAAAATAAAACGACGTTAATGGAGCGTAGCTTAATCAAAATTGAGCAAATTTCTTCCAAGTAAATATAAATTTCTGTTATTGGTCATACGGTCAGGTCATTAACAAACGAACCATGGCTCATGGTAATATTGCTTTCAGGACAGAATTTTGCGAAAAATTGATTCCCAGCCTATAGGAAATGGACTATAAAATCAATATTTTAATTCTTGCAGCTATGTTACAGACGTTAGGAGTGACATTACTGCTGCAATGAAATTATCTGGCGTATTTGGAGCGATCGCCAGAACGAAACTATTGAGACTACCGTGGCCACTTCTTGATAAACTGCTTGCTGGGTTCTGTCTAAGTTCTTCTGCTGACGTTTGTTTCATGACTTTTCTGACGCTTCGCCAGCAAGAGTAGCAACCATTGTCAAAGCTTCATTCGCCATTGCTGGCGAAGCGTCAGAAAAATCATGAAACAAACGTTGGTCAAAGAATCCCTGACTGTAGTCACAGGCAGTTTATCACTTAAAATGTAGTTATTGTAGATTCATGGCACCAGAAGACATGAATAATGTCTTAGAAATATTGACATTAGAAAATAGGCTTGTAATTCGAATCTTGCGCCGTGTGACAAAGCTTGTAAAACATAATCCAAATGTGCGGTTCCCTGAGTAAGAAATACAATGTTTCATGCGCAGTTAAATCAATTAAAATAAATGTAGTTGAAAGAGTTATTGCGGAAAGCACCGAACAGAATAATAAGTTAAACAACGTTTTAATTATGGGAATTAAATGATTATCTGTAGCATCAACTCATTCTAACGTATGTTTATTTATATTCAAATTTAGCACTTATGAATCGCTGTAATGGCTCTGAGCACTATGGGATTTAACTTCTAAGGTCATCAGTCCCCTAGAACTTAGAACTACTTAAACCTAACTGACCTAAGGACATCACACACATCCATACCCGAAGCAGGTTTCAAACCTGCGACCGTAGCGGTCGCACGGTTCCAGACTGTAGCGCCTAGAACCGCTCGGCCACCCCGGCCAGCAATCGCTGCAATCTCCATTTTTGGTGTAAAGATATGGCACTGCAAAGCTAATGTCTATTTAAAGTATTTTGTTATTCAGTTTAGACATAATATCTACGAGTACTGTGTACTAGTGTGAAATATACTTAGTTATAGGAATGAAACAAATAATACGATAATTTAGATTACAGCTTTTACTTGTTCACTGTTCGGTTTCCTTTACGATTAATCCTGATCGTATTGATCGGAATTTACCTGTGGTCTTGAACTAGTGGATTTAATTAATGCAAAGAATTTAGCTTCTTGTTGCAGTAGTTACAAATGCTGTATCCGACTATGTTGCACTCATTCACGTGCTCATATCTCCGGTAACTTTTACTTCAAAGACTGGGGCAACTACACTTGGATGTTTGATGTACGAGTGTCTGTATACGTTTAAAAAAAATGATTTGTTCATGTATCCGGGATGTTTCGCGGGAATCTCTTTCTCAGAGTTATCGCATCATTGAAGAGCTGTCGCTTACTGTAAGTTTTTAGCTTCCAGTTTATTTTTCTGAAGAGTAGCATTTTAAGCGTATTGTCATATCGCTGGCTTGGTTGCGGAGTATCTTTGCGGGCAGCGCGTTTGCAGAGTCGAGCACGGGACACGGAACTGGTATGTTGTGTTAAGGGTAACTCTGCATGCATGAGCAATGTTAGTATTGAAGTTGAAATGTTGCTACAAGTGCTATTAGAGTAAAGTGATGATATATGGAAGCGAGGAGGACGGGTACCATAAGAAATCTGTGTATGTGTGGCGAGTGTAAGAACTTTGGTTCGATTACTCGGTTTTCGCATCATCGACAATCATCCGCGCTGTGTTCGGTTACGCGCACACTCGTCCAAGTAATATTCTAGACTGGTAATCATCTAGAAGTTGGCATCAAACTTATGACTTCGAATGTAAACAGTGCAACCTGTGATTTCATATCGTCTCAGAATATAGTTGTTCATACCAGGCGTAGAACAGTGTTGTGTCTAGACGTCGAGTGGCTCCCCTAAACCCGCTTGCATATTTCGGTAGATAATTTCAGACAAGCCAGCAGCAGTGTGGAGCAGAACAATACGAACGCTGCGGAATTATCACGTCCGTGTTGTGGACAGGGCGCACGGTCAAGAAACTGTCCAGAAGAAGAGAAACCAGTTTAAGGGTTCCCCACCCATTTGTACCACTGAGCGTGTTACACATTTTCTATGTGGTTGATCAGTCCATGTTTGGTCCCTTTACCACTAGGTGCCACATCAGGTGTGTGGTTCGATTTCCATCGTGACTAGCGATCAACCTCGGCTTCTCACAGGAAGCACAATCTGCAGTCTGATAACTAATAAGCTAATCAGAGCTCCCAAATGAATCCGTCAATCAGTGAAAACCATGTAAAAATTCTGAGACTAGTTCCTGAGATTAACCTTAATGTACAGGCAGTAAGACGCAGCGGCTTAAAATTACAGTGCGTGTAGTAGATACGTACAGACTTACAGATTCTGGTCGAACTTCTCTGATGTCTGGAATTGTGGCAGCCATATAGTTTACGGCTTTTGTCACTAGATAAGGCCTCC
Source organism: Schistocerca americana (assembly GCF_021461395.2). Lineage (NCBI taxonomy): Eukaryota > Metazoa > Arthropoda > Insecta > Orthoptera > Acrididae > Schistocerca > Schistocerca americana. The sequence goes on along the minus strand of NC_060120.1, from coordinate 138,371,665 downwards.
TCTGTGACCGACCAGTTCGTAGTTCCCATCTTAGTCATGAAATGTCACTCAAAATGTCAGTTAAACATGGAACAGATGACAATACATATTTAAACACTTACCATTACTATAATTATAAATTATATACCGACCCTTCCTTGTGAATCAATCCATCTATTAGTGAAAATCTTATCAAAATCCCTACAGTAGTTCCTGAGATTATCCTTCAACACGGAGACAAAAAAACACGACGGGGGCTTTATAGTATGTATAGACGTTTCAGAAACGTTGGAAGGTGGTCATTTTAGTTCTCTTCATGCATCGAACAGCTGCGCTATACGTAAATCACTTGTTAATCGACAGACGGTCAATCAATGGTTATCCCTGTTCACAAGAGCGGTTCGTCTTTTTCAAACAGGTAAGTGCGGGGATCTTTTACCTAAGGGCACCCCATAGCCCGGGCCAAGAAAGGAGGGGGAAAGGTTGCCACACTCCTCCCTAAGCTCTCAGTGAAAGGGTGAAATATAGTGTAGCCAAGTGTTTTTCTGTAGACAAAAGGTCGACATTAAGCAGGTCTCTAACGCGTTCGGAACTGGACTTTTGATATGGCTACTTACAAGTCGCCATTCGTCTCACAATATATGAAACGCACTCTCGTCTCGCCTTTCAACATGGTCAAGTCGGAGTAGAAGTATTCAGACATTTAACTTGCGTATTTGATACGGGCATATTCGACAAGCAGCCCTTAGCATAATGGTGAGAATTCACTAAGTTTCGAGCATTCCAGTTCATCCATATGATTGGGAGACATGATAGCAGTGAAGATAAGCAAAGGATTTGCTCTTCCCGTGCGTAACAGTGGTTCTTTGTTTTTGTTTTCGTTTGCTGGAGAACACATTTTGATTGGTACCAGTCTCTGAGTTAACCATAAGTAAAGTCATGTAACTTACCAGCAGATTCTCTCACTCAGAAGCATATAATATTAGTAAACAGTTTGGAAGGTTATTTTATTCATTTTTGTATCATGATGGTCGGAAGAGATGTTAAAAGTTTGGAACTGGACTTTTGTTATGGCTAATAAACTTGATGTTTATTAGTAGCCATGACGGCTAAATTGTATATGACACCTGTTCATGCACATGCACATTATCTCACACTTCCCTTTGTTAGCAAATTATACAATGTGTGCCTTTGCTCCACGTTTGAATATTTAATCTATATTTCATGCAAAAAGTCCTCTATTCACTGGACCAGAGTTTCACTCAGGAGGTACGCCACTCATGCTCGCACTGCCGGAATTTTGTTTCCGAAAGAAATTATAGCAATCCAGGTCAGGCGGCGTTGATTAAAGACTTCAAATTACACGTCGACGGAGACGAGGCTAGCGGAAATCGTATATTTCATCACACAAGATGTCTAGTTCCAGGTTAACAGGTAGTTAAGTCAGCAGTATACAAAGACATTTCTCCGAGCACGAATCGAACCTTTAGGGGATGTTTTTAAAACACATGACGTCTTGTGATTTGTTCGCCATGTCTGAATTAATTTAGTAGGTCATATCGCGTTGCCATCGCGTCATGTTCACTGTCGGGGTCTGCATTTCAGGGCGTAAAACGTGTTTATAATGTTGCATGAACATTTAGGCATACTTCTGAAAGGTATGGCAGCTTACAACACAAAAGTTCATTGGCGGCTCTACAATAGGGTGACCTAACAAGAAGTTTACCTAAGTGTATAACTTTAGTCGAATATAAATTTCAGTAAAGAATATCAGTCATTTCTGTCGACATGAACTTGTCACCAAATCACCGACTCGAAAACATGGCTGGGTTTCTTGGGCAATAAATTTTCTCTGAGAGTCACACCATACAGAAGAAAGTGAGAAAAGGGAAACATCAGATTGACACGGAACTTTCTCTACAGCATAGTTGTGGAGCCCTAGGATAGGCAGCAGGAAGATGACATGACTTGATCCATCAGATAAATTCAGGAAACTTCGATCGGAACAGTGTTGCCTGCGACGCGTTCATACGGGAAAATTGTGAGACATCGTAGACATATAATGTCGCAGATGCATCGTACACTGTCTAGAATAATGTATTTTTATCTTAAATCCGTAGTAACTTCCAACTCACTCGAGTGTGATTAGACTGGGGAACGTCAGTCAGTACACTGAATTACCTTTATCATACTCATCCTTTGGGACTCTCGACCGGCTACGGTCTTCATGTTTACATCTTCCCTTTGGTCAGCCAATTCTACAGAAACTCTAGACTTATTGCCTATCGACAGATTTTGGAAAACATCCATTTTCGTCAATTCTGTACGATATCTCCAATTTAGACTTTATTCTATTGTTTTCGACGTTACAGCTGTAACTGCTTAATATATACCATATATCTTCACTTCTATTGCTTTCCCTTTCTGACACGCCACCACTGATCAGAGCAATCGCATTTCGGCGGTTTCGACTCTTATTTTGTCCTTGTTAGTAAGAAGCCATGCTTCATCGACGCAAAAACTTTCTGGTACCGTCATTCTCTAGTGGAACTTCAGCATTGTTTCCTTCCTTACTTTCTGCCATAGCGTTCTACTTACTTCTCTAAAATTTTTCAGTTTTCATATCAACGTCAAGTTCAACGTAAGGTGTGAGTGTGCATCCAAGGTAGGATCACAAACTGTCATGGGTTCAGCGTTTTGCAACGAGTTTTAAAAATTGTTTTATTCCAATACTCTTTTTAAGAGCTAATTAGGTAGTAAAGGAAATTTTATGTTAGTGTAAATAAAATGAGAAATTTGATACAAGAAAAGATAGAGGACAATAAACGCAATGAGGGGTTGAAACAGATGGCACACAATTTGACACAAAGTGCACACAAACTCTCACCTGCTGGCAGCCGTTCGATGGAGTATGCGAGGTCTCTGGCGACGGTCCTGGCGTGCAGGACGTCCTCCTTGTGGACTCGGAAGCGGTGGTAAAGGTCAGTGATTACCGGTTGAGTGGCTTCCCTGAGCGAGAACACCCACGCCTCGTGGGTGGCCGCCCACTCAATGCCGCTCTCGTAAAGGTCGCGCACACTGTCGATGGGCGGCTCGTACCTACGGCATAGCAGCAGTGTGTACTGAGAGGATATACGGTGGCCACAGGCCCATAGTAATATGCGTTACCTCGTAAGCTTTATTAAATGATACAAGTAATATTTATTTAATATACCGTAGGAATATTTCATAAAATATCATACATTCACAATTATTTCTAATTGTTAATTTCTGTATTACGAGGCGTATTACAACACTAAGTTATGTTTGATCATAAAGTATAAGGTCGTGTAAAAAGGTTTCTATTGACAGTAATATTTTACTACAAATCTACTTTAATTTTCCACGTAGTCGTCATTCACACCTACACACTTTCTGTAACGCTGCACCAGCTTCTTCAACCCCTCTGCACCGAAGTCTGCCGCCTGGGAACTGAATCAACTGCTAACGGCAGGCTTGAGTTCATCGTCGTTTTGAAATCGTCAACCTAGTCATATTTTCAAATCCAAGAAGAGAAAACAGTCGCTTGGTGCAGGTTCGGGACTGTACGGAGGATGATAAAAACGATCCCAACAAAGTTCCTCTAACTTAATCTTGGTGTTGGTAGCGGTGTGAGGGCGTGCGTTGTCGTGTAGGAGGACCATGCCACACGACAGTTTTCCGCGACGTCGATTTTGGATCATTGTGATTGGTTTGCTTTCACAGCATACGTCAATTGCAATTGCTGACACACGGCCCATGAAATCACTCGAAAGGAAGGATCCTCGTCCCAAAAAACGGTAGCCATCATTTTTCGAGTCGAGAACTGAGATTGGCTGAACTTTTTTGGTTTTGGTGAACTTGAAAGGCGCCAGTGCATTGACTGTTGGTGTACGACATTTGCGTCTCGTCATCTGTAACAATGTGGGAAAACAAATCATCTGCAACTTGTCTATCGGGCTCCAAACACTGGTGTGTTTACGCATTCTTTGCTCTTTGTGCTGATCAGTGAGCATATTTGGAAACCACCTCGCGCATGGTTTGTGATATCCAACCTGTTCAGAGACAATTCTGTAAACTGAGGTTGGAACCACATTTTGGAATTCATTGGCCTGACCACTAACCGTCAATTGCCGATCACTTGGACCTTATTGGTTCACATTATCAACGATGTCGCCGGTCCAAATACTGGGCCTGCCACTCCACTGTCATCGTGAATATTTGTGCGACCATTTTGAAATTCTCGGCACCGTTTGGAACTTGTACGATACTGATTATTTCACGTCTACTCACTAGGCATAATTCACCGTGAATTTCAGCAGCTGAAGATTCTTCTGACCTTAGTTTTGGAATACGCCTCGTATTTTCAAATAATTTAATCCCAGGTTAAAGAGCAGAGGTTTGATAACTCCCAACCCCTCTTAATCCCCCCTCTGCCTTATGGCCAGAATTTCAGGTAAATGGAGAATAATTTTGTCCTTTGGTTAGATATGTGCGTTACTTTGGTACGGTGAGCACGGAGGAGAGTCCGCTGCCGTAGCTGGCGGTGACGAGCAGGTAGGCGATCAGCAGCCAGGACAGCACGTGGCGCGTGGGGCCCACGACACGTGTGTGGCGCCGCTCCACGTCCGGCGTCTGCAACACCAGCAGGCCCACCGACCGAAAGAAGCAGTCTTCTATTGTAGAGTACCTGCTGCCTGCAGCCGCGCGTACCGCGTCTTCCCCTGTAAAGTCGCTGTCACTAATCTCAGATTCCCCAGATGGCTAACAATCGCATTGCACGTCGTACGTAAAAAGACAACTGAAACGATATGGGCTGTTTTGTGCAGGGCGTGCACCACAGATATTTTAAGATGGTCATCTTTAAGAAACATCAATAGATATTGTTAAAACAACGCCTTATTCACCATCAGCTTCGATCGATCGATCACCAGCAGGTAACAGAATATTATTTACCTTGCCTTGTACGTACAGGTGTTAGAGTAGCATAAAAATAAAAATAAAGCAGTAAAGTTAAATTAAATAATTAAAATAAAACCCAAGACCGATTTGCTTCGTATTTCTTAACAAGTCATTATGAACGAATGCATGCAACCTGGTTCTAATTTTCATGTTACCTGATGATAATCGATAACTCGAAACTAATAATGGTTGAAGGATTGCAGTGATGAATCAAACATGTTATGGCCAATTGCTGAATAGCTTGTTTGTCCGTCTTATGCACGAAATACACCATTATCAGGCATGCGACAGTTTGTTGGTAGGTTTGTGGAGGTATGTCGCATTAGATGTCTACGCACAGGTAATGCAATTCGCGTAAATAACGGGTCGCTCATTTGCGTACGCGGCGATGGCGCCCGATACAGACCCAGATGGGTTCCATAGGATTTGCATCAGGAGAATTTGGTGACTGAGACATCAACGTGAGTTCACTATAGTGCTCCTCAAACCACTGCAGTACGATTATGACTCCGAGACACGCATTATTATACTGCTGAAAGATGACACCGTCATTAGGGAAGACACAAAGCGTGAACGGATGTAGGCGGTTCGCAGCTGTAAGCGTGTCTTCGATTACTACCACAGGTCGCATGAAAGCGCAGGAAAATAATGCTCCCGCCAGCCTGCGTCCGTGGCGCGCTGCATGTTTCGAGCCGCCGTTCACCTCGATGATGACGTTTGTGGAGACACCCATCAACCTAGTGTAGCAGAAACGTGATTCCCCCGAAGAGCCCACACTTTTCTATTGATTGACGTTCGACTGCCGATGATCCAGTGCCGGCTGCAATCGTAATTGTTGATGTCGTTGGATCAACGGCTGAACACGTATGGGTAGTATCCTGCGGAGCTCCATGTTCAAGAATGTGCTATGAACTGTGTGCTCCGAAACACTTGTGCGTGTACGAACAGCGTGCTCTTTCAACGCCCGCATCTCGTGGTCGTGCGGTAGCGTTCTCGCTTCCCACGCCCGGGTTCCCGGGTTCGATTCCCGGCGGGGTCAGGGATTTTCTCTGCCTCGTGATGGCTGGGTGTTGTGTGCTGTCCTTAGGTTAGTTAGGTTTAAGTAGTTCTAAGTTCTAGGGGACTTATGACCACAGCAGTTGAGTCCCATAGTGCTCAGAGCCATTTGAACCATTTTTTTGCTCTTTCAACAGTGATACCACAGATCACCAACTGTCCCTCTTTACAAAGCAGATAAGCCTCCGAACCCCACGTTATGTGAAGTATCGTGGGCGTTCAACCATTTAGTGCCAAGTGGTAGTCCACTGTCCTTCTACCTCCTTCTATGTATGCTCCCGACAGTACCATATGACCATTCGACCAGCAGAGCCATTTTCTAGTTACTGGTTCACAGGATCTGCGTAATAGTAATCTGTCCTTTGTCAGAGTCGCTTATCTCGAGGAATTTCCCCATTTGCATATCTTCGCTGAGGTGATACCCCGTGCGTCTCTGCTCCGCTTCCATACTTCTGTTACCGCATCACGAGCCCGCAACGCCACCAAGCCACATCCACCGTCGCGGTGGGAAGTAGTTATAATGTTTAAGCTTATCATCGTATTTCATCAGCAGCTCTTGTTGGCTATCTCCACATCAAATACGCTGACTTAGAGAATAAGACAAGTTACACAGAGGTATAATGGCGCGGCCAGTCTCTGCGTGAATGAATTTCCACTCTGCTGCGGAATCTGGGCTAAGTTGAAACTTCCTGCCAGATTAAAACACTGAGCCGGACCGCTACCCAACGGCTAAAAGCCCTGCTGTCTGAGCCATCCGAACACAACTCACGACCCCCTCACTTACAGCTTTGTTTTTGGCAATAGCTCTTCTACTATCTTTCAGACCTCTCCTGCATAGTTGCTGGACTAGCTCTTCTACAAGAAGTGATGTTATAGGGAAATGTCTTATCCATCGCTGTGGGGAGAACTCACAGCGCTTCGATCCCCATTCGCATACTTGTTGTAAAATCTTCCAAGATCTTAGCGTATGACGAAACCACAACTCAAATGCAGTTTCATTTGGCATTCAGGTATTAATTCTGATGTCTTTGGACACGAAATTGCAGATGAAGGGCTTCGCACAGTGTACATAGAAAAAAAATGGGTTTACAGGCAGAGTGTACGCAACATTGAGGATATTTATCATTTTGCTACAAGACGGGAGTAGAATTTTTGTGCGTCTTGAAACATGATGAATACCAGGCTAAGGTGTAGAGTAGATATTGTTCTATTGACGCATAGAAATAGCTAGTTTTAAATATCATACCGGACATATTTATCAGGCATATCATAGTGTTTACTAGCCTTTAGAAGAGACAGATAAAAGTACATCAAGGATAACAAAGCTTGCTGTAACACTCGTTATGTTTATTGTACATTATCTTTTATTGTCTACCAGCCGAAACGAATTATATGTCACTAAAGCGTTGTGGTCACAGTCTTACTAGCAACCTCTCACTGTGGAAATACCGCTATTTTTCGCCGCTTCTATTTTTTCCTGTAGCTACATTGGCTATTTGTTACGTTTTCATACTTTCTGTAAGGAGATGGTCGTAAATCTTTATACATAAAAGGAAATATCTTGACTGACTGACCCATCATCGCTCAGCCCAAAACGCCACGGATAGAAACTTAAAATCTGGAGAGGACGTTGAGCTTATACTGTAGGTGTTGTTTACGGACGGATTTTTTTTATTCCATCCCTAATGGCGTTAGATTGGGGACGAAAGGCTTTCTTGAAAATACGTCTCTATTAAGGAAGTTTTGACGCTACAACTACAAAAATTAGTATTTAGTTTTTCGATGAGAAATGGAGAAAAACTTGTTTCAGTACCTTTGGAATTTTAATCGCTATGAGGGTGAAACAGGGGGTGGAAAAATGTTTTTTAAACAAATATTATTAAACTACCACTAAGACATTTTTAAAGCTACACAATGAAAATGATATTTCACTTCCCGATCACAAATACAAAAAATAGTATTTCAGTGTTTTCGATATTCAACCTCTAAAGGGATGGAAAAGGGGTTGAAAATTTTTCAGAAAATGTTTCGTTATGAAACCATTTTTAAAACTAAATTAAAGAAATTTTGCTTTTGGCTTCTGTTTTGAAAATAAAAAACCTAATTGTTACAGTGTACAGTGTTTTTTGGATATTCGACCCCCAAGGGGTTAAAATAGGGGGCGAGAGGTTTTATGGAAGTGATTCATTACAAAACGGTTTTCGAGACAAAATCTCAGAAAATTTGTATTTAGTTTCTTGATTAGAAATAAAAAGAAATGTATTTCAGTGTCTTTTGGATATTCAGCCCTTAAGGGGGAGGAATAGAGGATGAAAATTTTAATGAAAATACTTCATTATGCAACAACGTATTTAATGCTATGATCATTAGTATTTGACTTACAAATAAATTTGGGTAGAGGATGAAAGTTGTAATGGAAATTAAGAGAGAGACCTCTTGTCTCCAGCTATCAAAATCGCTTTTTCGTCAGAGGTGCGTTCGGAAACGACTATGCTTCTATGACCTTAATTAGCATTTAAAGTTAGAAGATGTTACAATTTCTAAATAACATAAAAATTCTATTAACAAGAAAACCATGCAGCCAATATAGTCTACGCGAAGGAGGCAGCGGGCGCTAAACTAGTACTGTACACAAAAACGCAACAAGCCAACTGCACATCTGGAACGGAATGCGTCCACGTAACGAACAATTGTGAAAGCTTTTTCTGGGTCGTGATTCAGAAGCGTAAGCAGTTTACGAAACCTTGTCTCTCACGTGTTGCCCAATCAGGAACTCGTGCCACCTAGTATAATCATATCCGATCATTGTTTCATCATCTGAAAATACTCGAAGTGCGATTCCCTCCCCTCTCTATGATTTTAGCCCTGCAGTCTTGGATATTCCTCATTCTTGTAATCTACAGGAATTGCCTTACCTGTATGTGGAGACCTGGTGCCAACTACATCTGGCTTAGTGTATAATCTGCAACGATTTAATGTTACACCTCTCTGCCAAAGTACAACTAATTTTGTTACGTAACGGACAATTTTGCCCACAGACAGTAGCCTGTTGTGTACTATTTGGTTTATTATGAATGTGTTGTGACAGATTAATATATGTTCATAACATTCTCAACTGTCATTCTGGAAAAGATTCGTTTTTCGGTACATAGATACATCACGTGGAACGTTGGCAAACAGTCATTATTTCAAATTATTTGACTGTGGATACTTGGGGAAGACAAAGTTATTTCTCTAAAAAGAAATTCACGTTTCTTTAGTTACTAACTGTAGTTGCAACTTTTTCATAAATAACACAATTATCCAGGTAAATACGTAAACCATTCATACACTACGCATTTCACCGTCACCGACTGGTGTAAAAATATGTAAAATAGGCGTGTCTGGATGAGTGAAGAACATCCAATTGTAAAATGTAAACTTTCACGGCCGACCGGAACTGTCACAATTAATAAAATATTCCGTGGTATTACGCTGTGGTCTAAGGGATCTCACTTCAGTTAGGTGAAATCCGTTAGACCACGGCATAATAGCCCGGAATATTATATTAATTGAAAAATATCTGTGAAGTAGTAAGCCCTTTAACGTTACAAAAACTTATGTTGTATGACGACAAATTGTATTTAACGTAAGCTTCTAGCTGATTGTTTTTGGATTTCCAGTTAAACCAGTAATCATTAAAAATTAGTGTCTGATGCCGAGAGTAAGTTCATTTTGGATGTGTTTGTGACACACAACTCTCACAACACATTCCCCGATGAGGACAAAATGGTTATTAAACAGACATATAGACTACTAAATAGAGAGTGATGAGGCGGTGGTAGGAGAGAAAAAAATATCATCTATAGAATGACTTTATCTATGATAAACATTACACACCTGGGCTAGTTCAATAGCAAATAATTTGGAACGCTACACCCCTCGCATGAGCTAATACTTTAATAATCACAGTGTAATTTTACTGTGTGAAGTTGTTAAATTTCATTTTTTAAATCGCGTAGCAAGGTGCTGATATTTTGACCTTTGCATTTGATACGTTATTAGACGCTTTCATGCGTATGATATATATATATATATATATATATATATATATATATATATATATATATATTATTTCGATATTCGATATAACTAATTAACGCTAATACCCCTTGTGCACTCGTGCGCACCGATGTCCGCACTGTATAAGCTGTAATCCACTCACCGATGGCTTTTGTCCACCAGCGGTACATCATTCGACATTTAATGAAAGTCAAAGAAACAGCTATAGGATGAAAACAGAGTTATTTTTCTCTTGGGAACTCCGATATCTTCGGAAAAATGGGGAATATTTTAAGATAATATTTACGTAATTTTATGAGTGATGTTCTCGCTGTGCAGGAAATAGACCAAAGCAAAAAAATAGCCATCTTCATCAAATAACAAAGCGATTTAAGCTGTTACACAGTGCGACAAATCACAGAAAACAGGAGGCGAGAATGAATATTCACTCTGAAGCGGAATCTGCTCCTGATTTGAAACTCCCGAGTAGATTAAAGTCCTATGCCGTACCCGGACTCGAATCTTGGACCTTTGTCTCTTGCGGACAAGTGTTCTACCGACAAAACTGCGGCAGCAGGACTCAAGACTAACCCTCGCAGTAATCACAGCTATCATCTGTGACAGCCTGCAAGTGAGACAGCTAAAATGAACAACTTCCCCTTTTGTTAATATAAAGTTGCACCACCTCTCATGACAATATGGCTACGAGTGATAGCTACATTGTTGCTGGTTTTGTTGTTGAAGAAAGCTTGTGATGGGAGCCTGGAACTTGAAACGTTTGGAATGAAAGAAACAGAGTGCATAGCTGGTCACAATAACAGCCGAAAAGTATCTCGAAAATCTAAAACCAAAGAATTCTGACGATGTGAGGAAGGGCTTCTGCCGAAAAATTTCTGGCCTACGACACTGCTGCCCGTAAATGCAGCCCCGCTTCTTACTCATCACGTTAATAAAGTAGTAGAAAAGAAGTCTCTTAGAAAACCATACGTGTTTCGCCACTATTCCACCACCAATAATTAGTCCATTTTTGACGTAATACCAAATCGTCTCATTTCTACATACGTTTCCCTTACAAAATTACCTTCGAACCTTGTAAGTTGCAAGGGGATTCATCTACAGCAAATGAAATACACCGACAGAGATGGAAATTATTACATAAATCATCAGCCCGAAATGTAACAAATTTTGTGGCAATGTTCATTACATAATGGATATTTATGGTTATACTTTCAATATGTTCCTTTATTCGCTGATTCTCTGGAGAACCTTCTCATTTCTTATTTCATCAGTCAACCAAATTTTCAGCGTTCTGTGTAACACCACGTTTCTAACTCTTCGATTCTCTTCTGTTCCAATTGTACCACTATCCATGATTCATTGCCGTACAGTGCTGTGCTTCAAATGTGCATTCTAGAAATTTCGTCCTCAAATTAAGGCCTATGTTTGATACCAGTACACTTCTTTGGTCTGTGTTAGCCTTTTTACGTGCTCCTTGCTTCGTCCGACTCGGTTTATTTTGCTGCCAAGGTAGCACAGTTCCTTCACTTAGTCTATGACGAGCGCTAATTCTGATGATAATTTTTTCGCCATTCTATTTCTGCTGCTTCTCATTACATTTTTTCCTTTCCTGGATTCCTCACAATCCATATTCCGTACCCATTATACTATTCATTCTGCTCAGCAGATCCTGTAATTCTAGTTAACTTTCACTAAAAGTAGCTATGTCGTCATCAAATCTCATGACTGACAACCATCCAACATGAATTTTAATCTCACTCTTGAAACTTTCCTTTACTTCCGTCATTACTCCTGCGTTGTATAGATTGTTCAGTAGGGCGGAAAGACTGTATCCCTGTCTTACACCCATTTTAATCCTTGGTTTTCCAGTCTTATTGTTCCCTCTTGGTTCTTGCACGAGCTGTACATCACGCGTCTTTCCCTGTAGATCATTTCTATTTTTATCAGAATTTGGAAGATCTTGCAGAATTTTACGTTGTCGAACGCTTTTTACAGGCAGACAAATCCAAGAAATGTGTTTTAATTTTTCTTCAGTCTAGCCTTCATCATCACTGAAAATGTTAGAACTGGCTCTCTGGTCCCGTTACCTTTCCTAAAGTCACTCTGACAGTCATCTAACAGATCCTCAGTTTTCTTTTCCATTCTTCTATATATTGATCCTGTCGGCAGCTTGGATGCAGGAGCTTTTAAGTTGATTGTGTGATTGTTCTCGCCAGTAACTACACTTGGTGTTCTCGGAATTGTGTGGATGATATTTTACCGAAAGTATGATGAGACATCGCCAGTTTCATAGATTCAATACACCAACTTGAATAGTCGTTTGGTTGCCACGTACTCCAATGGCTTTAGAAATTCCGATGAAATGTTATCCATCACATCAGCCTTATTTGATTCTAGAGGTCTTATAAATTGTGACTCATATTTGATCGCCTATGTCTTCCACATTGACTTCAATTTCTTCTTTTATCAAGTTATCAGAAATGTTCTACCGCTCACAGAGGCCTTCAATGTACTCTTTGGCTCCCTCACCTGCGTTTAACCGTGGAATTCCCTTTGCACGCTTAATGTAACCACGTTTTTTTCCACTGAAGGTTGTTTTGACTTTTCTATAAGCTTACTCAGTTTGTAATGTATATGTCCCTGTCTCTTTAGTTTGTCAACGTATTTAATTGCAGCTTTCGGATCGTGATTTGATGCCTTTACTGAGAGAACGAATTTTGTCACGAAGTAAGCCAGGACATGTGCCTAATAAGAATACGAGTTGTTCAGTTAAGGAAAATGAAAAATATCACTTTGAAATAATAACAGAACCAGTCAAATTACTTTGTTTTATTGTCTGTTTAGCACGTAGCACACTTCCCTAACAATGACTAAACTCATGCAGTCTTGTGTTAAGAGATAAACTCCTGTCACATTTGTACTTAAGTAGCCAGTACTACGTCGCGTTTTCACGGTAATTAAATAAGTAATCACCGAACTTGGAAGCATTTTCATTCAAGTTCTACCATTAATATATTCCTCCACGAAAGTCGCAGATTAACAAACACGATACTGGTTTAACTATAAATCTCAAAACCAAACCCGCGCGCCCTTCTGCCAAATAACTGAATTACTCAAACACTTTTGTCCAACAAACCAACTCTTAATTATACAATCTAGCTATTTCTTTATACTACGTATGTATCCGTGACGTGGCTGCATGCCACCGCTCTTTGCTAAAGCTCAACAACGATCCTGTCCGCACTAATTAGCGCGAAACCAGTATCTCAGGGTCATTGTTGACGTTACACAAGAAGACAATGCTTCATCCAGAGAAAAGTCGAGGTCAAGTCGAAAATTCCACAAGCCAGTGCTAAGTAAAATGTACAATATCGCTACACCATTACATCCAAGATAGCAGTACTCCTCGGAACTCCTCCCAAAGATCGTTTCTTATTAGATTTCTTCTCATCTTTCCTACAGCCATTGCTTCTTACCTGTTCTACATTCCCTCTTCATTTCATTCCTAAGGGATTTGTTTTCCTGTATTCGCATCTTTCCCTGAACATTTTTGTACATCGTTCCTTCGTTGATCAATTGAAGGTCCACTAATTCGAGACCCTGTGTTTAGAGGTTCCGTGTAATTCGAACCGGTCTTAAGACAATTAAAATTTTACATTAAACTAGAGTAAAAACACTTTTCATAAGTTGTAAGTTGTCCGCATCTAAGTTTTACCCACTTTCGAATGTGTTACATTCTAAATTTCCTTTCAATTTTCCATGTACAACACAGGTGTTGTCCCACGGGTTTCCGTTCATAATGCACAGAAATAACCTTGGCCTCAGACTGTTAATGCATTTGTATTGTTGATGGACAGGTACTGTCAGATTTCGGGGACTGTGCTTGATCAGCCTTTGTCGACCCTTCACTAACTGGAACCGCCTGACATACAGTCGTACAGTGCATACCTCCATTACTGTTACCCCTACTGTTGTGCCTATTCAGAAACTGTGGACATTAAATTACAGTACACCTAAGTAACAACACAGTACACATTTTACCACATTGGCAGATCATTGTTATATGTACTGTAGTTGGTTGTGTGGTTACATCCGTAATGTAGTGAGCCCACCTGTGTCGCGGTATTTTTAAAGTGTTATATGTATGTACAGCATACTGGATATCTCCAACTGTGTGTTTATTAATGTTTTAATTCGCAAATTACAATGAGTGGTAGAGGCAAGAGAAAGTTTGTGACGCTGAATGTGAAACTGGATGCTTTGAAAAGACAAGACAAAGGGGAAACTTAAAAAAAACTTGTTGCTGAGTCGTCACTTGAACAGAAGTCAGTAAAGATTTGAGTAAGAAAAAACGAATAAAGCTTTGTTCGTTTGGTTTACTCAACAAAGACAAAAAGCGAATCTAATTTTAGGGCCTACTCGGCAAGAATAAGTTGTATTAATTACCGATGAGTTAAAGGAAGTTGAGGACGATTTTACTGCAAGGAAAGCATTACTCCTCATCAGCTGTATAACTACGATGGAAGAGATCTAAATTATAATACGCTTCCATCTAAGACTCTAGCCTCAAAAGGAGAAAAGGCTCTCCTGGCGTACAAAAAACATGAAGAGATCTTGCTACATCGAACGCTAATGGAAACAATAAACTGAAGCTGGTGGTAATAGGGAAGTCTGCTAAGCCTAGACTTCTAAAAAATATCACTGGTTCTGCACTGCCTGTTACGTATGTCCACCAAAAATCTGCTTGGATGTTTCTAAAAAGTGGTTCTTCGAAGATTTTGTTCCAGAGACCAAAAGATACCGAAGGAAAAAGTGCTTGCTTTTGAAAGCAATCTTAAGGCTTGACAAGGCTGGTTCACAGCTTGGTGAGGAAGATTTACAATGTGACAGTATTTGCCTATTATTCTTACCCCTAACGTATCGACTACCATACAGGCTATGGACCGAGGCGTTTTACAGTAATAAAAAAAAGGTATTGTTTTCGTTTGATTCAAATGATTCTACAAACAAATGAAGGTGAAGGAACCACCAAGAGTTTCTAAAACAAATCTTCAGTAAAAGATATAGTTCGCTGGATAGTCGATTCACGGTCTGAAACAAAAAGCGGAGACATTAAAAAAGTCTTAGAAACAGATTTTAAGCAATAAAAGGGATACCTACAGTACAGATAAAGATGACATACCACTGGAAGAACTGATGAAAAAGCTTGCTGGATGTGAAAATACGAATGCTAGTGATGTTTCAGAGTGGATGAACAGCTATGAACAGTTTGAAGTGACCGATCTTACAACTGTTGAAATGGTTAGTGAACCCGCTGAGCCGGCCGGGGTGGCCGAGCGGTTCCAGGCGCTTCAGTCTGGAACCGTGCGACCGCTACGGTCGCAGGTTCGAATCCTGCCTCGGGCATGGCTGTGTGTGATGTCCTTAGGTTGGTTATGTGTAAGTAGTCCTAAGTTCTAGGGGACTGATGACCTCAGAAGTTAAGTCCCATAGTACTCAGAGCCATGTTTTGAACCCGATGAAGACTCATAACGAGGATCTGCCTGAAGAAATTGTACCAGTGATCACTCGCACCGAGGATTTCGCAGCGTTAGATGTGGCATAGCCTTATATCTAGCAACAAACGAAAGCTACTCCAACGGGCAAAGTGCTTTTTAGAAGACGGCACGACATTGCTGCTAAAAATCGAGGTTCTATTTTAAACCAGAGGATTATGGACAAATTCTTTAAAATGTAACTTATATTTTTGCCACTTGGATATGTGTGTGCCATATATGTACATATAACACAGGTGTGTACTATAGTGTTTTTTTATTTATGATTTTAGTAATATTGTGTTCATTAATAATTTATTCATGATTTACCGATCGGTTTAGTGATATTTCCGAATTATCTGAGATTTTCGTAATTCGAGGTAGCCTCGGACCAAATTAGTTCGAATTACTGGGGCTATACTGTATTTCTCTTGCTATACATGGTTTCTTCGCAGATACCTTCCTTGTACCTAAGTTTATCATTCCTACATCTGTGATTGCCCCATCAGAGATTACACTCCTCCTCAACCGAAGTGCCTACTCTGGTGTTTCTTGTCGCAGTGTCCACATCTTTAGCGCGTCTCGTCAGTTGTCAGTACTTCAGTGTTCCACTTCCTTCCGCGCTGATTCTTCCAGACGATTCTCTGAACCTTCTCTCTACTCTTCATCATTAGTAAATTATGATCAGAGTCAAACATCTGCACCTGAGTACGCCTTACAGTCCCATATCTGATTTCGGAGTCTCTGTCTCATCATCGTGTAATCCGGCTGGAACCTTTCCTGTGTTCGGGTCTGTTCCAGTTAAACTTTCTCCTCTAATGAGTCTTGAACAAAGCTTTCTCTATTACCATTTGAAATTTATTGCAGAAATTGTTAATCTTCCTCCTATCTCGTTTTTACCGCCATTTCCAAATTCTCCCGTAATCCTTTCTCCTATTCGTTCCCCTGTAACCGCGTTCCTACCGGCTATGATTATTAGATTTTTATCCCTCGTTCAGTATCCTCATATACTTTTTCTATCTCTTAATCTTCTGCTTGTATGTTGTCATGCACACCTGAATTATCGTTGGTTTGCTGCCGAATCTGGTGAGATGAATACTATCACTTAACTGTTGCCAGTAGCTCACTCTCTGTCCTACAGGTCGGACTGATGGAAGACATCGAAGCAGATCGGCGGCGGGCTGCTAGATTTGTTACCGGTGGGTTCGAACAACGCGTAAATGTTACGGAGATGTTTCGGGAACTCAAATGGGATTCCCTGGAGTGAAGGCGACGTTCTTTTCGAGGAACGCTATTGAGAAAATTTAGAGAACCGGCATTTGAAACTGACTGCCGAACGATTCTACTGCCGCCAACATGCAATTCGTATAAGCATCACGCAGATAAGATACGAGAAATTAGTCTCAGATGGAGGCATATAGATAGTGGTTTCTCCTGCCCTATTTGCGAGTGAAACAGGGAGGATGGTACATAGTACTCTTCGCCACAGAACGTACAGTGGCTTGCCGAGTATCTATAAAAGTGTAAATGTAGACGTTCCCATTCATGACGAATCCAACGCCAATCATGCCATTTTTAATGCTTTTGATATAACCCAATATCCATCTGATGAGAAATTCTTTTCTTCTTTCCGTTTCACTTCACTGACCGCCACTACATCTAGAGAAAGCCTTTTCAGATTTTGCTAGTTTCTCTACATTTCATCCTCGGACTCGATGAATGTTATCTCGTTGTTGGTTGGCCCGTCTTTTTCTCATGGTCACCACCCTCTTCGCAGTCCCCTCACGGAGTTCCGAGGGGGGAACTATTTTGCAGTCTTTTGCCAATTGAGAGATTATCATGACACTTTCTCAGTTAGAGGCCACGTGTCCTGTGGATACACATTATATAGCTTTAATTCAGCGGTGTCCATTGCCTTCAGCATCCTCATGCCGTAGGTCGTTGCTGACGCTTCCGCCTTTTAGGGGCAATTTCTCACCCGAGGGCAAGAGAGTGGCCTGAACCTCTGTCCGCTTCTCCTCGCTCTTTGACAAGTTTCTTGGCACAACAAGGATCACTTATTACGCCGGAAGCCCTCGGTCGCCATTTGCTGATGATTGATATTGTAGATTTAAGCAGTGAGTCAGTTCGAACTCTGGAATTTGGACGTTTTGATTAGTAGTCAAAAATCGTACCCCTAGACCGCGGGTCCATATTAAACATTGATTCTAAATTGTTTGAAGTTCATTTACTGGGTCCATATTAAATACTGATTCTATACTGTTTCAAGTTCATTTACTCTAAGATTTAGTTAAGTTGCTTAAACGCTATACCTTTGGGAAGAAAATAAAATTTGCGATAGAATTTTGTATTTTGTGGCTTACCCCTTACCGATCCCATCACCACGCGTTGCTATCATTTCACTAACTGATCACTGTCAACATCTACTCCTGGATTCGCTGCGGCATGGAATCAAGCAACCTCCGAATTTTATCCATCTTAAGCAGTTTCTTTGCATGCCAAAAATACTTGGTGCATCAGTTCGTAAAGATTTGTGGTTGGAAGCTTGTAGCAATGCGGTGTACGTCTCCCTATCGTATTCCAAAAGCGTCTATGAATGACAAACCACGCCACCGACAAGATGGTCACGAATCCGTTCGTACCTCAATGTGGTTTCAGCGTGAACTAAAGGGTGGGGTCTTGCTTTATCTAATTGGAATGCGCCACGTGGTATCCTCATTAGGGTTGGTAGGTAATATGTTTTACCTTTCTTGCTAACTCCCGGTGAGCATTCAGCCTCCTTTTAAGTTATCAAATGAGACCTCTATTCAAATACGAGGCCTGTTTAGAAAGTAAGCGTACGAGATTTTTACACTTTCTTTCAGAAAACGTGTCTTTGCAAGATAGTACAGGATATTGTCCATACCCTTGTTGACTTCCCACATAATCGCCTGCCCGTTCAATGCATATAGTAGGCCGTGGCACAAGCTTCTTTATGTCCTGCTCCCGCTAGCTCCTTCCTCCACTCCAGAACCTCTTTCTGCGCCCGCTCGTAGATTCAAAATTTCATTCCACTCAGGCGCCCCTTCAGGGAGGTGAAAGGATGATAATCTGAAGGCCACAAGTCAGGGGAATACGGGGGTCGGTTCAAAACATGCCAAACAAATAAGTCAAAGAGCGCATTGAATAAGGCTAAGGAGGACAGACTTTGTCACGTTACTAATTACTTATCTCCTCAATACTCCCCAGTTTTGTTTTACGCTGATGACCTCGATGTTGACCGCCCATAATCCCCCCCCCCCCCCCCGCCCCACCATTGTTTTGAAAGCTTCTTTTAGTTTCTTTAGGGTACTGTAATATCTTTGTGTATTAATGCACTTCCCTCAGGCAGACATTTGATCAAAATTACATGTTTTCAGTCACAAAACAATGAGGCCATGATCGTTTTGCACGAAATTTTGGTTTTAAATTTCTTTTCACATGGGAAATGACGCCACTATAATGACTGTCTTCTCGTATCAGGCGTGTAATGAGCCACTCAATTCTTATCTCTGTCGCAGTATGGCTCAGAAAAACCTCACTATATAATTCAAGTCGCCGGAGCATCTCGCGAGCGTTGCTGATCAGATTTTTCTTGTGCTGCTCTGTGACATGTTTTGAAATCCCATTAATCAGTCAAAATTGGAGGTTTTCCACTCCACTGTTGGCCACGAACAGTTGTTCTGCCTCTAGTACACTTCCTGCACCACTTAAACACACGCGTTCGGTTCGTGACACCTTCACCCATAAACCGTTCTGATTCGCGAAAAAATTCGGTATGTGCTATTCTTTCCGCGATTAGAGAGTGGATCATAGCATGTGGGATTTTTTTATCAACATGTTCCACGCAAATGAAAACTACAACGTGTCTAAGGCGCTGCAGTCGTGGACTGTGCGGCTAGTCCCGGCGCAGGTTCGAGTCCTCCCTCGGACGTGGGTGTGTGTGTTTGTGCTTAGGATACTATAGGTTAAGTAGTGTGTAAGCTTAGGGACTGATGACCTTAGCAGTTAAGTCCCATAAGATTTCACACACATTTGAACATTTGTTTGAAACGACAACGTGAGGTTACGTACTACCATGATTCTGCGATTCTCACTCTGATTATGGGGTACTCACCACCATTCAGGATCTACAACTCTCAAAAAATAAAAATCACAGCCCTTTTTGGTCAAAAACCACAACCATTTATGGTTGCGGTACACTTACTTTCTGAACATGCGTCTCACAATAGCTACCTAGACCATATTTAGAGTTGTTGGAGAAGTACTGGTCTCGAGAACTGCTACTTCCTATGATATTTCACCAGGTAGTCTACGGATTGGTTAGCGTTGATCTGACTGCCCCAAAAAAAAAAGATAAAATAAAAAATAAATAAAAAAAAGCTAGTCTCGTCGCTAAACAACGTAGTACCTCACTCAGTTGACTCGGGTTCTACAGCCTGCAGGTCTCTGTTGTCAGTGGTGATCAGCAGTGAACAATACATGAAAAATCGAGTTCTTCATCGATGTTGCAGTAATCTGTTCCCGACGGTTCGTGGTGGCACTCTGCCAGTATCCTCTGGTCAGGTTACTGCTGTTGTAATTTGTCTATTTGTCACAGCCAGACGTACGAAAATACGATGGTCTCGAGATGTAGTCCAACTGGAAGAATTCGTGCATACTCTTCTAGCCACACAGCTGTCCTGAGTCCATATCGTCATGAATGCTCCCATGGCACGAGACAATGATCCGATCCTCCTCAAAGTCCGAACTGTGTGAATAAGCTGAAAGTGGAGATACTTCTGACATTGTGTGTTGCCAGTAAAGACACATACGAAAGACACTATATACTCAAGTCATTCTTCACCTATACGAACGGCTATCCTCTGTACTGAAAATACTGCTAATAAGCTCACATAGTGATGAAATTTTAATCAACATGTCGTACAGGATGGAAATGCTGAGGTATTAGTTTTGCAATGCACTATCAGTTTGTCATAATGTAGCTCTACCTATTCCTGTTCGTGTAACATCTAGTGCACCCCAAGGGAGCTTAACATCAACGTATCTGTTCATGTTATACGTTAATAACGTAGCAAATAATACAAAGACCTCCGTTATTGCATGTAAAACGTAGTACGTGATGTGCATTATTCATATCAGTTGATAGCTCCACGATAAACAGAGAAATGGAAGCTCTGTCTCACGTTACAGATTCTCACCAACATCAAATTTGTCAGCGAATGGGCAGGTAAACAGTGGAAAACGCCAAAAACCTGACTTTCAGTAACGTTTGTGGTGTTACTGCTCTTGGATGGGTGACCGTCCTGGGTGCCATGCGCTGTTGCCATTTTTCTGGGTGCACTCAGCCTCGTGATGCCAATTGAGGAGCTACCCGACCGAATAGTAACGGCTCCGGTCGGAGAAAACCATCATAACGACCGGGAGAGCGGTATAGTGACCACACGCCCCTCCTATCCGTATCCTCATCTGAGGATGGTCCAGATGGGCCACTTGGGGCCTGAAGACGGAGTGCTTTTTAGGGTGTTACTGCTATGAAAATGCATTTCAGTCACGATTTGTACAAATCTGAGATCATGTGGGGAATTATGACACAGATAAAAAAAATGTTCAGATGTGTGTGAAATCTTATGGGACTTAACTGCTAAAGTCATCAGTCCCTAAGCTTACACACTACTGTACCTAAATTATCCTAAGGACAAACACACACACACCCACGCCCGAGAGAGGACTCTAACCTCCGCCGTAGGACACAGATAAAAATCCTGAATATGTTTCTGAAGGAAAACGTGTCTCAAAAATTGTTGTTACTCAGGTAAATCTGAATAGTTATTTAAGGAAGCAAACAACGTAAATCTGTATCCCTTAACACTGTTTATGTTAATTTACTTGACAGGCTGATGGCAGAAACGTTAATGGCTGTCGATAACATGATTTATGTGCTGTAGTAACTCAACAATAAAATTAATTTTGTGTTATGCTCAATAACAGAATACAGATTGAGGTTGTTGTTCTTTATTATTGAAAAAAAATTGATGATGCAAAACTTTAGTATTATAAACGGAAACAATTTGAACCTTTTGGGAGGTTACACAGAGCTGTTTCGTTAACCTCGTACTTGAATTTTTTTATATTTTTTGTGACCAAGTCCATCGAAAGATTCCAGTCCTCATTTAGGTCTTTGTGTTGTGTTGGCAGAAGAGCCAACACCGTGTTACGAGAGGAGGCCGAAATGCACGCGTTTTAGCTCACGCAGGCTGGCGTGAGGATGGACGAACTATACCGACGTGATGTCTGGAACACGACAAGGAATGAGAATTCAGAAAGCGGACGTAATTAGATACTTAACTTTCATCCATTAATGATGAACGTCGCTCTTGACGGTACATGATTCACAATATTGTCTGTTCAGAATAGTACTGAATATGGCGCCTTGCTAGGTTGTAGCAAATGACGTAGCTGAAGGCTATGCTAAACTGTCGTCTCGGCAAATGGGTGCTTATGTTGTCAGTGAACCATCGCTAGCAAAGTCGGCTGTACAACTGGGGCGAGTGCTAGGGAGTCTCTCTAGACTAGACCTGCCGTGTGGCGGCGCTCGGTCTGCAATCACTGATAGTGGCGACACGCGGGTCCGACGTATACTAACGGACCGCGGCCGATTTGAAGGCTACCACCTAGCAAGTGTGGTGTCTGGCGGTGACACCACACTTTGGGCGCCCCTTTCTTCTCAGCGACCTAGTAGGGGGCCTAATCCGTGCTAGTAGAGAACGAGAAGCGTGGCCCACCGAGCATCCTGTCGGAGCTCCTCCTGGCAGCAAAGAGCGCGGCGGTGGCGACGAGGACGGAGGCTCCGACGGCGGCCCAGAGGTGGGCCGAGAAGGGCAGCAGCGGCACCTGCCAGCCCGGCAGCGGGCGCGGCCGCGGCGCCAGGCACGTGATGCCGGTGCGGATGTAGGGCCGCGAGAAGTCCAGGAACAGGTACTCGTGGAACCACTGGTAGAGCGCGCCGTAGCCCGCGTCCGCCACGTCGGTCACCACCGCGCCCAGGATGCCGTTCCCGGAGCCGTTGTTGTCCCAGATCTCGCCCCATTCGTGCTCCGCGTCCACCGTCAGGCGCCAACTTGCGTTTACCTATAAGTGGGACGGTAATGACTATTTGATAAAAAAGAAGTATTTTCCATTTGATTGTTATACTAGTCGAGTACCAAACGGTGCACGGGTATGTATTTATTCCAATCTCCTATTATCTCTTCCTTCCTCCTCATTATCGTCATATCCTCCACCAAACCATCTCCATCATCTCTTCCATCCCAAGTCTCTGTCTTCCTCCTTCACTCTTGACTCTGCATCCACCACCTACTGCCCCTCTATCTATGTACTCCTCCCCCTCCTCCTCCTCTCCCTTATGTAGATCTGTTTCTTTCCTCTCTGTTCGTCCCCTCTTCTCTCTCTATTTCCACCTTTCCTCGCTGTCTCTTAATCAATCTCCTCCTCCCTGACTCTCCATCCATCTTCTCCTCCACCCACTCTCCGTTCATCTACTCCTACCCCTCTTCTCCTCCTGTCCCTCTCCCTGTTCATATCTTCCCCCACTCTCCCTACATATCTTTTCCTACCCCTTGTCTCTGCTCCTCTTTCCTTTCTCTATCTCCTCCTCTTCCTTCTCCTGTGAATAAGCCCCTCTGCTCTTTATATTCATCTCTCCCTCCCACCTATCTGTGGCCATTTATCCTTATCCGTCATTGTATGTTCCACCCTCATTTTTCTCTCCATGTTACAACTATCACCGCAATAGGAGGCTGGTGGTTCGCAACCCTGCAGTATTTCTTACCAGACTGTAACTAATATGTGTGCCAATTTTGGGTGAAACCGTTTCAGAGGTATTGAATGAGATTTTTACCTCTGGCTTTGCTCACGTACCCACTTACCAAACATATTCCTCACCTATTTAACATATTTTACATGTATTTCTACACATGCGTCACATCGATCTCTAGAACATTTCGCCTGGCCGTTTCATTTTCATGCAGCTCAATGTATGTGAGGTGATATCTCCTAACCTATGTGTCGTAAAACGATATACGCTCATGCTCATAAATTAAGGATGATGCTGATACATGGTGAAACACGTTCTGGTGGGAGGTTTGCGGGTCTAAATCACCTCGGGGTATGACCATGCGATGCATTTGACCTGCGGTCGTCGCACAGCGGCGCTGGCAGCAGTCCACATACGCAGAGGTGTGTTGGTGCATGTCAGAGTACGGTGAAGCGAGTAAGTGTACATACGTTTTGAGATGTGCTAATGGTGACTGTGAGTTGATATTGGCTCAAAGAACACATATTGATGACGTTAGGATTGGTAGAATGGCTCAAATGGCTCTGAGCACTATGGGACTTAACATCTGTGGTCATCAGTCCCCTAGAACTTAGAACTACTTAAACCTAACTAACCTAAGGACATCACACATATCCATGCCCCAGGCAGGATTCGAACCTGCGACCGTAGCGGTCTCGTGGTTCCAGACTGTAGCGCTTAGAACCGCACGGCCACTCCGGCCAGCGATTGGTAGAGTCCTAAGGCGACTGGAGGCTTGTCAAACACAGCAGGTCGTAGTACAGTCCCTCTGTGTGCCACTAAGTGTGATCTCAAGAGTATGGGAAAGATTCCAGCAGACAGGAAACGTGTCCAGGCGCTACATTACGGGACGTCCGCAGTGTACAACACCAGAAGAAGACCGATATCTCACCATCAGTGCCAGCAGACGACCACGGAGTACCGCAGGTAGCCTTGCTGGGGATCTTACCACAGCCATTGGAACAGATGTCTCCAGACACACAGTCTACAGACGACTGAACAGACATGGTTTATTCGCCCAGAGACCTGCAAGGTGCATTCCACTAATCCTGGTCACAGGAGAGCCCGTAAAGCCTGCTGTCAAGGACACAGTACAAGGTCACTGGAACAGTGGTCCCAGGTTATGGTCATGGACGAGTCCAGGTATAGTCTGAACAATGATTCTCGCCGGGTTTTCATCTGGCGTGAACCAGGAACCATATACCAACCCCTTAATGTCCTTGAAAGGGACCTGTATAGAGGTGGTTGGTAATGGTGTGGGGTGGGATTATGATTGGTGCACGTAGCGCACGCATGTCTTTGACATAGGAACTGTAACAGGTCAGGTATATCGGGACGTCATTTTGCACCAGTATGTCCGCATTTTCATGGGTGCAGTGGGTCCCACTTTCCTCCTGATGGATGATAACGCACGGTCCCACCGAGGTGTCATCGTAGAGGAGTACGTTGAAACAGAAGATATCAGGCGAATGGAGTGGCCTGGCTTTTCTCCAGACCTAATCAACATCGAGCAAGTTTGGGATGTTGTCGCTCGACGTATCGCTGCATGTCTTCAAACTTCTACGACACTTCAGGAGCTCCGACAGGCACTGGTGCCAGAATGGAAGGCTATACTTCAGCATCTGCTCGACCACCTGATCCAGAGTATGCCAACCCGTTGTGCGGCCTGTGTATGTGTGCATGGTGATGATATCCCATATTGATGTCGGGGTACATGCGCAGGAAACAGTGGCGTTTTGTAGAACATGTGTTTCCGGACGGTTTTCTCATGATATCACCAATACCGTGGACTTACAGATTTGTGTCGTGTGTGTTCTCTATGTGCCTATGCTATTAGCGCCAGTTTTATGCAGTGCCACGTTGTGTGGCACGACATTCTGCAATTATCCTTAATTTATTAGCATGAGTGTATTGGTGTAGGTATATTCGGTGGCAGATATGGATACTGTCCGCCAAAAGTGTTGTGAATGGGGTTGGTACTAAAGAAGCAATAATTTAAACGTCTTGCATAATGTGGGCGCTTTTCACACATCTCAGTGTTTATTACTTCATGTCTCCTGAACGGTGTGTCGTATGACTACGTAACGTTTTTGGTGAATTCAGTGGTATATGCGAATACCGTCTGAAAAATGTGACACTGGGCCAGTTAGTACTAGAGAAGTAATAAACTGAGACGTAACACTGCACAGACCTACATACAAGACAAGTATCTTAAAAAGGGTGTCCTATCCCTTAAGTTTATACCGAGAAAGTAAAACTTTTTTTATCGCTGCATGCGGGATTGAATGCGTTGCTACACGTAACGTGGTTAAGAGAGTGGGGCAGAGACGAATCATTCTAACGTAAGAAGAGAACCACTGACATAGTGATTCCGACAAATGGCCTGTTGCCTGGGATCAGCATCTCGGATTGCTGCCTTGGCCATCCGCGGAAAGTGGTTGAATGCCGGTGAATACACAAATGGGCTGCAAGACCTTGGACACACATGCCTCATTATAGAATGTGGAGGTTGGAGGGTTGCCCATCTTGTAAAGCGTGACAGACAACGATCTGTGGCAGATATGAGGACAGACAATAGCGATGGTTCTAAGACAGAGGTCACCGGCCGCTGGCGGCCGTGTATCGCTATGGACGGCGTTCACCTTGGCTTCCATGGGGAATGAAGTTGTGGATACGTTGTTGCGACTTGGCTCCGACTGTTGTGGCAGCAGAGTTCTGTGACTAACTTAACAAGAGATGTCATAGCGAGAAACCGCAGCATCGTGGAGCGAATAGGTATTTTGGCAGAAGAAGCCATGTTCAAGCTTAGGAAGAGCTGAATAATGAACAGAACGTTACTATATTATACTTAAAGTGTGCAAATATAACAAAATTTGCGCGAATTAACAGTACACGCAAAACAAATGACAGTACAGAGTGATTAAAAAAGAAAGAACAGATTTCAGTTGTTTACTACAGACAAATTATAAAAGATGGAAACGCCCATGTTACTGGTTAGAGAGAGGTTCAAAGTCGTAAGTTCGCACAGACGTTGTATCATATCCTCAACATGAGCGCTATGCATTGCTTGAGAAAAATTGAAACCATAGTCCCTTCCAAGGGCTCCGTGTGAACGCACCTCGGATACGTTTGACATTTTCATTGGACTTGTGTGGCCGGTCAGTTCTCTTCCCTTTATATATGTAACCAACTTTCAAGAGGTTTGCATGTTAGTCACGGATTTGCGTGTGCATAGGAGGCTTCTTGCTGAATCGACGGCGGAATGCACGTTGCATCTGAACAGTGGATTAACTTCACGTAGATTCCTCTTTACAATGATATAGGCAGTGTGTTTCTATCTTTCGTAGTTTGTAATGAACAATTGAAAAGTATTCTTTCTTTTTGAATCAACCGGTATTAATAAAACCATAAATACAGAGATTCTGTGTATACGTCTTCCAGAAAGACAATTAGTTAGATGTCATCCAAAATCTTCTACATAGCAGACCTCGAAGCGCTTCTCACCAATTCCATACACACAGTAACTTCCAATGCAATGCCGAGTTAAGATCTATCCCACTTCGTGGTCTCGATAACCACCAGAGTTTCCCATTGGCTGAGAGCCTGAGTAACACTTCAAAGATGCAAACACACTTTCGTGGTGGCAGAACGAGATAATCAAAGGTTTGCTGCAACATGGCGTAGTCTGGCCTGGAAAAAGAATCGTGTAACCAGTGTAACAAGTGACGTCCTAGCATGAGTGACGCAAGAAACCTCAGCATGAAGGGTAAACAGGTGTTTTTGCAAAAAAAATGGTTCAAATGGCTCTGAGCACTATGGGACTTAACATCTATGGTCATCAGTCCCCTAGAACTTAGAACTACTTAAACCTAACTAACCTAAGGACAGCACACAACACCCAGCCATCACGAGGCAGAGAAAATCCCTGACCCCGCCGGGAATCAAACCCGGGAACCCGGGCGTGGGAAGCGAGAACGCTACCGCACGACCACGAGATGCGGGCTGTGTTTTTGCAAGAGAAGCTCTTTTCAGGTTACTCTAACATTACAGTAGTGGACATCGACATGGTGAACTGTTAAAGGGCATATAAATAGAATACAGGACTGATGGTAGTTTGTTCAGTGTCGTTAGAACAAAGGCCAAGACTGAAGCAATCTTGAATGCAATTGATGAAAGAGATACGAGCATTGGTCTAAGTCTAAATATCCAAAAGACTCAGATCCCACATAAATCTGCACCTAACGCTGTTGCCATACATCCAACAATCACAGTCGAAGGTAAAATCCTGCGGAACATAGAACACTTCCCATACCTCGGCAGCAGCTTTCAGCAAGTGCAAAAACTGTTGTGAAAATGCGACACTGCCTCAAATGTGCCATTACGGCTATTGGTCGTCTTCGGATAAGAATGTTTGATAATCACGATATCATCATTATCACCATACTCTACTTATGCCAAGCTACTGTTACACCATCTCTTACAATGAGTGCGAAGCATGGACTACTTACAGAAGGCAGGTATGGAGTCTGGAAAGGTACCATCAGCGCTGCCTGAGAGGGACCCTAAGGATGAAAAGGCTAACATCAATATTCCGGAGAAAGCAAGCTCTTCTAACATTGAAGGCATGATCATCTAGCATCACCTCCATTCGACGGGCCGCATCGTTCTTACGCCTCAGTCCCGTCTACCAAAACAAATTATGTATCCCTAGCTGTAGATGGGAAAAAAACAAGGAAGTATCCAAAAGTTATACAAAGACGTATTAAGGAACAAGATGAAAAAACGTCTAACTGAAACTGTCAAATGGGAAACTACTGCACTCAATCGTCCTGCATGGTGTAGTAATGCGTGGGAAGGAATTCAGAGGGTCAATAAACTGAGGCGGGAAACAGAAACTGACAAGGGAATTTTAGGAAGCAACTGGAGCTGCTGAAGATAAGCAACACTACGCACCCAGTCACCACCAGAAACAACTTTCTGTCAGCAATGTAGAAAAGTCTGTAACTCCAGGTTCGGCCTCTACAGACAAAGATTTCATAGAAACCTAATTTCGAAAAACACAGTCATACATTTCAGCGAGTGATAGTTCCTCACATCACAATAGTATAGAAATGGCTTCTGAAAAGAGAAATTACTAAATGAGTGGCGAACAGCCGGGGAAAGACTAGAGCAGTGATTTAAGCGGTGTAGGACGTCAAACGGGCCGACTTGGAGCAGGAGAGGCACCTCAGGACATTTTAATTTCCAGTGTCTATACTTTTACAAATAAATTCGTAAAACTTTCTCAGCATCACGAAGAAGGATTCAGGATCCACACTCATTGCAGTGGAAGTTCTAAAACATAACAAAATAAATTTTTTTACGTGTGAAATTTCATCGTTTTTTACTTACTAATGGCTTCATTGGTTGCTATAGGTATACTTTTCTTCACAAGTTAGAGAGATTCTTCGATGAATTTTGCGCAGCATACACACCATACTTACAGGTGTATGAAACTCCATAATTTATTTAATTTATGAAAAAACGAACGATCTTTTGTATTTTAAACTTCACGTTTAGAAAAAACACAAATTTTGTAGTTAATCACCTCAATTTTTACCACAGTTTTTAATACTTGGAACGGTATATACTGGATAAGCTAAATCTATGTACTTGTACATCACAGAGTTTATGTGAAATATGATATGTGTCAGGTCACAAGCCTTTGAAAATACGTGGTACATAGCAAGTATATACGTGCCCACATATATGCATTACGCGCAAAGCATAATTAGTCCATTACGGCCTATAGAAGACGCCGATTCCAGTCACGTGATGTTTATTTCAGCCACGGTCCGACGTTTCCGCTCAGAGTAGCTGTTAGCAGCAGTCAATGCTTCTGTGCCCTGTTGTTGTACTATTGCATTGTAATAATATTAACAATTATTATTACGAGGATATAGCTACTTGCTACTCAATACATTTTCCGTAGAGCAGAGAAAGGCCAAAACTAGTAAAAAAAAGCGAAATATAATGCGGTCTGCCTGTCAATGAATCCGATTAAACATCAAATCTCTGACAGCAATGCGGCCGGAAAAAGACCCAGCAAGAACGAGACCAATGACGGCTGAAGAGAATCGTTCAACGTGATAGAAATGCAAACCTTCCACAAATTTCTGCAGATTTAATTGTTGAGCCATCAACAAGTACCAACATGCGAACCATTCAACGAAACATAATCGGTAAGGGCTTTCGGAGCCGAGGGCCCACTCGTGTACCCTTGATGACTGAACGATACAAAGCTTTACACCTCGCCTTGGCCCGTCAGCACCGACATTGCACAGTTGATGACTGGAAACATGCTGCCTGGTCGGACGAGTCTCGTTTCAAATTATTGAGCGGCTGGACGTGTACGGATATTGAGACAACCTCATGAATCTATGGACTCAGGATGTCAGCTGGGGACTGTTGAAGCTCGTGGAGGCTCTGTAATTGTGTGGGACGTGTGCAGTAGGAGTGATATGGGGCCCTTTATACCTCTAGACAGAACTCTGACAGGTGAGACGCACGTAAACATCCTGTCTGATCACCTACATCTATTCATGTCCATTTTGCATTCCGAAGGACATGGACAATTGCAGCAGGACAATGCGACACCCCACATGTCCAGAATTGCTAAAGAGCTGTTCAAGGAACACTCTTCTGAGTTTAAACAATTCAGCTGGACACCAAACTCCCCAGACATGAACATAATTGAGCATATATGGGCTGCCTTGCAACGTGATGTTGAGAAGAGATCTCCAACCCCTCGTACTCTTACGGATTTATGAACAGCCGTTCAGGATTCATGGCGTCACTTCACTTCTGCACTACTTCAGACATTAGTCGAATCCATGTCACGTCATTTTCTGGCACTTCTGTGGGCTTGCGGGGGCGCTACAGTATATTAGGCAGGTGTACCAGTTTCTTTGGCTCTTCAGTGTATAATACGATATAAGTTACTTTGAAAAAAAAGAAAAAAAACTGGATATTTGCTTTTGAAATTCATTAAGAGTCGAACATCTGCAAATGACTCGTACAGAAGAGATCTTGCTCATATTTAAATGCTCTTTTGGAAGGAATATTTTCATTGTAGATTTGATTTACAGATATGAACTACCTTTTGGCGCAAATGTAGAGGCGTTGGGTTGCAATATATTATTTTCATTGATTTGTTTTTGAGTCATCAGTCTTTTTAATGGTTTCATGCCCCACCACGAATTCCTCTCCTGCGCCAACCACTTGCAACCCACGTCCTCAAATATTTGCTGGATGCATTCCAATTCCTGTCTTCCTCTACAGTTTTTGTCCTCTATAGCTCCCTCTAGTACCTTGGAAGTCATTCCATGATGTCTTAACAGATGTCCTATAATCCTGCACGTTCTCCTTGTCAGTTTTCTTGCCATAATCCTTTCTTCTCCTATTCTGCACACAACCTCCTCATCAATCAACCACCTTATCAATCCATCAATCCACCTAATTTTCCACATACGTCTGTAGCACCACATCTCAAATGCTCGGATTCACTTCTCCTCTGGTTTTCCGACAGTCCTTGTTTCACTACCAATAATGTTGTGCTCCAAACGTACATTCTCAGAAATTTCTTCCTCAAATTAAGGCCTGTGTTTGATACTACAGACTTCCCTTGGACAGGAATGCCATTTTTACCAGTGCTAGTCTGCTTTTGATGTCCTTCTTGCCCCGTCCGTCATTGGCTACTTTGCTGCCTAGCCAGTGGATTCCTTAATTTGATATACTTGTGACGATGAATCCTAACGCTAAGTTTCTCACTGTTCTCATTCAATCCACTTCTGATTACTTTCGTCTTTCTTCGATTTATTCTCAGTCAGTATTCTGTACCCATTGGACAGTTCATTCCATTCACTAAGGATAGCAATGTCATCCTTTCACCTTGAATTTCAGTTCGACTCCTCCACCTTTCTTTTATTTCCATCATTGCTTCTTCGATATACAGATTGATCAGTAAAGGAGAAAGATTGCGTCCCTGTCTTACACCCTTTTTAATCTGATCACCCTTATTATTCCCTCTTGGTTCTTTTATATGTTGTATGTTACCCTTCTATCGCTATAGCTTACCTCTAGTTTTCTCCGGATTTCGAACGCGTAGCACCATTTTACAATTTAGAATACTTTTTCCACGCTGACAGTCGTATGAATGTGTCTTAATTTTTTTTAGTCTTGCTCCCATAATCAACCGCAACGTCAGAATTGCCTTTCTAGTGCTTTTGCTTTCCTAAAACGAAACCAATCGTTATCTAACACATCCTCACTTTTCTTTTCCATTCCCCTGTATACTATTCTCCTTATCAACTTGGACGCATGAGCTGTTATGTTGACTGTGCGATAATTATTGCACTTGTCAGATCGTGCAGTCTTTGGGACTGTGTGGATATTTTTCCGAAAGTGAGATGGTATATTGCCAGACTCATACATTCTACATACCAACATGAATAGTCATTTTGTTGCCACTTCCCGGATTGCGTTTAGAAATTCTGAGGGAATGTTGTCCATCCCTGGTGCCCTATTTGATCTCAAGTCTTCCAAAGCTCTCTTAAATTCTGATTCTAATTCTAGATCGGCTATCTCTTCTATGTCCACTCCTGTTTCTTCTTCTATCACATCAGACAAATCTTTCCCTTCATAGAGGCCTTCAATGTACATTTTCTACCTATCCGCTCTCTCCTCTCCATTTAACAGAGGAATTCCCGTTGCATTCTTAATGTTACCAACCTTGCTTTCCATTTCACCGAAGGTCGTTTTGACTTTCCTTTATGCTGAATCAGTCCCTCCGACGATCAAATACTTTCCGATTTCTATACATTTTTCATGCAGCCATTTCGTCTGTGCTTCCCTGCACTTCCTATTTATATTCCTCAGTGACTTGTATTTCTGTATTCCTGAATTTCCCTGAACGTTTTTGTACTTCCTTCTTTCATCGATCAACTAAAGCATTTCTTCCGTTACCCACGGCTTCTTCGCAGCTACCTTCTTTATACCTATTCCAGCTTCTCTGACTTACCTTTTGAGAGATGTTCATTCCTCTTCAAATGTACTGCCTGTTCAGGTATTCTTCGTCGCTATTTCCACAGCCTTACAGAATTTTAAGCGTGTCTCGCCATTCCTCAGTACGTCTGTATCTCACTTCTTTGCATGTTGATTCTTCCTGACTGTTCTTTTAAACATCAACCTAGTCTCCACCACTACTAAATTGTGATATGACTTTGTTTCTCCTCCTGGGTAAGCCTTACAATCCAGTGCCTCATTTCGGAATCTCTGCCTGTCCATGATATGATCTTCCCCTATCACCTGCCCTTTTCCAAGTATGCTTCCTCCTCTTGTGGTTCTTGATAGAGTATTCGCAATTACAAGCTGAAATTTCTTACAAAACTTAATTAATCTTTCTCCTCTCTCATTCATTGTCCCAAGCCCATGTTATCCTGTTACCTTTTCTTCCACTCCTTCGCCTACAATTGCGTTCCAGTCGCCCATTGTAAATTTGCTGTTACCCAATGAATTATAGTAATTTTTTTAGTCCAGATATGGAGTACACAAAACAATATAAATGTTTTCTTGATGAATGATTCTTTGTTACGTTCTATTACACTTCACTGAAGCAGTGTATAAACTACTGTATAAATAAATAAGGTGTCCCAGGAAGAATGGTAAGTTTCAGGGATCTTCGAAGCACGGTATTATAGTAAACATGAGCCTTGAATGGTTACTTAGACCAATGAACATGTCTTTATCTTCGATACTGTGGAACAAATTTCTTCTAATGTGAGCTTTTTACTTTTCTCCGGAGGAGTTAGTACGGTCTAAAAAAGAAAAAACAGTCCAGTAAACATGGGCTCTAAAACGCATACCTTAAAAGCTATGAAGACTTGTTCAGTAGAAGACACGTGTTTGACGGTACTAAAATGGACTAGTGCTCATAGCTCTTAAGGTATACATTTCAGTGCCTATGTTTATTGAATGTTTTTCTTATTTTGGTTCATACTGGTGCTCCTCAAAACATGGAGAGCAAAGACCTTACTGCACAAAAGATTTGTTTCATAGTATAGAAGATGAAGCACTCATATGTCTTCTGGTATGCATAGAGCCCACGTTCATCAGACATTTCGGGTTAGAATGGTCATTCCTGTCATATTCCTGTGTACTGAACACTATTCGTGGGACACCCAGTGTAGATTCCAACAAAATCAGATCTGAATGCCCTGAACCAACCTGCAGAAAGTTGTGTTGACCCTGGCCGCCACTGACCTTCTTGGCAAATTCCAGCAGTATTCGCGTCTCCATGCCGTCCTGTGTGCCGGTGGAGTCCTCCAGCACGGCGTACGGCGGGTAGTGGAAGGTGGCGAAGGCCAGCTCGCGCCCCTTGAGGTCGGCCAGCTTGTCTGGGAAGAGGTCGGCATCCGACGGCGCGATGCCGCAGCCTCGCACCCACCGGGCCAGCACCACCTCTTCCCGCCACGTTCGGCGACCGATGAACCTCAGCGTCACCAACTCGAAACTAGCAGGGAAGAATGTACATGACATCCTTCAGTAAGATATTATATACCAGGCGGTTGTAATTATAGTGCAGCTCCCCGCAGACGTTGAGTGTGGACTGTAATTATCGTATGGCAGCGAAACTTGGTAGTTCCAATTCTTGGCCACCAGGTGCAAATATGGCGCTTTACAGCAACTCGTCGACATCTTGGGTTCAATAACCAATAAAGTATGTGGTGGTGAATAATACAATCAACATAATGCCTTTCTTACTTGGTTGAACTTTTCTGCTTAAGTCCCATTGCTAATCCATTACATATGGAAACATTTCTGCACGTCTTTCGTGCATTCACAGCGTCAGAGTTGCACCTGGTGGTCAAAATTGGAACTAATTTTCCCAACGTACATCGATTTCGCATTAACGCATTAGAATATCTACCGACTTTCGCTGCCACATTATAATTGCAACCCACACTGGACCTCTCTGAGAAGATGCTCTTTCATTATAACCACCCGGTATTATCTATACTATCTGCTTGCCAATGCAAAAAATAGAGAGAAAATTTATCTGCAGTTTACTGCAGTAATCCACATCCAGGTAAAATGAATTACTAGACAAACAGGGAACGTAACATATACGTTATTTATCAAACAGATATCTAGAATGGCTTGTAGTTTGAAGGTAAGGCCAGTCAACACGAACCATCTCAAATATATACAATTAACCACTGAGCAGCCTTTCATTGTGAGTTTATGCGTTTCCAGCTCATACTGTAGCAATTGTATCTATTCTTTGATACATCTCGGATGGCGTGCTTTCCACGGCTGTAATCAGTAGGCCGGTACACTCTAACAGTATTCCTCACTGTGCACCAAAGCTAAGCCTCTAAACCAAGTAACCGACGTGAGATAGTGTCAGTGAAATACGTTTCACAAATACAGCACAGAACACTTTCGCACCAATTACTCCGCAAGGTAACTTTAGTCAGCCACTCATGTTGTAGGTTATCGTCTGTTCGTAGGCAAGTGTTATTAATACGGCCCTGCGAAATGGGAGCTGGGGCTGCAGATAATTCGCGCAGTAAAACACAGTTCCGGAAGATATGCCTTCGTGTTTGTCTAACCCAACCTTGGCCAGCAATGTAGCCGGAGCTCTCCCAAATCTAGAAAGTTTGGATCATTATGGGGAACCCACTCCCACAACCGGCTCAGGACGTTGACCATCTAGCGCGCCATTTGGACTGAATTTAGCACAATATCCCTCAGCAGGACATCCAATAACTCTTTCAGTCAATGCCAAGGCGCATAACTGCTTGCGTAAGGGCCAGAAGCGGACCCACGCGTTATTGACTCAATTCGTCAAGCTCTTTCTCTTCAATAAATCATCCAGTTTTCCTTATACTGTAATCAGTTTTTTGTCTGTACATGTGCATCACATCTATCGACGTCCGTCCCATTCGGAAAATGCCTTCCTGGTGCCTCACATTTTTTGTCTTCTCAAAGTCGCGACTGAACAGCTTTCTTTGCTAGCTCGTGCATTTCCATCTCATGCAGGTGCAATGGTACCTTTCCTTTGATAAACCTCTGATGAAATATTTTCTACGAACATTGTCTGTAAGGTCAGACCATCTAACAGTAATACTGACGGTGCGCACTACCTATCTATGTCTCTTAACCCTACCAACGATCTGGAACAGAGTCAGTAGAATGTGATCCAGGAATGTAGCAAAGAACATCTTGCCCATCAGATACTCCGGAAGGTAGCGTTAGTCAATCACTCATATTGCAGGCAGTTAGTCTGTTCCGACGCAAAAGCAATTTCAAATGCCCTGGAAAATGGGCATTGGGGTTACTGATACAGTACACTCTAGAGAAGTCAGCCTACAACTAATTAATATAATGAACGTTTACAAATATTTGAATTTAATAAATTTAACGGCAGTTAAGTGAACGAACGTGGTTAACAGTCTTACCGTTCTTAGATATTTTGTGGGCTTAGTTAGTCCACGGCTATCGTATTGTGCAGGCCGGAAGGGCAGGCCTTTGTAGTGGGCAGTGGAATCGGATGGCAGAGGTTAGGAGACCAGTAGTTAAAAAAAAATAGCTCTAAGCACTAAGGGACTTAACAGCTGAGGTCATCAGTCCCCTAGACGTAGAACTATTTAAACCTAACTAACCTAAGAACATCACACACATCCATTCCCGAGGCAGGATTCGAACCTGCGACCGTAACAGCAGCGCGGTTCCGGACTGAAGCGCCAATAGTTCACCACCAAAAGGAGTAGTCCACTGAGTGGATACCTAGCAGTCGACGGACGTATCATCATGGAAACCTTACTGCTAAAACGTTCATTTGTTCTTCATCATCTACAATAATCGTGATGATACTTGGAGAGGATAATATCCCCTAGTCGTAAGTGGTTGGTGACCTGCGAGTACGTGCTGCTGTCAGCAGACGGTCCGGCGGTGTGGAGTGTCGTGGGACCAGTAGAGTAATGGCCGCAGCGATTCGGTGAGGTTGCTGATCACAGCAGAAGCTGGCAACCCACAATACGAGCTAGGGGTTGCACAGCTTCACACAACGGAGCATATTTAAGCGTGCACGATCACGTCATTGACCCAGAATGACTGAGACGCAACAGCAGCACCAGTGTCTGCCCATACGACTCGCATACTTACATACCATTGTAGATCACCCCTCGGAACTGGTGTCTGACGGACTTCAGTCCTTTCCGCTGGACATGAGGAGTATTTGTAAGTGTCTAGACCATCCTCATTTACTGAACCATTTGTTTCTGTCAAGTAAGCCAGAAGGGAACCATAGCTCGGATATGAAACAAGCAGGTCACTCACGCGCCAGTAGCTCTGTCTGTCTGCTGCATCAATGGTGCAGTGTCGGTTGTAATTATTGTATTGCAGCAAAATTTGGTCCATATTCTCAAGTGTTAATGAGGAACCGATTTACGCCGGAAAAATTTCAGTTCCAATTTTGGCCGCAAGGTCCACACCTGGCGCTCTGAATCCAAGAAAGATGTATAGAAATGTTTCCATATGTGGTGGATTGGGAACCGTAAGTGGACAGAAAAGGCCAAACAAGTGAGAAAGGCATAAAGCTTATTCTATTATTAACCACGGCTTACACAATTTGTTCGATGTGAACACCAGAGATGTCGGTGAGATGCTGCATCGGTAAAACGACAAGATCAACAGTTGCTCGCAGCAGTTCCGGTGGACTTCAGCAGCATGTTGCTGTATACTGGCCCTCAGACCAGGTTGAGACCAATCATGTACCCGGTAAAGGCGTTGATTTAGATATTCCTAGAGCCAAAAGTTTTGTGGTTTCAGATCAGGTGATCTTGCAGGCCATGAATCTGGAAAATTTCTGGAGATAACACTTTCGTGAACGGTCGCTTTAAGCAGAACATTCACTGAGCGAGCGACGTGAGGTGCTGATACCTTACTGAAAACAGAGGTTACCACACCTCTGCACTCTTCCAAAGCAGGAATCGCACGTTATGTGATGAAGTCTCCATAACGTGAAGAAGTGAGGAAAGCCTCTCTGTGTGTATTCTCTTCAAAGAAGAACGCGGTTTAATAGTACCACAAGTCCGACATCCGTGTGTGCTCATTGTACCCTTTAGTGTAAAATGTGCCACATCATTCCGCAGAATATTTCCCGACCTCATGTCATCAACTTCGGTCCGTGCCAGAAACCGAAGAGCAAATTCATAAAGTTGCTGTGCATGATGAGCTTTCAGTTGCTGCTCTGTCTCGAGCACCAGTGTAAATCAGTCCGTGAAACTTTCCGTACTGTTCACCACGCGATGGACGATGCTTGTGACATTTCACGAGCACTAGCAGTAGCCGGGGCACGTGCTGCATGATCAGTTACCACAGCAGCCACCTTATTAATAACTTCCACCGGGTCAGGACACTTTCCTCCTGCAGATACCGCACCAAGCTCACTCTGCTTTTCAGTTTCATAATCGTCTTCTTTAAAACCAATTAATGACATCAGGCCCTTCCTCAGACCTTTCAGAGGGCGATACTCTCTCAATACAGCACTGTTATTACTGCCGTCCACATAAAACAGATTCAGCAACAGCAAACGATTTATCTTCCCGATAGCCATTCTGTTCACTAATGTTATGGCTTTGTCAAGTGACAGCGTGTATCTCGTACCCTCATGTAAAGCAGTGAACAGCGCCAGTTTTGCACTTTGGCGTCAAAAATTAGTATTAATTTTTTTCTAGAGTAAATCGGTTACGGATCAACGCCTTACCGTATCTACAAATTTCGCTCCCGATACCATAATTAGAGCCCACATTGTACCTTCGTAAGTAGCTGCACTTTATTTGTAACCACTATGTATTACGCCTCTGGTACCTCCGCTTGGCCAGAGCATGGTAACCGCTTCGACGCTTTGGGAGGTAGTATTTCCCACATCAGAACCTAGCCGCTGATGTAACTTCGCTTGAGCGTTCCGAACTTACGGACCTCCACGGTGTCTTGCATTAGCCATCGAAGTTGTCTCAGTTTTACATATCTGTGCTCAGTAAATTATTAGCGGAAGAACGGTATTGCAGGTGTATTACCATAGACTACATTTGTAACTTTGTCCGGAAATTATATGACAGTTCATCATATACGAACAGTGTTTCCACCGTAATTAAGTTATTAGCAAAGAAATGCTACTCATTCCAAAATAAATGTGAGCTGCAGCAGAAACCCATCGCTGCTGTATTGGGGCGAGTCAGCACAACAATTATGTGTAATGGTACAAGTCTGCTGGTAGGTATTAGGAAATAGTGTCAGCTCTTTCACGGAAAGATAAAATGACATTTATCACTCGTATCGAAAAAATTGGAAGGAACTAGTTGTTTCCTGAACATGGTCCAATAAACCGAAAACTAGTTAGAAATAAAGAATAATCAGTAGAACAAACACAGTTTACTTGTTATTCAACATTAAATATGGAACTTTTCTATCGAAAAATGACGGAAGAATCCATAAGTAAGGAACTATTTCTGATTTCCAAGCGATCATACACTATGTGGTATCACATTGTCGTAGCATTGAGGAAACAAGCATACAACACCAACTTCGTCGCTTTAGAATTTGTACACTTTCAGAAGAAGTGGAATCGCAAGTGCGCTTATCATTTTCATATAATCTGAAATCATCAGTTTCGGTAAATATGCACCGTTCGCATCACATGCAGATTGCTTGTTTGGCACGCACTTTTTGTGCACGTTTACGGAAAGGAGTCCATGAGTACTATCCGAAATCAGTGGTGATAAAGATCACCGTTTAGGTCAAAGTTGATATCGTCTCACTTATAGCTTGATACTGATTAATTTCTACATGAAGAAAACAATATGTTTACCATCTGTTGACAGAATGCAGTCACCGTCGCATGTTAAGTTCGCCTGATGGCACTGTCGCACTCACAAATGGACATGTAATTTTCCATACAAATAGGTGGCTGCATGGCGGTAACCTATGCGAAAATTACAAATTGGAAGTCTAAGAAACCTAAACCAATCGCAGTTTCGAAATCAAGCGAAGACCTGCCTCTCTACCCACCATGCCATGAAATACTGAAGACGTTAATTCTCAATCGCATCGAAGATGGCATTGACAAAATAAGCCCAATCGAGCAGGATGGCTTCAGAAAAAGTCCTAGTAGATGCAGTCGGGTGCTAAAATTTGTAGCATTAGCAAATTAATGGTTTTAGAGAGGCAGCAAATCGGATGCTACTATCGGGATCTGATGCCAGCTTACGGTGAAGTATGGGGAGGAAGTATGGTGCGAAAGTATGATTATGTAGTTCCGTGTCAGACGCTAGCACGTTTACTCATTAGCGTGCTCTGCTAGATACATTTTTAGTTTTTCTGATTGGAGAAACAATCAGATGGAGAAGCCGTACAATGGTCTACCTCAAAGATGAATAATGAGTCCCGTTCTGTTTAATTTTTATGCTGACAACCTTCCAGCTACTAACTCAGAGAAAATTTAGTATGCACATATTTTTCTTATAAAAATGTCGAAACTAATACATCAAACATTGTGCGGCACCAACACTCGCCGTTGACGTTACCGTATTGGGTGAGGATTAGGAAAAGGTGGCTCCATCGAAGCCAAAGTAAAACAGAGGCTGAATTTTCTCCTGTTGAGAAGACCGAAGGAGCGATCTGTTCTACTTGCTAAAAACATTCAACAGTCAAAATCGCATAAATGCTCATTTACTTAAAACAATATAAAACGTTTGTCATAACTAAAACATTTAAAAAGCCTTTTATAATGTACTGATTTCTAGCCACATGTCAATTTGGTGTGAGGTCGAACGTGAAATGAACACTTTTCATAACGAAAAGATTTCGTAAGACCTGAAGATTACAACACAGTCTGTC
Organism: Schistocerca americana; assembly: GCF_021461395.2. NCBI lineage: Eukaryota > Metazoa > Arthropoda > Insecta > Orthoptera > Acrididae > Schistocerca > Schistocerca americana. The sequence goes on along the minus strand of NC_060120.1, from coordinate 138,331,243 downwards.
AAAAACCGGTTACTTTAAATAAACAAAATTTTATACGATCTGGACTGTTGCATGATTTTAGCAAACAGAGGTATCACTGTTCCTTGTTACACGGGGCACTTGATGGACTCGAAGTAGTTCAGAAATACTTCCTAAAATATCTAAGCTTTACGCACTGCCGGACATTTAAACAGCTTGGCTCTAAATACTCTCCAGAAAACAGCAGCAGCAAGTGCAGGTACTTATGAAATGCTGAACTTTCACTTGTGTATTCAGTTTCCAAATGTTGTGACCCTGTATGGGGAAACAGCACGTACAAATGAGAAAGATGTATGTCTGAATGATGCCCACGGCACTGTCATATCAGTTCTCTTTTCAGCCATAGCCTGTCCTATCCAATATTATTTCTCCAGATCTCAGAAGGAATGCCGTCAAGCGACAAGTTCATAAGAAGAGTCATCGTAAGGAAGTTCGAAATAAGACTCTCTAGAATTCGTTGTTGGTACGCAAAACAACTAACATCGATCTCCAAGTAACAGACTTTTTCACCCGCCAAGAAGTGGAAAGAACGTGTTTAAGCCCTGGTCGAAGCTAGAACGGCAAAGTAATTCAGAGTGCAACGAATAATGTTGCGGGATTTTATCTTGGCAATTGAAAATTGACGAGGCTCAACCACTCCCACACTGGCAAGGGAGTAGTGGGCTTTTTTCGTGTAAGCAGGTTCATTGTGAAAGAATTGTGGATACTTTCGGTAATAGTTGGTCTTACGGGGCAGCTGGAACTGTAAAGTCCATTTTCAAAAGGGAACAAAACAGCAGGACAATTGCTTAGCCCACAACATTTTATAGGGTACACGGCCGGTTTCGGAACTGTTACAGTTCCATTATCTGGTGTAAAAAATAAAATCACTTAATCATTTGAGTTCATCCTCACCCCCATGGTTCCCTCACAACATTGGCGTGAGGATGTCCTCAGATGATTAAGTGATTTTATTTTTTACGCCAGATGATGGAACTGCAGCTGTTCCGAAACCGATCGTGTACCTAATAAAAAGTTATGCATTAAGACCTGTCCTGCTGTAGTCTTCATTTTTCACAATGAACTTTCTGTAAGGAGGAACAGACAATTAGACATACGGCAGAGTGTCATATACTCTGCATTTGAAGGTGATCTGAGAAGCATGCATGCAGTGACACAGAGTGTTGTGAAGTGCGCCAGACTGGCACTAAGGAGGGGAAAAATCTCAGGAAGTGAAGGCATCGAAATGTCGTATGGACACACATCAAATGCCATCTGCCAGAAGCCTACAAATACCTATACATTTTGCAGCTGGACATGAAGCACGAGCATGTAAAATATGTGGTAAGCGAAGAGCACACACAGAGGCGGGAAAATTTTGTAAACCAACCTGAATGGCTTCAATTCCATCAAGGCACTCTACACGCGGGATACATCCGTTCATCAGATACACTTCTGGTACTGTGGACTGGAGAAAAGTAGAGTTGCGTAATCTGGATGCAAAACGAAGGAAACTCATGAAAATTCACCATGCATTCCGCTCTCTTAGTGGCGTCGATGGGCTTTACTGCCCAGAACATCACGTGGTGGAAGACTCTTGTAAGTGAGACAGCCAGTGAAAGAAGAGAAGCATGCATTGGCAGACTCTGTGAAAAGCAAAGAATCAGCTCTGAAGTCAACAACAATAACAAGCCCATGGACGTGTGGCTAACCAAGAATCAACACCGAAAGCTGTACGCCAATGCCGAACTGACAGCCTGAGCAATAACGCATTGCAAGGGAAGTTTTTGGAGAAGATTAAAAGTAAAACAGATAAAGGAAAGACCAGGTCTGGCATGGCTAACGGACTACTAAACAAGAAAACCGAAGGACTGATTGGCCGGCCGGAGTGGCCGAGCGGTTCTAGGCGCTACAGTCTGGAGCCGCGCGACTGCTACGGTCGCAGGTTCAAATCCTGCCTCGGGCATGGATGTGTGTGATGTCCTTAGGTTAGTTAGGTTTAAGTAGTTCTAAGTTCTAAGGGATTGATGACCTCCGCAGTTAAGTCCCATAGTGCTCAGAGCCATTTTTTTGAAGGACTGATTTATTTATGCACAGGAAGAAGACATCAGAACTAACACCGTCTATGCTAGAACTGAGAAATCAGCAAAAGACGCAGAGTGAAGACTCCGCAAGGAAGCTGACGAAAAAATTACACGTGTTTTTTTAGTCGTTCCAAAAACATAGCTCACAACGATTGCAAGCAGACAGTGATGTGAAGCTAAAATGGTTCAAATGGCTCTGAGCACTACGCGACTTAACATCTGAGGTCATCAGTCGCCTACAACTTAGAACTAATTAAACCTAACTAACCTAAGGACATCACGCACATCCATGCCCGAGGCAGGATCCGAACCTGCGACCGTAGCGGTCGCTCGGTTCCAGACTGTAGCGCCCAGAACCGCATGGGCCACTCCGGCCGGCAGTGTTGTGAATCGAATGGTCCACCGGTACCTATGTCAAAATCCGCCGGTGATTAAAAAAACCTACGGGACCAGAAGCCAGTAAATGTGGTAGAAAACGAACATGCAAAATTACTGTGGTACTTCCGAGTTCAGACAGGTTGATTGCTGGAACATAGTACACCAGACTTCATAATTGGGGAGAAAAATAAATCTTGCACCATTAAAATTGCCCTCCTAGGTTATAGAAGAATCGACGGTAAAGACTTGGGATGCTTACCAGATACAACGATTTGAAAATCGAACTACAGCTACTCTGTCCGTTTTGAACAGTTGCAGTTCCGTCATCTGGCACTAAAAATAAAATCACTTCATCATCTGAAGTCATCCTCACGCCAGTGTTGTTATGGAATCATGGGGTGAAGATGAACTCAGATGATTTGAGTGAAATTTGACCGAATGGTTCTCGGCACGCTAAGTGCAGTTCCAAAAATCTGGGTCGCCGCTTGAAAGCGATTGGAAATGGTGAAATATCCGTGCTATACTCAGGTCATACGTTCGATTCCTGCTGGTGCCAGGGATTTTACCTTGACTGGAATGGGGTGCACTCATCCTCGCGATGCCAATTGAGAAGCTACTTGATCTACTAGTAGCAACTCCGCATCACGAAAGTGGCAACGGTGGGTAGCTTGGTGTGCTGATCCCACGTCACTCCATAGCACATTCAATGATGCCATTAGAGGAGGATTCCATGGCGGTTGGTCGGTGCCGATGGGCTCTCCATGTCTTGTGGACGGAGTTTAGGTTTTTACTGTGAATGAAGAGTGCTTACCTAACTCCATCGTCCAACAGTCTGGCCACCAGGGTGTCGGGCGCAAGCTTGATGTCTGTCAAAGCGAACAGCGAGTCCGTGTCGACAGGTTGGAGCCTGGATGTTGGCAGCACCAGCAGGCGTCTGTTGGCGCGGCGCGTGGCATGGCGCGACGCTTTCAGCAGGGCACCAACGACGCCAGCGGCGTCGCGACAGCGCACCACGACGCCCAGGCAGTTGGCGTCCAACGCAGACACCAGCATGGCGTCGTCAGAGCCTTCCATTGTGACTCGCACTGTGGTCGTCAGCGGCGTGACCACGTCCAATAGTATGTCTGGCGAGTCCGATACTGACGCGACGCATGTGAAATTGCAGAAATGTCCAGTCAGAATGTCCAGTGTCATTTCCCGGAGCATCAGGTCAAATGGGGCCGCGTCGTGCTTCATCTGTAGCACGCAATCAGTGCAATTCATCAACGCAATCGTGGACAATACACGAATCAATCTTCTATCCATAATTGCTAGCACTTCGATGAACAACCAAGTTGTTGGTTTCAGAAAGATGGTTGTACAAATTACTACAGGAGTAGGTGTGTGGTGCTAGCTCCCCAGTAATGTGGATGAATTACACAGGTGGTGACAGAATTGTGTAACCAGTAGGACATGTACGTCACTCATCTAAGCTCGTACGTTAACTTATATTTTGTGAGGAGAAGGTTCCTGCTGTGTGGTTGAAATTATATTGTCTCCTTTCTCCAGATTTCTTTTGATCACTCTCAGAGTAAACTATGTCTCGTTGCTACGGTAACAAACGTGACAGAACGAATATATCTTACTCTCCGTGCTCCAGATCAAGGCTCCCTCTGTTTCACATTGCTTTGCTATAATTGCTCTTCAACGTCTGTACCACGCTCAGCTGCTGCCTATTGTATCTTCTGTAAGCTACCTTTTCCGTGGTAAACCTCTCCCGTTCCGTGATGGCTATCGTTGGACCTTTATACCATCGATGAGTTCTCTCATGTCAAACGTAAACACAATTCCTGACATCGACCATATGACGTGCAAACAGATACCGCCGTGACTTAGGCGGAAGATCAAACGGCGGAGCAGTAAAATATGGAACCGGCGGCCAAAGGCGTATTCCTTCGTGCTCCTACGCCGCGGAAACAAGACGGCGCTCGTTTACGGAGAGCCTAAACGACTTAGATCTTTCACGCAGTAGACGAATATAAGATCAAAGACTGGCCCAGTGTGTGCTCAACGTTACCTTTAAAAGACTGAAACCCAAAACTGATTAATACCGAGCAGCGGGAAGTTGATGCAATTTTTCTTCGTGGTGATTCTGTTTCAAGATGCTCTTACCGATGTAACATATGAAAGCTATAAATGTAGGTCTCCTACACAAATAGTATGTATTCACGGCTGGCAATTTATAATGTCATAAAGCACAACATAATGAGGATGTGATGGATAAAGAAGTGGTACACAAATTCTGACTCGATTTGAACCACTACCCCATTACTGCTGTTTGCATATGTAGCTAGGACACTGTACTGTGGTAAAAACGAAGAGTATTCAATATTCAATGTTCAGTAATCATCTTCTTTTCTAAGACATATTGGCTTTTCCTGATACAGTAAAATTAACTTGGTAACTTCGTGAAATATCCGCTTGTTAAATCTTTCTTATGATATCCATTTTTTGCCTATATTCTCCATTATTTCATTATTCGGTATGTTACTGTCCTATCACTCATTTCTATTCATTATTTTATGATAAACTATATGTAATTTTAGAACTTTTTATTCTTGTCTTAAAAAATTTATCAAGTTCAGTTATATGGTTCAGTATGTGTCTCATTTAATTTTATGGGTATATTGAAGCGACGGTATTCTGGATAGCTCAACGGGAGAATTAAGTGTGTCAAATTAGTTGTTGAAGCACTACATATGAAACGCGCAACTATATGGATGTTTTATAGCAGAACATCCATATTTCTGTGATGATAACATCGAAGTATAAAGGATTTCTACTATGCAGCTACCGAAGAATCAATGGACATCACTACACGTCATGTTAATAATGTTCATAGTACGTTCTGTTACACCGTTAAACTTGTTCCGGAATTGCATTTATGACGCTTGGTGACAGTATAAGAATATTATACACTGCTGGAGCAGAAGCCCAAAAGTGTCCACAGATAGACTCACATACTTTATGTCAACGATTCCTTGATACGGAATCATGAGGCATTTGCAAAACCGCCTAGAAATCTTACAAATCGGATTTTATGTACCAATATACGTATAAAATAGTCCATGCAGTGCTGCCGCTGGCATAAATACATCGTGTCTTCATCCGAAACGGAATTTCTCCTCTTAATACAAGGTTTCTGTGAGAAACTGACATTATGTACTTGGTTTACAAATTCTAAACGCAACTGGAGTTTCTCACACTTCCAGTTCAATGTGGAACATGTAACAACAAACTTAGGTGTTTTCAGGCGAATTAACAGAAACTGCGGCGCTAGAGCTATTCTCTACAGTATATTTGAAAGACTACAATGAGTACAACGCAAGTTTAACTATGAAGTTTCGTATGAAGAGACAGAAATTGGAAACTTGAGTCTTCCGATGCTTTGTGTCTCACCATTCTCACTATTAATAATAATTACTATTACTTTAATTATAGTAATACAATGTACATCATACATCGATGTAGTACACATTACATAGTTACTTATACGTTGTGCTGTCAATGAGCTCATATAATCATTGTGCAATGCACAATTAGCTCAAATGTGAGGTGAATAACGAACCAATTTCTGTTCCATTGCTGGAAATGCCCACAACCGTGAGAATTCATTTTCATGAGATATTTCATCATATGTGACATGTACGACGCATTGTGTCGCAGATGCATGGTACAAAGTGTGAAGTTGGTGGACTACGGGAGTAAAATTTTGTTCATACATCCGCCACATTCTGTCACGCGTTGATGCCGATATAAAAAAAAAAGATGATCTTTTATCACTGACGTATTCAGTATTACAGTCTTATACAGGGTATTCGGAAGGCCCCGTTGCAAACTTCTTGGTCTTGTAGAGGGGAGCGAGCACATAATATTCTGAACAGGTACCTATGTCCGTAAAAGTATCGTTCCCGTGCTACAATCATTTGATAAGATGTTGCTAATGCGACGACTTTTGCAAGTGATTTATTGGGCATAATCTAGTACATCACATTTTTACACGTTGATTCATTAACAGCCAAAGAAAACAGAGGGAACATAATCAGTTTTCACAAACACTCATCCAGTTCGAACATACGACGTGTGTTTGGAGCACCACGGTCGCGCCTACTAACAGTAGAGGTACCCCTTTCTTGAAGCCGTTGCGTAATTACTTCGAAAATGGTATGCGATGGAGTCGGACGTTGTGGATAGAGATCGTGATTAAGCCGACGATCAACTCTTGGATCACTGTAATCTTCGTCATACAGAAAAATTATATCGGCGTATTCTAACGCTCAAAGACAAGTGAATGAAGCTCGAATCAGATCAGAGATGTAGGACAGATGTCAAAGGACATCAGACGTAAGCACCCTCTCCCCATGACTACCCTGTTGCATATGTATCTAGCAACTTGTTTTCAAACGGCTGCAGCACGGAAATGATATTTTTCCCTACATGGCTTCCTGTTCTGAATACTATGCACTCACTCTCCTCTACAAGTCCTACAGATTTGTAGCGGGAATTTCCGAACACCCTGTAAAACAGTGATAACACTAACGATCTTTTGAAGTGTCAAAAGCAGAATCGAGCCATTTTGTTTTCCCATCAGAAAATTTCATTTTACCCCTCATGGGTCATTATCCCCAGGTTGGGAACCACTGATCTACTGCCGCGTAAGATATTCCCTGATGCCGTAACACACGACCTATCATCCGGATCCTTTTCTGGTTAATGTTTCAAGATATTGTTTCCATCTTGGATTCTTTGGAGAACTTCATTTTTTGCCAGATCACTCTACTTACTTTTACAGTATCTTTGTCTCACTCTGCGTGTCAGACGCTTCCATTCTCTTCTTTACCCGCTTTCCCACAATTCGTATTGACTTCCATAGAAAGCTGTTATTTACACGTACACCCCACTGTTATATAAAGAGGTTTTGGCGAGGAATTCCATCTTTGTCTATCTGTGTGCTACGTCAACCTTGCTTCGCCCCTCATGTGTTATCTTACTTCCAAGGTAGCAAAAACCCTTCACTTGTTTTGCTACGTGGTCATTAACTGTGGTGTAAAATTCCAGCCAAACTCGTTTCTGTAATTCTCCTATACTTTCACCTTTATCAGTCCATTGTTATGCTGAGTAGACCGTTTACTTCACTCAACAGACATGCTAATTCTTTCTCAGCTTCATAAAGGATAACTTGTCATCACAGTACCTTATCGTTAATAACCTTTCATCCTGAATTTTAGCCACACTTCGGAAACTTTTTCATGTTCGTCATTGCTCATTTAACATGCTAACTACAGTAGATGAGAAACAGCATGCCTTTCTTTAGCACTCTTTAATACGACCACGCCTCTCTTCGTCTTCACTTTGTATGATTCCCTCTTGGTTATACATTTAGTTTAATACCCATTATAACAAACGAGGATTACGGGGTTCCTATCTCAACTGAAGTCTGAAACACCATTCCAGCTTAACGAAGCTTGCGGTCCCATGTCTTTTTTTTTTCAGCTGTGTTCACACCAATAGCCAATATAAAATTTTGTTGCGTGGCTATTGGATTATACATTATACAAAAGTTTTTATGAAAATTCCTCATTTTTTCAAATTATTCCACAATGTTTACAAACATTGGAGCTTGGCCACAATAATTAGTTATCCTGCAGACTCCATTTTACATGAGATACAAAAAATGCCACACATTTTGAGTTTTCCACGCGTAATTTGCGTAGTTTTCGAGGAAGTATTATTATTTTTTATTATTCACTAAATAAAAACTCTTGTTATGTTCCAAAAATATACTCAACTTTTCCATAAATACCTTTGTAATTTGTAAAAAGCAAAACATTTGTTTTCTTGTGCACTTGGTATAGTTTATAATTTCAGCGTTAAATTTCATAGTTATTTAAAATAATCCACGCCACTATTTTTCTCCTTATATTTTTGTAAATATCAAAGATGCAGTTTTGTTTAAATTGTTCACATATTTAGAAACAGACAGTCACTGTAGTTATTAATTTAGTTAATGGCAGCTTCTAGAACATGCCAGAAGTTCGTGTTCCATCTACAGATCTGAATCCGCATAAAATGAATCAGTCACCGTTCAGTCGTCATGTATCCTGTAACCAGTCGTAGTGTGTGTGCAAACCATGTGTTCTTTGTCTCTGTTCTCTGTGAGTAACCGTACGTGAACCATCGGATCTCCGTTGTTATCATGAAAAAGCCGCAGAAGTGTAGAAGCTGTCTGTAGCACAAGATGACGTAAAGCTTCCGTTCTATTAAAAACATGGGCCCACAAGTTCACGGTGTATTGTGAACCGCAACTGTTGTCTGGAATTTATGAATTAAATCACGTTCAATCTTACGATGTGGGCATCTCGAAGCAGGAAAACGCAATCTTAATTGCCACCTCACATGCTCCACGAAGTTTCCTCGTGCACGGAAAACCTCTTCCACTTAAAAACGCTCTCTCTGCAGTATTAATCATTCTCACTACTCTCAGCGTACACAAGAACTATACAATAATACAACTAATAGCCGCAACACACCCGAAACACTACCACCCCCAACCTATCACTGTTCTTTCAAGGAAGACGTGCAGGCGAGACCTGATTGTGCTTCCAATCTTACGCACCCTTCAAGGCGAGACATGCGAGGCACACCGCAGCAGACAGACTTTGCGGGATCACGGTATATCAGGAATACTATGGCCAGTTGCCATTCTTCTGGCAAAGTCTCATTCTTTCAAAACCACTGCACCAATCTACACACCTCTAACTGAAAGCTCTCTCCTCCCACTTTAATTAATTCTCCTTTTACTCTGTTCTCTCCTGGGTCCTTACTGTGTCTGAGCCCTTTGTTTGCAATCTTCACATGTTATTCAGTCCCTTCCCATTCGTCTTCCTCTTTCCTTTCCCCCGTGAAGTTTGCAGGTGGTATGTTCATCTGGGTCTGGATTCTAATAAGTGTTCTCCCCATCTTTCTACAGTTCTTTCCTAGTTATTTATCAAATTGCCATTCTTATCTTAATTGAAAAAGGTTAGACTCTGAAGTCTGCGTTTCCGATTCTTGATGCTTTGAAAACCTTGTCTTGAATTCTTGTTGTGGCAGGCTGCTTCAAATTGTTCTACAAATGGTTAGATATATTTTCTTCTCTTTTTAATCAGGATTCGCTTCATCGCCCTTCTGATGTTGAGAAAATGTTCCCTTTTCAGTTCACACTCCCTGTCAGCTAGCCAATCTCCCTTGTCTTCCTACTCTTTTCTGTAGCTTTCTGGTATGTCTCGTTAAACAGTTTTCTCCTCTCTCTTCCCAAAGTATCCTTCGCTACATTTAGTTTCATGGAATATATTTCTTTCCATTTTTCATCCACGTTCTCTCTTGTTTCCGGATTTTCTACGACCTGAAAACGGTTTTTGATTTATAGCACATTGTACTTCACCTGCACTTTCTTCCAATTTCACAACATTAAAGGCTGTTTCTAGTGTCCCCTTTTGTTCTTATGGACGAAGGTGAACATCTTTTTAAGTTTACACACAATGAGGAAGTGTTTTGATGCACAGTCGGCTCCTATGTACCACCTGACGTCCATGACTAGACAGCTACAGCGCTTGTCCACCAATATGTGATCTATCTGAATGGTAGTTCTTATATCCGTTGAGCACTACGTTCCATTATGTATTCTACTGTGTTCGAAGTAAGTCGAACTTAAATTCAGGCTCTTTGAGAGAGCTAATTCGATCATCCTCTATCCATCCTCGTTGATCTCGTACATTTCGGGTGTAATTTTCGGGTGTGTTGCGGCTATTAGTTGTATTATTGTATAGTTCTTGTGTAGGCTGAGAGTAGTGAGAATGATTAATACTGCAGAGAGAGCGTTTTTAAGTGGAAGAGGTGAAAACTGTGCCTCCTATAGTTGATGTATAAAATTCTTATTTTCCTGCTTTTTACAAAAATCACCCATAACAACACTGATATTTGTAGTTGGTTTTCGCTCAGTTGTTTGTTATAGTTGGTCACAGAACTCTTTCTTTTCTTCATCTGTTTATAATCTTCTATCAGGGTTTGAGCATTGATAAATGTGATCTCTGAGACCTTGTCTCCGAACGCTGTGTTGGATATTCGTTGTTAACAGCTTTAAATTCTTCAGCCGTATTTGCTACTTTGTCATATATTACAAAAGCATTTCCGAATTCATGTTTACTTATACATACCCCCATATAATATTCGTTTGTTAATTACCTTCACCCAGACATCTGGTCTCTTGTATTGCCAGCACGTGCAGGGTATATCGCTTAATTTCAGAAACCATAGTCTGGACGGTTTGTGGTCGATATAGGCTTTGAACACTCCAAGAACAAAAATTAAAATTTCCAAATCATAGGCCGTTTTCATCTCGCTCGTTCCGTGTTCCATTACACCCATCCCTGTCCGAGCTTTTTACAGAACAGGATTGTTAACCAAACGCTTGAGTACAACATCTGGTTATATTATTACTCAATGAAGTTTTAGTTAATGTTGGCTCTTTCCTAGCAGAAAAAATATGTACTGAAAGAGCAGTGACTAATGCTAAGAGGTTATATAACGCGACCATGGAGATGCACTGTTTTTACCTCGATACCGTTACATCTCTCAGCTCCATTCACTAGGAGACTGATGTCTAATGATAAATACTTTGAGGGAGCAGATAATAGTGGATACTACGAAGAACAGTTTTTGTTATAAAGTCACGAATGGTGATGTTTATTCTCGTATGCACAAAAAAGCATATATTTTGAAACATTCTTTAGTACTTAATATTCCGCGAGTCAGATTTTGATATCGATCTCTCCCCACTGAAACTCTCAAATGAACTATCGCGGAGCGAAAGATCGTAAAGCCGACAGATTAACAACTTTAAACCGAACAGTGCCGGCCACACTTATTCTCAACTCGACTGCTTAGCTCATGTCGCGCCGCTCTGCCTGCCGACTAAAGGGTGCGAACTGCCACCAAACACTGGAGCTCTGCAACAGCAATCACATTTTATTCAAAACGTTGTAACTGCACAGCGATTACTTTAAATTTTTACGTCGGCAAACCTAAATATACCTAAATTACAATTACTGCGACTAAGCTGTTCGATAAATTAACTCCCAGATGTTAGAAATGCTCAAAGGTGTTGATATAGAATCCTCATGTACAAACGAATATCAGAAAATTTCATATATTTTCAGCTAGGTAAAGGTGACAATGATCACTCAAGCAACGACACTTCAGATGGGAAAGACGCAGCAAAACTGCAATATATACAATTACATTGACGAATTTGTAAAATATTCACTCCTGGTTGATTTTAACCACATAAAAATGTATTCAAAGCTGCAATGACTGTGACATTAACAGCAAACTTCTTATACACACATCAAAAAAAAATTGCATCACCTCGGTTCAGAGAGTTCCGGAACCTGTACAGAAAATTGGAATAGAGATCAACATAAACATCAATTCCCGCCCTTTTTATTCTTTATGAAAACCACACATTGCATGCTGTATTAACATACAGCGAGACCTTCAGAGGTGGTCGTCCAGATTGCGGTACACACCGGTATCTTTAATACCAAGTACCACGTCCTCCTGCATTGATGCATGTCTGTATTCGTCGTGGCATACTATCCACAAGTTCATCATTGCACTGCGGGTCCAGATTGTTCCACTCCTCAACGGCTATTCGGCTTAGATCCCTCTGAGTAGTTGGTGGGTCACGTCGTCCATATACAGCCCTTTTCAATCCATCCCATGCATATTCGATAGGGTTCATGTCTAGAGAACATGCTGGCCACTCGAGTCGAGTAATGTCGTTATCCCGAAGGAAGTCATTCACAAGATGTCCTCGATGGGGGCGCGAATTGTCGTCCCTAAAGACGGATGCCTCGCCAATATGCTGCCGATAAGGTTGCACTATCGGTCAGACGATAGCATTCACGAATCGTACAGCCGTTACGGCGCCATCCATGAGCACCAGCGGCGTACGTCGGCCCCACATAATCCCACCCCAAACCAGCAGGGAACCTTCACGTTGCTGCACTCGCTGGGCAGTGTGTCTGAGGCGTTCAACCTAACCGGGGTGCCTCCAAACACGTCTCCGACGACTGTCTGGTTGAAGGCATATGCGACACTCATCGGTGAAGAGAATGTAATGCCAATCCTGAGCGGTCCATCCGGGATGTTGTTGGGCCCATCTGTACCACCCTGCATTGTCTCGTAATTGCAAAGACGGACCTCACCACGGACGTCGGGAGTTAAGTTACGCATCACGCAGCCCACTGCGTATAGTTTGAGACGTCAACGACGTTTTGTGGCTGCATGAAAAGCATTATGCAATATGGTGGCGTTGGTATTACGGTTCCCCGAGCCATAATCCTTGGGTAGCAGTAGTAGCCCTTGGGCGGCCTGAGCGAGGTATGTAATCGACAGTTCCTGTCTCTCTGTATCTCCTCCATGTCCGAGCAATATCGCTTTATTTCACTCTGAGACGATTGGACACTTCCTGTGTTGAGACCCGTCCTGGCACAAAGTAACAATGCGGACACGATTGAACCGTGGTATTGACCGTCTAGACGTGGTTGAACTACAGACAACACGAGCCATATGCTTCCTTCCTGGAGGAATGACTGGAACTGATTGTCTGTCGGACCCTCTCCGTCTAATAGGCTCTGCTCATGCATGGTTGTTTACATTTTTGGGCGTGTTTAATGACATCTCTGGACATTTAAGGAGACTGTGTCTGTGATACAATATCCACAGTCAGTCTCTATCCTCAGGTGTACTGGGAACTGGGCTGCTGCGAAACCTTTTTTGATGTGTGTATTACAACCGTGAAAATATTGTTCTACAAAGATAAAAATAAGACTATTCACCATTAGTATTTGTCACAAATAGCAGTAAATGTCTCTCAGTTAACAGGCACGTTTGGAACGTACAATTCTTTATCTCCTGGTTTTCATTAAAATGGGTGTTTCAATTAGTAAAACAATAGTGACTGAATTACACGTGTATTTTGATCAATGACATAGAAACTAGATGCAAATAAAATGTTTTCTCACAGAATGACTCATCAGCGTATCTTACTGTATTTTGTCCATTATTTACTAAAAACTCTGTTTGATAATTAGTTAGATTTTTCTGAAGCAGAATAAATGTTCACTTCTGTTATGATTATATGCAAAATACAAAGTGTTGACACGGTAACAAGAATGGCTACATAGATAGATAAACTGTTGTGAAGAAAGACATGGGATAGCGGTATCCACATAAACAGTTGGTGATAGTATCGTGCATGAGGTATAAAGGAGCAGTGCATAGGCGGAGCTGCAGCAGTAGCACTTTCGCAACTGTGGACTGCTGTTGGGGCAGCATGCCTCAGTATTCCTGCAGGGGCTTCCAGCGATTTGTTGAGTCCATGCCACACCAAGTTGCTGCACTGGGTTGGGCCAATGGAGGTCCGAGATGATATTGGCAGATATCGCATGACTTTTGTCATCTCATTGTAAATCAGGTGTGCACAAAAATTTAAACCTTTCTAATCAAAATAACACTAACGTTAAAAACTAATAAAATAAGACGTGGAAGAAGAGTAAGAGGGGTGGGCGTCATTAGGTACTTGTTACGCAGTGCACAGGCCCAATCAAAATAACACTAACGTTAAAAACTAATAAAATAAGACGTGGAAAAAGAGTAAGAGGGTTGGGCGTCATTAGGTACGTGTTACGCAGTGCACAGGCCCAATTATATGAATTCATTTAGCTTTACGTTTGGCAGATCCAGATATTCACATTTCTGTGTTGCTCTTTCGCATAATACTCATTCAGTGCACACGCAGGTACTCTGCTTGTTATAAATACTGTGCTTGTTATAGACCAAACAGATGCTATAAACATGTCACACGTCACACACATACTCGAAGACGCTCATGACAGCATATACAAGGAAACGCCCATCAGGCTCCTTGAAGGGAAGGGGGGGGGGGGGGAGGGGTGAGACGAGGAAAAGACGACTTCGCAGCTAGGCGCATGCAGCGGTGACTATCACCATTGGCTTGATGTCTCAGCATGCCGCCCCGCAGAGAACTATTGCGCTGTGGACATCACGCGGCATGATGCTGGTCACCTTCCATGACCCAGTGCTTGCATTCTTTGATGACGTGGCGTCATCAGCCGGTACCTCGCGAACACATAACAGAGTCACTTCAAAATAAAATAAGCGCCACTGCATCATAAAATTAACAGTCGCACACAAATGTCAGTTGAACATATTATCGTTACATAGTCTGAATTCCACAGTAATTTACTCCATAACTTACTGCCATTATTCACACATGAAAGACACCCATTCGTAGAAGACTGTTAATGACAACTCACTGTTAAATCACTCAACATATTCCTTATCCTACATCACTGGGAAAAATACTCAGCCAGTCTAAATCATTCTGTGACTAACAAAATATTATTCATCTCCATTTTCCTATTCATTTGCCTCCAAACGAGGGTGGTACTATTTAATATTTCCACAAGATCAAGTGCAAAGTAGTTTGCACTTTAAGTTCTCAAATTCGACGGAAATGGGATGCATAATTCTCAGAATTCTAAACAGTCAAAAGTTTATAATACATGAACTTCGTAATTTCGTTCTTTGCTGCTCAAGACTTGAAATGAGATCGTATCAGCACAAAATCTCCGATTTTCCACACGTCAGGTTCACTGAACTGTAGTGCCGTTCTTTTCTTCCCAGGGTTATTTCTCCAATAGCTTTCGGGCTATGCTGTCTTTCGCCAGTGTTTGATTCACTTTTTGACAGAAAAGCAATAAATTCTTCGTAGATATCGTCAGCTCCTTTACCATGCAAAATTGTGCACATTGGCAGACCACTAAAATCATTGGCTAAGCTATTCATTACACATTAAAATTCTGAAAACTTATTAATCTAGTTCTTGTGCTGCCTTACGCAGTATGCTTTAAACAAACATCCAGCTTCGTGCATCTTACATTGGGAAATTTCGAAGAACGCCTGTATGTTAACGTTGCAATGTGGCGAATCTCTTCCCCTTCAATAAATAATTTCCAAACATTTGAACGAAACTACGGTCTGTTACGCGACAAAATAATGTGGAGCCGAAAGGTGTTCAGAAAATAGTCTTCCTTCAATTTTTAACGATGATTTAACTATTACCTCAGTTGAAGGTAGCAAATTTTCATAATAATTCCACAGTTACTAAGTTTTGCTTGACAATTGCACGAGACTCAGGAAAAGGCCCGAAAAGATCTAAACCAATGATCTCACGTTTATGTTTCGTTTGTAGACACTTTGGTGACATTAGTCCCATTCTTTAATAATCAGTACGCGCCGATAGATGTTGCCGAAAATCAATTTTTTTGAAGTTGCTTCAAAAAATTTTTTGTAGAAAGATGTACAAAACTGTTGTGAATATATGTCATCAGAACACCAGTTACATGCTGAGCTATGCAGAGCCTCAATGAGTCTCAATTCAAGTCCCTTCTTCGGTTCAAGATATCCTGAAAAATTTTAATCCATGTTTCATCGGAATAAATTGTCCTAACCATTTTTAATATCTCATCTGCCTCTGGCTCTGTTTTTATATAATGCAAAATGCAACGAATTTTGGCTCCTCCTTTCGCTTCTCTCATGAAATTAGTTTTGATCTGATTTACACATGGCGCTTCTGTGCAAACATCTTCCAAATTTTATAAAAGACATGACAAAGGATCAGGTACCACATATGTATCGTCCAGTCGTCCAGAATGTATTGTATCTCGAAACCGTATTCCTGTAGAGTGAGTATCCATCTGACAGTACAATTAGGCATTAATTTACAGTGAATAAGAAAGGATAATGCCTTATGATAAGTTCGTATGATGGTTTGTTGTCCAAGCAGAAAATAGCGGAACCATTCAAAGCCCCAAAAAATCAGGAGGGTTTCTCGCTCAGTCACTTTATATTTGCTTCCTCACGCTGTCAAAACAAGACTTCTGAATGTGGCTTTACGATGCTATTCTCCACCATCTTCATTGACTCTTAGATACCGATGAACAGCAGGTCCCAATTCGATGGCATCAGTCTCAAGATAAAATGGTTCATTAAGGTCCGGCGGGTGCAATAGTAGAGTTTCCAAAAGTTGTTTCTTGATCTCGTCGAACGGTCTTTTGTTGCTCGGTCCCCCATATCTTAACTGAATTCTTTATTAACGGCAGTAACACAGGTGATGGCAATGTCTCTTTAGAAACCGACAGTAATACCCGAAACAAAACAAGGAAAGACGTAAGCTGATTTTCACAAGTTAGCATTGGAAAATATTGAACTGCTTCTAATTTCTTCGGATCTGGGAGCACGCCGCTGACGAGATAATATGTCCCATAAATAGTATCTTCTTCCTCGCCAATTCCGACGTCTGCAGATTGAGTGTGGTTCTAGCTGACTTAAACGTATCCAAAACATTTGTGAGGGTTCAAATGTGCTCTTACCTCGAAGGAGATGCTATCAAAGCTTCGTCAGTGTACACTATCACATCATGTGGTAGTTCTTCTCGAAGAATCTCATCCAAAGCTCTAGTAAATGGTGCAAATGTAGTGATCAAACCGAGCAGCATCCGTTTGAAATGTTAACACCATCCGTTGTATAAGGACGCAGTGGGCTTTCGGCTTCTTTCGTTCAGTTCCAGTTGCCAATAGCTGCTTGTCATATCCAGGCTGCTGAGGTAGCAAGAAGCAGAAAACTTCTACAAAATACCTTCAGTGTTTTTGGACTGAACCCACTGGGGCAAAATAATGCGATTAATAGCTCTAGCGTCCAGAACAAGTCCGACCCATCCGTTCTTCTTAATTACTGGGTGTACTGGTTTCCAATATTCGTTATCGGACCTCTCAGTTATATCTTGATTAATCGTATGCTTCCCCTCCTTCCCTAGAACTTGTTTTCTCGCTGTCGGTACCGAATCTTACTTAATTTTAGATGGTTTGTGCAGTCGAACTTTTATTTGTTATTTGCAGCCCTTCATTATTCTCGGTTTACTTGAAAAGACATCGTCATGTATACGTAAAACTTTTCGCATTTCTTCTCTACAGGAAGTGGATAAGTTACTCATCATCCATTTTCTGCTGAACTTTTGCCAAGACATCACGAATCTCCTCGCCTTTCCCTGTGGAACGATTATCTTTCGTATATACTGGCGCTTCAGATCCATTATCTACCTTCTTCTTAATAGTTCGAAGTCGTGCAGAAGCATCTTCATTTTCTCCGGCGAACACGACGAAATCAACCTCGAATTCTTCGCTCCCGTTAAAAATACTTAAACATCTTCGTTCACAGTCACTCGTAAATTAACTTCCTGCCAACCAATCATTACCAAAAATCCAATCCATCAAAGATTAAAAAATAAATACAACCACGTCAAAGTATCTATGTGAAATTTCTATCTAATGAGTGTGTGTCCAGACAGTTAGCTCTTCTATATCATATAGCTCTTCATATAAATTCTTGGAGATCCCTATAGTATCCGCATCAGAATTTAAAATTGCTATAATTTTCCGACCATTAACACTAAGTTCACTAACTGGGTTGAACACTTCTCACCACCTTGCGCATCTCTCAGTATTTCAGTCCCAATATCTCTAGTTTCGCATTTAATCATCTGGGTTCTCACATCTGACCCATTAGGCTTTTTGCATGTTGTGTAAATTGTCTCCACCAAAACTAATTTTAGTTTACCGGCGGTCGTGCGTATTGTCCATATCTCGGAGTGGTACACGGTCCCGAACTCTTTCATCTCGTACTATCTCCTGGTTCCGCCTACCATTATCAAACCCCTCTTCCCATCCTTTCGAAACCACTCATCATTGTGCACATAATTTCATGAGCGTTCAGCTCTTCGCGTCTGATTGCAACCCTGCTATTATTTTGCAGATTCTCCTGCGGACCGCCAAAATCTTCTTACCGCGGTGCAACACGTCGCTGAATATACTGATTTCGATTAGCAGAAGTGTGCTCTGATACCATCTGCATTCCATTAATGTCTGTTTCTTCTAACTGATCGAAAACTCTTAATAATTCATCAGAATCATCAAACGTTCACGGCGTCAATGGTTTTCTTCCTTTCCAGCGTAAATGTTGTATCAAAATTATGACTAAGTCAGCTTCATTAACGGGATCGTCCACTTAACTATTACGTTCCCAGCGTTTCTGCTGAAGGTTACGCATCGACCCCTCGTGCCGATATTAATTATGTATAGAATATGATATTTCTGTGATGCCACGTTGCTTCTCGCGTGCGCAGTATTGCGGAGAAATGCATTTTCGTTATCTGCAGTTGTAAAACAATCATCGGACACACGATTTGTCACATAGTTTAGGCGACTTTAGTCACTTCGTCTTCAACTCGCGTATGCGCCAGCTTGCCCCGTTTCTTAACATCCGCATATTGTGCAAGAATGACATGTGCCATTCGACTGCGAGAGAAATTTAAGGGGTGCGAATGAAATTGACACGTGCGGGACAGTGTTAGTTATTATGATAACGAATATTGGTATTGTTCTTTACGTGTTATGCACTTTAATATGAAGTTCGGTTAGGAGTTTGTCTCTTAATATACAGCAACACAAATGCTGCCAGATTGTTGTTTGCTGTGTCTCAGATGTAGCTTTCTTCGTGATAACTGCTGGGTACTCCTCTGTTACCCATGTTCTGCTATCCTCGAATGTCACTGAACTGTCATACATAAATATCAGTCTTTCGTGCTCCATTTTCTATTCGTGCAAACACAACTGTAAATTGTTTAATAAAATCCCTGGGATGTAATTCTTTATATGGTTCAAATTCCTTAAACTGTTCTTGTCGGAAGATTTTCTCAACAATGAATCTCGTGTAACAAACTACATCAAGATGTTCTTGCGTCATCGTTTCATTTTTGTCGTGTCATGTTCTTATCGACTCATGTTTTGCATTTTTAGACGTTTTTCGTGGTAGTTTACAGTATCTGCAGTTTTGTTTCTAAATCAGAGCATAGTACACACACCAAAAGAGTTTTGCATCACCTCGGTCCCGAGAGTTCCGGAGCCTGTACAGAAAATTGGAATAGAGATCAACGTAAACATCATTTCCTCCCTTTTCATTGCTCATGAGAATCACAGATTGCATCTTGCAACACCATACAGTGAGACTTTCAGAGGTGGTGGTCCAGATTGCTGTGTACACTGGTACCTTGAATACCCAGTAGCACGTCCTCTTGCGTTGATGCATGTCTGTATGTGTCGTGGCATACTGTCCACAATTTCAAGGCACTGCTGGTCAAGATTGTCCCACTCCGCAACGGCGATTCGGCGAAGATGGTTGGTGGGTCAATTCGTCCATAAAAAACCCCTTTATGTCTATCCCAGGCATGTTCTATAGGGTTCATGTCTGGAGAACATGCTGGCCACTCTAGTCGAGCGATGTCGTTATCCTCAAGGAAGTCATTCAAAAGATGTGCACGATGGAGGCACGAATTGTCGTCCATGTAGACGAATGCCTTGCCAATATGCTGCCGATATGCTTGCACTATCGGTCGGAGGACGGCATTCACGTATCGTACAGCCGTTACGGCGCCTGCCATAACCACGTCGACCACACATAATGCCACCCCAAATCAGCGGTGATCCGGCACCTTGCTGCACTTGCTGGACAGTGAGTCTAAGGCGTTTAGCCTGACAGTGTTGCCTCCAAACACGTCTCCTACGATTGTATGGTTGAAGGAATATGCGACACTCATTGGTGATGGGTATGTGATGCCAATCCTGAGCAGTCCATTCGGCATATTCTTGGGCCCATCTGTATCGCGCTGCATGGTGTCGCGGTTGCAAAGATGTGCCTCACCATGGACGTCGGGAGTGAAGTTGCGCATCATGCAGCCGACGCACAGCTTGAGTCGTAACACGACATCCTGTGGCGGCACGTAAAGCATTGTTCAATATGATGGCATTGCTATCAGGGTTCCTGTGAGCCATAATCCGTACGTAGCGGTCATCCACTGCAGTAATAGCCTTTGGGCGGCCTGAGCGATGTATGTAATCGACAGTTCCTGTCTGTATCTCTTCTTTGTCCGAACAACATCACTTTGTTTCACCCCGAGACGCCTGGACACTTCCCTTGTTGAGAGCCCTTCCTGGCACAAATTAACAATTCGGACGCGATCGAACAGCTGTATTGACCGTCTAGGCATGGTTCAACTACAGATAACAGGAGCCGTGTACCTCCTTCCTGTTGGAATGACTGGAATTGATAGGCTGCCGGACCCCCTCCGTCTAATAGGCACTGCTCAGGCATGATTGTTTATACACTCCTGGAAATGGAAAAAAGAACACATTGACACCGGTGTGTCAGACCCACCATACTTGCTCCGGACACTGCGAGAGGGCTGTACAAGCAATGATTACACGCACGGCACAGTGGACACACCAGGAACCGCGGTGTTGGCCGTCGAATGGCGCTAGCTGCGCAGCATTTGTGCACCGCCGCCGTCAGTGTCAGCCAGTTTGCCGTGGCATACGGAGCTCCATCGCAGTCTTTAACACTGGTAGCATGCCGCGACAGCGTGGACGTGAACCGTATGTGCAGTTGACGGACTTTGAGCGAGGGCGTATAGTGGGCATGCGGGAGGCCGGGTGGACGTACCGCCGAATTGCTCAACACGTGGGGCGTGAGGTCTCCACAGTACATCGATGTTGTCGCCAGTGGTCGGCGCAAGGTGCACGTGCCCGTCGACCTGGGACCGGACCGCAGCGACGCACGGATGCACGCCAAGACCGTAGGATCCTACGCAGTGCCGTAGGGGACCGCACCGCCACTTCCCAGCAAATTAGGGACACTGTTGCTCCTGGGGTATCAGCGAGGACCATTCGCAACCGTCTCCATGAAGCTGGGCTACGGTCCCGCACACCGTTAGGCCGTCTTCCGCTCACGCCCCAACATCGTGCAGCCCGCCTCCAGTGGTGTCGCGACAGGCGTGAATGGAGGGACGAATGGAGACGTGTCGTCTTCAGCGATGAGAGTCGCTTCTGCCTTGGTGCCAATGATGGTCGTATGCGTGTTTGGCGCCATGCAGGTGAGCGCCACAATCAGGACTGCATACGACCGAGGCACACAGGGCCAACACCCGGCATCATGGTGTGGGGAGCGATCTCCTACACTGGCCGTACACCACTGGTGATCGTCGAGGGGACACTGAATAGTGCACGGTACATCCAAACCGTCATCGAACCCATCGTTCCACCATTCCTAGACCGGCAAGGGAACTTGCTGTTCCAACAGGACAATGCACGTCCGCATGTATCCCGTGCCACCCAACGTGCTCTAGAAGGTGTAAGTCAACTACCCTGGCCAGCAAGATCTCCGGATCTGTCCCCCATTGAGCATGTTTGGGACTGGATGAAGCGTCGTCTCACGCGGTCTGCACGTCCAGCACGAACGCTGGTCCAACTGAGGCACCAGGTGGAAATGGCATGGCAAGCTGTTCCACACGACTACATCCAGCATCTCTACGATCGTCTCCATGGGAGAATAGCAGCCTGCATTGCTGCGAAAGGTGGATATACACTGTACTAGTGCCGACATTGTGCATGCTCTGTTGCCTGTGTCTATGTGCCTGTGGTTCTGTCAGTGTGATCATGTGATGTATCTGACCCCAGGAATGTGTCAATAAAGTTTCCCCTTCCTGGGACAATGAATTCACGGTGTTCTTATTTCAATTTCCAGGAGTGTATCTTTGGGCGGGTTTAGTGACATATCTGAACAGTGAAAGAGACTGTGTCTGTGATACAATATCCACAGTGAACATCTATCTTCAGGAGTTCTGGGAACTGGGGTAATGGAAAACTTTTTTTGATGTGTGTAGTTGCACCGCCGACACCATTGTAATATTTTTCTCGCATGAACTTTTAGCACGAAGTACTTCATTATCTGTCACTTCAATGTCCATTGGAGCTTGTTTAACAGTTTCTTGATGTGAGTCTACATGGGACTGTATCTCCGTAATAACTGCTTCTGTTGGATAACAATTTATGATGATCTCGCCCGTAAAGCCCGATTGTTACTCATCGAGTGATTTACTATATTCCTGTACAAAATTATTAAACTGACTCTGCAACTCATTTCGTAGATTTATTACATTTTCATCCTACATTTTGTCTCATTTTTGATTATGTTCATCAGATTTTTGTCAAAATATTTCTTATTATCATCAAGTTTCTTGTTCAGATCCTCACTCAACTTTTGATTATTGTCGTTGAGTGTTTTGTTCAAATTCCACTTAGTAGCATCAACTATTATTTTTTGTTCAAATCTGAGTTCATGTTATGTAAAACTTGCATTAATTAGTCGTCCTTTCCTACTGTGTCTTTCCGATTGTAATCTATCACTGCTTCTTACTATTCCACGTCTGCGTTCAAATTTGAACTTTCATTTTCCGCTGCATCAACCAACATTCTGAGTTTCGCTACTTAGTTCTGATTCATTAAGAAGTTTCACAGCAGCACCATCCTGATTAACGCTGTCCTATCCATTAACTAAACTACGATTCTCTGTTTAATTAGACATTGATATTCATATGTATACTGCAACCGCTGTTCATAATCAAAGCATTATTCACTGCCCAGGTCCTTGCCGCTGAAAATGCCAAATCCACTCACCATACGTTGACGCTTGTTATCGGTTTCGGATCGACAATTGTTGCAGGATGTGGCATCCTTTTCACTTGTCTCCATATAAGGCGCGAGTAGGGTGGTAATCTATAATTACGTCGATACTTCTGCATCTCTAAAGTACATTCATTGAGAGTCAAATTTGAGCTAGTGACTGATACTTTGAGAAAGTGGATAATGACGCGTACTATGCAGAACAGCTATTGTTACAGCATTCCACAATACGAAATCGATCTTTCCTCACTGAAACTATCAAATTTATTGTCAAAATATTATCAATGGTCATAAACCAGTCCAATGAAACCGAACAATGGCGACCGTACGTACTCTCAACGCCAGTGCACGTCTCATGAGAGACCGCACTTCCTGGCACTCACGTGTCAGCAGCAACAATCTGACTTTATCAAAACATTGTCAGTGGGCATCGATTAATATATCTGCAATAAACTCACTACAATTGATTGGTTCGATAAATTGACTCCAAGATGTTAGAAATTGTAATAAATAACTCGATATGTGGTGATCAGGATCCTACCAAGTAAATTATTGAAATATTAAACTGTAAGATTGACTTTTACTTCCCATTGGGATAACCAAGACTACATCATTTTCTCTGGTTTCATTTTTTTTTCTGTTGTGTTTCGTGGGATCACGCAAGATCACCGTAATTGGTTTTGGAACGTATCAGTCTATGGCCTACAGAGAGCTGAGTGGAAGCTTTTTACACAGAGGAATTAAATAATTAATAAGACACGTAAAAAATGTGAAAGAGTGTAGGGATGCATAAAACATTACAGAGTAAAGTTCTCAAACACTGCGAGGAACATCTGTACAGAATAGAGGGAGTATGCCATAAGGAAACTTTTTAACTTGCCTTTGGCTACTTAAGACTTATCACTCAGTTTTTTTCCTCTGCTTATCGATGCGTATTGAAAAAGATACTTGCTCAGTAGTGTACACCTTTTTTTGGAACGCTTAAAGAAGCGTTGTCCAACTGTGCGTCGTTCTCCCGTATAGAGTTCACTGAATGATTGTTGTAGTTTCTTCTGAATGAGCTAATACTCTCGACAACAGAGTCCATGATGGAGAACTGCACAGAGACGAGAGAGTTAGACTTCCAAAAAACCTGAACAACGGTCCACACGAAATTCGGGAAGTGATATTCA
Source organism: Schistocerca americana (assembly GCF_021461395.2). Classification (NCBI taxonomy): domain Eukaryota; kingdom Metazoa; phylum Arthropoda; class Insecta; order Orthoptera; family Acrididae; genus Schistocerca; species Schistocerca americana. Next base: position 138,306,877 of record NC_060120.1, on the reverse strand, counting down.
GCTCAGTCTGATTGCCCATTTCTGAGATTGGAACATTCTTGTTGGGTGCAGGGTGTTGATCCAAAACACAAAATCACACGAGGTAAAAGAGTGAAATAATCAATGCAAAGAGGCCTTCGTATTTTGGTGTCAGAGACAGCTTGGATCATACTTACAGCAACGATAGCAAGATTCTGTTTCTGAACGTGATACTTCCAAGAAGGACTTCCATCCAGCCTCAGCTTTAACAATTGAAAATTGGATTCACTGAGGGACAGAAAAATTTGGCTTTTACAACAATTCCGCGTCAGAAACTGAATATATTGCATTTTGAAGCATTTTAGCGTTTATCCGTTCTCTGATACCCATGTGCTTACGTTACTCACTACCCCCATTAGGTACATCATGTTTCTTACGTTTTGGGTCTTTCACTGTAAAGCTTGTATCATCTACAAGAAGAAAAATGCCTATCTTAAATCGAAGAAAATATGTACTGTCTCCAACATGTCGTTTAGCTTCAATAGTGGTCCTCACACATGAGATCTATATATTCCTCTCCTGAAGTTGTGAATCTGACACCGAACTAGGTGCACTGCTACTATTCTATACGTTCTTTCTCAAAAACATTTTAAAACAGTGGTAAGAAAAACAAATCGGTCGGTATCTCTATACATTCCCTCTTTCACCATTTTTATATAGTGTTTTCACTTATCAGTATTTTAGTCTGTCAGGATAACTGTCTACTCCTCATATACGAATTGCACAGGACTGAGTACAGAATTAATATAGGTTGCACTGATGTTACCATTCCTACTTCAAATTTCATCATATCCATAGCAGTCTTCACTCTTTATTTATAAATGAACTGTTTCAGTTTGATTTTTGCTTGTTTCCTGCAGATGCTTACGGTGTAGTTGTATCTGAGCACCAGCATTGAAGAGCTCTGCTTGTTTGTATCTACCCATAAAATTTTAACTTAACTTGTGTACTACTGGCAATATGTGTTTATCAAAAACATAGAGTCTCCTTTAATAAGTTTCCAACTTCTGTGGTGTTCCTAAAGTGAGTGTATATTGCCCTGCCACGCTGACCTACATACAATTTGCTACAGTTACAAGTAATTTTATATGTTCCACTCTTTCCCGAAGCTCGAGTGCTGTCAGAAGTGCGTGCACATAAAAAAGTGTCCATCGGTGTTGTACACATAAAATGATATTTTTTACAATCCTGGATTTAAATTTTCGGCCTCACCCAGTAAGACTTTTCCTAGGTATGGAATTGCGCATCATTTGTTGCATTCTTGAGCTGGTGGGTCAAGGACGCAGTAAACTAGAGAGTAAACCTGTTGTGTCTGCTTTTTGTGCATTATGCAGTCCACTAAGGCAGGGGGCAGCCAGTGTTTGATGATACTACTTCGACAGCTTTTAATTCCATTTGGAAGCTGGTTGTCACGTGGGGAAGGGTTCAGGGCGATGTTTCAAATGTTCAAATGTGTGTGAAATCTTATGGGACTTAACTGCTAAGGTCATCAGTCCCTAAGCGTACACACTACTTAACCTAAATTATCCTAAGGACAAACACACACACCCATGCCCGAGGGAGGACTCGAACCTCCGCCGGGACCAGCCACACAGTCATGACTGCAGCGCCTTAGACCGCTGGGCTAGTCCCGCTGGGTCTAGGCGATGTTTCACACAATGAAAGGCAACATATTTATGGATCACTGATTGTTCAGAATTCGCCGGTGTTACTATATCTGTGTTCGTAGGTTTCCTCTAAGTCTTGCTTGTATGACAGTCACAGATTTCTATGTTCACGTCTAAATAATTTATGCAGTTAGCCGCAATTTCCCCTGAACTGCTGTGTTTCGGATTTAGTTTCTTCAGGATTTTTTGAAGTTGTCTGGTGGTACTTGTTGCGAGGAAACAGGTGAATTGTGGCGCACTGAAAATATTCTAAGTTCGGAGTTGGCGTCACCGCACGGGCCGCTCGGCCAGCCAGGGCCCGGCAGAAACATGTGGTATTGAGCGTTAGCCAGACGAGAGGAGTAGCCCCAGCCCATGGCCCATCTGCGTGGCTACGAATTCCATTGTGACGCTTTGTCGAGGAAGGAGACAGGTTGGGAGTGCCAAAGATGGCGGACTTTGTGGAACCATAATGGCAGACATTCCACAGTTCATATAGAAATTAATAGTAGCTAGATGCATTATGATACCTCAAAAAGAAACATGTGCATTACCATTATTTGCACGACGATTCTGATTTTCAATGTATTTATTAGTTTAAGGTCTAGTATCTGATGATAAATTATACAAGTAACACCCAGCAACGAATTTCCAAAATCTAAACGGTTCATCCGATTTCATCGATCTATGTGTCTTTAGAAAGCTATTAGTGAAAACATGAATTGGTATGAATTACAGGCATGTAAGTTAAATAGTACATAAGTTATGGGAGGTCAAAGTGGCTAATTACTATCGATCGCGTCAGACCATAAGTACTCCTCAGTTACACGAAAAGACGGTAGCAGTATGCTTGTATTTATTCATCTATATCTTTGTTTATATCCGATATATACTACTCATAAAGAAATTGGTTAAATATTTACTGTGTTTTAGAAAGCACTGAGACATTAGGCTACTGGCTTACCGTTGTTGCTATTCCTCTGATATATGTTTATTTATTTATTTATTTAGATGTATTTAAGCATTAGAGCGTGTTTACGGTCCAGCCGTAGGAATATTTATTTAATTTCAAGTTATTTAAATGTAAATCCAGTATTTCTTATGTGTTTCAGTATGTTTGTGAGTGCACATTGGCCTGGAGACATGGAGGGAGTGCTTTAGCCAATCACAGCATTCGTTACTAAGAGAGATGTACGGAGGTTGGGGAGGAGCATCGTTTCCAGAGAGGACACGTGGGCGTTCTGGAGAGTACGACAGGACATGGGAGGTGCAGGATGTGACGGAGCGACGGACGGACAGTCGGCGGCAAGTCTTGAACAGTCGAGCAATTTGCGCGTGGCCGCAAAGGATAGAAATATTTCGGAGTGCCGACCTGCGCTCTTGTGTGATTTCAATGACCTCACCAGTGAAGATGTAGTATGTGTTTAGAAGTGAATATCTCGCGAGCTATGCTGTCGTTCGTAACTAATTACGTGCAGTACGCATCTATTGTTTCCCTGTTATTCAAGTTATATTTTATTTAATTGCTGGACCATCGACACCAATAAGTGTTTTGCAGAAATATACCGCATTCTCAAAAGCACTTCTACTATCGCAGTCATCATTTAAAGTCGTTAAGACAGTAACTGCAGATTTTATTTAATTGCAATCTTTCATTTATAAATTTATATGTTACATTCATAATTCGCAATTGCCGAGTGACAGAAACCATAGACCATTCAATTCATATGTGTATTCTTATTATATACTATAGACTCAGCAGTATTTGTCATGTAATCCGGCAATAACGTATCCCAGCCCCTAGTCAACGAAACCAGCCAAAGCTTTTAATACTGGAACTCTGAGTCGGAGGGTACGTAGTTGAGGACCACCAACATCTCCTCATTTCATTCATTTTCTATATGTAAGCCCGCATTGTCCATAAGCACAACTCATCAACATAACTGAACCAGTATCCTACCTTGAAAGAGAGTGGATTATTTCCCAAAAACTGTGTCTCAATATTGTTCAAGAAGATTTCAACAAGGAGTGGACTGAGGAGGGATCCCATTTCTAGACCGTACAATTGTTTGTAAATCTTATCATTGAAACGGAAATAATTTATTGTTAGACATTGCTGTTGTTGTCCTGGGGAGAATAATATTTATTCATATGGAATTACGAAAGGTGCAATGAATTAAGATTTTTATGATTCTTCGAAGGTGTGCGTAAAAATATTGTGAAGAAACATTTATCATTAAATGGATTTGTATTTAGAAACAATATCGCTTTATTATGTATACAGTTCTTTGTTCTATTTTTAAAATATTGAATTTTGGTTGAATATATGAGTTTATTTTCTTTTAAAATCTTTATTTATGTATCTTTAGCATCCCTTCATGTTACGAGACTAATAACTTATTTTTTCAGAATATCAGAACACGCAATACAGCGCGAGCCTGTGAACAATTGTTGTCGCCCACTTGCACCGCCGCAGCGCCTTGTATGAACATTGCCAATATTGAACGGCGCAGTGCCGCCGCAGCAACTTATAAACTCTGCATTTTAATTGTGTTATTTAACTGCAGTGTCAGCTTAACTTATTTGCAAAGATTAAGAATAGTTTTCATTAAATGCTTGTGGTTGCCACATAACGGCTATGTTTTATCTCAGCTACGAAAATTCACAGAAATTAGCTTACTCCGAAACGATTAGTGATAAATATGTTACACAATAACATTTCTCTACTCGAACCCGTGACATTATGGCAGTATTAATTACAATGAAATTTAAATGCAAAAAGGACCTGAGTTACGAGCTAGCACGGAGCTTCACCACGCTCTTCACGTGTTTCATGTTGCCGAAAATAAAACTTCTAATAATATGTAACTCTTCAGGCATTCCCGGCGATCTAATGACATCTTGGGTTGTCGGGTGTTCTGCCGGATATCAGCGTCGTACTTGCACGATATTTCAGTCACGTAGCTCGTAACCTTCATCAGGTGCGACCTGAGACTGCTCCTCGAGTGGACATGGTCCAGTATTTATGCCTATGGCCTTCCCCCTCCACCAACGGCTGCAGGCGCTTCCTCTGTGGTCCGCGCCCATTCCCTGCGACCTGCTGGAGCGTTGCTGCACCGTTTTCCGTTCGCTGCGGTTCTAGGTGTTCCCTCTGCGGTCCGCGCCCATATAATATTCCCACAAAAGACTGTGTAATTCACCCGTGATAAGTTGTGTTGTCAGTTTAGTGGTTCAAATGGTTCAAATGGCTCTGAGCACTATGGGACTTAACTTCTAAGGTCATCAGTCCCCTAGAACTTAGAACTACTTGAACCTAACTAACGTAAGACATCACACACATCCATGCCCGAGGCAGGATTCGAACGTGCGACTGTAGCGGTCGCGCGGTTCCAGACTGTAGCGCTTAGAACCGCTCGACCATCCTGGCCGGCTGTCAGTTTAGTGTGTGTGTGTCGTCATTTGATGTGTAATTATACGTATACCTGCCTATAAATCATACAGGTGAACTGCACACAATTAAAGCACACCACTTGACGTAAAGAACAGAACACAATGACATACATATAAGAAACAATACATGTTACTGTAGCTAAGCTTATATCATGAGCGACAATCAGGTTAGCTTCTGATTCATCTAGTAAGCCTCAGAGAAATTTTAAGCACTTATGAACGGGTACATTAATAAATAAGTGGCTAACATGAAAACTGCAGCTAGGCAGTTGGAGCGATTTTCATGTCTTTTAACTCGTTCATCCAATAATCTAAATTAAGGATCCCATGACTATGTTTGAACTTGATTCTGATGTTCATCAGGTCATTTAACTCTCTGGCTAGTTTGTAAGATGGGGCAGATAATGAAGACACCACAGGATGGATGGGCATATTATCTTTATGGAGTATAGGGAGGCCATAAAGTCTGGGACCTGTAGGATTCATGTTGGTCAGCAAGTAAGCATCAGAGTCTGATACTTTACTATTAGACAGTTTGATGAGACTTCTAATTTTATCAGTAGAGGATTGTGTGGGGTCTTCCTGTATCTCTTAGTTGGTGGCATTTAGGAAGTCTTCCACTCTGTTAACATAGTCACATATGTTCATTAAGCAGACAGCATATTCTTTGTCTGGTGGAATTGCTATAACATTACTGTGAATCACTTTGTTCTTGAAATTGTTTAATGCTTGTTGTTCCCTAGCTGGCGGGACACCAGAAGAGAAGTTTGATATTTACTGTTCATGAGCTACGAGATATTTAGTGGAGATGTCGTCACCTAATGTACATTCCAGGTCTTATTTTATTATTTCCCGTTCTTTTATGGAGACTTTTTTATGGTGGAGCGAATCTGAAGCCTTTTGCGTGTATACTGAGTTCTTCGTTGGTCGTGTTTATGTCCAAAAGGACAGTTACATCATTTGCAAATTTTAACTTTCCGTGAGTTTTGAAAGTTTTTTTCAACAGAATAGTTTGATAATTTTACTCTTCTGTATTTCATACATGGTATGCACAACATCGATAACTTCCTGTCTCACCTTACTGTTCAACATATCGAACTCAGCTGGGTGTAAAAGGGCCGAAATTCGTATGTGTGTTAATTTCGGGTCTTTACTCCCGAGATAACGAATACTGTACGAAAATTTCATCTTTTCTTGTACCCATTTTTTTTTTGTGCAACGTCTAGTGGCCCTTTTGAAGATTTTTGGCTGGTACTACTAGACCACTTTAAAATATCCTGACGCAACTAAATGGTAAATTCAACGCTACAAAATTCCCATTTTAGATTGGATCTAAGTGTATAAATTACTTAGATCTAACTGCAGACACCAATGACAGTATTCAGACTTCCAAGATTTATGGAAAACCTTGCACCACAGATATAGTAATACCGGCCTATTCTGAAAACCCAGTGATTCATAAACATGCTGTCTTTTATTCTATGAAACATCGCCTAATATCCATCCCCATGTGTGAACACAACTTCCAAACAGAATTAAAAGCCATTAAACAAATACCACCAAACAATGGGCTCCATAATGCACAAAAAGCAGAAACAACAGGTGTACTCTTGTTTACCCCGTCCTTGAACCACCACATAAAGAATGCAATAAATGGTATCCAATTCCATACTCAGGAAAAGTCTTACTGGATGTAGCCCGAAAGCTTAAATCCAGGAATGTAGAAACATCATTTTATGCGCACAACACGTTGTACAGTTTTTTCCCAAAGAGTAGAATACATTAAATTACTTGCAACGGTGGCAAATTCTATATAGGTTAGCCTCATAGGGCAATACCCACCTGTTGGAACACCACATAAGTTGGAAACTTAGAAAAGGGGATTGCACTTTTGCAGACCACCTCTTAAAGAAGCCATAGTTACAAGGTGAAACATGAAGAATTACATCACATCCACAATCAAAGGAAGCTGAACATCTTGAAATAATGTCCATCAGCCCAGGCTTAGTACTGAGCGACGAGACACAATTTCCTTATTTGTCACTTATAACTGCAGATACTACCCGTAATCCCTCTTATTATTATTATGCCTCTCATTCAATTATCCCTCTTATTCACATGCTCCATATCGTGTGTTTCAGTTACCACAACGTCTCAGTTCGTATCAAAAATTTTTACTTTGTATATCATAGCTGCATCAATTACCAACGTAATATCTCTAGTATGTCTCATCTGTTTGTAATTTATGATTATTAAAGGCAAGATTATTTTGTTCAGCCATACTAATGGAATATGTACAATTGTTGTAATTTGTAGGTGGTTCATTAGTTAATGTGTCACATATTTTATTAGTTAAATAATTTTTACATCGCATTGACACTGAAGTAATCCCGCTTCTTTTATTCCTAACTCTAACAGTAACATTTTCACCTTTGAAAACGCATACTCTCTACATGCACTAGTTCCAAATTTTTTATACAACAAAATATCACTATACATCATATTTATCTTTGTAAGTGATGATTGTGGAATAGCCGAAAACCCGCTCCTGTCACAAAAAATAAATATTGTAGAATATTACACCAGTGTTGTATGTGTTTCATCCGCAGTGTATAAAATATTCTACCAAGAACCGACGGAACCGTCAGTCGATGCAATTACTCTTGGTATCAACGAACACTCTTCCAGTCTGTGACAGTCTCCTTTCATAGGAGTTAAAAAAGATGTGCCTCTCAAAAGAAAGTTTTAGTATTTCCTCTCTAAGTAAATGATGCATTTTCAGACAAACGAAGTTAGTGTTAACATCTCTTAGCAGCTCATGTAGTGTCCCTTTAATTCCACTGACATGGTGATGGCGCATACCTTAATAATTAAGGTGAAAATGAATAAGTATGAGACTTGCACTTAACTATCCTGTAGAGCAATTGAATACTAATTTAAAATGTAAAGAAAACTATATATTTATGCACAGCTGTTGACATCTGCCAGATGTCAATAGCTGTGTATAAATACTTAGTTGTCAGGTGCAGGTAATATGGTGCACAAATCTCAAAAATTTAATCACAAATGAAATTCTAGTTCGGTGTATTATTAAGTAATAATGCGCACTTTATTGCTTCCTAAAGCTGTAAGGATAAAATTCTCATGTTATGATCATGATTTAAAAGATGCTCGCAAGTTCGTATAATATGATCATAAGACAAAGAAAACAAAAGAAACTGCCAAAATACATGTTACTCCCCTACACACTAATCCAAATTGACCACAACAAACTTGGCAAAGTCTCCTATGTATCCTTGGTGAAATCTGTTGTTGCATTGTTTCACATGTCTTTCGGCGGCTGTCAAAATTTGATTCATAAAGACGTTTACTGCCCCTTTGATAATACCTATCTTCTTTTGAATTGAACTAGTATCAATATTCCGTATATCGTCTGGCAATATGATTTACAGAACACCTGATATTTAGTGGCACCTGTCAATGAAAATGTGAACGAAATTTCTATCCTTCTCCATTCCTCCCTGCTCATCAGCCAATTTGTGTGTATAAAAAATGAGGATAAGATTTATTCTCATCCAAAGCTGTCCCTTATAGCACAGAGATCATCAGATTTGATTAGCTGCCGCCAAACTTTCGCTTACTTGCCCGATGTTGGAGTTTGTACCACAAGTGTTAAAACCACATCGACTGCTCACAAGAACAACATCACTTCATTTTTGTATCTTGAGCAGTAGTATTTCGGCATGTCTTCCACCGTGCACATGATTAGAAACATTGTACACAGCCCAGCCTCATTAATGTGGCCACCTGTCGAAACCCTGCATATACACCTTTTTCTGCACGGAAGGCTGCGAGACGTGCAGGGAGAAGCTCAGTGTGGTTCTGCAGGATACCAAGAAGGACGGCCAGCTTCGTTAGGTTCAAAAATGGTTCAAATTGCTCTAAGGACTATGGGACTTAACTGCTGAGGTCATCAGTCCCCTAGAACTTAGAACTACTTAAACCTAACTAACCAAAGGACATCACACACATCCATGCCCGAGGCAGGATTCGAACCTGCGACCGTAGTGGTCGCGCGGTTCCAGACTGTAGAGCCTAGAACCGGTCGGCCACTCCGGCCGGCGCTGCCTTAGGTTTCACGATTAAAGATCAGTGAGGCAAAGAGCCCTATAGAGGTGGTCGCATAGAGTATGCATTCGGTTTAAATTCGTGCAGTTTGGTAGGCAGGGGAGTATGGCAAACCAATACTGGTGGTCTTACAGGTACACTGTGAGCTGTGTGACACATTACATTGTCCAGCTAATAGATGCCATCCCGCCGAGGAAAGACAGACTGCTTGTAGGAGCAGACATGCATCCCAAGGACAGATACACCCTTTTTTGATCCATTATACCTTTCAGAACGGCAAGGTCATCCAGAGAAAGACCTCTGGCTTGGACCCTTACGACGATTGTTGCAAGGTGTTTGCTTTCAGAAATTTCACGCCGTACACGGCTACGGCCATCTGTCCAATGGAGCATAAAATATGATTCATCTCAAAAGACCACATGTTGCCACTTAATGGTATAGGCGTGCAAATTTAAGGCTTTATCGCTGATGAACAGCAGTCAGCATGGGTACATGGACCAGACGCCTGCTGCAGAGGCCCATATGCGGGAATCATCGCTGAACAGCTGTTGAAGAGACACTTTTGGTAGCCGCTTGGTTCATCTGGGTGATCAATTGCACAACAGTAGCTCGTTTATCCGCCCGGTCACGTCTCCACAACCATCGTCCATCCCTGTCATCAATGGCCTATGGTGCACCACAATTGCCTTGTCATCAGTTTCGGATAACGCCAGTTTGCCATACAAGATATACTTCAATTACGGTGGCATGCGAAGAGTTCACAAACTCTACAATTTCGGACATGCTACCACCTATGGCCTCAAATTTAATAATGATGCCCTTCTGGACACCAGATAGCTCCGTTTCTGGATTACGACAACGACTGCATGGGTTTCCACGTGCTCCCGACACACTTGTACCCTTGGCCTGAAAATCAATGATCATGCTCTTTTGGACACCAAATCATTCAGTTTCTGCATTAAGACAACTACTGCATTGTTTTCCACTTCCCTCAGATACGCTTCAAATACCGTCCACTGCTCAGTGCTGCCACCTACTGTCTGTGAGCCGTTACTGTACATTGACGTCGAACACAGCCAGCGGTCATATTGCTGTGACTGGGCTAGATGTTAATAAACTTGTTCACTTGCATACGTTTTTGTCCATCTCTGGCCCAGAGGGGGTCATGCAATTTTTTTCAGAGGGTTCACAGGAATTTTTACACCAAGGCTCAGCCGAGCGCCGACTCTTATCGATACATGATGAGAGCGGTCAGAGACAGTGTTTCTGTTCTTTGTGGCGGCATTATGGGAGGCGTGTGACGACGAAAACTGAGGATTTAACGCAACAAGGAGGGGAGTGAGGAAGGAGAGAGAGAGAGAGAGAGAGAGAGAGAGAGAGAGAGAGAGAGAGAGAGAGAGAGAATATTGCTTGCAGGATCTTATTTGGCACTAAAACTCTTGTTTTGATACGCCACCTCATGTGCAAGATTGCAGCGGTGTCACGCATTTCAGTGGACGGATTATACCGGCTGTTTATCGGGAACAGGTGCCCTTGAAGAACGGCTCCGGACGGAGCAGTGTCGTCCGACGCCGTGTTGTATCGCTTTCGATGAATAGTTTTTGCGAGGCAAGATGCTCACTTGGCTGCTAATTGCTGGGGCACATTTACTGGTGATTTACCGACAGCTCATCTACGCAGCAGGATTGTGTTGAATCCAGTGCGGCTTCATTTGTTAATATGAGTCCGTGCGTGTGTTCTGTGAGGAAGCTATTTTGAATGTACTGTCCCTGTACCCACATGAGCGATGATACAAGTATTTCTGCTGAAACATGTTTGAAGTGGTCTTTCTTGTACTGAAACCAGTTTGTATCCCTGTTAGATTCCATTAGCCTATGAACCTACAGTACGAGCCAACTCGAAATTGATGTTGATGATATTTGCGGACTATTAGCTCCAGTGTGTTGCCAGGCACACTTAAACTGGCAATTGTTCTTGGCACACATTTTGCGTTTAATGAATAGTGTGCTGTATGTACTGAGATGACATGGGATACCTCCTAATACCATGTCGAATCTGTTTTCAAAGCCGGCCGCGGTGGCCGAGCGGTTCTAGGCGCTTCAGTCCGGGACCGCTCGACTGCTACGGTCGGAAGTTCGAATCCTGCCTCGGGCACGGATGTGTGTGATGTCCTTGTGTTAGTCAGGATTAAGTAGTTAAGTCTAGGGGACTGATGACCTTAGATTTTAAGTCCCGTAGTGCTTAGAGCCACTTTTTATTGAATTCTGCAATGATATCCGCTTTGGAATGTCCCATGAGCCTAGCTGCAAACTACTCCAGTTACCATTCCTCGTTGAAAGTCTGTTAATCCCCTTCATTTGGCCATAATCACGTGGGAAATGTTTTTACATTGATAACTCCGGCAAAGTACTGCTCTTTTATTCTTTATGTACGCGATACTACCAACTGTACATGTTCATATCGCTATCCAACGACTTCCATCACATAAAATAAATGTTCTTATAAGTTCAGGTGTATGGCATGTGTGTAACATTTTTTTCCGTATGTTGTCAAGTGTCGATTGGCGCTAGTCGTGTTGGTAACTTGCGTGGCATACACGTCACCTGTGCGGACTCGAGCTTACTTGACATTTTGATTGGGTCCCTTGCTACGGAGGAGCTGATTATCCATTTTATTTCTTTTAAATCATGTCTGTATTTCAGTCTTGCTAGTAATCAGTTCTGTAAAGCTGTAATCGAAGTATGATACTTTATTCTTTCGTTGGTTATAAAACAGCATTGATAATGGTAAATGCTTGTTTCAAACAGTAGCCTTAAAGATCAAGATAATAAAATGTTTGATTTAATTTCAATCGATGGTCGATTCAGAGTACTTTCTTTGAAAATGGTTATGCCAAATTTTCTTTGTTGAGACCTCTGGAAAATAAAAGGAATTCCTGTATTAAAACTTTACTCTACTGGAGCCCAGTACCTACCGCTCCCCTGCTTCGTGTAGTCGTTACCATGGCGAATACCTTTACCATATCAAAAGTTCACAATAATTAACATAAAAGGTTAAAATTGAATCACAAAGGAATTGCTTTACGGAAGTAGTCTTACCTTATGATGAATGGTTGTAAGAAAAATCTGTTCTTAAACGCAAATATTCTATGAATGACGAGTTCATTGAAGTCTACGTTCGTATGATACCTTTGTGTATGGAGAGCTCTGCTATTGCTATTATCCGCTCTTGACTCAAAGTACTTCGCAGGGAAGTTTTTATACTCTTTACTGTAGAGAAACATCGCTCCGTCTCAGGCTTTGCCATCGGTTCTGCAAAAATCAGTTTCAGGAATTTCGTTCTTTCACTAAGAGACTACCGCAAATAATTTTCAAGCAGGACTAGCAGAAGTGAAACAGCATCTCTTCCAACCTCCGTTCTTATCTTACTGCATTCAAGGAAGGGATGCATTTCACAAGACCTCTATAGCAACATTTGCGGAAATTAACCTGCGTACGAAATAAACTTTTCAGAATTAAATAAAGTTGCAGCGACGACAGGCCCTTGAAGTCGAAGCGTTCAGCAGCATGAGCCATAATTATATCTCACAGTTCTTTTGCAGCAATTATTTTAGGAATTTCATTTCCTGTTTCTATCTCTTCACAGGATACAGCAACTCTGGGAACTTATGAATCGCGTCAGTGATGCTACCTCGGTTATCCTGTACGGCTTTTTTGAAATTTGGTACCCCTTCTTGTAAAGTCAGTGGGCTAACTGACCGTACAGAATGTCATCGCGTGGCATAATATGACCGAGTGTAGAAAGCCAAAATTAAAATGCTGCGTGCTCTAATTTCAGGCGAATTCCTCTTGCTTGAGTTATTGCAGTCCTGAGGTTTGCCGAGATGTAAGTTCAACTTGCTCCAGGCATACTGCCTATGACACACAACTTGCACAACTCTTGATTATAAGTTACTTCTCATGTTGGCGACATCATTGGCTTCTCTGTTTTACAGTGTCAGCTAACACCGCTGTTCACTGTGAAGAACTACGAGAGAAATTTGGAAGCTATTTAAGGCCAGAAAAAAGTTCTAACGTCCATAATTTGACCCATTTCTTGGGATAAAATGATATTCAACTTTTGATCATAACAGTGAACAAAATGGGCACGTGTGAAATGCTCTTTCAGAAGAGTCTGTACACCTGAAAGACCGCCACGTATATCAGCTGCCACATCGCTCTAAGAAATAACTTTGAGTTATCCACAAGGTCTAGTAAAGTTTCTTTAAGCGATTCTGCTAATGTTTTGCATTATGTTCACGAGGGATAAGGAAAGTCCAAAACTGTTCTACAAGTTTACTCTGAGGCAAAACATATCTGATAACCACGACAAATTGTGAAATTGATGAAATGTCAGCTGTCTCATCTGCTGTAACTGAAACGCCCCCAGGGGCTCAGCATTCGTTTGCTGGGTACGGGCTTGGCGACCCCGGGGTTCCTGAGCTGGGGACTGGTAAGCGCCGCCAGTCCCCTGTCACCGTAACCTCTAAGCATACTTCAACGACCACCGTGCGGCGCGGCGGTGGAATGTTGTGTGTCTCAGGGAATGGGGATCTTGGCTTGACCGCCCGGATCGCGAGGATGGAATAAACCTCTATAAAAAACCCCTCAATCTCAAGGTGTGCTGCGCGCTGATGAGATGCATGGCTGTTGAGGTGGAACAGTCGGTAGCGGGCAACCTCTGGGGAACCTGCCGCACCTCAGTTGTATAAGGCTTACCTAGGCACGCGGGGCTCTGTCTAGGTGGACTTCTAGTTCCCTAGCTGCTCGTGGGACCGAGATGGATCCTTCGAAATTCTCTTTTCCTCCTCCCAGCGGAAAGGGTGGGCCGCTGGAAGGTTCTAACACCCAGTCTCTTAAGAGGGCCCGTGCAGTCAGTCCCCCTGACTCCGGCGCTTCTTTAAAAAGTCCAGTCTTAGGTAACAGAATGCATTCTGGTAATCCGAATGTGTTTCTCATTGTGAAACGGAAGGAGGGTAGTTTCGAGAAGGTTTCGCCCTTCTATATACAAAAGGGATTGGAGGGAATCTGTGGCTCCTTAAAATCGGTGAAGCGCTTATGTAATGGGACCTTGCTAGTGGAAACTTCCACTTCCCAGCAAGCAACTAACCTCCAATCTGCTAAATGCCTTGGAGAGTATGCCATAGACACCGAACTGCACAGCACCTTGAACTATAGCAAAGGTGTTGTGACATGCCGGGATCTAGCTGATATTCCCAAGGAAGAACTGCAACGTGAGTGGGCTCCGGAAGGTATCGTTGATGTCCAACACATCATGAAGAGGGTTGATGGCACTCTTGTCAAATCCGACTCCTTTATTCTGACCTTCAGTAGCACAACACTTCCTGAACATGTTAAAGCTGGCTTCCTTCGCCTTAGTGTGAGGCCTTATTTCCCGGCCCCAATGCGCTGTTTCAAATGCCAGCGTTTTGGGCATACCACCTTAGGCTGTAAAGGCGAAGCGACTTGTGGAAACTGTGGTCAGGCTGCTCATGAAGGAGTTGGTTGCTCGTCTCCGGCTAAATGTATTAATTGCTCTGGGAACCACCCTGTTTGGAGTAGGGACTGCCGCATATTTTTAGAGGAACGCAAGGTCCAGGAAATCAAAACAACCAAGCGTATCCCCTATGGTGAGGCCAAGAAGATTTATAAGTCGATGCAACCTCCCACATTTGCTACATCTTTTGCATCCCTGGTACAGAAGCCTACTCCAAAGGTCGATGCCTCAACGCAGACTGAGGTGGTGAGTGTTGGCACTAACACCTGTAGCTGCCAGTGCACTTGCAACGCAGCCAGTGTTCCAGAGCCAGTAGCCCCTACTCGAACGGCAGACAAAGGTACAGTGGCAGACTTGGTCCAGCCCCTCGCGCCTCCAACAGCTGAGGTTGTCCCCAAGCCTAGTGCGCCACTTACCACTCCCACATCCGCTCCCCCAAAGTCCACCAAGCCACAGAAAGCTACTGTGCAGCAGCAACAGCGGGTCAAATCCCGTGGTAAACCATCTGACCATGCGGATGTTGTTTTACGCGAGGCTTCATCTGACTCTTCCCCAGAGTTGATGGAGTACGATGTATGTGTGGGGCAATCATCTCGTCCCACGCCTGCCCCTCCACCTGCTGCGGTCTCCCCGCCCCGTCGGAGAGACAGGATGAAGGTGCTACCCCCAACATAGATGGCTCCCATACTCCAGTGGAACATGCAAGGGTTCAGGACGCATGTGGAGGAACTTCGTCTACTTTCTCAGGGTCGACCATTGTGTCTCTGTCTCCAGGAGACGTATTTCCATCCATCATACTCCCCTGAGATACGAGGCTATACACTCCACAAAAAGGACGACCTGCGTGGAGAGAGAGCTAGAGGAGGCGTAGGTATTTTCGTCAGGACGGACTACCATTCCTCGCCTCTCTCACTTACGACGACTCTACAGGCCGTCGCTGTGTCCGTGCACGTGCGTCATCCATTGACTGTATGTTCACTTTACTTGCCCCCACATGATGCTCTTGATGAAGCGGCCCTCACCGACCTTCTTACACAGCTCCCCCAGCCATTCATTATTTGTGGTGATTTTAATGCCCACAATGTGCTTTGGGGCTCTGCAATTACCTGCCCCAGGGGTAGAGCAATTGAGAGGCTTCTCCTGTCATCCTGTGCCTACTTGCTCAATGGAGGACAGAGTACTCATTTCTGCACGGCGACTGGGTCGTTCTCTGCCATTGATCTCTCGCTTTGCTCTCCAGCTCTTGCCGCTAGTGCTCACTGGGAAGTGGTCGCTGACTTGCACGGCAGTGATCATTTCCCAATCTGGATTCACCTGCCAGATGGCGTGGGCCCCGACAGGAGACCACCACGATGGGTGCTCAGTGGAGCTGACTGGACACTTTATAGCCAGTTGGCCCAATTCGAACACTGTGCGAATGTTGAGGTGTGGGTGGATCATATTACCAAAAAGGTCCTCCATGCCGCTGCGGCATCCATTCCACAGTCCACAGGTCACCGGAAAAGGCCACCTGTGCCTTGGTGGAGTGACGAATGCCGCTCTGCAATCAGGACCAGGCGTGCGGCTCTGCGGCGGTTCAAGTGTCGGCCGACTGCTGAGAATCTTGCTGCCTTTCGGGTGGCGAGGGCGAGATGTCGCCGCATTATTCGTGAGAGCAAGAAGAGGTCGTGGCAAAAGTTCCTGAACACCGTTAATCGTTCCACCAAGAGTTCCATTGTGTGGGAGACCATTAGGAGAATTTCTGGCAGAGGAGGGAGGTGCCCCATAGCTGCTGTACTGAATAACGGCACTCTCCACACAGATCCGCGGGACATTGCCCAGACTATGGCAGCCTATTTTGCGACAGTTACTGCCACAACCAGTCAGGATCCCGGTTTCCAGCGCCATAGAGCGGTTGCTGAGAGGTGTAGTCTGAACTTCCAGCCCACCTCTCATGAAGTTTACAACTGCCCTTTTTCTATGTGGGAGCTGGATTCTGCATTGTCTGGAGCTCGTGACACTTCCCCTGGTCACGACAGGATCCATTACAGTATGCTCTGGCACCTCACAATGCGCAACAAAGAAATCCTCCTCGCACTTTTTAATGCCATTTGGGCGTCGGGTCACTTTCCTGACGCGTGGCGTGAGGCAGTTTTAATCCCTTTTTTAAAACCTGGGAAAGACCGCTCGAGCCCAAGTAGCTACCGTAGTATTGCCCTCACTAGTTGCATAGGGAAGACCTTGGAGCGGATGGTCAACCGCCGCCTTGTCTGGATGTTAGAATCCCGGCAACTACTTAGTCGCTTTCAGTGTGGGTTCAGGAGGTTTCGTTCCACCTTCGATAACCTTGCCCTCCTGGAGGCGGCTATCCAACAAGCTTTCCTACGCCGTCATCACCTTATAGGTGTATTTTTCGACATCGAGAAGGCCTACGATACCACTTGGCGGCGTCTCATCCTGGAGCAGCTTCACGAATGGGGTTTTCGTGGTTGTCTTCCTCTTTTTATTCAGTCTTTCCTCTCGCCACGATATTTTAGATACCGAGTTGGTGACGTCCTGTCTGATCGCTTTGAGCAGGAGAACGGTGTCCCTCAGGGTAGCGTTTTAAGTGTGACTCTGTTTGCCATCGCTATTAATAGCATTACGTCCATGGTGAAAAGTCCTGTCCAGTGTTCTTTGTTTGTGGATGATTTCTCTTTGTTCTGCTCTTCTTCAAGCCTTGCAACGACAACTCGTCAGTTGCAACTTACGATTAGGCGTTTGGATGACTGGGCGCTGAAGAGTGGATTTAAGTTTTCCACCGAGAAGTCTGTATGTGTTCTTTTTAACCGTTCTCGTTCGATTTTACCCTTTCCTGAGTTGCGCTTGAGGGACACTATTCTTTCTTTTAAAGACACGGTGAGATTTCTGGGTCTCATTTTTGACTCGAGGCTCACGTGGTTACCTCATCTTAAAGACCTGAAACGACGGTCGCTTCAGGCTTTAAGCATTTTAAAATGTCTTAGCCACAGTACATGGGGAGCTGACAGGACTTGTCTGCTCCAGTTTTACAGGGCGTTTGTGCGATCTCGGCTCGATTATGGGTGCACGGTGTATGGGTCTGCGAGGCCTTCGTACTTAAAGATTTTGGACGTTGTCCACCATGAAGGGCTGCGGTTGGCCACTGGGGCATTCCGAACTAGCCCCATACCAAGCCTCTGTGCAGAGGCTGGTGAACCGCCACTTCATATGCGACGACGGCTACTTACGGTACGCCAGGCGTATAAAACTTTGTCCACACCGTACACACCTGCATACCATACCGTTGCTAAGCCTCCTCTGGCACGGTTATTTCATAACCGGCAACGTGCGACGCAGCCCTATGGGATTCGCGCACAGGATTGCCTCGCTGCGATGTCTGTGGCTGGTCTTCGTGTTTTACGTCGCGGTTGGAGCAGATCTCCACCTTGGCTCCTCCGGCGTCGCAAATTTATTTTAGATTTGACTCGTTTTAAGAAAGATGGCACACCAGATTTTACGTTCCAATCTCTGTTTTTTAACATTTTAGACGTGCATCACGGTTTCACTGTCGTTTATACTGATGGCTCGAAACAGGAGACTTCCCTAGGCTGTTCTGTGGTGTTCCCTGATCGTGTCACCCGGATTCGCCTCCCTGCTGAATATACCGTTTTCGCAGCGGAGCTCCACGCGATCCTGAAGGCACTGGAGCAGATGCATCGTGTTCGGGGCGATCGATTTCTTCTCTGCTCCGATTCTCTTAGTGCCTTACAATCGCTGCAGAGCCTATACCCGACTGAGGAGATGGTCCAGTTGATACATGACCAACTGTACTTGCTCCAACAGCGGGGTAAAGAGGTATCCTTCTGCTGGGTGCCTGGTCATGTCGGCATATGGGGCAATGAACAGGCTGATCGGGCTGCCAAGGAGGCCTGCAGAGAGCAGGATGTGGTCCAGTGTCCTATCCCCTTGCAGTCAGTCATCGCTGCACTCCATAGGAAGTGCATGGAGTTGTGGGAGGCCGAATGGCTGGCGGTGTCGGCCAATAAACTGCGGTCGGTAAAGTCAACCACTCGGCCGTGGCGTTCCTCCTGTCGGTTGCTCAGGCGGGAAGAGGTGGCCCTCACACGTCTGCGGATTGGGCACTGTCCTGTGACGCATAGCTATTTATTACGGCGGGAGGATCCTCCGTTTTGTGCCACTTGTGGTGTGCACATCTCTGTCCGGCACATTTTAATCGACTGTATTTTATACCGTGATGCAAGGGCAGAAGCACAGGTTGTTGGGGATCTCCCTTGTATTTTAGCTGACGATGAGACGTGTGTGGCAAGGGTTTTTAAGTTTTGTGATGTGTCTGGACTCTGGCCTAAACTTTTAGGCTGGAGGTTTTAGTGTGTTGCAGAGTGGCTGACTCCTCCCTTTTTTCCTTGTGGTCAGCCAGCCACTTCCATCTGCTCCAATGTTTTAGCTCCCTCTACCATTTTCTTCCTGTATTGTCCACGTTTTACTGCTGACGCCCTGCATCATCCCACGCTTCAGTGTGGGTGAGCCCATTTTTTCGATGATTGTTCCCCGTGTTCTCTGTTCCGTTTTATGTCCCTGTTCTGAGGTTTTCTTTTTTCTTGACACCCGTCTCACTATGATGCTGCACGGGCGCTGAAGACCTTGCTGTCGTGCGCCCACAAACACCTCTACTACTACTACTACTATGTAACTGAAACAAAATCAGCACCAGGAATTACCTTTCTTAGTCGCTCGTGCGCTCGTGATAAACCTGCAGCCTACAAGAAAGTAAGAGGTGCATTCAAGTTCTAAGGCCTCCGAATTTTTTCTCCGGACTGTAAAGAGATAGAAACATGCGCATTGTTTTAAAATGAGGCCGCGTTCATTGTCAATACGTCCCAGAGATGGCAGCAACGTACGGCAGATGGAATTTTACCGCCAGCGGCGAGGATGAGAACTGTTTTAAATACTTAAAATGGCGACGTTTTCCTTACTTGAACAGCGTGCAATCATTCGTTTGTTGAATTTGCGTGGTGTGAAACCAATTGAAATTCTTCGACAGTTGAAGGAGACATGTGGTGATGGAGTTGTGGATGTGTCGAAAGTGCGTCCGTGGGTGCGACAGTTTAATGAAGGCAGAACATCGTGTGACAACAAACCGAAACAACCTCGGGCTCGCACAAGCCAGTCCGACGACACGATCGAGAAAGTGGAGAGAATTGTTTTGGGGCATCGCCGAACGACTGTTGAACAGATCGCCTCCAGAGTTGGCATTTCTGTGGGTTCTGTGCACACAATCCTGCATGACGACCTGAAAATGCGAAAAGTGTCATGCAGGTGGGTGCCACGAATGCTGATGGACGACCACATGGCTGCCCGTGTGGCATGTTGCCAAGCAATGTTGACACGCAACGACAGCATGAATGGGACTTTCTTTTCGTCGGTTGTGACAATGGAAGAGACGTGGATGCCATTTTTCAATCCAGAAACAAAGCGCCAGTCAGCTCAATGGAAGCACACAGATCCACCGCCACCAAAAAAATTTCGGGTAACCGCCAGTGCTGAAAAAATGATGGTGTCCATGTTCTGGGACAGCGAGGGCGTAATCCTTACCCATTGCGTTCCAAAGGGCACTACGGTAACAGGTGCATCCTAGGAAAATGTTTTGAAGAACAAATTCCTTCCTGCACCGAAACAAAAACGTCCGGGAAAGGCTGCACGTGTGCTGTTTCACGAAGACAACGCACCCGCACAGCGAGCTAACGTTACGCAACAGTTTCTTCGTGATAACAACTTTGAAGTGATTCCTCATGCTCCCTACTCACCTGACCTGGTTCCTAGCGACTTTTGGCTTTTTCCAACAATGAAAGACGCTCTCCGTGGCAGCACATTCACCAGCCGTGCTGCTATTGCCCAGCGATTTTCCAGTGGTCAAAACAGACTCCTAAAGAGGCCTTCGCCGCTGCCATGGAATCATGGCGTCAGCGTTGTGAAAAATGTGTACGTCTGCAGGGCGATTACGTCGAGAAGTAACGCCAGTTTCATCGATTTCGGGTGAGTAGTTAATTAGAAATAAAATCGGAGGTCTTAGAACTTGAAAGCACCTCGTAAATCATTTTGAATATACTTAGGAGGGCCTTCGAAAACAACAGCCTTCAAAACTTGGTCGCTAAGCACAGCAAAGTTCAGCAGTTGAAATTTATAAGACCGCGAAGAATTCCTAAATTTAATGAATCACTACGTTCGTCAAATCTATGAAGTGCAATCTCAGAAACACCAAAAATTTAACACTAACCGCAATTTTTGAGTATGCACAACGATTTCCGTATATCTCATAATGTGCCTTGCAATTGACCGCCTGTAAACACAGACCAGTTGTTGTTTAATATCATTTAGCCCTAAAAGAATGTGGTCTACCTGTGCAGTTTTATCTGATTGAGACCACTAACGTCAGTACCTTCTGTGATAAATGTTCAAGTTTGTCAACACTTCTTGGCATTCACGTCACTTCACGCCCAGCGTTTTGTTTTTCAGACAACAAACATGGAAAACAGTACAGTTTGTTTCTAATATCACAGTCACATATACAATCAACTTTTCTGTACATGTCTGGTCCGAAAATTCTTTCAATTTCTTTACCTTTGTTTTATTAGTTTTCTTGACTAAGTTGATATCTAGCGTCAGTGGTTGCCGGACGGAGTGGCCGAGTGGTTCTAGCGCTACAGTCTGGAACCGCGCGACCGCAACGGTCGCAGGTTCGAATCCTGCCTCGGGCATGGATGTGTGTGATGTCCTTAGGTTAGTTAGGTTTAATTAGTTCTAAGTTCTAGGCGACTGATTACCTCAGAAGTTAAGTCCCATAGTGCTCAGAGCCAGAGCAGTCAGTGGTTCACCACCTGGGGGTAATTATCACATGAGGAGTAAAATAAAATTTTCTGAGGGTTAGTAACTAAACGATTCGGTTCTGCTTCAGTCATGAAACTAAATTATTTTCAAAAGTTCATTAGTATTGTCACAATTTTGTAAGACTCTAATATTGATTATATAAGTTATCAATAATTACTTTTTCTCAATTTGTAGGATTAAAACGAAGGAGGTTCCTCACATAGTCATCGTTGATGGTAAAAGTAAGACATATACATAACAAATTCTAAATATCTCAAGATAATGCCTTCTCCAAATATCAGATACTAACGGTAGTAGTACAAAAATTGCTTCATTACTCGCTTCCAAATAGATAAATGAATTAACTGACGGCACGACACAGCAGTAACTACATAATAGCTACTATAGTGCTGTACAATATAATATATTATTACTATTACTGTTAGTGGCTATTGCCAGACACAAAGCATTAACAGTCTGAAGTCTTCCAGTTGCTGCCCGTACAGAAGTAAGGAGTGCAGCAAGCAAGTGACTTACGAAAAGCAACTATGGCGCTCACATTTTAACTTGGTTAATGTTAAATGGGGTGGCAGTGTGCATGTCAGGTAAGTGTGGCAATGGAGAGGAGTAATGCTGGGGATGTACGTTTTGTGAGATGTGTCTACACTCACTGAGGATAGCTAGCTTTCTTACCTGAGAAGGAGTTGTGAGTAGCAGTTACGATGCACCACGAGTTCCTTCGTCATTCATTCTAAAACACACACACACACACACACACACACACACACACACACACACACACACGCACACACAATAAATATAATTCATCTTTCACCATTTTAAAAGTAAAATTGTTCCTAGAAAAGTCTTTCATTCTACATTTAGTTAGAACAGGTACTAAAGTGTATGATAGTGTGAGGGACGGGGGCAACATACGGCGGTGAGGAGGGGGGGAGGAGGGAGGACGTGTAGGGGGGGGGGGCGGGTGTACTTTCTAATGCCTAATTGCATAATTCCACTCAGAGGCAATGGTGCAAGGAACGTTTGTAACCACTGTCCTAGATCCTTCATAGGGAGTTTATCGTCAAGGGAAATGGTAAAGAAATTAGTTTCCCTAAGTCTCTAATATGACACGTATTACCTTCACTACAAACCTGAGGACTCTCATCTTGAAAATAACCCTTCCGCATGGGAAACTGTAAGATCTGGCCACAGTGTTGGTAACGCGACTGCAAGAAACAAGAGATAACTTCTACCTGTCGTTACTGGCTCGACTCTCGTAGCTATTGCAGTTTCAGAGATAGAGTAGTGGAGACATGAAATAGAGCAAAATCTGTTGTGTATACGTCATCTTTGCGGAACAGCTGGGGAGGAAGAGTAATCCCAGCGGTTTGGCGAGGTTTTGACAGCGGGAGGGGAAGCGGAGGCTTTGGCAGGTACACGGTGGAATGTTGCTTCAATGCTCAGCATAGGAGAAACCAAGGAGTTTAGAATGTATGGAGCCGCCCTGAAATGTAACGCGCCTATGCAAAGTATTTACCTGGGACTATACAAAAGTTTTTGTGTTGCTGTTACTTGTGTGAATTAACTGTTTCAGTGGACCTTGTTGCTCCATCTTCAGGCAGCAACCTCCTTTCTCGAAGATGCCAAGTCCATGCCAGATGGAAAAGCCAAACAATAGTCACTACAAGACAATATCACGTGCTGCTTATTAATCGCGCAATTATTTCACCTCCGCTATGCACATTCCATGTTACAGTATACGACTTCAACGAAGTTCACAATACCTATTTGCCTTGTCAGTTTCTGCTTCTCAAGTCACGTCATGACCATTGTCTTGCCTGGTGAGGTTCTGTGGCCCGCAGTGAATCTCCGAGGTGGAACGTCGGATAACTGCTCCAACTAGCAAGTTTCTCAATACGCAAAAATTCAGCTGTTCATCACGCCTGCCTCGCAGATACTGTGCGTCCACCTTCGCTCTCACGACATGCGCAAAAGAAAATCTCCCGTACAGTTCGCGGTTCAAAACAAACACGTACTTAAGAAAATAACAAAATGTTTGCTCAAGGACACGACTACCCCTCGTCGCTTAGAAATACAGAGAGCATAACACATCACTTTCCCAGAGTGGTGTGTTACCCCTCAGTCCATAAGCCGAAATAGTGAAGCCTGCCTCCACCATATTGGTGAGTTGTGACGAAGTCATCATATTGCAGTGCTACTGTTCAGTCTCACTTAAAACAGGAATAAAACGTTCAGCCGTTTTACCGTGATGTACATCATGATCATCGAGTGAGAATCGGCTTTAAAATTTAAGTTTTCAGCTATCTGATGATGAGTATTCATCCACGAAAGCATGTTGTTTCAAGCTACGAAGTCATAACTGTCGGTCAGTTCAACACATTGACGCTAAGAGGGTAGGTTAACACAGAGGTTTAGCGTAGAAACATGTTTCTAAGACTCACCAAGATGGCGGACACGCTTCAATTGACGTCTGTGCTTGGCATAGACCAATCCTTCTCCCCTATATTCTAAACTACTTTGGTGAAATCTCCTACCCCGCCCCCTTCTCCGACCCTCGACAACGGACACATTGCTGGAATTCGTTCTTTGGGGGCGCAGGATTGGATTTTGCGCACTTGTCGAGCCAAGCATGTAAGAGCCGATCGGCAGTTTCTAACACGAATGCAGACGTCAGTGGGGAGCTTTATAGATACATATATTACAAAATGGCTCTGAGCACTATGGGACTTAACATATGAGATCAGCAGTCCCCTAGAACTTAGAACTACTTAAACCTAACTAACCTGACGACATCACACACATCCATGCCCGAGGTAGGATTCGAACCTGCTACCGTAGCGGTCGCGCGGTGCCAGACTGAAGCAGCTAGAACCGCTCGGCTACTCCGGCCGGCTCTATACACATTACATGTAACGGGTATAAGTGCAGATACTTTTATATGTTGTAACTTAATGTGTACATACATCAGAGTGTTCGTTGTTTATCCTCTGTGTCGGGCAGTCTTCACACAAACACGTCACAAACTTCATGACCTGATATTATCTGCATGGTCGTAACTGCGCCACTAAGTGGACTAGTTTTGAAGTGTTGACACGTGGATGCAAAACGGTTAGTCTATTCTGACAGGAGTTGTCAGTACAGGTTTACCGTTTTGCGTTCACGTGTCCACACGTCAACACCTGACCTGCTGCTCAGGTGAAAGTATGCAATATTTACTTGCTCTTGGCACACATAGCCGGTCGTGGTGGCCGTGCGGTTCTAGGCGCTGCAGTCCGGAACCGCGGGACTGCTACGGTCGCAGGTTCGAATCCTGCCTCGGGCATGGATGTGTGTGATGTCCTTAGGTTAGTTAGGTTTAAGTAATCCTAAGTTCTAGGGGTCTAATGACCTAAGATGTTAAGTCCCATAGTGCTCAGAGCCATTTGAACCATTTGGCACACATACTTGGAGTTAGTAACTAAAAACATACGACTTGTAATACATATTAATATTAGTCTGAAAATGACGTTAATACTGATGTAATGTTGTTCACTACATTGTTCTCATTCACCCATTTCACCTTGTTTTACTAAATCATTATCTGTCACAGAGGCAGGAGACTGGATTATTTTACGTTTAAAATCGCTATACTCTGCAAAATTTTCTTAGATGCGAAACCTTCCACGGGGATTCATTGCTACATTGTACCTTAGATTGAATCGCCACTTCTCTGGCAACTTATTCCTGAAACATTACAATTCTAACGTTCTCCACAATTCTCAGCAGTTTTTCCCTAGTCTTAGAGAACTGCTCCTTTTTAACATTTAACCACTGCCTGCCACGACGTTGAATGCCACCTTCTGGAGTTACATACATGTGACACGAAAGGGAATCTGCTTACGAAAGCAGTGGCGGAATGTAATGTTTTGCCCGTTGCACGGCAGATGCTCGACCAGAAGGAGGCTGCCTACTCTGACGGTAACCATTTATGAGAACAATAGTTACAACGATTTTTCCTCAAAGTTTCTGACAACTTACAGGAACCTGGCGTCACAGGCAATTGCAAAGATGAATATACAGAGGGGTCCAAAAAATGTATCCACTGTTTAAAAGTCCATAACTTGCAAACTAATGGACGGAGTTGTCTCATTTTTGGTGAAAGTGTAGCTTAAAGTCCAACTCAAAGATATCACTGTTGGTGTTCTAAATGGTCACCATTAACATCCACAGTCAAACGATGCTGCCGAAATGCAGATCGAACTACTGACTGCGACGTATTCAGCTGGATATTTGCACATGAATGTACGATGGATTCTCGAAGTTCATCCAATGTGCGTGGCTTTTGTCGATGAACGACGTCCATTAGTATTCCCTACAGGTAGAAGTCCAGAGGTCTTAGGTCTGGGTTCAAAATGGTTCAAGTCGCTCTGAGCACTATGGGGCGTAACTGCTGAGGTCATCAGTCCTCTACAACTTAGAACTACTTAAACCTAACTAACGTAAGGACATCACACACGTCCATGCCCGAGGCAGGATTCGAACCTGCGACCGTAGCGGTCGCGCGGTTCCAGACTGTAGTGCCTAGAACCGCTCGGCCACACACGCCAGCCTTAGGTCTGGGGAACGTGGTGGATACTCCACAGCACCTCTACGGCCTATCCATCTTCCTGGTAGATTTTCGTCGAGATACGCCCTAATACGATTTTGGTAGAGGGCTGGGGCACCATTTTGTTGAAAGTAAATTCTTCCGTCACCATACAAGTCTCGGATGGCAGGTGAAATGGATGTTTGAAGCTTCCGAAGGTACGCCTCACCGGTAACTGTGCCATCAAAGAAGAATGGCCCAATCAAGCCCCGGTAAGACAACCCACACTACACATTTACTCCTGACAAACTCACGGATTTGTCTACATGGACGTTCGGATTTTCGGCGGCCCAGAAGATGCAATTGTGGCGATTTACTGTACCACTGAGTGTGAACTGTGCCTCAGCAGACCACACAATCATCTCTGCAAACTCTTCATCGTTGCGCACCATGTTGGTAAACCATTTGCAGTACTCCATTCGGCTTGCTTTCATCGAATGTAAGCCTTGCGCCAGCCATGTTTACTCGAGTAACTAGGTGCAACTAAGAACAAAACACTGACTATCTGGCGACTGTCATCTGACAAAACAAAACAACGCAATACAACACTACACTATCAATTAGTTTGCCAGTTATGGACTTTTAAACAGAAGATAGATTTTTTTTGGACCCCTCTGTATTTTGGGGACAGTATGCGCCACAGTCACGCTAAACCATGACAACATACACTACTCACGTTCTGGTGGAGTACTTGGACGACAAACTGATTGATGAGGAATGGTGTAGCGCGATGCTTTCAAACTTTCTTGCTCATGTACGAAGCTCACTCCTCGGTGCACTGCCGAGAGAACAATTCCTTGATATTTTAAGGTATCTGGACGACATTAAGGTGCAGGAGGAACAAAGGACGGCACACACTAATGCAGGACAGTAAATAGGGCGTCAGAAGGGTTTGTTCGGCGCAATGACAGGCAGAATTGGCACAATAAAGGACGAAGAAAAGAAGAAGGGAGTAGACGAGAGCGATATAGACGCCATGGTCTACACCAGAGAGAGCGGGACAGGAACGAAGTGCCAGACCACAGACGCAACGTGAATTACATGCAGGCGTCGCCGAATAACGAGAGAGGCCGTGAGAGTGAAGGAGGTTCTTGAGATTTCATTTTACAGAGGGCAATTTCGCACAGATGTTGGGTCCTTTACTCGCGCTGTTCAAGAAGGGCAAGAAATGGAGCTTGGGAAACGAGGAGGAAAATGCTATCGAAAAGATTAAGTTAGCGCTCCGTGACGTTATTTATTTGGTACACCCTGACTTCTCGGAACCTCTCCAACTCTTCACAGACACAAGTGTGCAAGGAATTGGGAAATACCTACAGCAGGACAGTAAGGATGGACATATGCACATTGTAGCTACTGGCATCCAGAAGCTACTGGATGCAGAGGCACGGTCTTTCATATCGAACTATAAATGATGGGCATTGCCTATGCGACAAAACAGCTTAGGAGTTACCTGCTAGGCCGTAAAACTTGTTTATACATGGATCACCACACTCTAACATTCCTAATAACCACCAGATACACGAGTAACAGAGTGATGCCGTGGCCCTGGCGATTCAGGAATACGATCAGGAAAGTGCTTATTGCTGAGGTAAACACAACAAGTTGCCGACTGGTTAATCCTATATCCTTCGCGGGAGGACAACAAAGAACACGTCGAGCGAGTAAGAAATAAGTTTGTAATGGCAATGTTAAGGCAGTCATCATCACCTTGGTCAAAGCGGGGCGACGAAGTTGTACGTGACAATCGCCAAAGAGTGGAAACACGCATTTACTAAGCATGTCAGGCTCTACGCCACAAACTGCACCACAACGAAAAGCTGTGTAAGAATTTTGACGGAAGGTTATGTGCGCATGTGTGGTAGGCCCAAGAGAATGCTTCCAGGTCTTGCTAGAATCACATTTCCGGGACTGAAGGCAGAATTAGAAAATTAAGGGATCAAAATGACATACTCCTTAATTAGAAACCCTCAGTCTAATCCCGAATAACGATACATGCACCAGCTGGGAGTGTTCTATAGGGTATTGGTTTATGACAGACTCAGTGTCCAGTGCCTTCGGGAGAAAGAGTGGTATTTTAGTGGAGCCGTTAATTGCAGTACGGAATACAGACCAATAGACCTACGGTTCTAGAAACTTGAGAAATCAGTGGCTGACAGGATCGTCAAACTTCCGACGGGAGGAGAGACAGAAACAAACCAGCAACACGTCAATCGGGCTCGAGAGTTCGTGATGGAGAAGGCGACGAGAAGAATGGAATAGGGGGAAGAGAAAAAAGGAAGAAGACTTATGACATCGGGAACAGAGTCCTAGTAAGACTGCATAGGCTGTCTGATGCCGAAGAGAGAAAGGAAAGGAAGTTTTCCCACCTGAGCGAGGGCTCATACTCGGTGCGACAGGTAGCAGCACCGAATGCTTACGCAATTTATGATGACGACTTTGAGGTTGGGAGATATTTAACGACCATCAGCCTGAGAGTAGTGGACACGACTTCGAAAACTGTAGATGACCGTTAACAACACTTCGCGTTTTGTAAATCGATTTTCTGTTGTAGTAATTAGTACGTATTTATTGCGCTTAGATAGTCATTTTTGTGTGTGCCTGGCGTGTGGGACTCTTGGAGTGAATGTTGAGAGGAGATATGACAGTTGCATGTGTGAGTGGCTGGTTTCTATGCGCCGTCGCGAGGCGCAACGCGAGTCTGAGAGGATCCGCCCCCATTCGACAGCATGATGCTTCCCGTAAGGCGGGATTATCATGCAGCTCACGGAAGCCCATTGCCGTTTCCACGTACGTCATTTCTTGTTTGTTAGTTGTACATACTAAATTGTAATTCTGTGTGATGAATATATGTTTCATCGTCTCACCATGCGCGGTGTTCAATGTAGTGACTCTAGCGTAAACGGTGAAAACCAAACATGCACCAGTATTTGATGAGACTTCTGTCGCGGCACGCAGAGGCGCCCCAAAGATATCTAGCAGTTGGTGGAGGACACTTTTTTTTTTCAAAAAAGTAGTCCATGAAAGGTGGACTGCAGAACGTCTGGGTTATTTCACTTGTTACAATTTAAGGGTAGGTTAAAATCATTCGAGTGTACAATGTTACGCACAAGCAAAATTTCCTTTTATATTGTTGACTTTCGAGTTAGTTTGCACGGCTCGCACTGTTCACACTATGAAACTTAGTAAATGAAGCCAGTTTGCATGTGAGAGGTTAAGGGTATGCAAAATTATTTTGTTTTTTGGTTGACGTCCGAGTCCATTCACGCGGCTCGCACAGCTGACACTATGCAACCTAACAAATAAGAAGTCCTCCTAATCATCGGTGATGCGTAGATTACACATTATGATTGTACGTTCTGCGGCAGAAAGGAAGGTATGTGTTTTAAGATAAGAGAACATACGCAATTTTAATAAGAACTTTAAGGGGTTACCCATCCAATGCTACCCAGCTTGGCCCATGGTAGTCCAATTATGTATGTTGCTTTGCGTGACCAAGTGTTTGACCGAACACCCATTTCGTATTTATTTTATACAGCTCTTTGATGAAGAATACTGCTCTGTGAGTAGTGCAGTTGTCGATGCTGGAGCAGTAGTACCTATCACTGGTATCAGTGATGCCCTTAAATACATTCCCCAGATTTTATATGGTACAGAATCTGCTTTCAATGAATTTATTAATAATTTGGACGTATCTTTTGAATTAGTACGTGAAGATGACCGTCCAATGTTGTTAAAATTCATAAAAATATGTTTTGAGGGTCCTACATGATAGGAAAACTGTAAAGACACTGGTGGATAATTTCCATGGTAATATCGGGAGATGCAGAGGGTAAAAACTGTAGTGTAAGGCAGAGACTGGAATACATCAAGCAAATAATTGAAGACGAAGGTTGCAACTGCTACTCTGAGATAAAAAGGTTGACACAGGTGAGGAAATCTTGGTGGGCATCGACATCTCACTAAATTATTATAAACGCATACACAGTTATAAATTTTTTAAGTTTACAAAGTTTAGAGAATAATTAGTCAAGGAGTATTTGTAGCGCTTTAATGATCAACAGAACAATCTTACATTGCTATAATAAGGGCATCTTTATTTGAAAAGCCAGAGTAATTAAATTTGCACACTGAAACGTATAATTACTTACAGGCCTAACGTAGAGAATTATTCATATTTTGTTTACAAAATTATTATTTAAACGTTTATGTAGAAACAAATCAGTTGAATGCTAAAACTTACATTTTTCAAATACATATGCAACATAAGACAGCGTATTACGTGGTTACTCGTGAAACTATTGAGGATACACTATAACATTGTAATTAAAACCGTCACCCTCGCCAGTGGCTGAACTCGAACCCCAAGAGGTCCGTTACATATTACTTTCGTATTTGTATGGAGACAGATTTGTGACTATTTCCATCATAGCTGTTTTATAATGGAAATAAAACTTTTAAGATTAATAAGGCAACCCACTAGGGAAATGAACATCTCCATTCGGATTGTTTACGTTTTTCGTAAGCTGTTTACCAGTACTACACCGTCCGAACATGCCTTGGAAGGCACAAGGGGCACGGACCGGCCGCCGTGTCATCCTCAGACCACAGGCGTCACTGGATGCGGATATGGAGAGGCATGTGGTCAACACGCCGCTCTCCCTGCCGTATGTAACTTTACGAGACCGTTTACCAGTACTACCAATGGTAAAATATACACGTACCACACAGCGTTTAATCACTTCACCCCCCCCCCCCCCCATTATTGTCAGTTTATACCCAATGTTAGACTCTCTTAAGAAAACCAGTGTGAAGGTGGAGTATGGAACAATGTTACGGCGTCGCAGAAACATAGAATGCTGTTGCAGTATGGTTTTTTACGTTTTTCAGAACAGCGTTACAATCAGCCAGCTAATGACAGACAAAGACATTGCGGTATACGAGCGACAAACGGCGCCTAAGAACCACATTCGTCAAATACTCCATGCCCTAAGGGAAGGAGGCAAACTAGGCTGAATTTTTTGCGTCAAAATATTTATTTTCGCTAACAGATTACAACGGTTACAAACAGAGAAAACCCTCGTTAAGAATGGTTACCAATACCAGCTTTGCAAACTATCCATGTACGATCTACGAAGGAAGGAAAGGGAAGTAAGTCACGTAGAGCGTACGTGTGTGTATGTGTGTGTGTGTTAGTCATTAGAATTTTCGTATACCGATGTAGCTGTTATTAGACAATAAGATTAATAGCTAATAAGTAATTTCTGTTTATCGCAGAATTTAACGCTATATCATCCAATCAGAAAAATTTCATCGGCGCTACAACTAAAGCAGTGATATTTCTGTCGCGACAAGTGAGCCAATATCAAAAATGATTTTAAATGTAGTGCACCGACGGACACCACATCAATTGCAAAAATGGCATGTCAATATATGCGATCTCCAGACAAGAACTTCTGATGAACAGGATCACTTTCTTTTATTAACATTTAATATCTGTGACCCATCTTGCTCGTCGGCGTCGATTGTATAATAGACGAACTGACGGAGCTCCTTTCTTGACCGGGGTTCTGTGGGATGCGCCCTCTGCTTTACTTTCGTCGTGGTGAAGCCCTTCAGCTGTGCGACGACGGCGGTTTTGCGGTGAATGGCGATTTCTACCAGGAGGACAACCAGCGACAAGAAGAGTCCGAGGATCAACAGAGCGAACTCTCCCTGCACGTGGGTCAGCTGCAGCTTGATGGGGCCGTCCGGAGACTGGGCGTAAGAGCGCATCCCTATCTGTGCGGCCAGCTGCACTCTCGGCACCAGCCACTTGCGAGCCACCTGCAAAGCAACGTACACAGCACATGTGAGCGTGAGATTCCCCAGCTATTGTCGACTAAACGTAGCTGGCTTTGTAGGTGCATCATGACGTAAAATGTTTAAGCCGGTTCTGGAAATTTGTGGTAAGTTGCCGTGGGACGTAACTGCTGAGGTCATCGGTAGCCAGGGTTAAAAACTACCTAACTTAAACTAACTTACGCTAAGGACAACACACACTACCATGCCCGAGGGAGGACTCAAACCTCTGATGAGGTGGGGGGGGGGGGGGGGGGGCGAAGCGTGGCAAGCCGTCTTAGGCCGCACGGCTAAGCCAGTTTTAGATTATGTGTTAATACCGAGCCCATCTATCCCAACAACATCCAACGGGCGTCAAGAAAGAAATTCGCGATGCGCTGCACACGCGTTTGTGTGGTCAGTGAGCTGAGGCCATTTGTCGTAGTGTATCGATATCGAGGCGCCCGTCCTTATTTTTGGCTCTAAGATGTTGCCCAGCGAGCGAAGCTACCTCTGCCGTGGCTTGAGGTCCGCCTTGCTGGACACGCAAGGGCAGTATGACAGCCTGATGAAGGTGGTACCAGTGGAGCAACGAAGTGGAAAGGAGGCCTTTTGTAGCCACTCATCGGGCGTAAATTGGGAAGGATGTACAGGAGTCACGTTGACCCGTGTTTGGCTAGCAGTGCCGACGAACCACAGAAGTGGATTATTAGAACCCTGCCGGGTGTTCAGGTGTGTTTACCGCATTTTCATGCTCCAGTTCTGTTTATTGGTACTGAAGTCAGCGCCCCCATGGAATTTGCAGGCTGAATTATATAAGCAAGAATTCGTATTAAAGAGGTCTCTTAAATATTTTAACTATACACACCGAGTGATCAAAAGTATCCGGACCCAAAAACATACACTTTTTATATTAGGTGCATTATGCTGCCATCTACTGCCAGGTACTCGATATCAGCGACCTCAGTAGTCATTAGACATCGTGAGAGGGCGGAATAGGGCACTCTGCGGAACTCACGGACTTCAAACGTGGTCAGGTGATTGGGTGTCACTTGTGTCATACGTCTGTACGCGAGATTCCCACACTTCTCAACATCCCTAGATCCACTGTTTCTGATGTGATAGTGAAGTGAAAACGTGAAGGGACATGTACAGCATAAAAGCATACAGGCCGACCTCGTCTGTTGACTGACAAAGACCGCCGACAGTTGAACATGTTCGTAGTGTGTTGTAAGAGGTCCATGATAAAGGAATTTGTTGCTAGCGCACTCGAGCAGATGTGTGGCAGTAGGAGTAATTAGTAGCTATCAGTCTGGTGTATCTAGTTGGCTGGGAAGGTCGTGGGAACAATGGCGGTGCCTGAGCGTTGTAATATAAGGTAAAAGCAGCCTCGCCCATATGTAGTATTGTTATATCGGGTTCCATGTTAATGTTTTTTTTAAAGAAATCTCTTAATAATCTTTCCTATAAAAATTAACTTTTGACAATCATTCATTTCAATTTAAAGAATTTACTAATTTTTCCAATCCATGGTCATCCCGATTATTGTAAAGAAAAATCAGTTGTTTCTTCTATACATGATAAATACACTCCTGGAAATTGAAATAAGAACACCGTGAATTCATTGTCCCAGGAAGCGGAAACTTTATTGACACATTCCTGGGGTCAGATACATCACATGATCACACTGACAGAACCACAGGCACATAGACACAGGCAACAGAGCATGCACAATGTCGGCACTAGTACAGTGTATATCCACCTTTCGCAGCAATGCAAGCTGCTATTCTCCCATGGAGACGATCGTAGAGATGCTGGATGTAGTCCTGTGGAACGGCTTGCCATGCCATTTCCA
The DNA here is from genome assembly GCF_021461395.2 of Schistocerca americana. Lineage (NCBI taxonomy): Eukaryota > Metazoa > Arthropoda > Insecta > Orthoptera > Acrididae > Schistocerca > Schistocerca americana. The sequence continues at coordinate 138,272,916 of NC_060120.1, read as the reverse complement.
CCTGGCGCCTCAGTTGGACCAGCGTTCGTGCTGGACGTGCAGACCGCGTGAGACGACGCTTCATCCAGTCCCAAACATGCTCAATGGGGGACAGATCCAGAGATCTTGCTGGCCAGGGTAGTTGACTTACACCTTCTAGAGCACGTTGGGTGGCACGGGATACATGCGGACGTGCATTGTCCTGTTGGAACAGCAAGTTCCCTTGCCGGTCTAGGAATGGTAGAACGATGGGTTCGATGACGGTTTGGATGTACCGTGCACTATTCAGTGTCCCCTCGACGATCACCAGTGGTGTACGGCCAGTGTAGGAGATCGCTCCCCACACCATGATGCCGGGTGTTGGCCCTGTGTGCCTCGGTCGTATGCAATCCTGATTGTGGCGCTCACCTGCACGGCGCCAAACACGCATACGACCATCATTGGCACCAAGGCAGAAGCGACTCTCATCGCTGAAGACGACACGTCTCCATTCGTCCCTCCATTCACGCCTGTCGCGACACCACTGGAGGCGGGCTGCACGATGTTGGGGCGTGAGCGGAAGACGGCCTAACGGTGTGCGGGACCGTAGCCCAGCTTCATGGAGACGGTTGCGAATGGTCCTCGCCGATTCCCCAGGAGCAACAGTGTCCCTAATTTGCTGGGAAGTGGCGGTGCGGTCCCTTACGGCACTGCGTAGGATCCTACGGTCTTGGCGTGCATCCGTGCGTCGCTGCGGTCCGGTCCCAGGTCGACGGGCACGTGCACCTTCCGCCGACCACTGGCGACAACATTGATGTACTGTGGAGACCTCACGCCCCACGTGTTGAGCACTTCGGCGGTACGTCCACCCGGCCTCCCGCATGCCCACTATACGTCCTCGCTCAAAGTCCGTCAACTGCACATACGGTTCACGTCCACGCTGTCGCGGCATGCTACCAGTCTTAAAGACTGCGATGGAGCTCCGTATGCCACGGCAAACTGGCTGACACTGACGACGGCGGTGCACAAATGCTGCGCAGCTAGCGCCATTCGACGGCCAACACCGCGGTTCCTGGTGTGTCCGCTGTGCCGTGCGTGTGATCATTTCTTGTACAGCCCTCTCGCAGTGTCCGGAGCAAATATGGTGGGTCTGACACACCGGTGTCAATGTGTTCTTTTTTCCATTTCCAGGAGTGTATATCGGCCAGCATTGCACTGGGATATGCCAGAAAAATTTCATATAGGAGCTGATATATATGCGTTATCCGGCGACCTTATTGAGGTAAGAATTTTCAATTTATTCAGAATGATCTTTCAGGGCCATGACGCAGCACTGCTGACGTCCAAAATTTACCAGTTTAAACTCACAGTCAATTATTGAAAGGTTATAAGTGAGCCGCAATTTTTTTTGAGAGATTAGTCACATTTTATTATGATAGGTTACGGAAATTAACTGTTGGGAGGTTACGCTGAATGTGAATTATATATAGTATATTTTTGCTGTTGGGAGGTTATTATACATATCAGTTATCTGTGGGGAGGTTACAGTGTAATAGGGAGACGTCTACCCAGACCATCACACAAGAATTACAGAGTGCATCAGGATCCACTGCAAGTACTATGACAGTTAGGCGGGAGGTGAGATAACTTGGATTTCATGGTCGAGCGGTTGCCCATAAGCCACACATCACGCTGGTAAATGCCAAACGACGCCTCGCTTGGTGTAAGGAGCGTAAAACGTGGACGATTGAACAGTGGAAAAATGTTGTGTGGAGTGACGAATCACTGTACACAATGTGGCGATCCCATGGCAGGGTATGGGTATGGCGAATGCCCGGTGAAGGTCATCTGCCAAGGTGTGTAGCACCAAAAGTAAAATTCGGAGGCGGTGGTCTTATGGTGTGGTCATGAAGGGGCTTGCACCCCTTGCTGCTTTGGGTGGCACTATCACAACACAAGCCTATATTGATGTTTTAAGCACCTTCTTGCTTCCCACTGATGAAGAGCAATTCGCGGATGGCGATTGCATCTTTCAACAAAGTCGAGCACCTGTTCATAATGCACGGCCTGTGGCGGGGTGGTTACACGACCATAACATCCCTCTAATGGACTGGCCTGCACAGAGCTCTGACTTGAATTATATAGAACATCTCTGGGATGTTTTGGAACGCCGACTTTGTGCCAGGTCTCACCGTCCGACATCGATACCTCTCTTCAGTGCAGCATTTCGTGAAGAATGGGCTGCCATTCCCCAATAAACCTTCCAGCACTTGATTGAACGTATGTCTGCGAGAGTGGAAGCTGTCATCAAGGTTAAAGGTGGGCCAACACCATATTAATTCCAGCATTACCAATGGAGGGCGTTACGAACTTTTAAGTTATTTTTCAGCCTGGTGTCTGGATACTTTTGATCATGTAGTGTATTTGTACATTGTATCTTGTTGGAAATTTTATCTGGTGGCTTTAATTTGGATTAATGTTAGTGTCCGCTTCTACAAGGAAGTCTGTCGTGAACTTTGTTGGCAGTGTGGTATTTATGTGTTCAAGTGCTTCTATCAGCCTGTTATTAATTTTCACTTTCTTTGAGGCAGATAACTATTAGTTGATATTAATTCCTGCGCACAGAGGTCGATTTTAATGTTATCACATATTGTCTATTCCTGCTATGGAAGTGGATTTTCGTGTTGCCCGAATGTTATCAGGGTCAGTGTTAAGTTCAGTATGATCTATTTTTAATTTAAATACTTTGAAGAAATGCTCTGTTCAATTTGTAGTTATCGTTTTGCAAAAATTTGACCGTCTCTTTGGATTTGACTCCTCTTTGTCTTATTCATTGAGGGTTATGTACTGCTTATTCTGCTTCAGGCTGTGCATATAATGCGCTTGCCTTATTTAATTGGCTCAGATGGAAATTTTAATTTGTTTTTGGACACAACGTCCGTTCTGATCTTGGCGTGGACTGTGTACGTGCCAAGGAGTCGTAGAATTTGAGGCGATTGGCTCGGGGTGTGGTTAATCATTTGTTCCAGCAGGATATGGTACAACGATTTAATTCTGAAATTTCCTTATTCCAATTGTAAGTGGTGTCTCAAGTTTTCTGCTAACTTCTTAGCAGACAAATCAGTTTCAAATATCGCTCCGTAAGAAACTGCATTAACTATGGCGAGCGTATTCATTATTTACTATAATCTTGGCTGTGACTTGAGGTTGCATTAATTGTAATTTATGTGTGCTGCAAGAAATTTGTTAAGACTGCTTATGCTTTGGCATCAGCGCTCTTTACCGTTCCTTGTTGAGACCCACTCATTCTGGGCCCAGTCGGCTTTCACAGCCGCCAGTTTATGTGATTCTGTGCGCTAGCTTCGGACAGCGAAATATAGTGCAGTCCTCTGTAGTTCTGTTTCTTCCAAGCGCTGCTGTAACCTTTAATGCTGCTGTATACAGTTAAGTTGAAACTTTACAGCAGTTCTGAGTCATTCAATTCGTTAATTAAAAGACACTCCTTTTTATAACCTTATTGCTTCTTTACGTTACTTAAACATTCTACTAGTGGTTGAGAACTCAATGATCATCTTTATTTAATGTACATTTTTATTATTTGAATACTTTTGTGGAACCCTGCAAGCCTTGCTATCATGTCTGTTTTATGAGGTTTTAAATCTTTTGTTCTCCTTTGGTCATTTTGTATTTTGGCTCGAGAACTTTTTGGCAGTAGCCTATTATGTGTCCGGTTGAGTTTATTAAATTTCTTATTGGTGCCTTCTGCTCATGAAGTTTTGGTAATTTTTATGGCTGTTTAAATCTGGCTTGAATTTGTATCAGTGTTTTACCTTATGGCCTGGCAAACAGTGATTGCTGCTCTCACTGATTAATGTTCAGTGTTCAGATTCATTGTTTACTGCCATCACTGATCATTGCTCAGTATTCAGATTCTTTGTTGTTTAATTACATTCTTCATTGGGTTCATGTATTTCAGTCTGTGATAAATAAATTTTTTATCTTGTATCAGTGAATGGCCTGTGCCAGATTTGGTCTAGCCCTCGTCATTTTCCTTCCTGGACAAGTTAAGAGGCCGTATTTTCACATTTCAGTCAGTAATGAGTGTGGCTAAGTTAACGTGGATGAAGTATGACGACCTATTGCAACATATTATTCCTGGCTAATGTGGATACCATAGTCGTTCCGTAATCGTTATAAACGGTCGTGATTGGGGCATAAGATGCTATTTTAAGAGCTAGTGACTTCCCCACGACGGAAGATGATTTCCAGCACTTGTTGGAAATAAACATTTGAATAGTGCCACCAGGAAGCAGCACTTTGCAGTGGAGTGCTGTCCGTTAGAGCATGGAGTGGCGAATGAAAATGCCTGCATTCTGCACCTGTGAGAAACTCGATGCCACTGAAATCTGACAAGCAGCAGCCCTTATGAGTTGTGGGCCGTCTGGTGTGCTTAACTTCTCTTAGGCCTCAAGTTGGTGACCCAACCTGAACAACCAAGTTACATGTCAAACATGAAAAGACTATACGAATCAAAACCATGTTCCCGTGCATGGATATGGAATCCTAATCAGTCATCTTCTGTTTTCTAAGGCGTGTTGCAGTTTAGTGATCGAGGAAGTGCTCGGTAAAATGGTTCTAAGCACTATGGGACTTAACATCTGAGGACATCAGTCCCGTAGACCTAGAACTACTTAAACCTAACTAACCTAAGGACATCACACACATCCATGCCCGAGGCAGGATTCGAACCTGCGACCGTAGCGGTCACGCGGTTCCAGACTGAAGCGCCAAGAACCGCACGGCCACACCGGCCGGCTATTCACAAGTCTCAAACCAAAACTGGAAATCATTTCGATGTTCTCCTTTCTGTATAATGTGAGATTGTGTACGCCCTGTGAAACAGCTTAAAATGGTCAATGGTTGTCTTTAGACGGTCATGAATCATGCATGAGTGACAATTCGTTGTGTGAAGTTAGACGATTGGTATAAAGTAACGCAAACAGTCGACTGTATTTTATTTTACATGATACGGTGGCCGAAGGATATATAACTAAAATAAGGGAGATTCTGAAGACGGGTTTGTGTGTTCCCAAAACGCTGAGCTATACAATGTGGAGAACATATCCAACTATATAATTTGATGCTACCAATATTAATAACTACATGGCGAGAACTGAAATGCCAGTGCTGAGGTTCGAAGCACCCTTCGTGTCAGTCACTAAATTACTGTAATTAAAGCATTTCAGTCTCATTCTTTCCCAGATTATTCACACAGCTGAATTTTTAAGGTACCATCGTCATGAGACGATAAAGTTGAAAGGAACGGTAGGATATTTGGAAGAGGAAATGGTTGATAAATTTGTATTATCATAAGAGAATCCAATAATTCAGTACAAACTTCTTGAGCATTTTACATTATGATGCGGCCACGATGGCAATATATCTCTTTTCGTAATAATTTACAGTATTTGGTAGCTGTGACTGAGCGGTTCTAGGCGCTTCAGTCCGGAACCGCGCTGCTGCTACGGTCGCTGGTTCGAATCCTGCCTCGGGCATGGATGTGTGTGATGTCCTTAGGTTTCGTATATTTTGCCATCTCCTCGACTTACCGTATGTCATACAACGTAGCTGAGTGATGTTTAGGTGTAACCGCGTAATGCTTGGGTCCACAGAATACAAAATGTCTTGAAAGAGATTACAAGCAAATTCATTGTGTTGAGCTCGCATTCGAAAAACACTGAAGTGAATTCTCAGCTTACAACACGCCGTCCACCAGCTTGGTTCTACGAATTTCTGTCACCGAATGAAAGCTGTTTTCCTTCTTATTTATTGAACTACTTGTCTCACTGGACATTCGATTTGTAACAGTAGCAGGAACCATGTTTGCTACGTAGGCAACAATATTAGTGAAACTCTCGGGAAGAGCAGACGAAATATGTGTATATCAGAATCACTACCCACCGAGACATTGAGAAAGCTCTTTGTGAAATCACGTTCACACCTCTAGACTGTATGAAAGTCAAGCATGCTTAACGGCAAAACTCTGCTTTTGGCTGTTTTTTTTTTTTTTGTATTTAAACTTCTGTTTTATAAGACGCATATTAAATACTGTCGTATGTAAAAGCTTAACTTTAGTCTGTTGGGACGGAGATGGAGACTTCCCTTGACACAAATGTCGTCTTGTGACAGTCGCTGTTTCATTCAAAAGAGATGATGTGTTGGAAGTAAAGTTCCTGTGATGGTATAACTCTTCCTCAGTTCACACAGACATTTGACAATACTACAACTAATTTCGTGCCCGGAGAACGAATTTCTGACAAAAGTGGGATCAATCTTCAGGGAAAGACGGATAATATACAAAAGATACGAGAATAAGAGGGGAACAATAAGAATGGAAGACGAAGATCAGGATTCTCGGATGAAAACGGTGGTAAGACAGAGGATAAAAAGTGTATAGGAAGAAAGAGATTGGAATACATACAGGAAACTGTTGAGGAGGTAGTTAGCAAGTGTTACTTGAGATGGAAAAGTTTGCACAGCAGAGGAACTCGGTGTGAGAAGCGTCAAACCAGTTAGCAGACTGACACCTTAAAAATAAAAAAAAATGAAATCAAAAAGAAACCAAAAACGTGCAGTCTTCGGCTCCTACTGTTCAACCCACCCTATGTAAAAAGTTTCTGGAGTTGAATTAAAATTACGGCCGAAAGGTATCAATGAAGGGATTCGCTGACGACATCACTATCCTCATGGTAGGTAAAGAATAACTACAGGACATGCTGAATGGAGTAAACAGCCTAGTCAGTACAGAATTAGATTGCCAGTAAACCAAAGAAAGACGAAAGTAATGAGGAGTAGCAGAAATGAGATTGGCGATAACTTAACATCAAAAATGAGAACGACAAAGATGAAGATACAGACTGCTATTACCTTGGTAGCAAAATAACCACAGAGGACGAAGTAGTGAGCACATAAAAAGGCAGATGAGCACAGGCATAGAACGCATTTCTAACCGAGAGAAGTCATATAACATCGGCCTTAATCTGAGAAAGTAATTTCTGATAACGTTCGTTTGGTGTACGATGTTGTATGGTAGTGAGAAAAACGGAAATGAAGACAATCGAAGCATTTAAGATGTGGCGATACCGAACGGCGTTGAAATTAGTTGGGTTGGTACGGAACGAGGATATTCTTCGTATAATTGATGAAGAAAGTAAATGGAGAAAACAATGGCAAGGGAAAAGTTAATAGCACATATTTTAAGACATTAGGGAATAACTTTCATGGTACTACAGGGAGCTGTAGTGGGTAAAAACTGAAGGAAATAAGAGGGATCGGTATACGTCCAACAAGTAATTGAGGATGTGGAGTGGAAGTAGTAATCCTAGATGAAGAGAATGGCACAGGAGAAATTTGATGAATAAAAAAAAATTACAACAAAATGCCACTTATAGCATATTATGCGTTAGAGAACTCTGTACGTGCCAGCAAGTTGAAATGGAAACAAACCTGTCCTTCCCAGGTATACATTATCCCAGCCTGGAGGAGTCTGTCGATCATGTTGTCAAGTCTCTGAAGATACGCCCATCCTTTGGGGACTGCAAAGACCACATACTCCCAATAGATGTCCTCACGCATTGGTCGTAGCCACCTACTAGCTGCCTCCTCGTCGATGTAGTCACCGATCGTGAAATAACCTGTGGAGATGGATATGAAAATGTTAACATTACTGCTAAGCTCTCTATCCAGCTAGAGAAATCAAGTGAAATAAGATATTAGAGAAAGGGAAGGAGTATAATAATGGAGTCCACGCGATCGGTTTATATACTGGAACACTTACAGTGTACGATCCAAACTTGTACGGCAAATTATTTCACATTTAATTAAATATAGTTTACGTGATTAAAGCACACTTGTACTATGTAAAAAAAGCAGCAAAACGATTGTTTACGTTATACATGTGTTACTCTATGTAACGTGGGGAAATGGTGTATTGTACAGTACCAGAGCTGTCATATGGCCCATGCGATTTCACGTCCAAACAATTGCCAAGGCAGTGAGCAGTGAGATTTTCCTGTATTGAACTTGTTCCTAGTTTATAACGCTAGTATAACATTCGCACCTCTTATACTGTCCACCTGTTTGAGAGGTCAGCGTGTTAATTTTCTTAATCCTAAGTTATTAATTAAATAATTATTTTGTATAACAGTTTGGCAACAGAGCGATTTATGGAAACTGTAGCAAAGATGAATAGAGTTTAGCTGTAACGGTATATATAAATGGAGATCATGGATTAAGTGAATGTGCACGCATATAAACTGTGCATAAGCCATCGATTAAGAGGGATACTGAAAATAAAAATGCAAACGGTGCTAGAAAAATTTTTGACCCCAGTAATGATGATTGCCAACGATTTTGAAAATGAATTGGAAGATTCTAACATTTAAAAAGACTTAAGAAAACTTGCTTTCGACATTAGAGAAAGAAACGGATTGCTACATAAATTTGATGCAGAAGAATCCGTGGCAGGTAGAAAGTGGGATAAATCAATTGATTAATTAAAAATTATAATCGAAACCGAGTGAAATGATAAAAAAAGTTAACTGAAGCAAGGGAGACTAAATATAGAATTACTGGGTCACCTGCCAAAAGAAAGTATTTTGGAAACTCTGCGGGATAGGCACGACTGTAGCTGATTCGAAAAGCGGAGAAATCATATTGCCAAGTTGTCCGAGGAAGACCAAATAGGAAAATAAAAAAATGATCAGATACATGAAAAGCAAAATATTGATTCATGGAAAGCGTTCAAGGGTGAGGACAGGAGGGAGAAAGCTATATTGTAAGGCCAGCAAATAGGGATGTCAGAACCAAAATATGGAACATTTCCTTAAATTCAGACTAGTACATATCTTCAAGTTCAGGGGCATAGATTATGTGGGTAGCCGCGCGGGATTAGCCGAGCGGTCAAAGGCGCTGTAGTCATAGACTGGGCGGCTGGTCCCGGCGGAGGTTCGAGTTCTCCCTCGGGCATGGGTGTCTGTGTTTGTCCTTAGGATAATTTAGGTTAAGTAGTGTGTAAGCTTTGGGGCTGATGACCTTAGCAGTTACGTCCCATAACATTCCACATACTTTTGAACATTTTTTTATGAGGGTAGTACAATTTACGCACACACTGGTACATATTAGGAAACCAGATTCCTAATTTGCGCCAATTGCAGATGTTTAGAAAATTAAGTGTAGTGTGTTTATTCTTCTCGGAATTTGCGTTTTTTTTATTTCATATACCAAGAACAACACCCTACAGTTTAGGATGGGATTGTTTAAATGAATTTTTAGCTTACTTTTTTGGCTTTAATAAACAAAACCTGAAAAGGTCCAAGAACTTTTCTGCTCCTTACGTTTCGTCCAGCGCAGTCCTGGACGAAACGTAAGGAGCAGAAAAGTTCTTGGACCACGACCTCACATCCCGGAAGTATATCAACAGCCATGTCACCCGGTCGTGAAAGCCTTCATTCTACAAAACCTGAAAAGTCGTCAAATTGAGGCAACTCTCCCGTTATAGGTAATATCAGTGCTGTGACACTCTCAAACACAACAGTGAATTTATTATAGTTACTGTAAGTTTTTACAGAAATCTTTGACTGCACCTAGCCAGGACTGTTGTGAATATAGATTCAAATACGCAGATAACTGTAACTAATCACTTTTAAACAGGCTAATTCAAAATAAATATGGCGACTGCAAGCGATTGTAAGTATGCGTAAGGATACATCGAGACGAATTAAATGTATCGGAAAAGAACGTTCAAGTTTTCGTTACTTATTTTATAGGTGTTCTATATCACATCCCTTGGTCACGAGGAGAAAATATAGGCGATAATTCATTTCACGCGGTAGATTATGAAATATATGAGAGTGACCGATAAAGATTCGTTTTCCGTAAAGGAGTAACATACCCAAGGACTTTCCATAACACCATAAAAATAGATCGTTGAATGCCAGGTCTGGATTCTTGGGTTGTCAATAGCGCAAAAGAGAGTCGTTGCGACCAACACTTTCGATGGCATTGATTTAAGCATGTGCTAACATCCACACTATTGTGGGGGTACTCTTTTATGCTGACTCAGTGCAAGCCGTATAAAGTTGTGGCATCAGCTATTGCTCAAGCATGTCCAAGTAAATGTTTGTTCAAACACTTAGCTCAGTGGAGAACATGGATCGTACAGTTTCGTTCCGGCTTTCCATTCACTAAGGTTACGCAAGGATCGACGTTTTCAAATTTCCTTTTTCGTCCCCTGTAGTTCTTATGTATGTCGTCTGTCGCATCAAATTGTTATAGACGTTTGTATTCGCTACATTAATTTCGATATATCTCATACATACGTACATTATGTACACTGCTGGCCATTAAAATTGCTACACCACGAAGATGACATGCTGCAGTCGCGAAATTTAACCGACAGGAAGAAGATGCTGTGATATGCAAATGATTAGCTTTTCAGAGCATTCACACAAGGCTGGCGCCGGTGGCGACACCTACAACTTGTTGACATGAGGGAAGCTTCCAACCGATTTCTCATACATAAACAGCAGTTGACCGGCATTGCCTGCTGAAACGTTGTTGTGATGCCTCGTGAAAGGAGGAGAAATATGTACCATCACGTTTCCGACTTTGATAAAGATCGGATTGTAGCCTATCGCGATTGTGGTTTATCCTGTCGCGACATCGCTGCTCATGTTGGTCGATATCCAATGACGTTGGCAGAATATGGAATCGGTGGGTTCAGGAGGGTAATACGGATCGCCGTGCTAGATCCCAACGGCCTCGTATCACTAGCATTCGAGATGACAGGCATCTTATCCGCATGGCTGTAACGGATCGTGCAGACACGTATCGATCCCTGAGTCAACAGAGGGGGACGTTTGCAAGACAAAAACCATCTGCACGAACAGCTCGACGACGTTTGCAGCAGCATGGACTATCAGCTCGGAGACCATGGCTGCGGTTACCCTTGACGCTGCATCACAGACAGGAGCGCCAGCGATGGTATACTCAACGACGAACCTGGGTGCGCGAATGGCCAAACGTCACTTTTTCGGATGAATCCAGGCTCTGTTTACAGCATTACGATGGTCGCATCCGTGTTTGGCGACATAGCGGTGAACGCACATTGTAAGAGTGTATTCGTCACCGCCATACTGGCGTATTATCCGGCGTGATGGTATGGGGTGGCATTGGTTACACGCCTCGGTCACCTCTTGTTCGCATTGACGGCACTTTGAACAGTGGACTTTACATTTCAGATGTGTCACGACCCGTGGCTCTACCCTTCATTCGATCCCTGCGAGACCCTACATTTTGCAGGATAATGCACGCATGCTTTAGGTCCTGTACGGGCCTTTCTGGATACAGGAAATGTTCGACTGGTGCCCTGGCCAGCACATTCTCCAGATCTCTCACCAGTTGAAAACGTCTGGTCAAAGGTGGCCGAGCCACTGGCTCATCACGATAAGCCTGTCGCTACTCATGATGAACTGTGGTATCGTGTTGAAGCTGCATGGTCAGCTGTACCTGTACACGCCATCCAAGCTCTTGTTGACTCAATGCCCAGGAGTATCAAGGCCGTTATTAAGGCCCGAGGTGGTTGTTCTGGGTACTGATTTCTCAGGATCTATGCACCCGAATTGCGTGAAAATGTAATCACATGTCAGTTCTAGTATAATATATTTGTCCAATGAATACCCGTTTATAATCTACATTTCTTCTTGTTGTAGTAATTTTAATGGTGAGTGGTGTATTTTAGAGGAGTATTATTCCTACATTAAAAGCAGTCATTTAAATCAACATAATGTAGACGATGTGTTCTTCAGTTTTTCAGAGTAATCTGTAGCTCTGCTGGGATTAAAAGACGAAAACCTAACAATTTGAGTCGATGTAGTTTTGTGCAAAATGAAATACGCGGCAGTCGACACTTGGTGCTTTTCCAAAACGAATTTTCATTACACACATCACTGCTTATTGACTTTCGTAAGTAAAGATACATTTTCCTACAATGATTTAACAATTGCAGATAGCTTGTAACATACACTGAGGTGGCAAAACTCATTGGATAGCGACAAGAACATATATAGTTGGCGGTAGTATCGTGTATACAAGGTATAAAACGGCAGTGCACTGCCGGTATGTTCATTTGTACTGAGGTGATTCACGTAAAAAGATTTCCGACATGATTATAGCCGCACGACAGGAACTAACAGATTTTGAACACGGAATGCTGGTGCAACTAGACACGTGGGACACTCCAATTTGTGAATCGTTAGTGTATTCAGTACTCCAAGATCCACAGTGTCAAGAGTGTGCCAAGAATATAAAATTTCAGGCATTACTCCTCACAATGGCAACGCAGCGGCCGACGACCTTACTTAGCGATCGAGAGCAGCGGCCATGTCATTACTAACAGACAAGCAAAACTGCCTGAAATGACCACAGAAAACAATGTCGGACGTGCGGCGAATCTATCCGTTAGGACAGTACGGCGAAATTTGACGTTAATTGGCTGTGGCAGCAGATGACCGACGAGTGGAAATGGTTATGTTCCTTGAGACCACTGCAGTTATTCATTGGGTTCTTATTACCGAACAACGACGGTATTTTTATGGATGACAATGCGTCATGTTCCTGGGTTACAAATTTTCGCGACTGGTTTGAAGAACAGTTTGGACAAATCGAGCGAATTATTTGGCCACCAAAATCGCCCGATATGAATGCTGGTGAACAACTTATGGGACTCAATGACGCGGTCACTTTGTGCACGAAATCCTGCACCGGCAACACTTTCGCAACCATGCGCGGCTACAGAGGCAGCATGTCTCAATATTTCTCCAAGAGACTTTCAGCGTGTAACGCCGATATGCTGCACTACACTACGCAAAAGACGATCCGGCATGGTGGAGGTATTTTGTAAGGTACACGTGCTGTGTGGGGGTTCTTGGTATGTTGAAAGTGAACGCGCTTCGTACGCAGCGATCGCATTGTAGACAATAGGAGGATCCTTAGCTTTTGGTCCCTTCATTGAGGTCTAAAATACTGAGTATCTGGTTTGGACTTCATCAATGGTTTTTTACACAAGTCTTAAATAATTCTTCCTATCTTGCCTCAGTTTATGCTTCAGAAACTTAAAGATACAATGCTACAACACAAAGAACAGTGTTTAGGTATTTTCATGTTTTATGTTCACGTACAACATTTATCTCCCTAAACATACGGTGCTAACGCGATGTCTGCGCACCAAGTAAATCGCCTTCTCGCAAAAGACAGACGTTTTGTAACATTTAAGACGACACAAGCGCTGTTATTAATAGGATCATTAGAATGGTTTCTGCAGTTTGGTGACTTCAAGACGAGATAGCGGTAGTTCATCGCAGTAGAACTAGTTGACTAAGTATCATACGATCTGAGGCATAGTAACTGAACCTAGCCTCCGTGAATCTAACGATGATTTCGTGATGATGTTAAGACTTTCTGGGATAATGCGGAAGGGAAATATATCAATTTGAAGTAAGGAACTGCGGTCCGGAAACAAGCGAGTCGAAAGTTATACGTGAAAATCGTTGTATTGCCTCTGACAGTGGAATACACGTACCAGTAAGCTTGTGGATAATATTGCAAGGAAGCCAATTTTCAGAGGTGGTAGTATGGACCAACACAAGAAAAACTGCCTGGTAAGAAAGGGCTCTAAAAACGTATACCATAAGAGCTATGGGCGCTTTTCATTAAAAGAGATGTTTCACGGTAACAAAGATGAACAGATTCATGACATTCCAGAAGAGTTTATCTTCAATGTGTGAATATATGTTGGCAACAGAGATAATAAAGTGGGTATACCCTGCAAGATTACTACTTGTGGTGAATATTTTCGTTTTAGAGGAAGAACGACCAACAGGATTATCTATAGAAGTGATGAAATGAAATTATTCTTAATGCGTATGTTTACGTAAAAGAATTTAGTTCACTGCTAACCGCCAAACCTGGTGATGCTCGGTATTTATTTAATTCAACCTCCTTCTCCCTATTCTCCTTTTCCACGTTCACCTACCCCTTCTTCCTGCCCACCCCCTTCCCCTCTTGCTGTCCGTTTCCTCCTCCCTGTCTTTCTGTCTCTGTTCATCTTCTCCTCCTCACCTCCTCTCTCTTCACATCTATCATTTACGATGCACCCTTTAGTGTCACATAATATTCACGTACGTAGAATGAAGTATAAGATTGAGGCTTCCATCGCCTCCGAATGTCGGCAGTTCAAAGTATTTCCAGACTTCTAGTTTCACTGAGCGAATAAATTTTAGTTCACTCCATCCATGAAATCGGTAAACGCATACTCCTTCGATTACAGCTTGAACTAAACTTCTTGGCGGGACCACACACCACCTTACCCACTTTTAATGACAAATATCGCGGTTTTATGTGTGTCTGGCCAATGTTACCGGCGAGTTCCTCAAGCGTCTTGTGTTACTCAATTATACAGGGTGTTACAAAAAGGTAAGGCCAAACTTTCAGGAAACATTCCTCACACACAAAGAAAGAAAATATGTTATGTGAACATGTGCCCGGAAACGCTTAATTTCCATGTTAGAGCTCATTTTATTACTTCTCTTCAAATCACATTAATCGTGGAATGAAAACACACAGCAACAGAACGTACCAGCGTGATTTCAAACACTTTGTTACAGGAAATGTTCAAAATGTCCTCCGTTAGCGTGGATACATGCATCCACCCTCCGTCGCATGGAATCCCTGATGCGCTGATGCAGCCCTGGAGAAAATTGCGTATTGTATCACAGCCGTCCACAATACGAGCACGAAGAGTCTCTACATTTGGTACCGGGGTTGCGTAGACAAGAGCTTTCAAATGCCCCCATAAATGAAAGCAAGAGGGTTGAGGTCAGGAGAGCGTGGAGGCCATGGAATTGGTCCGCCTCTACCAACCCCTCGGTCACCGAATCTGTTGTTGAGAAGCGTACGAACACTTCGACTGAAATGTGCAGGCGCACCATCGTGCATGAACCACGTGTTGTGTCGTACTTGTAAAGGCACATGTTCTAGCAGCACTGGTAGAGTATCCCGTATGAAATCATGATAACGTGCTCCAATGAGCGTAGGTGGAAGAACATGGGGCCCAATCAAGACTTCACGAACAATGCCTGCCCAAACGTTCACAGAAGATCTGTGTTGATGACGTGATTGCGCAATTGCGTGCTGATTCTCGTGAGCCCACACATGTTGATTGTGAAAATTTACAATTTGGTCACGTTGGAATGAAGCCTCATCCGTAAAGAGAACACTTGCACTGAAATGAAAATTGACACATTGTTCGATGAACCATTCGCAGAAGTGTAGCCGTGGAGGCCAATCAGCTGCTGATAGTGCCTGCACAAGCTGTACATGGTACGGATACAACTGGTTCTCTCGTAGCACTCTCCATACAGTGACGTGGTCAACGTTACCTTTTACAGCAGCAACTTCTCTGACGCTGACATTAGGGTTATCGTCAACCGCACGAAAAATTGCCTCGTCCATTGCAGGTGTTCTCGTCGTTCTAGGTCTTCCCCAGTCGCGAGTCATAGGCTGGAATGCTCCGTGCTCCCTAAGACGCCGATCAATTGCTTCGAACGTCTTCCTGTCGGGACACCTTCGTTCTGGAAATCTTTCTCGATATAAACGTACCGCGCCACGGCTATTGCCCCGTGCTAATCCATACATCAAACGGGGATCTGCCAACTACGCATTTGTAAACATTGCACTGACTGCAAAACCACGTTCGTGATGAACACTAACTTGTTGATGCTACGTACTGATGTGCTTGATCCTAGTACTGTAGAGCAATGGGTCGCATGTCAACACAAGCACCGAAGTCAACATTAGCTTCCTTCAATTGGGCCAACTGGCGGTGAATCGAGGAAGTACAGTACATACTGACGGAACTAAAATGAGCTCTAACATGGAAATTAAGCGTTTCCGGACACATGTCCACGTTACATCTTTTCTTTATTTGTGTGTGAGGAATGTTTCCTGAAAGTTTGGCCGTACCTTTTTGTAACACCCTGTATACAATGATATTCTTCAGTGCGTTCACTGAAAATCAAATTTTGACGATTCCTTAACAGTTAAAATCCTTCTGTGGTAAATATTACATTAATTTGGTAACAACTAACTCAAAACTGCGTGTTTTAGTTTCACTAAGATTAGTGTAAATGGCAAATCACATTCTGAATGTCTTACCTCCTGGAAGTCTCTCTATGACGAAGGCCAAATCTCGTGTGGTGGTCCTAGAGTGTAGGGTATCCGATGAGAACACACGGAAGCGCTGGATCAGGTCCACGTAGATCTGGTCTGTGAGTTCTCTGATTGAGTAGAGGTACACCAAATGTCTTTCAGCCCACTCCAGACCACTCTCGTGTAGGTCAGACACGGTGTCTATCGGTCGCTCGTATCTGTCACCAAGAGAGAAAGACTCTGATAACTTTTATCTATAATACGAACAACAAGAGAAGAAGATAACTTTAGGGTACGTAGCCTGCTGCAACGTTAGAGCAACAGCAGCCATGGGCCTGTGGAGGCAGAACTTTGCTGTGGGGCACTTTCATTTAATACATTAAGACTGGTCTCATACAACCACAGATGCACACTACACAAACGTCAGCGACAGTCTCCACATGGTGACACGAAATAAACAAATATCGTGGTGTATTAATCTGAAATAGCTATACAGACATAAGACGTCCACTGCGCCCTTGATAGGAAAACCCATCCCAGCTGTTATAATGCCCACAAAATTCCCACAAAATACATCTTCATCTACATAACTAACTGTTAACGTGGATTGAAACACTGTCAATATATGGTGTGTGTTCTTTTGGATATGTCCGAAAGAACACACACCATTTTGACCCTGCAACCACTATGAAGACACAAAGGAACTAACATCATTAAGTACAAGTAAGCATTGATTTTAATCAATAGGGAAATTTGATAACTTGTGCTAGACCGGTACTCTAACCTGCGTCTCTCGCTTTCTAGGCAGATGCACTAACCACTGTGCCATTCAGACACAATAGTGACTGCAACTGCTTGGGCTACCCGAGCACCCCTTCCATCAGACCAAAACTCTCAACTTCACACACTTGTGGTGTAGTCCCCATTCCCGTCGTCCTCGATATTCGCAGCATTTCACGGATTCCCATACGAGTTCGAGCGTGGTGTGCATCTGCAATGCAAATATATATATATATATATATATATATATATATATATATATATATATATATATATATATATGCAGTTCTTTTGGACATGTTGTCTGTGGGTAAGTTGAGGATTCGGGTCTGATAGGAGGAATGTAGGGTAATCCATGCTGTTGCTATGATCACTGTATCCCGATTATGAAGGGGTCAATGCATGTACCTTAGTATGTAGGAGAACCAGGTTCAAATCCCGGTCCAGCACAAATTTCCAACTTTCCACATTGATTTAAACCAACCCCTATTGGTAGCTAACGTCATTAATTTCTCTGCATCTTGGTTCATAATGGCTGCATGATCAAAGGCCTAGACACAACATTTATATAATTAAGGGGAGGACGACCAGTTGATCACTTCGGTGCAGATGTATACCACACTCAAACTCTTCCGGGAATTGGCAAAATGACACAAGTAATGAAAACAATGAGCAAGGGGCATTACATAGGTAGTGTGTGGATAAGTTGAGAACGTGGGTTTGACGGGAGACGTGCTAGGGTAGTTTGTGCAGTTGCGATGACCACTGTAACATGACAGCAAAGCGGTCAGTGCTTCGGCATAATAAGTGGAAACCGTGTTCTTCAGTACAAGTCCAGCGCAAAGTTTCAAATTTCCACATTGATTTTAATCAGTGCCCACGGCAGCTAATGTCATTAATTCCTTTATGTCTTAAAACACTGTGTATTGATCGATGAGTTCCCTACGTAACAGCACTGAAATAATATTTTCTTATTTCTTGCTGTCATTAACAGCTAACTCCATGCGTAATTTAGATGCGTGATAGGGATGAGTTTGTATGTTGATGTACACCGATGACCCAGAACATTACGACCACTGCTCACCGCTAGACTGAATGCTACCTAGCATCACTGCAGGCACGAGACACAGTAAGAGAAGTCTATAAGCGGAGCTGAGAAGAGCAGGTTATCGTTCTAGGGACAATGCAGACAGAAAATGGGGAAACACAGTGACGTAAGTGACTCTGATAAGGGTCAGATAGTTATGGATCGGTAGGTGGAAATGAGTAACCATGAAACGGCTAAGCAGGTTAGCTGTTCCCGTGCTATTGACGTGTGAATGTATGGGAAGTGGTTGAGTGGCCTTGAAACCACAAAAATGCGACAGTGCGTTGGACATCAACACCTCATCACTACGGTTGTGCTCTACCAAAACTACGGTTCGATCGTTTTGGTACAACTTATAATAGTTTTGGTGAGCAGGACGAATATGTGAGCCGCAACACCTCAGACGCGAAATGCAACACCTGGAAAGTGTTCTGAGGAGCAATGGCTACTCCACAAATTATATTAGAAGTGTAACAGAGCCAAACCCACGGCGAAGTAACGAATCAGAAAAAGAAATGTCGGATACGGCCTTTCTGCCATACATTCCCAGAGTGACAGACAGAATCGGCCGTATATTGCGCAAGCATGGCATAAAGACAATTTTCAAACTGACAAGGGAGATCAAAGAGCGTCTTATATCGCCAAAGGAGAAAAGGGACCCACTTGCAATGTCGGGAATATACCGTATACCATGCAAATGCGGAAAAGTTTATGTCGGAATGACTGGACGATCAATCAACACCAGGATCAGAGAACTTCAGCGACATTGTAGGTTGGGGTAGGTGGAGAAATCGGCCGTGGCGGAGCAAGCACTGAGTGAGACCGACCACGTAATAAAATACGCCGACAGCGAAGTTCTGGCTGTAGAGAAGCACTATCTCACGAGCTTGTTCAGGAAAGCTGTAGAAATACAAAAACACGCGAACAGCTTCAATAAGAAAGAGGAAAGCCTTAAACGGATCCTGGCTCCCTGTACGGCAACGAACGACCGTCGCAGGTAGCAAGAGGAGAATCGCACCGGAAATGACCGCGGAAAAAGATGTTAGCGAGCCACGTACATATAGTCTGCGGGCGCGAGCTCGGCTCCAGTTCACCACCGGCAATGGAGGGTGAAGCTTCGACAGTGCCAGCCACTCGTGCTGGCGAAATGTCAGTAAAATCATTAGATGAACGTCGGCCGAAGAACCCGAGACAGAAGCCAATAGGCAGTTTGTCAAATTTCGTCTGTTTTCAAATTTGTGAACGCTCGGCTTAAGAACTGAAATCCTAATGTGTAGCTAGTAAAAAGCAATTATTGTTCTTATTTAATACAAAGAAAACAAGAAACTGATGGATCTGTAACTTCAGCGAAACATGTCTGTGTAGAAAAGAAGAAGAGTTTGCTTGCTGAAACCGGAACCAATCCATAAACAAATTTTATTTGTAAGTGAAGACGATGCAGGATGGAGCTTTAGCCCTAAGATGAGTACTGGATTTAATGTTCAGTCTGGCAAGCAATGATTCTATATTTGATCACTTTTAGGGACATAAACTAAATTAGTGTTTATTAATGTTATACTGAAAGATTGGAGTGACTGCTAGAGGATGAGGGTAGGAAATAACGATGAAGGACGATGGGTCCCGTCTTTCTATATGATTTTCAAGGAAGCAGCGATGTGCTTAAATAGACTACTTATTGAATATTTTTCTTAGTTAACACATGTGTGCCAATAATTTGTATATTTGTATGAGGAGAGTCGGAAGGCAGCAGAAATCATCCGTCAGGCACTTTTCTACTTGCACCTTCCACAAAAATATTTTAGCTTCAGATCCAAGGAAGCAACCCAAATTCAGTATTTGGCCAGAACATGAATGACAATGCGCACTCGAAATGCCAGAGTATGGACGTTACTAGATTTATAACCCAGCTTACAGAAGATATCAGGAAAACTAGAATTTACACAGTAACGCATTTGAATGGTTATTTTCGGCAGCTGTGTGTGTTTAGTTTGGGAAAGGAGGGCGGTATACAACAGAAAGTAAGATGCTAACTACAAATTGGATTGCGGGTCAAAGAACCCAAGCTGTCCAGTGAGGTAGAGAGACACATCAAGACCGAATACTGCAGAGTGCTAGGGAATACTGACACTATAACAGTGGAAATTTTATTTCTGGGCTTCATGGGAGTCCATGTACTGGTGGAAGATCTGTCATGACTCTGATTGCCAGTCTGAGTTATACCCATCAGCCAAATATATTGATTGTAGACACTTAGCACTGCACACACTCTATTCGGAAATATTGTAAGAGTCACTTGAAGTTAACAAGGTATTCTCATAACTCAACATAGTGAAATAAGTTGAAGTATCCTACTAAAATCCACATATCAATTTTCCATTTGTCCCTAAATAATAACTGACAGGCAGGAATGAACGCCTGGAAAAAGCAATTAATACAATGACAGTCTTATTTCTATATGTTTAATCTTTGTTGGTGATGGATACACAATAACCGTTCGCCAGCTAGTTTTTAAAAGGACAGCTACCATCAGTATAGCAGCTACTTTAAAGAAATAAAAGGAATAACAACAAACATTTTCTGCAAGTGGGACACCTATTTTATTTGTAATCATGTGCATATTTTATAATTATTAAACATGTTATTCAACATTTGAGTTTCAAGCAGCATAGTACAATACATCTCTTACCGCTTAACTTATTGCCAAACAAATCTAAGCCTACAATAACGCACCCTCCCCCCCCCCCCCCTTGATTTGTAGATACGCAAATTGCCCTTAAGATCATACGGTTTATCATCACCACAGTTAAAATTACTGTGATTCGGCCTAAAAAAAATGCTGTTTGAACAAGAACGTGTGTTAACAACTTTCACAGCGTGGAAGGAGGAACTTGTTGTGGAAAGACTACAGAGAAATGTGTCCCATACTTTACTTCGTTATGCAAACAATGCCGCTGCGTAAAACGTAGCACGGTAGGCGCTAATGTGAAATATGATCTTAAAGTGCTTCTCCATCATATTCATCAGAGGCTTTCACCACAACTTTTCTGAAAATGGCATGGAGGCCAGTTGGACGTGATAATTTAGTAGATAAAAATTTCTACAAAATGTCAAGTTGTGTAGAAGAGTAAATGCCAAAACCTACAAAAGTTGTGACACCTGAGTTTCTCCTGGCGTATACAGTTTTCAAACAACTTAGGGGTTATTCAGCCAGGTAGTACTAACAGCAACAGCCGATATTTCGGCGGGAGGACACCCCGCCATTTTCAAGGCAAACTGCAACGGACAGGCGATGTACAGGCAAATTTAAAACCTCGGTTCTCGGCCTATTACAGGAAAGATAACACACACGCTGGACACTAGTACCACCTGAGATGACTAAAGTAAGAGACATCGATAGTGAGACTACGAACTAGCACGTGAGGTAACATTGACTCTGTCCCTCTTTTTTTTTGACAAGGGAGAGAGAGCAGGATTCCAACACAGAGTTTAAACAAAAACCTCCATCCCTGTTTACAACGTTGCTCCCTAATTTAATCTCAACTGCCTCCTTACTAACACTGTCCCAATAGCTGGACGTGCATGCCAATATTCCAGTGTTGTTGTATAACGTAGGGTGACCAGTATCCAAGCAATGTTCGGCAATAGGAGATCTACTTGGCTGCTGTAATTGTGTGTGTCGTTTATGCTCAGTACATCCTCCACGGTCCTGAAAGTTTGACCAATATGTGTCATGCCACAGCTTTAAGGAATGCGATATAAACCCGCCTTTCGCAAACCAAGTCATCCTTAATGGAACCCAAAAGCACCCTGATTTTAGATGGAGGTCGGAAAAGACATTTCATATCGTATTTCCGTAAAATACAACCGACCTTGTTGGAATTGATTCCTACGTAAGGCAAAAAGGCAGTAGACTTAGGTGCCGACTCAGTATTATCATCAGTCACCCGATGCACAGTTGGTCGATAGCGCAACGCACGTTCAGTCTATCTGTCACCATGATCATTATGACGAAACGTAGCTTCAAGATGGGACAGTTCAGCTGACAAAGTCTCAGTGTCGGAAATGACAGGTGCCCTGTGTACCAAGGTACGAAGTACCCCTTCACGCTGAGCTCAATGGTGACAACTATTAGCCTGTAAACACAAGTCAGTGTGAGTACGTTTCCTGTAAACTGCATGTCCCAGTGGTCCATCATCCTTACTCCTAACCGTCCGCAGCTCGTGGTCGTGCGGTATTCTTCTCGCTTCCCACGCCCGGGTTCCCGGGTTCGATTCCCGGCGGGATCAGGGATTTCCTCTGCCTCGTGATGGCTGTGTGTTGTGTGCTGTCCTTTGGTTAGTTAGGTTTAAGTAGTTCTAAGTTCTAGGGGACATATGACTACAGATATTAAGTCCCATAGCGCTCAGAGCCATTTGAACTTACTTCTAACCAAAACGTCAAGAAAGGGAAGGCAACCATCCTCTTCCACCTCCATCGTGAAACGAATGTTCGGGTGGATGGAGTTCAGAAGTTCCAGAAAGTGTTTCAAATTCTCCCTACCATGAGGCCAAACAACAAAA
Organism: Schistocerca americana; assembly: GCF_021461395.2. Taxonomy (NCBI): domain Eukaryota; kingdom Metazoa; phylum Arthropoda; class Insecta; order Orthoptera; family Acrididae; genus Schistocerca; species Schistocerca americana. The sequence goes on along the minus strand of NC_060120.1, from coordinate 138,250,266 downwards.
GTATCATCAACATATGTAAAGAAACAGATGGGCCTGGAAGGTGCCGATTCCAATGCACGTTCCTCGAAGTCTTCCATAAACAAATTTGCGACCACAGGAGACAACGGACTACCCATCGCAACTCCATCTGTCTGTCCGTAAGTGGGTGGATGTCAACACATGCTGAAAGAAATTAGTTGATTCGGCACGAAACCTAGCCTCAATTAACCGCAACGAATCAGAGGATCACGAGTGAAGAAAGAGACCACATCAAAACTTACTAAAATACCGAAGTAATTCAACCGCAGTCGCCCCAATCGACGTAAGAAATGAGCTGAGTTTCTGTTATGATGTTCACACCGACCAATTTGTGGACTCAACAGAGAAGAAAGATGCTTGGCTACACGATATGTTTGCGCACCGATATTACTCTCTATACGACGGAAAGGAACCTTCCGTGTGTACCTTGGGAAGGCCGTATAACCTAGGGGGAGGAGTTTTATAGGTGTTAAGACTCCTGACAGTGTTCTGCGACAAACCATTTTACTTCAGGAGGCTGTTGGTCTTTCTCTCAACACATTTTGTGGGGTCAGCTTCGATTCTGCGATACGCTGAGTGAGATAAAAAAACGTTGTATCTTTTGTACATCATCCTGTTTGTTTAAAAAGAACGATGGCATTGCCCTTGTCCGCAGGCAAAATAACAATATCAGGATCAACTTTGAGAGAGAGTAAAGCAGCCCTCTGTGCTGCTGTTACTTTACTCTTGGGTGGACGCGCCCTAGTCAACACAGGGCATGCATGCCTCCTAACCTCCTCAGCAGCGTCAGGAGGTAGTTTGCAAACTGCGTTTTCAATTGAACATCACAGAACGTCGAGATATAATATCAGACTCAGAATTGTATTCCCAGTCTGCTTGAGTCCATGAGGCACAGTCCCAGCAATACCAACTGTGGTTGTTGTGAGCGGACGCAAGGAGAATTGGCCACTCTTCGGGGGCAGGTGGAGGCTTTGTCTGTTAGGCTCATCGAGCTCGAGGCGCAGGCGTCGGCTCGTAGTGGCGTTGGGGCAACTGTGGTGAGACCTATGCCTACTTCGGTGGCCTTGGAATCGCATGGAACCCCTGATGTCGCTGCGTCTTCCGGCAGTGAGCATCTTACCGGTCAGCCATCACTCCAGGGTGAATGGCGGACAGTGGTGGGCTCGCGCGTGCCTGGCCGAAAGGCGAAGGTGGGATCTGGCCGCGTGGCAGCTGCCTTACCCCTTTCCAACAGGTACGGGGTGCTTCCTAGTGGTGATGACATCGTTTCCGAGCCACCACAGGATGCCTCGCCTGTTGGGCCAGTGGCCGATTCTCCGGCAAGGTCCCGACAGTCACAGAGGGCGGGCCTATTAGTTATAGGGAGCTCCAACGTTAGGCGGGTTATGGAGCCCCTTAGGAAAATAGCGGGTAGGTCGGGGAAGAATGCCAGTGTGCACTCGGTGTGCTTGCCGGGGGGTCTCGTCCGTAATGTGGAGGAGGCCCTTCCGGCAGCTATTGAACGCACTGGGTGTGACCGGCTGCGGATAGTAGCACATGTCGGAACGAATGACGCCTGCCGCTTGGGTTCTGAGGCCATCCTTGGTTCCTTCCGGCGGCTGGCTGATTTGGTGAAGACAACCAGCATCGCACGCGGAGTGCAAGCTGAGCTTAATATCTGCAGCATAGTGCCCAGAGTCGATCGCGGTCCTCTGGTTTGGAGCTGTGTGGAGGGTCTAAACCAGAGGCTCAGACGACTCTGCGACTATAATGGTTGCAAATTCATCGACCTCCGTTATTGGGTGGAGAACTGTAGGGCCCCCCTAGACAGGTCAGGCGTGCACTACACACCGGAAGCAGCTACTAGGGTAGCAGAGTACGTGTGGCGTGCACACGGGGGTTTTTTAGGTTAGAGGGACCCCCCCTTGGGCGAAACGATAAAATACCTGACGGCTTACCAGAGAGGACATTATCATCGTTGATAAAGAACGTCCGTCCTCAGAGACCAAAAACAGGAAAAGTCAACGTAATATTGGTAAACTGCAGGAGTATCCAGGGCAAGGTTCCTGAATTAGTATCTCTTATTGAAGGAAATAGTGCGCATATAGTATTAGGAACGGAAAGTTGGTTAAAACCGGAAGTGAACAGTAACGAAATCCTAGACACAGAATGGAATATATACCGCAAGGATAGGATAAACGCCAATGGTGGAGGAGTATTTATAGCAGTAAAGAATTCAATAATATCCAGTGAAGTTATTAGCGAATGCGAATGTGAAATAATCTGGGTTAAGTTAAGTATCAAAGGTGGGTCAGATATGATAATCGGATGCTTCTATAGACCACCTGCATCAGCAACCGTAGTAGTTGAGCGCCTCAGAGAGAACCTGCAGAACGTCGTGAAGAAGTTTCGTGATCATACTACTGTAATAGGGGGAGACTTCAATCCACCAGGTATAGAATGGGATAGTCACACAATCAGAACTGGAGCCAGGGACAGAGACTCTTGTGACATTATCTTGACTGCCTTGTCCGAGAATTACTTCGAGCAGATAGTTAGAGAACCAACTCGTGAAGCTAACGTTTTAGACCTCATAGCAACAAATAGACCGGAACTTTTCGACTCCGTGAATGTAGAAGAGGGTATCAGTGATCATAAGTCAGTGGTTGCATCAATGACTACAAGTGTAATAAGAAATGCCAAGAAAGGAAGGAAAATATATTTGCTTAACAAGAGTGATAGGGCACAAATCGCAGAATATCTGAGTGACCACCATCAAACGTTCATTTCTGAGGAAGAGGATGTGGAACAAAAATGGAAAAAATTCAGAAACATCGTCCAGTACGCCTTAGATAAGTTCGTACCGACTAAGGTCCAAAGCGAGGGGAAAGATCCACCGTGGTATAACAATCATGTACGAAAGGTACTACGGAAACAAAGAAAGCTTCATCATAGGTTTAAGAGTAGTCGAATCATAGCTGATAAGGAAAAGCTGAACGAAGCGAAAAAGAGCGTAAAGAGAGCAATGAGAGAAGCATTCAACGAATTCGAACATAAAACATTGGCAAACAATCTAAACAAGAACCCTAAAAAGTTTTGGTCATATGTAAAATCGGTAAGCGGATCTAAATCCCCTATTCAGTCACTCGTTGACCACGATGGCACCGAAACAGAGGACGACCGAAGAAAGGCAGAAATACTGAATTCAGTGTTCCGAAACTGTTTCACTGCGGAAAATCGTAACACGGTCCCTGACTTCAGCCGTCGCACGGACGCCAAAATGGAAAATATTGAAATAAACGATATCGGAATTGAAAAACAACTGGTATCACTTAGTAGCGGAAAAGCATCCGGACCAGACGAGATACCCTTAAGATTCTACAGTGATTATGCTAAAGAACTTACCCCTTTCTATCAGCAATTTCTCGTAGATCGCTGGAAGAACGTAAAGTACCTAGCGACTGGAAGAAAGCGCAGGTCGTTCCCATTTTCAAGAAGGGTCATAAATCAGATGCGAATAATTATAGGCCTATTTCGCTTACGTCAATCTGTTGTAGAATAATGGAACATGTTTTGTGTTCTCGTATTATGACGTTCTTAGATAATACAAATCTCCTTCATCATAACCAACATGGATTCCGCAAACAGAGATCATGTGAAACTCAGCTCGCCCTATTTGCCCAAGAAATTCACAGTGCCGTAGACACTGGCGAGCAGATTGATGCCGTATTCCTGGACTTCAGGAAGGCATTTGATACGGTTCCGCACTTACGTTTGGTGAAAAAAATACGAGCTTACGGAATATCGGACCAGGTTTGTGATTGGATTCAGGATTTCCTAGAAGAAAGAACACAACATGTCATTCTTAACGGTTCAAAATCTGCAGATGTAGAGGTAATTTCGGGAGTACCGCAGGGAAGCGTGATAGGACCTTTATTGTTTACAATATACATAAATGACTTAGTTGACAACATCGGTAGCTCCGTGAGGCTATTTGCAGATGACACGGTTGTCTACAAGAAAGTAGCAACATCAGAAGACTCGTACGTACTCCAGGAGGACCTGCAGAGGATTAATGCATGGTGCGACAGCTGGCAGCTTTCCCTAAACGTAGATAAATGTAATATAATGCGCATACATAGGGGGAGAAATCCATTCCAGTACGATTATGCCATAGGTGGTAAATCATTGGAAGCGGTAACGACCGTAAAATACTTAGGAGTTACTATCCGGAGCGATCTGAAGTGGAATGATCACATAAAACAAATAGTGGGAAAAGCAGGCGCCAGGTTGAGATTCATAGGAAGAATTCTAAGAAAATGTGACTCATCGACGAAAGAAGTAGCTTACAAAACGCTTGTTCGTCCGATTCTTGAGTATTGCTCATCAGTATGGGACCCTTACCAGGTTGGATTAATAGAAGAGATAGACATGATCCAGCGAAAAGCAGCGCGATTCGTCATGGGGACATTTAGTCAGCGCGAGAGCGTTACGGAGATGCTGAACAAGCTCCAGTGGCGGACACTTCAAGAAAGGCGTTACGCAATACGGAGAGGTTTATTATCGAAATTACGAGAGAGCACATTCCGGGAAGAGATGGGCAACATATTACTACCGCCCACATATATCTCGCGTAATGATCACAACGAAAAGATCCGAGAAATTAGAGCAAATACGGAGACTTACAAGCAGTCGTTCTTCCCACGCACAATTCGTGAATGGAACAGGGAAGGGGGGATCAGATAGTGGTACAATAAGTACCCTCCGCCACACACCGTAAGGTGGCTCGCGGAGTATAGATGTAGATGTAGATGTATATGTACCAAGTGAAATCAGACCATTTCGAAGAAAGCATGAAATGCAAACGAAACAAATCTTTGGAAGCAAAATCGAAACTTCGACGAGTAAAACGAATCCTTTCAAAAACAAGAGCCAAGCCAGCACGTTGCTTGTTGCGACTGGCAAAGGAAAAAAGGTTTATCGGTTACCATATTTTCTCCGTTCATTCAGTAAAACTGGCACATGAGGGATGGATTTTTAATTTATTACTTCTTTACTGCTAACTGTATTCCTAACACAGTTTGCAGACTGTATTCACATACACCACTGAAAGTAGCAGAATAATTACTTCGTTTGTACGATACTTAGTTGAGGAGAACATGAACACTGAGAAATGTGTGAGACTACAGCATCATGCAAGACGTTTACATTAATCACATCGTTGCTCCTGATTCTATTAGCAACAATTTCCGCTTTCAATATCAACATCTTCTGTTGAATGTAATTACAAAAATATATTTCTGTACCTTATACAGTTCAGGAGATATGACGTCAAATACTGAAATGATAGAAAGAACTGCCGCAACTTCTTTGTCACTATTTCCTTTCGCAACACATTTCGCCAGATTACGCTGAATATACGTAATAAAATTTATGATTGTACAGCACATATTTCAGGAGATAATGCGTCATCTACTGACATGCGTGAAAAACTGCCATATCATGGATGACGTTTTAATTTATTACTTCTTTGCTATTAACTGTATTCGCACCGTATTTCGCCGACAGTATCCACATATGCTGCTAAATGTACCTAGAAAAGTATATGTTTTACAACAGGGTTCAGGATATATGACGGCATAAACATCGATTTGCGTGAAAAACTGCCGCATCATCCATAACGGTGAAAATTTCTCACTTGTTTCCTAGTTACTCTATTCAAAATACGTTTTGCAAACTGTATACACATATGCCGATGAATGTATCTATAAACTTATATCACCGTACGACACACAACCCAGGAAACATGACTTCATAGACATTGTACTGGATGGGAAAAAATGCAGGGCAAAATTCGCTAGAGATGTAGGTGAAATATGTGTAGAAATACGCATGAAATACACAGAGCTGACAAGAATAATGGGATAGCTACTTGTACTTATGGAGATGGCGGCAGTATGGCGTACACGAGGTATAAGAGGGCAGTAAATTAGCGGAGCTGTCATCTGTATTCTGGTGTTTCATGTAAAAAGATACCCATCGTGACTATGGCGGCAAAACGGGAATTACCAGACTGTGAACGCGTAATGGTAGTTGGAGCTAGACGCAAGGGATATTACATTTCGGAAACCATTACGGAAACCAGTATTCCAGTATCCACAGTGACAAGAGTGTGCCGAGAATGGCAAATAATTTCTGGCATTACCTCTCACCACGGACAACGCAGTGGAGTGACCTTCACTTTAAAGATCGAGAGCAATGGCGTTTGCGTAGAGTTGTCAGTGCTAACAGACAAGCAGCTCTGCATAAAATACCGCATAAATAAATGTGGGGCGTATGGCGAATGTATCCGTTAGGACAGAACGAGGAAATCTGGTGTTATTGGGCTATGGCAGCACACGATCTTTGCGAGTGCCTTTGCTAACAGCACATCACCTGCAGCTCCGCTCCTTGCTCGTGACCATGTCGATTGGACCCTACACGACTGAAAAACCGTGGGGTCCTGATTTCAGGTGGTAAGAGTTGATAGTAGCGTTTGAGTGTGGGGCAGACCTGACGAAGCCATGGGCTCAACTTGTCCACAAGGCACTGTGTATGGTGGTGGTGGCTCCATAAAGGTATTGATTACATGGAATAGACTCGGTCCTCTGGTCCAACTGAACCGATCATTAACTAGAAATGATTATTTTTTGCGGGTTGGACACGATTTGCAGACATTCATGGACTTCATATTCCAAAAATGTGATGTCATGTCACCAGGCCACAATTGTTACCGATTAGTTTGAAGAATATTCTGCACAATTCGAGCAAATTATTTAGCGACACAGATGGCCCGAACCGAATCAAAAGTTTATAGTACACAAACGAGTAATCAGTTCGTGTAAAAAATCCTGCACCGGCAACCCTTTTGTAATTATGGACTAGTCGGCAGTGCGGGTCTCCCGCATCGTCCCCTACGCTCCTCGGAGTATGGGATCTCATCATCACAGAGGCGGCATGCGTTCAAAATTTCTGCAAGGGACTTCCAGCATCCTGGAGCGTTATGGAGTCAACAAGCTGCTCCTCTACGCCCGTCAAAAGGAGATCCGTCACGATATGGGGAGGTATATCATGACCTAAGTCACTACATTGCATGTTAAGTTTGTTTGAAATATATTTCACATGTGCCTATGCGGCCAAATCCACGTCCAAAAAGTTCATCCTAAATTCCTGGAACGATTACGATAAAATTTGGAACACAAAATAGTTACAGTCTGGAAAGGAAAAGCGTAGGGGTATAAATCACCAGCCTCATATTCTGGGTGAATGTGATAACGTGTAAAGAGAAGGCAGTACAAGGAGATGGACAAATAATATGTGAGAGAGAGGGAGACTGAGGTACAGAGGGGGAGGAGGAGATGGAATGACATATGGAGGACAGTATGTGGACAGAGAGAGTGGCAGAGCGGGGTGGGGAGAGAGTAGGAGTGGAGGAGGTGGCCAGGGAGGGAAGGGAAGAGGAGATGGACTAATAAGAGACTGGAATAAACACATACCTAGGCAACGTTGGGTTTCTCAATTAGTCGAAGTAAAAATCCCGGTAAAACAGGAAAAATAACTATTTAAGAGTTTCATAGAGAGCATTGGGTAAAGATTGACTGAAACTGCGAAAACAATAAAAGACGACTGTAGCTTTGTAGACACAAGACGATCAAAATGGTAAAAAGACAAGGTCCAATAAAAATCCTGGGATGTCACAAGAAATGTTAAATGTAATTCAAAAAAGGATAGAATATGTAAGAATGCAGCAAATGAGGATAGTGAAATGGAACACAGACGTCCATAAAATGAGACTGACCAACGTGCGGAATAGCAAAGTAGGTATCGTTAGTCAAGAAATGCAAGGTCGTAGAGGCAAGCTTGACAGTGGGAGAAACAGAGGCCACCTGTAGCAATGTTAAAGGGTTTGAAGGAAAGAGAAGCAGCTGTATCAAAACTCCTCAGACGGCAAGCGCGTACTGTACAAAGAAGGACAAGTTGTTCGTAAATTATTTTGTGATTTGCGATTTTTGTTTCCGTTTACTTGACATTGGGAGTGAAACCCAAATAAAGTTTATGAATGCTTGAAATTATGTTAACAGTTTGTGGAGAGTTGCTAAGTACTCTCATTACTCAACACTGTTGTGACAATTTGTCAGGGTAACTTGTGGTGTTAAGCAATAGCATATGAATCTTTATGACAACGTATCTCCTAAACTACGTGGCTTACACTGATACATTTTCTAGGTACATTCAGTAGTTTTTGTGGATAGTGCCTGAAAAATACACTACTGGCCATTAAAATTGCTACACCAAGAAGAAATGCAGATCACAAACAGGTATTCATTGGACAAATATATTATACTAGAACTGACATGTGATTAGATTTTCATGCAATATGGGTGCATAGATCACGAGAAATCAGTAGCCAGAACAACCACCTCTGGCCGTAATAACGGCCTTGATATGCCTCGGTATTGAGTCAAACAGAGCTTGCCCGCATCTCTTGGTCGTGCGGCAGCGTTCTCGCTTCCCATGCCCGGGTTCCCGGGTTCGATTCCCGGCGGGGTCAGGGATTTTCGCTGCCTCGTGATGGCTGGGTGTTGCGTGATGTCCTTAGGTTAGTTAGGTTTAAGTAGTTCTAAGTTCTAGGGGACTGATGACGATAGATGTTAAGTCCCATAGTGCTCAGAGCCATTTGAACCATCAAACAGAGCTTGGATGGAGTGTACAGGTACAGCTGACCATGCAGCATCAACACGATACCACAGTTCATCAAGAGTAGTGACTGGCGTATTGTGACGAGCCAGTTGCTCGGCCACCATTGACCAGACGTTTTCAATTGGTGAGAGATCTGGAGAATGTGCTGGCCAGGGCTGCAGTCGAACATTTTCTGTATCTAGAATGGCCCATATAGGACCTCCAACATGCGTTCCTGCATTATCCTGCTGAAATGTAGGGTCTTGCAGGGATCGAATGAAGGGTAGAGCCACGGGTCGTAACACATATGAAATGTAACGTCTACTGCTCAGAGTTCCGTCAATGCGAACAAGAGTGACCGAGACGTGTAACCAGTGGCACACCATACCATCACGCCAGTATGGCGATGACGAGTACACGCTTCCAAATTGCGTTCACCGCGATGTTGCCAAAAATGGATGCAACCATCGTGATGCTGTAAATAGAACATGGATTCATCTGAAAAAATTACGTTTTGCCATTCGTGCATCCAGGTTCGTCGTTGAGTACACCGTCGCAGAAGCTTCTGTCTATGATGCAGCGTCAAGGGTAACCGCAGCCATGGTCTCCGAGCTGATAGTCCATGCTGCTGCAAACGTCGTCGAACTGTTCGTGCAGATGGTTGTTGCCTTGCAAACGTCCCCGTCTGTTGACTCAGGGATCGAGACGAGGCTGCACGATCCATTACAGCCATGCGGATAAGATGCCTGTCATCTCGACTGCTAGTGATACGAGGCCGTTGGGATCCAGCACGGCGTTCCGGATTATCCTCCTGAACCCACCGATTCCATATTCTGCCAACAGTCATTGGATCTCGACCTAAGTGAGCAGCAATGTCGCGATACGATAAACCGCAATCGCGATAGGCTACAATCCGACCTTTATCAAAGGCGGAAACGTGATGGTACGCATTTCTCCTACTTACACGAGGCATCACAACAACGTTTGACCAGGAAACGGCGGTCAAATGCTGTTTGTGTATGAGAAATTGGATGGAAACTTTCCTCATGTCAGCACGTTGTAGGTGTCGCCACCGGCGCCAACCTTGTGTGAATGCTCTGAAAAGCTACTCATTTGCATATCACAGCATCTTCGTATTGTCGGTTTAATTTCGCGTCTGTAGCACGTCATCTTCGTGGTGTAGCAATTTTAATGGCCAGTAGAGTACATTTCCAGTAGAGTTAATAGTAAAGAGGTAATAAATTAAAACGTCATGCATGAAGGTGAAGTATTGCTGGTTGAAAACCTCAAATGTATTATAATGAAAAACTTTTTCGCTTTTATCATTTAGTGGCAGGTGTTAGTGAGACAAAGTTTCGAAAAGGTTTGAAGTTATGTGTAAAGTCAGTTCGAAGGCGCTGTGCTCTCGTTCTCATATATTGGATGTGTGGCGTGGATTGTTACGATGCCACAACGTAGGTGCACGCTCTCGTAAGTTGGCACTACGAGAGAAGACTAACTACGCCGACGACAGCGCCCTCTGGCCGACACTGTGGAGCTCAGGGTGTGCCGTCTTGATTTCAGCCTTTTCGTCGCGAGCAGGCAGCCTGGAAACATCGCTTCTACTACCGAGTGGGCAAGCTTGCTATTGAGACTTGGTGTTAGTTACGTTCAGTTCAGTGAAGTGCTTCACCTCTCCTGCTCCTACTCGCTACCTTCACTCTCGGCCTATGTTACAGAAGCAGTTCACAGGAGCAGACCCACGCACCGCCTATCCAGGCAGGATACAAAAGGACGAACGTAGTCTGGGTAATCTTCACACTATGTGTTACTGTGTTGCACGACATATAGACAGTTTCTAATTGTAATACTTGCTGTACTGTAATAAACGTTTAACATAGGATTTCACTTCTTAATAAGCAGATTATAAAGGATTTTTAAGTATTTAAATTAGGGCAATAACTATATGAAATATTGATAATCAAATGTGTTTGGTAGAGCTAGAAGCCATTAGAGGGGCAACCTGCAACTGAGACAATGCACCATGAACTGAGTTAGACCATTATTAATATAGATTACGACTGAGCTATTACTTGTAAGGAAATGTTTTATTAGAGTGAGTTTTAATTACGTTACACGTATCATATTCATTGGCTTGGTCAAGCCTAGATTAATTCTGCTTAATTTTGGTATTTTTAGTTTTGACCTTCCACTAATAAGGCTTTTTTATTCATTGCGAATTTTAATAACTCTTACATATATCTCAATCAGTGGCCTCCACTACTCATAATATCTGTTCTAATTATTCTGCATTCACTTAGAAGTCTTGTACGTTGTTTCTGCATCTTAGGCATACGGATTTTATTTTATTTTATTTTATTTTTTTTTTTTTTTTTTTTAGAATTTCCAATATTCGTCGTTGTATTATTTGAACACTGTCTGTTGAGGTTTTGTCTTTACCGTGCACATTTTGAATAGAATATTTTGTCATTTCTTTGGATCTGTCATGGCGAGACTGCTGATCATAAATTGTGTTTCTTGATAAGACACGTACGTACCTCTACAACACGCAGTCACTTCCACTCTTCACTCTATGTTACTGCCGGCTGAAGTGGCCGTGCGGTTAAAGGCGCTGCAGTCTGGAACCGCAAGACCGCTACGGTCGCAGGTTCGAATCCTGCCTCGGGCATGGATGTTTATGATGTCCTTAGGTTAGTTGGGTTTAACTAGTTCTAAGTTCTAGGGGACTAATGACCTCAGCAGTTGAGTCCCATAGTGCTAAGAGCCATTTGAACCATTTGAATCTATGTTACTCGAAACCGTGCTGTAGCATAGAAGTCATCCTGAATTTCTCGACTTCCCTCTGAAGCACTGTGTGCTCTGGTTTGAAACTTCCTTGCGGATTAAAACCGTGTGCCGGGTGAGGGATCAAACCTGGGACCCTTGCCTCTTGCGGGCTATCGCTCTTCGACTGAGCATCCTACCACAAATCACGACCCATTCTCATACCCTGAGATACTTACGGAAGTACAATTGTAGCTGTGGGTCGTGAGTCGAACTTGCCCGCAAATGGGCAAGTCCTCAGGTTCGAGCCACAGTCCAAAACACACTTTTAATCTGCCAGGAAGTTTCAGAGCTGTTGTACATTATGCCAAGAGGAATATTTGCACTTACAAATCAGACGACCTTTTCCTAATTGTTACTGATGAATACCTATCGAAGATGCATAGCCTGTGCTCCATACTGCAACACAGAGCGGCATGACACAATGCACGTTTATACCTGGGTATGGTGAGCACGGAGGAGAGTCCGCTGCCGTAGCTGGCGGTGACGAGCAGGTAGGCGATCAGCAGCCAGGACAGCACGTGGCGCGTGGGGCCCACGACACGTGTGTGGCGCCGCTCCAAGTCGGGTGTCTGCAGCACCAGCAGGCCCAAAGAACGGAAGAAGCAGTCCTCTAGTGTTGAGTACCGCCCGCCACCCTGCGTATCACCTGAAATTGCGGCTCTGTCTTTACACTCAAGAACAAAAATATTTACATTAATCATAAAATCCGCTCTGATTGTAAAAAATATTTATTTCTAAGAACGATAGCACAACCAAGTCTCCGGACATGTGTCCTATTGTCAGGTAAATATTGAAATGTGAGTCCGCAAAGGATGCGTAGTCGACACCCTTTCGTTTTTTTTTTTTTTTTGTGTGGGGGTGGGGTCATCAAACTTCTGACTAGTTTGATGCAGTGTGTCATAAATTCCAATCCTGTGTCGACCTCTCCTTCTTAGAGTAGTACTTGCAGCCTGCGTCATCAATTATTTGCTGGACGTATTCCGATCTCTCTCTTTTTCTATAGTTTTTGCCTTCTACAGCTCCCTCTAGTATTATGGAAGTTATTCCATGATATCTAAACAGATGTCCTTTCAAAACTAGACATGATTGTCGTAATGGGATTCCCGCGATAGTTCTTGAAATAAAAATATGGCATTTCAGTCTTTGATCGCTATTTTTTATTTTCAATGACCGGTTTCAGGCTAGCTGCCCATCTTTAGATCATATATTGCAGTTAGAGAGTAACTTGTCAGTACAGAACTCTGTACTGACAAGTTACTCTGTAACTGCAATATATGACCTGAAGATGGGCAGCTTGCCTGAAACCGGTCATTGAAAATAAAAGATGTCCTTTCGTCTAGATAGTGTTTTCCATATATTCGACTTCTCATCGATTCTCTGGAAAAAATCCTCATTGCTTACCGTATCAGTCCACCAGATTTCCAACATTCTTCTGCAGCACCACGTCTCAAATGCTTCGATTCTCTTCTGTTCCGGTTTTCCCACACTCCATGTTTTATTGCGCTCCAAAAGTATATTCTCAGAAATTTCTTCCTCAAATTAAGGCCTACGTTCGATACTTGTAAACTTATCTTGGTCAGTCTTGTCTGCTTTTTATGTTCTCACTCCGTCTGTAATGGGTTATTTTGCAGCATAAGTAGCATAATTCCTTAACTTCATCTACTTCTTGATCACTAGTCCTGACGCTAAGTTCCTCGCTGCTCTTACTTGCGCTAATTCTCAGTACTTTGGCCTTTCTTAGATTCATTCTCAATCCATTTTCTGTACTCATTAGACTATTCATTCCGTTAAGCAGATCCCGTAATTCTTCTTAGCTTTGAATGAGGATAGCTATGTCATTAGCGAGTCTTATCATTGACAACCTTTCACGTCGAATTTTAATTCCTGTAATTCCACTCTTGAACCTTTCTCTTATTCCCATCTTTGCTTCTTCGGTGTGTATATATTGGACAGTAAGGGCGAAGTATTACATCCTTGTCTGCTTGCGCCCTTTCAATTCGAGCACTTCGTTCTTGGTCCTCCACGCTTATTCTTCCATCTTGGCTCTTGTACATATTGTATACCTTAGTCTTTCCCTATAGCTTGCCCGTATTTTTCTGAGGATTTCGAATATCTTGTAGCATTTGACATTGTCAAACACTTTTTCCAGGTCGGCAAATCATATAAAATGTGTTGATTTTTCTTTTGCCTTGCTTCCATTTATCAGCACTGGGATTAAAAAGTTTAAAATATCTTAAAATATTGCATCCCTGGTACGTTGCATGCAGCAGCGAATCCTCTTGAATCAAATGGTCCAAATGGCTCTGAGCACTATGGGACTTAACATCTATGGTCATTAGTCCCCTAGAACTTAGAACTACTTAAACCTAACTAACCTAAGGACATCACACAACACCCAGTCATCACCCTCTTGAATCCTAGGTCTGCCAGGTCTCTATCAGAGAACGACAATGGCTTGGACTTTCTGACGCGTCACACAAGGATCTGCATGAACGTTGACGGACGGTCTTTCGAACACAGTGCTGCATGAACACCCATCAGATCCGTACGAAGCATTACCCTAAGTTGAAATATTCGATGTTAAGCATATCAGTGATGAAAGTCTCTGGTAAAACTCGAACTCTCAGCAGAAGTCAGGAAGATATGTAGTAATGAACAGCCTGCCGAGTGAAAGATATGAGCTGAGAGTAAACCAGAAAAGACGAGAGTAACAAGGAGTCTCTAAAATTGGATTAGCAATAAATTAAAAAAGAAAGCAATGGCGATCACTACCTACAAAGAAAAGTAACGCACGACAAGCGGTGCAAAAACTATATAAAAGTAGACTAGCACAAGCAAAGAGAGTACTCCTAATTCAGTTAATAATACCACCACTAGAACTCCAAGCGGTTAGAAAGCAGCGTCGTAAGGATGATTTAGTTTTCATTTATTTTTCTACTTATTTAACGAAGTAATTATTATATTTTGTGTTCCACGCATTAGAAAATTACCAAGAGATATGAGTTATTGCGAAATAATGTAAAAACATCCGAATCTCGCTGATTCAGTGACATAAGCTACAATTATTTCCTGAAGAAACACTTTCGAATATGTGCATAATTTTAAATTATGCCGCTGAAAGCAAGGGAAAACTCATATTTCATGCATCAGAAGCATATATCTTTATTGTTATCTGTTCTTACTGTGATAGGCACTATGGGACTTAACATCTGCGGTCATCAGTCCCCTAGAACATAAAACTACTTCAACATAACTAACCTAAGGACATCACACACATCCATGCCCGAGGTAGGATTCGAACCTGCGACCGTAGCGGTCGCGCGGTTCCGGACTGAAGCGCCTAGAACCGCACGGCCACTGAGCACCTTACTTGACACATAAAAACTGTGTCTGGAGTCTAATGATTCGCCCATTCTTACGCTTCACACGCCTTTCTAATGCAAGAATATTTTGGTAAATTTGATTACTTTTGCGTCGAAAGGGAATGTGTGGAAGATTCTTACCGTTTGTGCCTCAGATGTAGCAACAATTTCATCTGTATTGGGAGGGAGTTTTATTCCTTTTGGTGTTTTAATACCACGTCTATGTGGTTTTCCCATTAGCTATAGGTATGTGGTTTATTTGGTACGTTAAATAATGTAGGTATGCATTCCACACAAGTTTCCTACGTTGTACATTTACTGATTTGGCTGTACGTGTAGCGAACAAAACTTCTCGTTTCTGGGTAGATGTGCGACTTCCTTCTGCAAAAGGACCGGGGTTCCGCAATATGATGGCTATTTTTTGTTCTCGAAAGAAATCGACATTCTTCTCTGTGCGTTACAAGAAAATCGTAAATAAACCATTCTGTAATGTACCGTTTCATACCTACCAGGGTCCTCAGGAAACTAAAGAAAGAAAATTGTGGTATATTTTTTAGTTATTAGCGGCTTTTATGCCACTATGTACGCTCCCTATCGTAAAAACTATGTCACAAATCAGTATAAACCATTGTATGTATTGTATAGTATGTTAACCGGGAACCTAGAAACGACAGAGAGGCTCCGTCCCCGCCGCAGCCGCAGTGGTCCACAACCCCACGACAACTACCGCAGTCCATTTCGACCCTCCGCCGCCCCACATCGAACCCAGGGAACGTCTCAAACCAGACGAGTGTAACCCCTATGTTTACTGAGGCGGAATAAAAGGAACCAGCCCGCATTCGCCGAGCAGATTGAAACCGTCTAAAAACCATCCACGACTGGCCAGTTCACCGGACCTCGACACAAATTGTGCCGGGGACCAGGCGCTCTTACCCGCCCAGAAAGCCGTGCGTTAGACCGCACGGCCAACCGGGCGGGCCAGTATAAACCATACTATTCACTCTCATCCTATATTGTATCCAGATGTGTAGCATGCTGGCCGCTTGGCGCGCTGCTGTCGCAATGGGTAACAAAACCGAAAAGGATGGTCGCGACTATTATGTTGGACTGTGGTATCACAATAAAAAATTTACTTCAATTCCAGAAACAAATTTCTGAAAATGAAAGCTTGCAGCTCGTAAATACATCATGGCATCTGAGAAAACAGCAAAAGAATATAACACACATTGGAGATGTTTCGTTACAGATGTTGCAAATTAAGTAGGCTAATAAGATTTAAAATTGGGAGAGTCTTCGCATAAATGATGAGAAAAGGAGTAGATGGAAAACACTGGAAGAAAAGACAGAATGATAGAAAATGCATTAAGGGGCTCCGGAAATGCTCAAAATCATGAAAAGTTCAATTTTTACTTTTTTGCGTTTTCTGAATCTGCAGACTATTACCTTTTAATAGATACATAATTTATTCAATTCCGAAGACTACAACTATTTTTAAATTTTTTTTTGAAATGTGTTCTACATTGGCGTGACCCACTGTGGCGCTGTTAAACTGCTGTCAAATGGTGTTATTATTAACGTCCGTGTTCATCAGGTACATTTTAGTGATGTGAGATAAAGTATGTGTTGTGGCTAACCTGTGATGGTTCAATATATATCGCTGGTGTGATTGTCGATTGTTTCATGTTTATTTACTCTGTCGTTATCTCGAAAATATTCGTAATTAATTCTGTTTCTTGAGTCTCTGTTTTGTTGAAGTATAATAATGAGTAAAAGTAAAGTTATTAGAAATCCTCTGAAGGCTTTTAAGAAAAGGAGAAATGTTGGAAAGCCAAAGGTATGTGTTATTACTGTAAACGATAAAGACGATAACCAAGTGAGTGAACCTAACCTCTCAAGTACACCTGCCCATAGCAGTCAAAGTGGGAAAGAAAATACTTCACAGAAGAAGCTTGGTTCAATGAGTGAAAACTATGAATGTTTTATGGGCGAATCGGATGTGAATGAAATATTTGATATGTCGGTTCTCAAAGGAATTTTTTCAAACTGTGTAAGATGTATTCATTGTAGTGAAGTTGGTCTGGAACTCTCCATAATAAAGCACGTAGGACTTGCTAGTGAAATACAACTGAAATGTGATAAGTATTCATACATGACCACCTTTTGGAACAGTGTTGCAATAACTGCAACTGAAGAAAATGGTAGCAAAATCTACGAACACAACAACGAGCGATGCTTGCTTTAGACAAGGAACGCCTTCGGGCTGCAGACAGGGCTGTAAAGAGTCTATAAATACAAACAAGAGTAAACAGGAGGAGGAACAAGAGGAAGCTGGAGGAGGAGTTTGCAGAGGATGAAGATAATCCATCCTATGGACCTGGAATGCACTAAAAAGTTAATCCAATCTTTGTCGCTCGATTCCCAAAACTTTTATTTTCTCATACTAATTACATGTTTTCTAAGGATCTTCCAAACATATTTGTTTCAAACTTTCAGTAAATGTTACACAGTACCTTCTGCATAATTTAACACAGCCTTTTTCCAAAAAAACTGTATATTTTTGAATATAAAATAAAAAATTGCAAAAAATGTTGTGAATTTTCATTACAATTGAAAAAAATTCATCTTTAATAACTGAACTAAAATTTTGTAAAATCCCTGTGTTAAGTTGTAGCCCATATTCCAATAAATAATCTGTAAAAAGTTAAACTTCCTACCTCAAATACTTTGTGAGGAAAGATGTAATTTATAAGCGTTATTTTAACATTGCAAGTATAGGGCGTTCCGGAGTCCCTTAAGAGATCAGCGAATAATTCACAAAGTACTACGTAGAGCAGCAAGAAGTAAAAACTATAGGGGAAAGACAGAGATAAGAATATGAGACGAAGAGGTCGTCACAAGAGAGGATGTCGTGGCGAGCCACGTACGACCACTCTGAACATTATCAAGGAACAAAAAAAATCCTAATAGCGTCATACAAGTACGTTGAGGCCTATACGCACCATTTCCTATCTTTTACTGCAACAACTCAAACATCGTTCCTACTAAATTGGAGTGTAGCTCTCTGTGCTGATATAAGTCGTTATGAATCACGTAGACTCAATTTGTGCATTGCAATGAGATTCGAACATGCATACGGGTCTTCTGCAAAGGCGGTCGTGGCTCTTTGGCATGAGACTCTTCACCCTCCCCGTTGCTCCCACTCCCAAACACAGGTCCCAGCCGTATAACAGGTTCAGTTACATAGCGCTAATCTGCTGCTTACATAACTCTCTGTAGGATTTACAAAATACACTGTTAGACTTCAATTTCTGGGAGAAAGAATGTAGGTGTTAGTATGGACTCAAGCCGTGGTTTCATACGGGAGTGGATCTTTCATCCAATGGCAGATTACTATACCAGCTAAATGTCATTGTCCCTTAGGACAAGTATTGAGTTCACGAACTTTTGTAGTCACTATGCTCTATTGAAACTCGCCATCCACACAGAAAGAAAATTATCCATGAATAGTTATGGAATGTTGACAATACATGGGATTTAAAAAGACAGTTTTTATAGGTGAAAGAATAATTGAGATATTAAACTACAATAGAAAATATTCCATACGACGATTACATATTAAAATTGTAAATAAGATCAATTTTTTACCAATAACTTACTGACATGCACGCGAGTATAATTAATGTTCACTGAAATACTTCTGGAAAAAATAAATCCTTCATCCGTCATCAAGAATTTTCTGTAGCTGCCTTCTTAGGGTAAGTAAGAGTAATATATTCTACTCGACGACGTGCAGCGAAATCAAAGACACATAAGTTAGAGAGGAAATAATTTAAAAAATAACAATATCCTTAAACATAAATTTATGCCTCTTATCAAGAGATTTGTCGAATTCGAAGTTAAATAAGAGCTACTCACAGACAAACATAGATTCCCTCTAAACGAGTTCGCTGACGAAACTGCAAGAATCACAGTATGTCTTTATTCTTTATTAGCACTGTTATTATTTTGAGCGAGAAGTTGAGTACTGAATCACAAAGTAGTACTGTATGTGATAATTCCCTTTTAAAAATGTTTAGTCCTTAATGTTTTCAGTCACACATGTAGTCGTATCACAGCTGTAGAGACGCGAAGTATGGCCAATATAAAATTACAGGAGACTGGAAAAAATTTTAGTAACCGACCTCAGGAAAGTTCAGTTAGGGTCATGGAGGAACATACCAACACGTGAGGCAATTCTCAGGCGACGACCTCGCAGGTAAATTCAAGGAAGGTAACTCTACCTTTACAGCTATTGTCAAATTAGAAAAAAAAAAATATTGGTAGTGTTGACAGCAATATACTCTTGGAAATTCTGAGAGCAGCAGCGAAAGCTTAATCGAAACTTGTGGAGAATTGGAACTGCAGTTATAGGAGTCGAAGGACACGAACGGGAAGCAACTTATCTGCGATGTCCTTCAAATGTACATTTAGCGAGCAGTAAAGGAGGCCAAGGAGCAACTAGGAAATAAAATTAAAGATGAGAAAGAAACGACTGTCATAAAAGATTTACGAAATTTCATTTGTTCACTATGTTGTGATTATCATTCTATACGTGAGTTAGACATGGAAGATAAGTTAATGTTAATCGGAGTAGAGCGAAATATGAATGTAATTCACAGACTGTGTATACCAATAACCACCAATGATTATATCTAAATCTTACTCATTATTTAAAACAAAGGAAAGGGAGCGTTGTCTTTTTTATCTGATGTTCACTACTTCTTGTGTATTTGCTGTGTGTACCTTGTAAATATTCCTGAATAACGAGTTAACTTCTTACAAATGTGTCTGCAGTAATTTGTAGAGTCTTTTGGAACCACATATTTCGGTCTGGTTTAATAGTTTTAATGTTTCAGATCTATGTATCAGGATTATGCACGCATTACTTGGAGGCAAAACAGCCGATAGCTTTTCGGGTCGGTTTATTTTACCATTACATACGTATAAAGTCGAACTTTTGTTTTAATTTTCTACAAAGTCTGATTTAATACTTTATGCCGTTTTAGGCATAAAAGTCCAGAACTTTATTTTCACGGTCATTATTTTCAAACAATGACAATGTACAATAGCCACGAGGGCCTGATACATCCGAGATCATCAAAATCACAATTGCAGAAATAAGATACTGAAGGTGATGAGAGCTAAGCAAATGATACTTAATTTTGTGATATCTGTAAACTTGTTACTGCAAAGCGCCATCACAGTTGTAACGTGTCTTTCCCGAGCAAACCATTCTTAACTGCACTTCATGAATATTGGTAACAACTAAATATTTTTCCAAATTTTATTCTGCCGTTATTCTGCAATTTGATAATGACATTGTAATTCTGTCAGAGACGGCCAAGGAGTTGCGAGAGCAGTCAAACGGAATTGACAGTGTCTCGAAAAGAGGTTATAAGATGGTCGTCAACAAAATAAAACAGACTTGAATGTAGTAGCTTACTTTTACAGTAAATTAACTCACGATGGCCTAAATATGAAGTGTATGACATTCTGGCTTCAATTTTCAAAACAAATGTTATTAAAATATAGAATATATCAGAGGATCCATATCCCCCACCTTCCAAATTAAAACAGGCATACGAGAAGGAGACGCTCTTTCATGTGTCCTCTTCGACCTTGCATTAGAGAAAGTGGTTTGGGAAAGTAGTCTATACAATGGTCTCCGATTCGAACACAGTGAAGTAAAACTCCTGGCTTATGCAGATGATATAGTGTCGCTGAGTGAAACTGAAGAAGAACTGAAAGACACGTACAGATCTCTCAGGCACACTGCCAGAAAATTGGGGCTTTTGATTATCCAAGAGAAAACAGAATATATGGAATTAGGTAGAGTCATAAACCCAATCCCTACTTTGAATCCGACCAACATTATCAATTCAAAAAAGTTCTTCAGATTAAATATCTTGGATCATGTTTCAAGAGTAAAAATATCATAACAATCGATATAAACGAAAGAATAGTATTAGGGTCAAGATGTTTGTACTCACTAAGCAGCCCACACAGAAGTAAAGCTTTGTCAATCACCATAAAGATGACGATATACAACACTAGCATCTGCCCCATAGTACTGTACTGTTCAGAAAGCTGGATGCTTAAATAGAATGGAAGAGAAAAACTGAACGTTTTCGAAAGAAAAGTAAAGAGAGAAATCTGGGGACCTGTGTTGGAGAATGACGTACGGAAAATTCGAAAGAACAATGAAATTTATCAGTTAATGAAGTAAAGTACTATCATCCAGAAATGAAAAAGTAGGAGACTACTTTGGGCTGGACATGTGGCTAGAATGGAAAACAACAGAATCACCAAGTAAGCATTTGAATGAACTCTCCAGGCAAGAAGACCATTGGGCAGACCTCGTACAAGGTGGAAAGATGATATAGAGAAGGACGTCGCAGCATTTGGAATTTCCGCAGGGTGGAGAGAGACCTCGAGAGATAGAAGGCGATGGAAGCAGATCGTTGACGCAGCGCGTGGTCTACAGGGCCTGTGATGAATGAGAAGAAGAAGAAGAACATCAGACATAAATTTAAGTGCTAGGAACTGTTTTCTTACTGTATATTAATGGAATGTAGTGTTGTACAGGAATAAAAACATCGACAGAATCAGTCAAGAAAAGGATGGGTCCTTTTGAAATATGGCGCAACAGAAAGATTTTGTAGATTGGTAGAACAAGTAACCAATAAAGAGGTACTGAAGAAATAAATTTTATGTCACAATTTGACGAAAATAAGGGAGTAGTTGATAATAAACATCCAAAGACATCAAATAATAGCCGTACATTTAGTAATGGACGGAATGTTGGTAGTAAAACTGCACAGACATACCAAGACTTGGCTACAATGAACATATTGAAGTGGATGTAGTTTGGAGTAGTAGTATAAAGGTGGAGGCACTTGCAATTACAGATTGGTTTGGAGAACCGCACTCAACCAGTCTTTGGAATGAAGACAATTACATCAAAAACATACACTGATAAGCCACGCCATTGTGAGTACCTGCTTGATTGCGTCTTGGTCTACCTTTGGGGTGCTTTACAGCAGCGACTCTGAGTGGTATAAATTCGAAGAAACCGTGATAGGTTTCCAAATGTATGTGACACAAAATGTCTACAGAAAGAGGCCACCCAGTTCTCGTATGTTATGGCCAAGTGTATTTGTGGACGTGGAGCTGCCGTCAAATAACGTTGGAGAAGAGTTCCATAGCGATTAGATTAGGGAAATTTTGTGTGCAAGACGTCAACGAATGTTCACCATCATGCTCCACAAATGACTGTAGAACGGTTATTGTTAGCGACACGGTCAGTTATCTTCTTGAAACATGTCACTGCCACCGGGGAGGAGGTCGAGGTGCATGCAGTCTAGAACCATCGTTGGGCCTCGATTACGACCACAGGTACAGGCGATTGTTTGTATTAACAAAATACTAACCACACCACCCTGCGTCCGTCGCCAGTATACGTTTCGTCCCTATTTATGATCGTTAACATATAATTTATCTGACGTTTCCATTCATCAACGATCTAGTCTCAATTGTCCGGTGCTCACGGCAGTCTCACTTGACAATGTCATTGAATCAACTAGAGAAAACGAAGAGGTCGTCTATTGCTGATCCCCATGTTCACTAATTTGAGCTGAACTGTGTGCTTGAGCATTGCTCCTGCACCAGCATTCTGTTGTCAGATCTACCACAGACCGCCGCCTATCCTGTTTTTCAGCGGTGACGATCTTCGAAACTCCACGAGACGTAAGGGCCCAAAACCTTGTCGCCTACTCATTGTTTCACCATCGTCCAATCTCGTTCCGTTGATGCTCACGTCAATAGCATGCGAACTGTGATATCGGTAGTTCCGATGCCACAGCGTAGATTGGCACCACGAGAGCGGAAGGTCATCGCCGACCACAGTGCCCTGTAGCCGACGCTGTACAGCTCTACGAGCGCCGCTCCACTTTCGCCCAGTTCATGAAGACCGGACGGCCGAGAACCATCGCTTTAGCTTATCGTGCAATTGAGACGTTCTTATCTGGACGTTGGCTGCACACCTACGTTATGTAATATGCCTGCATATCCACCACGCACCGTATGGTGGATTGCGGAGTATGTAGATGTAGATGTAGATGCATGTGTTTGTACTATAGTAAAACCAGTTTTACTTTACTTGCAGTACCGAAAGCTTTACCTCACCTGCTCCTACTCGCTTCCTTTCGTTCGGCCTCTTTGTCACATTTCAGGAGCTGATCCACGCGCCGCCTTCCAGGTGCGATACTGAACGAACAGCCAATAGGATTCCATTCCCTAAATGCTTGTTTCCAGGTGCGGGCCATACCCATCTGTTCTTCATCAAAGTCGTTCACGTCAATGGATTTTCCAACCCGCTGCCATCATCTCCGCTAGAACGGTACCCAAGTCGCCTCTGCTTCTGTTGTACACACTTCCAGAGGTTGTTCCGGATAACCTGAAGAATTTTGTTATACTCAGAGGTGAAAAGGTCATGGAATACCTATTAATATCATGTTGAACATTCATCTGCCAGGCGTAGTGCCACAACTCGAATTGTCATGGACTGAACAAGTCATTGAAAGTCCCCTGCAGAAATACTGAGGCATGCTGCATCTACAGCCGTTCATAACTGCAAAACTGTTGCCGGTAGAGGACTTTTTACACGAACTGAAATCTCTATTACGTCCGATAACTGTTGTGTAGGACTCATGTCGGGCGATCTGAATAGCCAAATGACTCTCTAGAATTCTCCAGAATATTCTTCAAACCAATCGCGATCAATTGTGTTTCGGTGACATGCAGCACTGTCATGGATAAAAATTCCATCGATAGTTTGGAATATGTGGTCAATGAATGGCTGCAAATGGTCTCCAAGTAGCCGAACAGAAACATTTCCAGTGGACCCAGTCAGTTCCATATAAACACAGGCCACACCGTGATGGAACCACAACCAACTTGCATAGTGCCTAAAATCGTTCAAATGGCTCTAAGCACTATGGGACTTAACATCTGAGGTCATCAGTCCCCAGGACTTAGAACTACGTAAACCTAACTAACCTAAGGACATCACACCCATCCATGTCCGAGGCAGGATTCGAACCTGAGACCGCAGCAGCAGCGCGGTTCCGGACTGAAGCGCCTAGAACCGCTCGGTCACAGCGGCCGGCGCATAGTGCCTAGTTCATAAATTGGGTCCATGACCTTGTGGGGTCTGCGCCACACTCTAACCCTACCATCAGCTCTTACCAACTGAAATCAGTACTCATCTGGGCAACTGCTTTGTCCATGGTGAGAGGCAATGCCTGGAATTTGGCATTCTCGGCACGCTTTTGACACTGTGGGTCTTAGAATATTGAATTCCTTAAGGATTTCCGAAGTGGTATGTCCCTTGCATCTAGCTCAAACTCCCATTACGCCTTCAGAGCCTACTAATTTCCGTCGTGAAGCCTTAATCACGTCGGAAAACCTTCGACATGAATCACCTGAATACAAATGACAGCTGGAGCAGCGATGCACTGCCCTTTTACACCCTGTGTGCGCGATACTGCCGCCGCCTGTATATCCGCATATCGTTATATCCTATGACACTTGTCACCAAAGTGACAGGACCCATGGTCTCCGGCAGCTCATTACAGGATAATAATGAAACTATGATTTATTCTGTTTGTTACGGCAATCGTCCATGTTTTTGTAACAATACCTTCACAACAGTGAAGACGCCTGTCATAGGCAATAACTAAAACGTATAATCTACAACACAAAACACAGAGAAATGCAACAAACGTCAGATGCAAAAGGAGTGTGGTTTGGTTACCATCGTTGCGGGAACAGCGGGAATAACGTCGCTGTGCCTTCCATTGCATTTAGCGAACCAGTACATGAGGTGCGTATCGACCAACTCTTCGTCACCAAACCTATTCATAGTACTGCTGTGTGCCACTGTTAATGCACAACTAACACTGCCCGAAAACAAAACTCTAGACAGAAACGATTAGTACTGAATCCATAGTTGAGGTCGATGAGTGAAAGAGGGCCTTAATGTTATCAAACGCAGGTAACATGAGTGAATGGAAAAAGACACACAGAGCATGCTGTCTAATTACTATAGTCTGCATTATTTTCAGTGCAATGCAGAGCTAACTGGGGCAAGTAACCAAAAAAAAAGAAATGCAATGACTATGTAACAAGCCATTGCAGGGTCTGGGTCCCCTGATGTCAAAATACTCAGGTGTCACTGAACAACCTATGTGAGTTTGTAGGTGGAGCTTTGGTTTACCTTGTATACAGGGTGTAACAAAAAGGGATAGCTAACCTTTCAGGATACATTTCTCACACGCAGAAGAATAAAATGCGTTCAGTGGAAATTGGGCAGCAAATGATTTGTTGCCATGTTAGAGCCCATTTTCTAATCCTCATCATAATCATATTATCCATTGGAAACACACAGAAACAGAACGTACCAGAAGTACACGATACGTTTTGATGCATGAAATGTTCAAAATACATCAATGGCTAAATTTGTTGAGAATGTAAAGTAAGTTGTAGTTCATATGTTCACCGCCAGTGTTTGTTGTTCCAAGTGAAGGAATCTTTCGTTGACACGTGACTCGCTTAATTGCTTGTGCTCACATGCGACTAACTTTATTGCTTTTGTTGATATGTGGCACTAACGAAATTGCTCCACAAACCTCAAGCGTGTAGCACCAGCTGTTTAGTGCTTATGATGGGCTGTGCAAGCACTTAGCAACAACTGCTTAAAATTCTACGTGAATTTGCTTTCCTGTGGAGTTCAGTGGAAGTGTATTCTAGATGCTGAGTTGACAGATGCCCATTTGCTGTACTGATTATGAGTCAGCACTGGTCGTGACGCTCAGTGTTTGTACCGGGAGAGAATTCAGTAACGGTTATGCCCCTGTAGAAGCATGTTTGAAGCGATGCATCGTCGCCTTAGAGAGCATGAGACATTTAAGCCTTCTACTCGCAACTGGCCGAGACCTAGAAGGGCAATGAAACCTTGATCAGAGCAGGAACGTGTCCGTGCAGTTGACGACAGCCCTAGTGTGGTTGTAAGACAATAATAATTTGGAGAGCATTGCGTTTAATTTAGTCAAGTGTTTCATAATTTTCTGGTACACTCTCTACCTGTGCGTTTCAGTGATAGGAACTGAGGCCCAACATGGAAATAAAGCGTTTCTGGAGCCATGTCTATATATTTTCTTCTTCGACATGGGAGGAATGTTTGCCGAAAGTTTGGCCATGTCATTTTGTTACAGATTATATACTTTCCTTCGAACATCATTTGCCGGCAGCCCCATCATCCAGCACTCAGTCTGCTGGTGGGCAGTGGTTAGATAGTTCAATGATCCACCACTTGCACCATAAATTATCATAATATTGAACGAGTCATTTTTCGTGCGGACCACAACTTAACTTTTAAATAAGACTGCATGCTGAACATATATAATATATTAAATCTTCATATCTGAGGAATTCCTCTCCACCACCTTTTACGCATTACAGTAATAGAAATTTTTCTACAGAATACAAGGAGCTGTCAAGGAGAAACTTTTTTAGTTTGTTTTCCAATTTCACTTTGCTATGTGTCAGATATTTTTTATCCCTGGGTAAGCTATCAAAAATTTTTGTTGCATCATAGTGCATACCTTTTTGTGCTGAAGGCTACATTAATGTAGGGAAATGAATGTCATTTCCCTTCTGGTGTAATACTTACATACGTCATTGTGCCTTTTGAACTGCAGTGGATTATTTACAACAAATTTTATGAGGGCATAAGCAGAACGTAAAGCAATAGACTGAAGAACAAACTCTTTAAACTAATGTCTACACGATAATTGTGGGGAAGAACCACGTATTACAGAATGAGATTTTCAATCTGCAGCGGAGTGTTCGCTGTTATGAAACTTCCTGACGGATTAAAACTGTGTGCCGGACCGAGACTCGAACTCGGGACCGTTGCCTTTCGCGGGCAAGTGCTCTATCAACTGAGCTACCCAAGCAAGACTCACGCCCGTCCTCACAGCTTTACTTCTGCCAGTACCTCGTCTCCTACCTTCCAAACTTTATAGAAGCTCTCCTGCGAACCTTGCAGAACTCGCACTCCTGAAAGAAAGGATATTGCAGAGACATGGCTTAGCCACAGAGCACTTGCCCGCGAAAGGCAAAGGTCCCGAGTTCGAGTCTCGGTCCGGCACACTGTTTTAATCTGCCAGGAAGTTTCAATCATGTATTACTTTTACAACAGGGTTTTGAGCAACGAGGACTTCCTTTATTGCAGCTGAGTGACCCCAAAACATTATTCCATATTACATTACTGAATGAAGCTAGTGATTTGTCTCTCCCCAAGATGTGCAATGATTTTAAGTGTATATATGGCTGAACTAAATTGTTTTAGGAGTTCCAAAATGTCCTTTATCCATGCTAAATTCTCTTCAGCATGAACACCTAAGAATTTTGAAGTATCCACCCTACTAAATGAGATCGACAGGAAGTGCAAAATGGCTAAGCAGGGATGGCTAGAGGACAAATGTAAGGATGTAGAGGCCTATCTCACTAGGGGTAAGATAGATACCGCCTACAGGAAAATTAAAGAGACCTTTGGAGATAAGAGAAAGACTTGTATGAATATCAAGAGCTCAGATGGAAACCCAGTTCTAAGCAAAGAAGGGAAAGCAGAAAGGTGGAAGGAGTATATAGAGGGTCTATACAAGGGCGATGTACTTGAGGACAATATTATGGAAATGGAAGAGGATGTAGATTAAGATGAAATGGGAGATATGACACTGCGTGAAGAGTTTGACAGAGCACTGAAAGACCTGAGTCGAAACAAGGCCCCCGGAGTAGACAATATTCCATTGGAACTACTGACGGCCGTGGGAGAGCCAGTCCTGACAAAACTCCACCATCTGGTGAGCAAGATGTATGAAACATGCGAAATACCCTCAGACTTCAAGAAGAATATAATAATTCCAATCCCAAAGAAAGCAGGTGTTGACAGATGTGAAAATTACAGAACTATCAGTTTAATAAGTCACAGCAGCAGTATACTAACATGAATTCTTTACAGACGAATGGAAAAACTAGTAGAAGCCAACCTCGGGGAAGATCGGTTTGGATTCCGTAGAAACACTGGAACACGTGAGGCAATACTGACCTTACGACTTATCTTAGAAGAAAGATTAAGGAAAGGCAAACCTACGTTTCTAGCATTTGTAGACTTAGAGAAAGCTTTTGACAATGTTGACTGGAATACTCTCTTTCAAATTCTAAAGGTGGCAGGGGTAAAATACAGGGAGCGAAAGGCTATTTACAATTTGTACAGAAACTAGATGGCAGTTATAAGAGTCGAGGGACGTGAAAGGGAAGCAGTGGTTGGGAAGGGAGTAAGACAGGATTGTAGCCTCTCCCCGATGTTGTTCAATCTGTATATTGAGCAAGCAGTAAAGGAAACAAAAGAAAAATTCGGAGTAGGTATTAAAATTCATGGAGAAGAAATAAAAACTTTGAGGTTCGCCGATGACATTGTAATTCTGTCAGAGACAGCAAAGGACAAGGAAGAGTAGTTGAATGGAATGGACAGTGTCTTGAAAGGAGGATATAAGATGAACATCAACAAAAGCAAAACAAGGATAATGGAATGTAGTCTAATTAAGTCGGGTGATGCTGAGGGAATTAGATTAGGAAATGAGACACTTAAAGTAGTAAAGAAGTTTTGCTATTTGGGGAGCAAAATAACTGATGATGGTCGAAGTTGAGAGGATATAAAATGTAGGCTGGCAATGGCAAGGAAAGGGTTTCTGAAGAAGAGAAATTTGTTAACATCCAGTATTGATTTAAGTGTCAGGAAGTCATTTCTGAAAGTATTCGTATGGAGTGTAGCCATGTATGGAAGTGAAACATGGACGATAAATAGTTTGGACAAGAAGAGAATAGAAGCTTTCGAAATGTGGTGCTACAGAAGAATGCTGAAGATTAGATGGGTAGATCACATAACTAATGAGGAAGTATTGAATAGGATTGGGGAGAAGAGAAGTTTGTGGCACAACTTGACCAGAAGAAGGGATCGGTTGGTAGGACATGTTCTGAGGCATCAAGGGATCACCAATTTAGTATTGGAGGGCAGCGTGGAGGGTAAAAATCGTAGAGGGAGACCAAGAGATGAATACACTAAGCAGATTGAGAAGGACGTCGGTTGCAGTAGGTACTGGGAGATGAAAAAGCTTGCACAGGATAGAGTAGCATGGAGAGCTGCATCAAACCAGTCTCAGGACTGAAGACCACAACAACAACAACCACAACAACAACCCTATTTATTATTTCCTCATCATGCGCTGCAAGTACCAATGGTGTATTGCCGCTAGATGTGCAGAATTCAATATGGTGTATATTTTTACAATTAAGGGTGAGACCATTCGCAAAAAAACAATTAATGATACTTTTAATAATGTTTTTTTTCATTTCTTCTGTTTCTCTATATTGCCTGGCTTGATTACAGTACCAGTGTCATCTGCAAAAAGAACTATTTCTGCTTGTTGTACAACAGAAGTTCGTTTGCTTATATGACGAACAATAGTGGACGTAAGATGGTGCCTTAAGAATAATGTCGCTGAGCTATATTAGTTGACGTACTAAGTACTACTTTCTGCATAATTTCGGCTGGATGTGACATTATCCACTGATTGGCTACAACATTACTCCGACAAAACTTCAATTTATGTATGAGAATATTGTGATTCACAGGGTCAAATGCCTTAGAGATATCGCAGAAAACATTAACTGGCGCTGTGTTATTATTTAATGATTGTAAAATGTGGGGACTGAACGAATAAATTCTATTCTCAGAATAACAGCTCTTCAGAAATGCGAACTGTGATCTGTTGGGATTATTTTTGTTGTTCAGATGAGACGTTGTTCTAGAATACATCATCTTTTCGAAAACTCGGGAAAATGATGTCAGTAGAGAAACAGGCTGGTAGTTCTTGACATCTCTCTTATCACCTTTATGATGTCCGCCCTCGGTAGCTGAGTGGTATTCGGTGTGAGAGCTGTTGGCCTCAGTAAGAAAGAACCTGTGTGAAAGGATCAAAAAACAAACTTGAACGGATGTCATGTGGCGCCAGCAACGTCCAAACACAACGATCAACAAAGAACAAAATGGAGAAAAATTGTTCAGCGATATAGAATGTCATTCCTAAGGATTCGATTCCCGGCTAGGTCGGAGATTTTCTCCGTTCAGGGACTGGTTGTTGTGTTGTCCTAATCATCATCATTTCATCTCCATCACCGCGCAAGTTGCCGAATTGGCGTCAAATCGAAAGACTTGCACCCGGCGGACGGTCTACCCGGCGGAAGGCCGTAGTCACACGATATTTACATTTACCTTTATGATGAAGGGGTTCGGGAATGACATATTTCAGTCATTCTGGAAAAATGCCTTGCGTTTGTGACGCTTTACGTATTTCAAATAAGATAGGGCTTATTGTATGGGATCAAATCTTATGGTCCACTGTAGTTCAATTCTTTTATCTAGACGGCTCGCGCATGCCCGCCCAGACGCGGGAGATTGCCTCGTTGCCAGTTGCACACGACGCACGCGCCAAGAGAAGCAGCGCCATAGTATAGTATACTTCTCAAACTTACGTTTAGGGGGGCGCGCGCAGTTCATGAAGTTAAGCCACCACGGCCGCATTAACCCTTTCGCTACTACAAAGACATGCTCCCTGCATTCCGCGCTGTGCGCCATTTCGTCATCACTGCCCGGTGTAAATAAAACTTTTACAGTCGCGAAAGACAAGATATTTCTCAATATTACATACGACACCTATCTGGTACTCAAATTAAATGAGATATTGCTATACAGTAAATTTTATATGAAATTTAAGTATCTTGTCCACATTCCATTCTCAACATTGTGGCAACTAAAATCGACCATACAGAAAGTATACTGTATGGGCTTTTACCTCTACAAACTCTTCAAAATTGCGTGCAATGGTTTACTACATTTAATGCTGCGCAATAACTGCGTTGAACATCGAAACAAAATTAAGTCATTTATGGGGGGAAGGTATCAGTCAAGAAGATGTGTAAAAATCAAATTTTCGGGCCAAATAGTTTTTGTGAAATAGAATGATAAGTGCGTCAAAGCAGTCGGAACACCATGTCTCTGCACAGGCGAGCAGTGTAATGATGACAAAATCGCGCACAGCGAGGAATGCGGGGAGCACGTCTCTGTAGCAGCGAAAGGGTTAATGAAAAGGCAAAGCATTAGAAATTTCAAAAAATTACATTCAAACGAATAAAACTCATGAAGTAAGACACTTCGATTTTGTTTTTAAATAAAGAAAATATTATGCACTGCACAAGGTTTGAATTCATAACATTTCATTTAGCAGCCCATCACCTGAACCATTACGCTAACGCAACTCATCAGCCAATAAACTCCTTGAGGAGTCTGAAACGTCACGCAAAATACCGACAAACACTGTTGGTATGACTATGAATTACTCACGCTATGTCGAAGTACAACAGGAAATAAACAATTACTGCTGTTCTTTATTGCGAAAAAGCGGTTCGTGAGATTGATACAAACACCTTTCCTTGCTATCGCCTAAATTAGGAGGCTTATTGCTTGTTTGGTTTAATTAATTAATAGAATAAGAAGCAATTGGTATAAGGAATGCTTTTTGCAAACTTTCTATAAAAGAGAGTCTGTTCTATTATTGAAGACACTCGTCCGTGCTCTGCACTGCAGTCGAGCTCTGGCAACGTCGTTCTCTGTTCATTGGCTGACTTTGTTTTGTGACATCAGATGCGCAGAACGATCCTAAACTCGGCCGCCGTCATAAATGAAGCGCACTTTAGTGTATATCTAGCACTGTGTTTGAGCCCCGTTCAATACTGGTGATATTTCAGGTAGCCTGGAGTTGGACAAAAGACGACACTGCTTGGCGCAGGTGTAGCTCACCGAGCACCCAGTTGGACGTCCTCCTGGCAGAGTAGAGTGCGAGTGTGGCGAGCACCACGGAGGCCCAGACGGCGGCCCAGAGCAGGGGTGAGAAGGGCAGCACGGGCACCTGCCAGCCGGGGCGCGTGCGCGGCCGTGGTGCCATGCAGGCGATGCCGGCGCGCAGGTAGGGCCGCGTGTAGTCGACGAACAGGTACTCGGGGAACCAGCGGTACACCGCCGCGTAAGCCGCGTCCGCCTCGCCCATCGCCACGGCGCCCAGCAGGCCGTTCCCGGAGCCATTGTCCCATATCGAGCCCCACCTGTCCACTGCGTAGTCATCCACACGCCACGTCGCGTTTTTCTGCGAGCAAACAAAACTTAGATGTAATTTTCATATAAACTGGTACTAGGATTAAAACTGAAAAATTACGAGGCGTGTAGTTGTGTACATAGTTACGCGTAGTCAGCGCGTACACAATTTTCCCACTAGAGCGCCCCCCGCTAAGCACAACAGCGCAGGCGCAGCGCTCGTCCGTCTCCGCACTACGAGATGGCGCTGCCTTAGAGACGGACCAAATTCTGCTTCCACCGATCCGCGTATTAACATGTAACGCAACCAATTAGATTGGTGCTAACGTAGAACCTTTTCTCTTCGCGGATCACACTCCCACAGTGATACCGAGGTATTATAGCGACTGTCCGATTAGTCGGTCTGCATTTGTCTGCACCAGTCTGTACCAGTCTGCATTAGTCTGTACCAGTCTATAGCCAAGTTTCAGTCTGCGCCTAATAAGATTACCATATTCTTGTACATAGCCATGAAGAGAAATGTATAGACACTTTGTCAAGTATCAGGGATATGTGAGAATAAGATTAACGTACCAATACCAGGGGAACTTCAGATTGACAATTGTAAATAGCATCCAGAACCAAGTTAAGTAATTTTATGCTTGTTATTTTAATGAATGTATGTGAAAATTAATCAAATTCTGTTTAAACTTGCTCACCTTCAATCTGCCACTCTAAGCATGCAAGTGGCATTTCTGTCGTCTGACCTAACGGCAGAAGATAAACACGCCACAATAAGACCACGAGACATATTACTGAAACTCGCCTACTTCGTTAGAGCTACAAGTCAAATAATCTGATGGTGTGTGTACCGAAGGTCTTACAGTACGCAAACCACACGTGTTTTTCAAGTAAGTATTGTTTTGAAATTGAAAAAAGACGTGCTAAGATATGTCAATAATTTAATTTTTACATGAAAGCCTATACTTCTCTACATAATTTCCGTCAGTACTGAGGCACTTTTCATAACGTTGTATCAGTTTTTGAATATCCTCCTCATAGAAGTCTGCCGCCTGACTTGTTAACCACTGCATCATTACTGTTTTGACTTCGCCATCGTCTTGAAGACGTTGACCGCCCAGGTTTTTCTTCAAGTGCAGGAACAGATGGTAGTCACTGCGCGCAATTCGGGGCTGTATGGAGGATGATCTAGAGCAGGGCTTCCCAACCTTTTCAGCTGGTGGACTCCTTCTACAGTCGAAATTCCATGGCAGAACCCTCGTCTGTTCCCAATGACCACCCCCCCTCCCCCCAAAGAATCAATAGTCTTTGGTTTAGGGACAAATGAAAACAACTTGAAGG
Source organism: Schistocerca americana (assembly GCF_021461395.2). Lineage (NCBI taxonomy): Eukaryota > Metazoa > Arthropoda > Insecta > Orthoptera > Acrididae > Schistocerca > Schistocerca americana. Next base: position 138,216,711 of record NC_060120.1, on the reverse strand, counting down.
TCAAAGATCGACTTATGAAATGGGTAGTGCACTGACAAAGCAAGTTTAACATTTAATGATGCCTGGGGCCGCACACGTGCCAGCGACTGCTGTGATTGGTCGACAAAGCTCGCTCTGTGCATGCGTAAAAGGTTTAGCGCATCTTCCGCCGTGAGCCGGCGCACAAACGACCCCCCTATTGTTGCGAAACAGTCGATCAGAGAAGCCGCATTCTCCGGCACTAAACAGTGTAAGCGTTCTCACTTAGGAAGCGCAAAGGCTGCTTGGGAATACGACCTGAAGTAAAAGTACACATCTTTTCACACGAAAAAAATAGTGATGAATTTGATTCTCACATTTTTATTCAATAATTTTACTCATTATTTTACGCGATTTGGTGAAGGGTGGCCGCGGATCCCTAGGAAGAGCCGGCGGACCCCTTAGGGGTCTGCGGACCACATGTTGGGAAGCCCCGATCTAGAGTTTCGCATCGAAAAGATGTGATGAGATCTTTGATATGAATCGCCACATGCAGACGGCCATTGTCTCGCAGCAAAACGGTGCCCTTGCTCAACTTTCATGGACTGTTGCTTGTTGCTTTTATTCTGGTGTGACGTAGGCAACCCATGTTTCATCGCCCGTAACAATTTGGCGTTACAAATCATCACCGTCGTTGTGGTACCACTCAAGGAAAGTCACTACACTGTCTAAACGTTTTGTATTGCGCACATCCGTCAACATTTTCGGTACCCAACGGGCGCACAATTTTCGGTAAGCCCTAATTCAAGTGCTCGGTCACAATGCTATACAAAACACAACGAGAAACATTAGGAAGCCATTCCACAAGGAGGAAATCGTAAAGCGTCTGTTTTCTCTCACCTTGCTGTCCACTTCCTGCACCAAACTTTCATTAACGACTGAAGGACGCCCACTCTGTTGTTCATCATGCACATTTGTGCGACCATCTTTAAATGCTCTCACCCACTTTCTTGCCATTCCATCACTCATAATGTTTTCTGCGTAAACTGCACAGATCTCACGATGAATATCGATCGCTTTTAGGCCTGTAGCACTAAGAAATCTTATAACAGTCCGTACTTCAGAGTCGGCGGGACTCACGATTATCGGAGGCATCTTAAACACTCAGTACACAACGTAAACAAGGAAGATTCATACTGTAATGGCGTCAGTGAGTAAATTAAGGAACAGGCTTTCATATATATCTTAGAACGTCGTTTTTTAATTTCAAAACGGTACATACTTAAAAAACACGCCTCATGGCAAAACAAATAGGAAGTTAAGGATATGAGACCTAGATAGTTTTGAAAGTACCAAAGGCTGTTGAAAGTTCCGCAGAGAACATTAGGCAACCATTGTCAGAAGAAGGAGAAAGTAATACAGTAGAAGAAAATTGGGTAGCTTTGAGAGACGAAATAGTCAAGGTAGTAAAGGACGAAATAAGTAAAGACAGAAGGACTAGTAGAAATCCTTGGGTATCATACGACTTATTGGTTTAATTGATGAAAGGAGAAAATACAAAAATGCAGCATAAAGGAAGCAGGCGAAAGTGAATTTTAACGTCCAAGGAGTTAGACCGCCAGTAAGTGCAAAATGGCTAAGAAGGAATGGCTAGAGGACAAACATAAGTTTATACAGGCATATACAATCAGGCGAAATGCAGATACCACCTACAAGAAAATATAAGAGTCCTTTGAAGGAAAGAGAAGCAGCTGTATGAATATCACATCTCAGGTGGATTCCAGTACTAAATATAGCAGTTGAAGCTGAAAGCTGGAAGGAACATATAGAGTATCCCTACCAGCAAAGTGAATGCATTGTTATAGACAGGGAAGGGGAAGTAGATGAAGAGGAAATGAGAGATACGATGCTGCGAAAAGAATTTGATAGAGCAATGAGAGACCCAAGTGAATACAAGGCCCCTGGAGTACATGACATTCCCTCAGAAATGTTGATAACCTTCGGAGCGCCATTCACGACAAAACTTTTCCAACCGGTATGCAAGAAACGTGAGAGAGCGCAAATACCCCAGACTTCAATTACAGTGTAATAATATAAGGGCCAAATGAAGCAGGTGCTTATGAATACTACTAAACTATCCGCAAAAAGTTATTGACTGCAAAATACTGAAACGAATTATTATCTCAGAATGGAAAAACTGGCAGAAGCCAAAATCACAGTGGATTAGTTTGGGCTCCGACCAAACGCTGGAACACTCGAGCCAATATTGACTCTACGACTTTTCTAGAAGATAGGTTAAAAAGCACAAACCTAGGCTGGCAACTTTTGTAAAGTTAGAAAATGCTTTTGACAATGATCACTCGCATACACTTTGAATTGTGAAAGTCGGTCGTTTACTACATATACAGGAACCAGAAGGCCATTATTATCGTCGAAGGACATTAAAGGGAGGCAGCAATTGAGAAGGAAGTGACGATTGTAGTCTGTCCCTAATGTTGTTCAATATGTCGATTGAGTAACCTGTGAAGATAACAGGATAGAATGGTAAAAGAACGTAAAACCCAAAGAAAAAATTCAATGTCTGCGGATGACATTAACATTATGAAAGAGACGGCAAGGGCTTCAAATAGAAGTGGAAAGAAATACATAGTGTCTTGGGAAAACGATGTAAGATGAATACAACAAAGTAAGGAAAGGGCACTGAAATGAATTCGATCAGGCGATGCTGACGGAGTTGGATTAGGAAACGTGACCCTAAATGTAGTATACGAGTGTTTAAATTTGAGCATTTAGTGGAGTATATATTTAATGGAGACTGACAATGGCAAGGAAAGCGTTTCTGAAGAGGAGGAATATGTTGAATTCGAATATACATTCAAGTGTTCAAAAGTCTCTTCTGAAGATATTTGTCTGGAGTTGCCTTGTATTGAAGTGAAACGTGGAAGATAAGCACTTCAGACAAGAAGACAATAGTAGCTTTTCAAATATGGTACTACAGAAGAATGCCGAAGATGGGATGCGTTCATCTCGTAGCTAATGATGAGATGCTGAATACTATTGAGGAGAGCCGAATTTTGTGGTAAAACGTACCTAAGAGGCGGGACACATTGTGAGACGTTAAGTAATGATAATGTTGGTGGGCAGTATATATATATATATATATATATATATATATATATATATATATATATATATGTGTGTGTGTGTGTGTGCATGAGGGCCGGGGGGGGGGGGGTGTTAAATGTAGCAGAGGGTGATCAAGAGACGAGTACAGCAAGCAGGTTCAAAAAGAAGTGGATTGCAGGTAGTTTTTTGGGTATAAAGAGGCTTGTATAAGACAGAGCAGAGTCAAACCAGTCTCGAGACTGAAGGCCACAGCAGTAGCAATAGTGGTAGAACCTTCACGTTCTTAGTAATTATGAATAATTCTCATGTTATGCTAAGAAATCAGATTTCAACAGGAATACTGAAGTCATCATTGGATGTCTATGTTGGTACATTTGTGTGGAAAAAGAAATCTGCTCACAGAAATAATGTCGAACAGCTTTTTATTTCAGCGTGTAATATTGTATAACGCTGTTTTCGAACTTGGAAGGGCAAGTTGGGCTGTTGCAGAATTCGTTCTTTCCAGACAGATGTCCCAGTAGACTTGGAATGGGGCAAAGCGCACCCAGCTGGGAGGAATTTCCAGATGAAAGTACTAGGGAAACTTAACTAAAATAATGGTCACATTGGGTGACCGAGATTATTTTATTTCCAGAAAGATGTTGTCCACTGTCCCAGCCATATGTGTGTCTGTGTGTGTGTGTGCCTGTGGATCGTGAGAGGGGGGAGGGGGGAGGGGGAAGATTCTACTTTCAAGAGTAGTAAGAGAAATAGCGGATGTAAACAGAACTGACAGCCCGACGGAAAACAACTCGGCTTGGCCTGATGGAATACCTACGCGATTCTGCTTGTAGTTTGCGAAAAAACTGACTCCTGTTCTAGCATGAGTCTACCGTATGCCGCTGAAGGAACGATGCTGTCAAAGTGGTAGGAAAAAGCCCATACATGTTTCCAAGAAAAGTTGTCAACCAACGCACACAACTGTAGGTTTATGTCACTGAAGTCAAGCTGTTGTAAAATTTTGTGTCTAATGCTCACATGTTGTACCCTTATGGAGGCTGAAATGTTTCTTAGGAAGAATAAACATTAATCAACAAATAATTATCTTGCGAAACCCAGCTTGTGCTGTTCGTGCACGACAACCAGGTGGCACTAGAAATCGGCTCCCAATTTGTTGCCGTGTTCCATGAGTCACAGAAATTTCGCGCTATCGCCTAATGAACATATTACGAACGTATCTAATATCAGAGTTACTCTGTGATTGAAATGAAGAGTTCCTAGCAGATGAAACACGGCACGTCACTCGCAACAAATAGAAATGTTTAGACATAAAAGGAACTTTGTCGTACGTCATGGGAGTGTTGCAGGAGCGGCTCTGATAATAAGAAATATAAATGACGTTGTGGACAACACTGAAAGCTCCATAAGGCCCTCCACGGATGATGCTGTATAGAGATATATGACAACAGTGGAAAAACAAACTGTGTTGGGGTAGTTTGGGAGGAAGAGACCAAACAGCGAGGTCATCGGATTGGCGATGGACGGGGAAGGAAGTCGGCCGTGCCCTTTCGAGGGACCCATCTCGTCATTTGCTTAGAGCGATTTAGGGAAATCACGGAGAACCAAAACTATAATGGCCAGTGGTGGGATTGAAGCTGTAATATTATTGGTATTTCCGTACTACGAAAGCTTTGAGTATTCTTTGAAAGACATTTGTTTTGTATAATTTACGTAACTGTAAAGATGCGCATCTAGCGCGGACGCTAATACATCGATTGCGCAGTCAAAGAAACATTTTAACAGAAGCTGAACTGTCGTTCCGCTTCGATCTAAATAAAAGATGACGGTAGAAAACGTTTGTAGATCTTCAGATTTTTATGTACTTCTGCTTGTGTTGTGAAAGCGTGGAGAAGGTCGACTTTAAGCTAAAAAAAAATGAGCGGTCTTGCCAGCGTGCAGACAACATTATTAATTAATAACATTAAAGTAATTTATGTTCGAGACTGTAATTCAGCAAGTTATTGTTATCGGAGGTGTTGAACAGTGCAAGAATTATCTTCAACGAAAGGAGAAAAGTAGTGACTATAATTTGTGACAAAAACGTGAACCAAGGAGACAGCACAGGACAGGCTGAAATCTGATCGCACCATACTGTTAGAAAAGTAATTATGTAAGTTGTATTGTTTATAAATAAGCCCTAATTTGGTAGTGAGAATTGTTTGAATATATTTAGTGTTTACCAGACTTCTTATTCTGTTCTTTTTTCTTTTATATTTTTTTATCCTCCATGCCATATTATTTTTGTAAATGTCAAACAGCCTTTACTACAGCAGAGAATACTGCGGCATCCTGGTCGTAGACAGAAGGCCGCTCCTTGTCATCTATACAACTCATAGCTGCCCCATTTATGAATGATTTCATTTGCAAATGCATTTTTTCTTACTGTTCATTGTTAAAGGTCCCTTAGGTAATTATAAAATTCATACTGATTACGTAAAGAAATCCGGGTTGTTCTTTTCCAAATAATAGAAGTCTTTGCGTAATCAGAAACTAGCCTCCTTCTGACAACGATCAGGAGCCGACCAGAAGACGGACGTCTTCGACCGCTTTCGTGTGTCCTGTGGCAAAGCTGTGCCAAACTGGGAACACGACATTCTAGTATGAAATACCGATCTAAATTGAAAGAATTGAAATATATTTAATAGTAATAATAATTTTTTTTATCATACTAGATCTGGCGCCCGAACAGGGACCTGATAAAAAAAATTTTAATCTGTTCTGTTATTGTTTCATGACATCATCCGGTGGACATCGGGAAGCCGTAAAGGAAGTACTGAACGAAATCGAGGAAGTATAAAAAACAAAGAGAAAAATTCGAAAAATAACAGCAGTGCGCAAAACGACTCATGTAAGTACGGTTTTCATTACGCGTAAAATCTCGCGTCTTGTATAATATAACTGATTTCCGGAATTTCTTTCCTTACTGCTTCATTTTATCCTATCGCTGTTATTTCCTTGCAGAGTTGCTTATTTACGTAGTTAGAATTCATTTCTGATCATCTCTTCATGCAAAGTTTATTTGTTAGTATTATGAGCATCTTCATTGTTGCTACGGTTAAGAACACAAGATGGATGCCATAATAGCAGGATTCAGTGTCTAGTAGGTGTTTGTCACTTATTTTCAAAGTTAGGTGCCATCTTGTCTTCTACCCGGTATAGCTCTGCAATTGTCACCTACCGCGGTGTGACGTTTGACTATCAGCGCGCGCATCTGAGAGTTGACGATCGGCGTACCGCGAAATATTTCTTTGAGCAGTTACGTCACAAACTTGAAAATAAACATGGCAGATGACAAAGGAAAGCCGACAAACAGTCTGGATGACGGTGATGACACAGTTGTCAAGTCATACCCACTACGTTCGCGAACGGGAACAGGCAGACCCGAATCGCGAATGGAGAGAACGGTAGACGATGAACGTGTGCGTGACGTATCGTCACAGCAATCATCGTCACAGCAAGCGGGAGAAAATTTGATGGTTGAAATGATGAGAATTTTTTTTCAAGAAAGAGAACAGGAGAAACGGGAAAGGGAAGCTTATAAATTACAAAAACAACGAGATAGACAAGAAAGGGAACAAAAAGAAAGGGAAAAGGAACGGGAGACAGAGCGAAAATGGTTTGACCTGAATACCATGATTGGTACAATGAAAAATAGGTTAGATAATATTGATGCCAACTTAGAGGCAAGAATTAGGACAGTCACGGTGGAATATATTTCGGAATTAAGTACTAAAGTTAATGAAAGGATAGAAGGTATTCTGCAGAAGGTAGATGCATGTGAGAGCACAGTAGGTAACGTGCACAAAGACATCAAAGTACAAATCGAAAGTTGCCAGGCAGTTACAACAGAAGTTTCAAAAAAGTCCGCTGAGGTCGGAGCTAAAGTAAACAAGCTTGCAGACAATGTCGTCACTCTGCAAGGCCAGGTCAATGACCTGACACAGGCGCTATCCGAAATAAACATTGAAAAGAGGGTGAATGATGCTGCAGCCAACGTACGTTCCACGATAGGAAAAGAATTTGTAGAATGGGTCGAGACTAAGGAACAGTACATAGCAAACAAGGTTCAACACGACTTAAAAGAAGCCGTTAAGTCAGCCACAGTTGAAGTTTTAGCTGCTCCAGGTACATCAGGAGATACGATTCTCACTGAATTAGGAGAGATTCGTAGAGTTTTTCACCGAGATCTTCCCGAGTGGAAACGACACCTCACTGAGGAAATCGAGCAGTTGAAACGACAAGTCAATGATTTTCCTAATGACAATAGAAGTGAGCATTCACACTTGCTTTCTTCAGAACATGAATACAATAATAATCCCGTGTCTCGTGTAGAATTCTCTCCACTTGTACATGGACACAGTAGTAAGAATCCTTTAGTACGCAACCAGAATGATCAAGTAACTCTTGTCGAGCTCATGAAAGAAGAAAGCGTTCTCAAGCACCGCGTATTCCAGCCTTTTCTGCCAGAGAAACGCAACATCCACCCAATGGTTTTTCTGAAGTCATTTAATGGTGTTTTTCCTGAGAGCTGGGATGACAAGCAACGTATGCGCTTTATAGTAGGTTACATTCAAGGAGAGGGTTCTGTCTGGGGAACAGAAGTAATTGACAGATGTAATAATTACGCTGACTTCGAACAGCAATTTCTGAACAAATTCTGGAGTTCAGGCATACAACAACGCCTTAGAAAGGAGGTATATAATGCTGAACCATTTAATACGAGAAGTGCTGGTCTCCGTAGGTACTTCGAGAAATACCTGCGAAAAATACAATATTGGGACACGCCCATTTCCCCGAAGGACGTAATTATGATTCTTAAGTCAAAGCTACCGGTATCAATCAGGGAGAAGTTAGTAAATGTCAGTGACGACGACACGGAGGCTTTTCTGTCAGTACTTGACAACCTTGACATGATTCAAGAAGACGTGCGTGCTAGTGCGCGGAGTAATTGTAATCTTGGCCCGCACACTACACAGCCGCACGGTGTAGGCGCAGACTCAGGTATGTCATACCAACCCAACAACAGTAAAGGACACGACGTTCCGTGCGATAATAACAACTACTATTGCCGTAACGGGAAGCAGAAACATAAATTCCAGGATCAAAATAGGTACCACCCCATATACCAGACAACACAACAGCAATACGGTAATTCACCAGTTAATTACAATGATCGCTATAATAATAATTTCAATGGAAAAGGACGTTGGCTTAACACCAACAGTAAACAGCAGTATGGTAACCAGCCTAGATTCCAGCACTGTTCTCAAGGGAGAAATGCTCCAGATCCTTCCAAGCAATACAAACAACGGTATGCTCCAAAGTTTAGGAATAGTCCTCCACCTTTTACTAACTATCAAAGTCAAAATCATGAACCTCAAAATTCTCGCATCTATTTTGCCCAAGAAAACCAGCCAACACACACCATCTCGACTGAAATTCCGGCAAATAGGTCGCAACTTAGGTGGAATACGGAAGCAAACTTCGTACCGAGCGTACCGCCCGGTACTTCAAAAGTAGTTGTGGGCGAAATTCAACCTAATGAATATACGGAAAACTAAAAGCACACTTTGACCGGTTTCACACCTTCAGAATTAATCTCAAGGCAAAGGGAAAGCAATGAATGGACTGATCCCATTCCCAAGATAGAAGGTCCAGAAGTCAACCTAGATAATAAGTTAAGACAAGCCCTGATCTCTCTCACAACTCATGCCAATTTAAGAAGAAAGGCATTTGACAAGCATGTCAATAAAGTTCTGTCGTATCGCCTGAACGAGCGTGTTCTTCTGAGGACACAGTTCAAACCATCTCTCATCTTACGTAAAAATCGTAAGTGGCAACACTTATACGAAGGACCGTTTGTTATAGTCAGGAAGCCACATATTGGTTGTTACGTGTTGGCAGATCCAGTTAGTGGACGAATAAAAGGACTTTACCACCATGTAGACCTGAAGAAGTACCATGAAAAACATTTTAAAAAAATATCATTTATTATGTTAAGCTGCAACTTGAAACAAGAGTGTGATCTGTTTAGAAAGTAAGTGAATCAACAGCATGTACATGTATTCTGCAGGTGACGTAATCATTTGAGTGAAGTGGTCATGAAGTAATGATGGAGCTTGAAAGATATGAAGTGATTGAAGAAGGTACTCTACGTATTTGGAAAATAAGATTTGCTTTAGTTTTAAGGTAGTTGTAAGTTTCTTGAGCACGAGAAGACTGCAGTCGTTGGATTGAGTAAGGGATGTGCCAAAGTGCCACCTGCTGCTTTAGTTTTAAGTTATGGCAAATCTCCTTTTCACCAAGTAGTAAAGGTTTTCTTTAAATCCCTCATTCCGACCAGAATGTCCGTATATGTGAAGTATTAACCTAAGTTAAGCCTTCAAAGGATTGATATTTTAAGTCGCTAGAACCATGTACGATGCAAAACTGATACATTGTAATCTGTAGATTACACCGAGTATAAGCAGCAACATATAGTTAATGTACAAAGAAATGAATAATGGTACTCGCAACTGGAGAGCAACCTTAATTTATTTGTTACTATGAGTCAACCAGTTAAGAAATTTGCATTTATAATAAGAATTAGGTCCTGTATTGGAGAAACTTAGAGAGACTATTCCTATGTCACGAGTATTATACAGAAACCTTCGATATTAAGACACCTAGTTGAGGACTGAGATAATCTGCTTATATTCTTCTGCTATGTCCGCATGCCGTGATGTTGAGATACACTCCTGGAAATTGAAATAAGAACACCGTGAATTCATTGTCCCAGGAAGGGGAAACTTTATTGACACATTCCTGGGGTCAGATACATCACATGATCACACTGACAGAACCACAGGCACATAGACACAGGCAACAGAGCATGCACAATGTCAGCACTAGTACAGTGTATATCCACCTTTCGCAGCAATGCAGGCTGCTATTCTCCCATGGAGACGATCGTAGAGATGCTGGATGTAGTCCTGTGGAACGGCTTGCCATGCCATTTCCACCTGGCGCCTCAGTTGGACCAGCGTTCGTGCTGGACGTGCAGACCGCATGAGACGACGCTTCATCCAGTCCCAAACATGCTCAATGGGGGACAGATCCGGAGATCTTGCTGGCCAGGGTAGTTGACTTACACCTTCTAGAGCACGTTGGGTGGCACGGGATACATGCGGACGTGCATTGTCCTGTTGGAACAGCAAGTTCCCTTACCGGTCTAGGAATGGTAGAACGATGGGTTCGATGACGGTTTGGATGTACCGCGCACTATTCAGTGTCCCCTCGACGATCACCAGTGGTGTACGGCCAGTGTAGGAGATCGCTCCCCACACCATGCTGCCAGGTGTTGGCCCTGTGTGCCTCGGTCGTATGCAGTCCTGATTGTGGCGCTCACCTGCACGGCGCCAAACACGCATACGACCATCATTGGCACCAAGGCAGAAGCGACTCTCATCGCTGAAGACGACACGTCTCCATTCGTCCCTCCATTCACGCCTGTCGCGACACCACTGGAGGCGGGCTGCACGATGTTGGGGCGTGAGCGGAAGACGGCCTAACGGTGTGCGGGGCCGTAGCCCAGCTTCATGGAGACGGTTGCGAATGGTCCTCGCCGATACCCCAGGAGCAACAGTGTCCCTAATTTGCTGGGAAGTGGCGGTGCGGTCCCCTACGGCACTGCGTAGGATCCTACGGTCTTGGCGTGCATCCGTGCGTCGCTGCGGTCTGGTCCCAGGTCGACGGGCACGTGCACCTTCCGCCGACCACTGGCGACAACATCGATGTACTGTGGAGACCTCACGCCCCACGTGTTGAGCAATTCGGCGGTACGTCCACCCGGCCTCCCGCATGCCCACTATACGCCCTCGCTCAAAGTCCGTCAACTGCACATACGGTTCACGTCCACGCTGTCGCGGCATGCTACCAGTGTTAAAGACTGCGATGGAGCTCCGTATGCCACGGCAAACTGGCTGACACTGACGGCGGCGGTGCACAAATGCTGCGCAGCTAGCGCCATTCGACGGCCAACACCGCGGTTCCTGGTGTGTCCGCTGTGCCGTGCGTGTGATCATTGCTTGTACAGCCCTCTCGCAGTGTCCGGAGCAAGTATGGTGGGTCTGACATACCGGTGTCAATGTGTTCTTTTTTCCATTTCCAGGAGTGTATATTTGAAGATGCTTTGGAAACGGATTTGTGCGAAATTTTAATACTGAAGTCAAGTTATGCCACGTGGATGACATTAAAAACGGTGGAGCCGAAGAATGAATTTGCTCAACTGATTATTTCACCTATTATCTATCTTCGTATCTTTCATTTCCTTGCACTATCCCATTGTAGTTTTCTTCTTTAGCGTTCTTACCTTTCTACCCTACCCGGTACGGGAAGAAATTTGGAAATTGGTTCAAAAGACTTGACGTGTGTATATTGTGTGTATTGACGATCGTGGCTCGTTGGTTAATGCGTATCTGCGGTTACTTATCGGAACGTGATGTAAATCTGATTTGCTGTGAGCAAAAGCATCCCAGGAAATAGGAATAATTTTCCCGATTTCTGCTAGATGAAGTTTTGAACGTGAACTGTTCGGCACGCCAAAGTGGGTATATTTACTGATTATTGATGTAACCGAATAAATGAAAAAAAAGGGGCTGTTATAGAACAATAAGAAAAGGAAAAGAATCAGATTTAAAATATATATAAAATCTAACGTGCTTCAGAAGCACCATTCAGAATAGCAAACACGTTTTTCGTTAGGTCTTGGACAGTAATAAAAAAAAAAAAACTATGTATATTTTGTAAATGATCCTTTCATGATAAGTAATTTTAGCATTACCTGTGCTACTCTGTGGTATAGAGAGACCTATATGGACACGTATGGATTGCTGCGTGTGACTCTGTGACAAAATGATGGAGACGTGTGTAAAATAGTAATTTGACACATGTATGGGCACGAGAAACTAGTTATCTCTTGTGTGAATCAGAACTGTAATAAACTTATGGACACGAGTGATGTGCCGCGTGTGAAGTAGCATTACAAGTATTCTCACGTTGCAACGACGATACAGTGACTATCAGTCAAAGGATAGACAAGCTATTGTACTTACTGCAATAGGAGACAGTAGTCATTTTCATCGATGACTGTTCTTCGTCGCTGGTGCAGTCAATTTACCGTCCAGGTTGACCATGTCGCCTTGACGAGCTGCTCCAGTACCCACGATTCAACAAAATGCACAAGTTAAAAGAAAGGTTGGCAGCCACAGAACTATCTGCCTCGTGCAGGACGCGGACTGCCAACGCTGTTAAACCGGCAGTTCGTTACCACGTGACTGTGAAGCACTGTGGCAACATTCAATGACTGCTCGCCGGCCCGTACTCAACAATAAGCATTCCTCTCCATAACGGGCGCAAGCGTGCTCCAGATTTGAGATGAAAATGGACATAAAAATAATAAAACGTTGATAAACTACGCACGATTTTACTATATTTACATTTAAAGGACACTAATGATGACTTTTCCTTAACTATAAAAATTGCTACGGCGATATTGCTAAATACATTGCTTAAGAAAGACCTGTACCAGATGAAACGTGTTTTGCTAATATTTGCTAACGAAAGAATATAAAACCTAGGCACAAAATATGAATAATATACAATGTATATGTACATAGTCTATGTAGTAATTTTTATTGTCTTAAATTCTTACTCTATATTCCCTTAGATTAAGATGCTAGTTAATGAGCAAGTCCTAATACAGATTTTTTTCTGTATTTTCATGTGCTGAAACATGAATTGGAATGAGATTAAGACAGCCACCAAACTGACTCATTCGTCATTGAACCAGTCATCAACTTTCCTGATTCCCGACATGACCCGGTGGATCGTCGAGTCAAGAAATATCACTCCCCCTTCACATAGTGAAATTCCCAGTGTTTTTCCACCAGAATGTGAAAAGGTGATCCCCAGTTTTAGTGCAGTGAAAAGTGACAGGTGATGAAAGAATTCCCCTGTGAAAATCACCCGAGTTCATGGGAAATACTCCCAACTACAAAGTGAAGAGTGACGTCGCTACGAGAAAGACTGATAAAAGTTTTATGTTCTGTTCACAATTGGCGGAAATGCACCAATACTGTAATAGATTTTTTTTCTTATTGTCAATATTTATGTATTTTGTATCTGTATGTGTATTTAATTTGTACTTGTATCTATGTTAGTATTTCAATGTTTCAATTGACTGAATGAGAGTAATTCTTGAGAACCTATGTTAAATCCTTGAACACTTATGATGACATCATGCCACAACCAAGTTTGTTAATGATCAAGCAACTGTGAGTAGCTTTGACGACTTAGTATGAAACGCATATAATTCTATGTGCCTTATGTTATGTCTGTTTTGCTCCCTACAAGGAGACATCCTTAAATACTTCATTCACTAAGTACGTGAATCCAATAATATTACGACTGCGCGTGAGTCGTAACGATCTTTCAGACTCATTACTCCTCACGCGGGAAGCGATGTAATATTATTGGTATTTCCGTACTACGAAAGCTTTGAGTATTCTTTGAAAGACATTTGTTTTGTATAATTTACGTAACTGTAAAGATGCGCATCTAGCGCGGACGCTAATACATCGATTGCGCAGTCAAAGAAACATTTTAACAGAAGCTGAACTGTCGTTCCGCTTCGATCTAAATAAAAGATGACGGTAGAAAACGTTTGTAGATCTTCAGATTTTTATGTACTTCTGCTTGTGGTGTGAAAGCGTGGAGAAGGTCGACTTTAAGCTAAAAAAAATGAGCGGTCTTGCCAGCGTGCAGACAACATTATTAATTAATAACATTAAAGTAATTTATGTTCGAGACTGTAATTCAGCAAGTTATTGTTATCGGAGGTGTTGAACAGTGCAAGAATTATCTTCAACGAAAGGAGAAAAGTAGTGACTATAATTTGTGACAAAAACGTGAACCAAGGAGACAGCACAGGACAGGCTGAAATCTGATCGCACCATACTGTTAGAAAAGTAATTATGTAAGTTGTATTGTTTATAAATAAGCCCTAATTTGGTAGTGAGAATTGTTTGAATATATTTAGTGTTTACCAGACTTCTTATTCTGTTCTTTTTTCTTTTATATTTTTTTATCCTCCATGCCATATTATTTTTGTAAATGTCAAACAGCCTTTACTACAGCAGAGAATACTGCGGCATCCTGGTCGTAGACAGAAGGCCGCTCCTTGTCATCTATACAACTCATAGCTGCCCCATTTATGAATGATTTCATTTGCAAATGCATTTTTTCTTACTGTTCATTGTTAAAGGTCCCTTAGGTAATTATAAAATTCATACTGATTACGTAAAGAAATCCGGGTTGTTCTTTTCCAAATAATAGAAGTCTTTGCGTAATCAGAAACTAGCCTCCTTCTGACAACGATCAGGAGCCGACCAGAAGACGGACGTCTTCGACCGCTTTCGTGTGTCCTGTGGCAAAGCTGTGCCAAACTGGGAACACGACATTCTAGTATGAAATACCGATCTAAATTGAAAGAATTGAAATATATTTAATAGTAATAATAATTTTTTTTTATCATACTAGATCTGGCGCCCGAACAGGGACCTGATAAAAAAAATTTTAATCTGTTCTGTTATTGTTTCATGACATCATCCGGTGGACATCGGGAAGCCGTAAAGGAAGTACTGAACGAAATCGAGGAAGTATAAAAAACAAAGAGAAAAATTCGAAAAATAACAGCAGTGCGCAAAACGACTCATGTAAGTACGGTTTTCATTACGCGTAAAATCTCGCGTCTTGTATAATATAACTGATTTCCGGAATTTCTTTCCTTACTGCTTCATTTTATCCTATCGCTGTTATTTCCTTGCAGAGTTGCTTATTTACGTAGTTAGAATTCATTTCTGATCATCTCTTCATGCAAAGTTTATTTGTTAGTATTATGAGCATCTTCATTGTTGCTACGGTTAAGAACACAAGATGGATGCCATAATAGCAGGATTCAGTGTCTAGTAGGTGTTTGTCACTTATTTTCAAAGTTAGGTGCCATCTTGTCTTCTACCCGGTATAGCTCTGCAATTGTCACCTACCGCGGTGTGACGTTTGACTATCAGCGCGCGCATCTGAGAGTTGACGATCGGCGTACCGCGAAATATTTCTTTGAGCAGTTACGTCACAAACTTGAAAATAAACATGGCAGATGACAAAGGAAAGCCGACAAACAGTCTGGATGACGGTGATGACACAGTTGTCAAGTCATACCCACTACGTTCGCGAACGGGAACAGGCAGACCCGAATCGCGAATGGAGAGAACGGTAGACGATGAACGTGTGCGTGACGTATCGTCACAGCAATCATCGTCACAGCAAGCGGGAGAAAATTTGATGGTTGAAATGATGAGAATTTTTTTTCAAGAAAGAGAACAGGAGAAACGGGAAAGGGAAGCTTATAAATTACAAAAACAACGAGATAGACAAGAAAGGGAACAAAAAGAAAGGGAAAAGGAACGGGAGACAGAGCGAAAATGGTTTGACCTGAATACCATGATTGGTACAATGAAAAATAGGTTAGATAATATTGATGCCAACTTAGAGGCAAGAATTAGGACAGTCACGGTGGAATATATTTCGGAATTAAGTACTAAAGTTAATGAAAGGATAGAAGGTATTCTGCAGAAGGTAGATGCATGTGAGAGCACAGTAGGTAACGTGCACAAAGACATCAAAGTACAAATCGAAAGTTGCCAGGCAGTTACAACAGAAGTTTCAAAAAAGTCCGCTGAGGTCGGAGCTAAAGTAAACAAGCTTGCAGACAATGTCGTCACTCTGCAAGGCCAGGTCAATGACCTGACACAGGCGCTATCCGAAATAAACATTGAAAAGAGGGTGAATGATGCTGCAGCCAACGTACGTTCCACGATAGGAAAAGAATTTGTAGAATGGGTCGAGACTAAGGAACAGTACATAGCAAACAAGGTTCAACACGACTTAAAAGAAGCCGTTAAGTCAGCCACAGTTGAAGTTTTAGCTGCTCCAGGTACATCAGGAGATACGATTCTCACTGAATTAGGAGAGATTCGTAGAGTTTTTCACCGAGATCTTCCCGAGTGGAAACGACACCTCACTGAGGAAATCGAGCAGTTGAAACGACAAGTCAATGATTTTCCTAATGACAATAGAAGTGAGCATTCACACTTGCTTTCTTCAGAACATGAATACAATAATAATCCCGTGTCTCGTGTAGAATTCTCTCCACTTGTACATGGACACAGTAGTAAGAATCCTTTAGTACGCAACCAGAATGATCAAGTAACTCTTGTCGAGCTCATGAAAGAAGAAAGCGTTCTCAAGCACCGCGTATTCCAGCCTTTTCTGCCAGAGAAACGCAACATCCACCCAATGGTTTTTCTGAAGTCATTTAATGGTGTTTTTCCTGAGAGCTGGGATGACAAGCAACGTATGCGCTTTATAGTAGGTTACATTCAAGGAGAGGGTTCTGTCTGGGGAACAGAAGTAATTGACAGATGTAATAATTACGCTGACTTCGAACAGCAATTTCTGAACAAATTCTGGAGTTCAGGCATACAACAACGCCTTAGAAAGGAGGTATATAATGCTGAACCATTTAATACGAGAAGTGCTGGTCTCCGTAGGTACTTCGAGAAATACCTGCGAAAAATACAATATTGGGACACGCCCATTTCCCCGAAGGACGTAATTATGATTCTTAAGTCAAAGCTACCGGTATCAATCAGGGAGAAGTTAGTAAATGTCAGTGACGACGACACGGAGGCTTTTCTGTCAGTACTTGACAACCTTGACATGATTCAAGAAGACGTGCGTGCTAGTGCGCGGAGTAATTGTAATCTTGGCCCGCACACTACACAGCCGCACGGTGTAGGCGCAGACTCAGGTATGTCATACCAACCCAACAACAGTAAAGGACACGACGTTCCGTGCGATAATAACAACTACTATTGCCGTAACGGGAAGCAGAAACATAAATTCCAGGATCAAAATAGGTACCACCCCATATACCAGACAACACAACAGCAATACGGTAATTCACCAGTTAATTACAATGATCGCTATAATAATAATTTCAATGGAAAAGGACGTTGGCTTAACACCAACAGTAAACAGCAGTATGGTAACCAGCCTAGATTCCAGCACTGTTCTCAAGGGAGAAATGCTCCAGATCCTTCCAAGCAATACAAACAACGGTATGCTCCAAAGTTTAGGAATAGTCCTCCACCTTTTACTAACTATCAAAGTCAAAATCATGAACCTCAAAATTCTCGCATCTATTTTGCCCAAGAAAACCAGCCAACACACACCATCTCGACTGAAATTCCGGCAAATAGGTCGCAACTTAGGTGGAATACGGAAGCAAACTTCGTACCGAGCGTACCGCCCGGTACTTCAAAAGTAGTTGTGGGCGAAATTCAACCTAATGAATATACGGAAAACTAAAAGCACACTTTGACCGGTTTCACACCTTCAGAATTAATCTCAAGGCAAAGGGAAAGCAATGAATGGACTGATCCCATTCCCAAGATAGAAGGTCCAGAAGTCAACCTAGATAATAAGTTAAGACAAGCCCTGATCTCTCTCACAACTCATGCCAATTTAAGAAGAAAGGCATTTGACAAGCATGTCAATAAAGTTCTGTCGTATCGCCTGAACGAGCGTGTTCTTCTGAGGACACAGTTCAAACCATCTCTCATCTTACGTAAAAATCGTAAGTGGCAACACTTATACGAAGGACCGTTTGTTATAGTCAGGAAGCCACATATTGGTTGTTACGTGTTGGCAGATCCAGTTAGTGGACGAATAAAAGGACTTTACCACCATGTAGACCTGAAGAAGTACCATGAAAAACATTTTAAAAAAATATCATTTATTATGTTAAGCTGCAACTTGAAACAAGAGTGTGATCTGTTTAGAAAGTAAGTGAATCAACAGCATGTACATGTATTCTGCAGGTGACGTAATCATTTGAGTGAAGTGGTCATGAAGTAATGATGGAGCTTGAAAGATATGAAGTGATTGAAGAAGGTACTCTACGTATTTGGAAAATAAGATTTGCTTTAGTTTTAAGGTAGTTGTAAGTTTCTTGAGCACGAGAAGACTGCAGTCGTTGGATTGAGTAAGGGATGTGCCAAAGTGCCACCTGCTGCTTTAGTTTTAAGTTATGGCAAATCTCCTTTTCACCAAGTAGTAAAGGTTTTCTTTAAATCCCTCATTCCGACCAGAATGTCCGTATATGTGAAGTATTAACCTAAGTTAAGCCTTCAAAGGATTGATATTTTAAGTCGCTAGAACCATGTACGATGCAAAACTGATACATTGTAATCTGTAGATTACACCGAGTATAAGCAGCAACATATAGTTAATGTACAAAGAAATGAATAATGGTACTCGCAACTGGAGAGCAACCTTAATTTATTTGTTACTATGAGTCAACCAGTTAAGAAATTTGCATTTATAATAAGAATTAGGTCCTGTATTGGAGAAACTTAGAGAGACTATTCCTATGTCACGAGTATTATACAGAAACCTTCGATATTAAGACACCTAGTTGAGGACTGAGATAATCTGCTTATATTCTTCTGCTATGTCCGCATGCCGTGATGTTGAGATACACTCCTGGAAATTGAAATAAGAACACCGTGAATTCATTGTCCCAGGAAGGGGAAACTTTATTGACACATTCCTGGGGTCAGATACATCACATGATCACACTGACAGAACCACAGGCACATAGACACAGGCAACAGAGCATGCACAATGTCAGCACTAGTACAGTGTATATCCACCTTTCGCAGCAATGCAGGCTGCTATTCTCCCATGGAGACGATCGTAGAGATGCTGGATGTAGTCCTGTGGAACGGCTTGCCATGCCATTTCCACCTGGCGCCTCAGTTGGACCAGCGTTCGTGCTGGACGTGCAGACCGCATGAGACGACGCTTCATCCAGTCCCAAACATGCTCAATGGGGGACAGATCCGGAGATCTTGCTGGCCAGGGTAGTTGACTTACACCTTCTAGAGCACGTTGGGTGGCACGGGATACATGCGGACGTGCATTGTCCTGTTGGAACAGCAAGTTCCCTTGCCGGTCTAGGAATGGTAGAACGATGGGTTCGATGACGGTTTGGATGTACCGCGCACTATTCAGTGTCCCCTCGACGATCACCAGTGGTGTACGGCCAGTGTAGGAGATCGCTCCCCACACCATGCTGCCAGGTGTTGGCCCTGTGTGCCTCGGTCGTATGCAGTCCTGATTGTGGCGCTCACCTGCACGGCGCCAAACACGCATACGACCATCATTGGCACCAAGGCAGAAGCGACTCTCATCGCTGAAGACGACACGTCTCCATTCGTCCCTCCATTCACGCCTGTCGCGACACCACTGGAGGCGGGCTGCACGATGTTGGGGCGTGAGCGGAAGACGGCCTAACGGTGTGCGGGGCCGTAGCCCAGCTTCATGGAGACGGTTGCGAATGGTCCTCGCCGATACCCCAGGAGCAACAGTGTCCCTAATTTGCTGGGAAGTGGCGGTGCGGTCCCCTACGGCACTGCGTAGGATCCTACGGTCTTGGCGTGCATCCGTGCGTCGCTGCGGTCTGGTCCCAGGTCGACGGGCACGTGCACCTTCCGCCGACCACTGGCGACAACATCGATGTACTGTGGAGACCTCACGCCCCACGTGTTGAGCAATTCGGCGGTACGTCCACCCGGCCTCCCGCATGCCCACTATACGCCCTCGCTCAAAGTCCGTCAACTGCACATACGGTTCACGTCCACGCTGTCGCGGCATGCTACCAGTGTTAAAGACTGCGATGGAGCTCCGTATGCCACGGCAAACTGGCTGACACTGACGGCGGCGGTGCACAAATGCTGCGCAGCTAGCGCCATTCGACGGCCAACACCGCGGTTCCTGGTGTGTCCGCTGTGCCGTGCGTGTGATCATTGCTTGTACAGCCCTCTCGCAGTGTCCGGAGCAAGTATGGTGGGTCTGACATACCGGTGTCAATGTGTTCTTTTTTCCATTTCCAGGAGTGTATATTTGAAGATGCTTTGGAAACGGATTTGTGCGAAATTTTAATACTGAAGTCAAGTTATGCCACGTGGATGACATTAAAAACGGTGGAGCCGAAGAATGAATTTGCTCAACTGATTATTTCACCTATTATCTATCTTCGTATCTTTCATTTCCTTGCACTATCCCATTGTAGTTTTCTTCTTTAGCGTTCTTACCTTTCTACCCTACCCGGTACGGGAAGAAATTTGGAAATTGGTTCAAAAGACTTGACGTGTGTATATTGTGTGTATTGACGATCGTGGCTCGTTGGTTAATGCGTATCTGCGGTTACTTATCGGAACGTGATGTAAATCTGATTTGCTGTGAGCAAAAGCATCCCAGGAAATAGGAATAATTTTCCCGATTTCTGCTAGATGAAGTTTTGAACGTGAACTGTTCGGCACGCCAAAGTGGGTATATTTACTGATTATTGATGTAACCGAATAAATGAAAAAAAAGGGGCTGTTATAGAACAATAAGAAAAGGAAAAGAATCAGATTTAAAATATATATAAAATCTAACGTGCTTCAGAAGCACCATTCAGAATAGCAAACACGTTTTTCGTTAGGTCTTGGACAGTAATAAAAAAAAAAAAAACTATGTATATTTTGTAAATGATCCTTTCATGATAAGTAATTTTAGCATTACCTGTGCTACTCTGTGGTATAGAGAGACCTATATGGACACGTATGGATTGCTGCGTGTGACTCTGTGACAAAATGATGGAGACGTGTGTAAAATAGTAATTTGACACATGTATGGGCACGAGAAACTAGTTATCTCTTGTGTGAATCAGAACTGTAATAAACTTATGGACACGAGTGATGTGCCGCGTGTGAAGTAGCATTACAAGTATTCTCACGTTGCAACGACGATACAGTGACTATCAGTCAAAGGATAGACAAGCTATTGTACTTACTGCAATAGGAGACAGTAGTCATTTTCATCGATGACTGTTCTTCGTCGCTGGTGCAGTCAATTTACCGTCCAGGTTGACCATGTCGCCTTGACGAGCTGCTCCAGTACCCACGATTCAACAAAATGCACAAGTTAAAAGAAAGGTTGGCAGCCACAGAACTATCTGCCTCGTGCAGGACGCGGACTGCCAACGCTGTTAAACCGGCAGTTCGTTACCACGTGACTGTGAAGCACTGTGGCAACATTCAATGACTGCTCGCCGGCCCGTACTCAACAATAAGCATTCCTCTCCATAACGGGCGCAAGCGTGCTCCAGATTTGAGATGAAAATGGACATAAAAATAATAAAACGTTGATAAACTACGCACGATTTTACTATATTTACATTTAAAGGACACTAATGATGACTTTTCCTTAACTATAAAAATTGCTACGGCGATATTGCTAAATACATTGCTTAAGAAAGACCTGTACCAGATGAAACGTGTTTTGCTAATATTTGCTAACGAAAGAATATAAAACCTAGGCACAAAATATGAATAATATACAATGTATATGTACATAGTCTATGTAGTAATTTTTATTGTCTTAAATTCTTACTCTATATTCCCTTAGATTAAGATGCTAGTTAATGAGCAAGTCCTAATACAGATTTTTTTCTGTATTTTCATGTGCTGAAACATGAATTGGAATGAGATTAAGACAGCCACCAAACTGACTCATTCGTCATTGAACCAGTCATCAACTTTCCTGATTCCCGACATGACCCGGTGGATCGTCGAGTCAAGAAATATCACTCCCCCTTCACATAGTGAAATTCCCAGTGTTTTTCCACCAGAATGTGAAAAGGTGATCCCCAGTTTTTGTGCAGTGAAAAGTGACAGGTGATGAAAGAATTCCCCTGTGAAAATCACCCGAGTTCATGGGAAATACTCCCAACTACAAAGTGAAGAGTGACGTCGCTACGAGAAAGACTGATAAAAGTTTTATGTTCTGTTCACAATTGGCGGAAATGCACCAATACTGTAATAGATTTTTTTTCTTATTGTCAATATTTATGTATTTTGTATCTGTATGTGTATTTAATTTGTACTTGTATCTATGTTAGTATTTCAATGTTTCAATTGACTGAATGAGAGTAATTCTTGAGAACCTATGTTAAATCCTTGAACACTTATGATGACATCATGCCACAACCAAGTTTGTTAATGATCAAGCAACTGTGAGTAGCTTTGACGACTTAGTATGAAACGCATATAATTCTATGTGCCTTATGTTATGTCTGTTTTGCTCCCTACAAGGAGACATCCTTAAATACTTCATTCACTAAGTACGTGAATCCAATAATATTACGACTGCGCGTGAGTCGTAACGATCTTTCAGACTCATTACTCCTCACGCGGGAAGCGATGTAATATTATTGGTATTTCCGTACTACGAAAGCTTTGAGTATTCTTTGAAAGACATTTGTTTTGTATAATTTACGTAACTGTAAAGATGCGCATCTAGCGCGGACGCTAATACATCGATTGCGCAGTCAAAGAAACATTTTAACAGAAGCTGAACTGTCGTTCCGCTTCGATCTAAATAAAAGATGACGGTAGAAAACGTTTGTAGATCTTCAGATTTTTATGTACTTCTGCTTGTGGTGTGAAAGCGTGGAGAAGGTCGACTTTAAGCTAAAAAAAATGAGCGGTCTTGCCAGCGTGCAGACAACATTATTAATTAATAACATTAAAGTAATTTATGTTCGAGACTGTAATTCAGCAAGTTATTGTTATCGGAGGTGTTGAACAGTGCAAGAATTATCTTCAACGAAAGGAGAAAAGTAGTGACTATAATTTGTGACAAAAACGTGAACCAAGGAGACAGCACAGGACAGGCTGAAATCTGATCGCACCATACTGTTAGAAAAGTAATTATGTAAGTTGTATTGTTTATAAATAAGCCCTAATTTGGTAGTGAGAATTGTTTGAATATATTTAGTGTTTACCAGACTTCTTATTCTGTTCTTTTTTCTTTTATATTTTTTTATCCTCCATGCCATATTATTTTTGTAAATGTCAAACAGCCTTTACTACAGCAGAGAATACTGCGGCATCCTGGTCGTAGACAGAAGGCCGCTCCTTGTCATCTATACAACTCATAGCTGCCCCATTTATGAATGATTTCATTTGCAAATGCATTTTTTCTTACTGTTCATTGTTAAAGGTCCCTTAGGTAATTATAAAATTCATACTGATTACGTAAAGAAATCCGGGTTGTTCTTTTCCAAATAATAGAAGTCTTTGCGTAATCAGAAACTAGCCTCCTTCTGACAACGATCAGGAGCCGACCAGAAGACGGACGTCTTCGACCGCTTTCGTGTGTCCTGTGGCAAAGCTGTGCCAAACTGGGAACACGACATTCTAGTATGAAATACCGATCTAAATTGAAAGAATTGAAATATATTTAATAGTAATAATAATTTTTTTTTATCATACTAGAAAGCGTCCTACTGAATGCGAGTCCAGTGTGCTAACCACTGCGCCACCTCGCTCGGTAAACAAACTGAAATTGAACGTAATGTTAAAGTAGATATTTAAATGTGGAAGAAGCTACGATCAGTGCAATTATTCAATATGAACTGACTATCGAAATAATACTGCGTGAAATAATGGTGATAAATGCCAGATCTGAAAGGAAACTACATCAAAATATTAGCTAATTAGTATCAGTAAAGACTCCTATCCAATGTTGTAGCGTATTTTCATGCATAATGAAATAAGAGCCAAATTGCATATAATTCGAGTTACATGACAACTGTTGGTTGTGATAAACAGGAAAAAGTGTTGATTGACATGTAGATGAGGAGGTTCTTTTTTGGATGAATGATGTCCGATGTAAGGATGATTAGTAAAATGTTATTAGTGATGTGGGGGAAACTTAAGGACCATAAATTATTTTTGTGTATTTATTGAGGTGAATAAGGATGACTAATATAGACTGCCGTAGTAAATATTTGAAGTTTGGACGATAATGAGATAAGTATTTGTAAAGGACGTATGTGTTACCGGAAGGGTGTAAATGTGTATAAAGCACAAAGTACTTGAGGCTAATATTTTAACAATGTCATTAATTTTCACACAAGTTATCTTATTTGTTCCCATATGTATTTATATCTAAGTTAATAATGAATGTATTTCAATCGGGCATCAAAAGTAAGGTTTGGTGTTGTTTAATGAATAATGAATATAATATCGCAAATTTTGAATAATATGTCAATAAAGGAAGAAGGTACTACACCAGTCCTGTTGGCAATATAATATCTATTTAAAACAGTGTACCATTTTCCTTTCTTCTGAATTTTACTCTGGGCAACCTCGTTAGTTAGACTTCCGTGTTTTGTTGTGTTACAGGACTGAGTTTGTTTCTATATTTTTGAATAATCCAAAGAAAAGCATAAAATCTTGTTGACACCAGTGCCTATCAATTTTAATTGTATGTTACAGCACTGAATATGGTCACTAAGTGACCGAAAATCGATTTTGTGGTTAATAAAACAAAAAATACGACCAATGCTGTCTCTCCTTCCAAGTATATAAAGCATAAAATATCAATTAATTGTATGATTCAATGTACCGAAATCGTGCTTTGTTTCACATGTTTTATATAAGCAGTGTAGTACAGATAGTTGTGGAACAGCTTCTAATTTATCGCATTTCTTCTGTCAGTCATGTGTGGAGCCAGAAATGAGCTGAAATAATAATAATTCATTCTTGCTAGTAGAATGGATGGCGAAAAACCTGCTGAAAGGGCGGCTAACCGAAGAGGTAGCTGTAATGGGTGAATGTTTCTATACTGTGCTGTTAAATGTAACCAGCGATAACTGTGTGTTTAGAGATAGCACATACTATTGAAAGAAGACAATCGTAGTGGCTGAACATAAAACAGAAGTTTGATAAATAATTACTTTTTTTTTAGATTGTATTGAAATTTTTGTATAATATTTTTGTAGAGGCCTCATTATCAGAGCAGAGGGAATTTGTCCATCATACACTGCAGTTTTTATTGCTTCTTCTGAAATTAAAGTTCCTTACCTTCCTTTTTGTGATTATTAAGGACTTATCCAATTTCCGTTTCCGATTGTGGCTACAAAGAAGTCTTCCAGGGCGCGGGCGTAATGGATCACACAGGTCCCATTTGACTATAAAAGATTGAGCATCGGATTGGTGTTATGGTTCTTATTCTGCGAGAAACGAGTCACCTTTTCAATTGGAGTGGTGACGGAGTAAGTAGCGACAGAATGTTTCACCCTCGCCGCGAGTAGATCCTCAGTAAATTGTTATAATTACAGTGATTAATGAGAAAAAGTATTGATTTCTTATCGGAAGTGAGTACCAGAATTGAGAGACGCGTTTCAGGGTTCGCATCTGTCGCACCGGCCAGTGGATTGTCGTGTGGACCACGTGTAAGCATTGCCAGAACAACGTGCGAAAATATTTAGATGGACTGGACATATATTGAGAATAGACTTGGGAGATTTGTAAGACGAAGATGGTATGTGAATGGAGAACGTTGCTTTCTTTATACCACTGCTCCACAAATTTTATTGCTCAAGACCGAATACTGACAATGCGGGGCGGCACCTCGAGCCGCGTAAGTACCGATCATACTATTAACTGGTGACCTAGATAAATGTAATGAGGCACCCGGTAGACTAACTTTAGTACGGGCACCATAAGTTGGCCGCCGGCCCCCAAATACTGTTCACTAAAAGTCGGCACTACTCGCAACACGTCGCGTCGAGTATTCTCTTCTTCAAATTGCTGCCGCCCTCCGCGATTACAACGCTGTGACACTGTAATTGTCTGACGAAGTCTTTACTTATGATGAAACAGTCACGTCCGCAGAATATCGTTTATTTAAAATGACCGGTTTCGGAACATACACTTGGTCATTTTTAGGTTGATTTTCCTATAAACATTATAAACGTACATCATAATCAGGGAAGTCAGTCTTGCACAAAATGTACAAAGACTAAACTAAAAAGGCGTTTCGTTTTAACCATTTTCTGAAGCTGGTGACGTGCTGAGAAGCTGCTTGTGGTCAGGATGCTAACTGCTGCTAGTGGCTGTACTACCACGCGTTAAATATTACTCGATAGAGCCCAAATTTGCGGCATTACGTCGGCTGCAGTCAATGGGTTCTTACGAGGGTAATCCCAAAAGTAATGTCTCCTACTTTTTTGTAAGTACATAGACCTGTTCATTTCTACAATGGTTAACATCAGTTTACAGCTTGAACATATAGCTATTTTTCGACATAATCACCATTTCTGTGGATGCATTTTTGTAGACGCTGTGGCAGTTTCTGTATGTCCATGTCATACCAGCTCGCCGCCGTGCTGTTCAGAAAGTTATGAACATCTTCTTTCAACTCGTCGTCGGAGCTGAATCGCTGGGACCACAATTAACGCTGACTGGTACTGTGAGACTCCGCAAAAACTCAAACGGGCAATTCAGAACAGAGAAGAAGAATGTTGAGCAAGGGCGTACACATTCTCCATGACAGCCATCGCCCACACATTGCTCTGCAAACCGTTGCTCTCCTGCAACAGTTTCAGTGAAACATAATCACCCACCCACCCTACGGTGACTATCACCTGTTCTCTAGGTTAAAAGAACATTTGGCAGGAAAGCAATTCAGCTCCGACGAGGTGAAAGAAGAGGTTCATAACTTTCTGAACAGCATGGCTGCGAGCTGGTATGACAGGGGCATACAAAAAATGCCACAGCGTCTACAAAAATACATAAACAGAAATGGTGATTATATCGAAAATTAGCTAAATGTTCAAGCTGTAAACTGATGTAAACCATTGTAGAAATGAGCAGGTCTATGTACTTATAAGAAAATAGGAGACCTTACTTTCGACATTACCCTCGTACATTATGTAAAAATGTTTATGACGTGAAAATGAAGTATAACGGTACAGTAGAGTTAAATGTATTTCATTAGACAAGTGCAGCTGTTTAAATAAATAGTGCAGGTCATTGATAAATTTCCTTACCTTCAAATAAACTTTAAATACAAGTGGACCAGTACAAAAGGTTGTGGGAACGTTGAACGCCAACCGCTGGTGTTTGTTGGTACTTCAGGGCGACGCCGATTCCATGGAAATAGAGATGGGTTAGCCGTTGTTTGTCAGAGAACATAATGTAGCACGCTGTTGCATAGGTGACATTGTATAGTGACTATTAGCGTCCAAAGCTGTATGTTGGTTGCGCTGTTCCCGTGGAAGCGTCTTTCAGGTAACCGTTACTTTGGTTGCATTGCCGTTTTGCTTTTATAATCTTTACAGTGCAATCCGTCTGAAGATAGCCTACTGTATGTGTCGAAACCGGTCGTTTTAAATAAATGAAATTCTACGATCGTTGACTGTTGCTTCTTAAATAATTATCACTAGTAAAATCACTGACATTCCCAACCATGTTGGTTAAAATCATACGAAGTACGGATGTGTTGTCTGTCTACACGGATAATTAACTTATTAATAAGAGACTAATGTACTAATATTTAAATGCATTTTTAATATGAGACATGATCATAAATGTTTTTCAATTATTTTTGATGTCAGTTTTCTACTGCTCTTTGCGATGTATTACAACAGTCTTAATTTAATCCGACATTGCTTGCTACATGTCTGTACCACCTTTTAAAATGCCGTCTCCGTAACTGCGCGTTCACGAATCCATAATACTTGTCAAATCTACGCCGTAGTAATTGATTGGTACGACTACAAAACATCTATGAGTTGTCAGTACTGTTATGCAATTGGCAATCTCTTCATAAAATAATTTCGACCAAGAAACTTATTTATTTGTCTCAAAGACTTCATACGACTGCGAGAGACATGTTATCTCTGACTCGTAATATAAACACTCTGTGGATATAATGTGGAACTTTACGTGTACAATGGACATCCTTAATTGTGATTCAGAATTGCGGAGAGTAGTATCACAGTGGAATTGTAATTAACGGCATTGTGGTAAGCTGTCGTCCTGAATACGGAATGAGCTTTGATTAACTGCGATAACATTTCATCTCATAAAAGAAGATACTGGAATATAGGTAGGAAAATAATTTACGGAAAATTGAAATTTCATGAATGTAAAAGGTACGTTTCTTTGATTATTTTAATTTCTCCTTTGTTTGTGTCTCGGAAATTTATCTGGTGTGTCGCAACTCGTGGAGGACTTTGTATTCTGAGAAATCAGTAGATCCTGCACCAGGGTCGCTTGCTTTATGTTAAGAGATTAAATTCTGGACTTTACCAAAATTCATATACAGCTTGGACACTCATTCCGATGCTGCAGAGTGAGTACGTCATAGCATCCAAGACGACTTCCCCACGGTGTGCGATTGTGCCTCTGATTCTTTTAAGAATTTTCTGAGTCGACGATTGCTGGAATTCCGCGTAGCCACAGAGCTCTTGTTCCAGGTAGGGTAATTAATTTTATACTTGGAGAACTGGGAGATAATTGTGTAAAACTATTGGGGAAGCGACATCTCTCTCCCAAAAGTTTCCATTCAGGTAACTAGATACTACTCAGTCATATTATATTAACTTCAATTTCAGGGAGAGAGAATTTACATTGGCGATCGCTTAGACAAGGAATCAGTGTATGATATCCGTGTTGAAAAAGAACTAAAAAATTTTGTAAAAAGATACAAGAAGAAAATTTGTTCGACTGTCACACCAGAAGAATACGCTAAAAAACTTTTTTATCATTGAGAGACAAAGAACTAATTTCGAGATTCTTTTATTACTTCTAGTATTAACTGCCTTTTGTTCTGATGTGCTGGCGAAAAGACGTACTGTATAGTTTCATGTCTATCTGTGTGTTAAGTGAAGGTGTTAAATGATGAAAAATGTGTTTTATAATTTCTGTCAAGATAAAGCCTAAATCCCATATCAATGTAGTACAAATTATTCTGTTAATTCGAGAAGGCGAATTTTAGATGGAGGCGACGATCTTTACGACGGCGCTGCTCAACAATAGAGGTACGTGATTGTCCTCACTACTTTCCTTTGCTGGCCGCTAAGATTAGTTCCGATGTGTTTTTGCCGAGACAATCAGAACCGGCAATCTTCCTTTCCGTATAAAAATAGTAGTCCGATTAAAAGAAATATTCTTAAATTTAAATAACTGCAATTCTTTTACCCAGTCCACGGGGAATGATAGAAAGTACGTGCCTCTACCCTGATTGTACGTTCGCAATCTCCGAATGTGTTACGACGTAATTATTTTACACAAAAAAAATTGAAGAGAGATTTTTCTCATCAGGTCGCAACCACTCGTACGCGAATGTACGTACCCTCTGAATGTGTCTAGTCAGTCGTGCGCATTGTTCTAAAGCTTTTCTGTTAATATTCCGTGGATTGCGTCTCCACAGAAGAGAGCGACTGAAAATGTCTTTCACACCGGAAACTTCCATGGCCCCACTAGACCCACTGTAATTCCTTCGACAGTTTTCTGCATGCTCATCCTTCACTATTTTAGGACACCTAAAGTGCTTGGATTTAATTACAACATCTATAACTTTTGCAGTATCAGCAATTGTTGCCGTTATTACCCCCATTATGTGAAGTGTGCCAGCGCTTCTGCCACGTACCATCTAGTGCGACAGTCAGGTCCCGAGGATTCTGAACACCTGGAATTTCTTCATTCACCGCCACAGCCTCCTCCACTGCTTCTTTCATGGATTCTTGGGCAATATCTTCAACACAGGATCCAACAACCAAGTTATATTTTGAGAATTTCGTTGGTGGTGGTGGTAGATTCATTACACCACAAAACGTTTGACCAGCAGAGTATCCCTTACCGATTAAACTTAGAGCATAAACACATCTAATATTTACACCAAAGTACTTGCTTTTCTCACTATCAGTTTCACCTTGGCCTACTGCGACATATTCTGAGTTCCAAAACGAAACACTGTAATGACAACTAGTACAAAGGAGACAGATTTCTGCTGTAAGTCCTATGTGTCGCTTGGGATTTACTGACATACTCACTTTGAAACAGTCCTTACACAGTACTAAACTCTCAATCACCTTTGAGAGCAATGAAATGTTAATTATTTCGTTCACATTATCCTCACTGCACTTCTCCAATTAACTGCAGTATTTTTCAGTTGATCCATGCAACTTCTTGCTTGTGCTAGAGACAGGAGTAGATTTCACTTCATGAATAACCTCACTATTTTCAGAATCATTTCCCCAGGTCGGAGAAATTGTCACAGTTCCACTGGTGTACCTCGGAGGAGGCTTCTTCCTCTTGTAAAGTCTGTTACTAAATCGAGGCATATTTGATAAGTTCCAGTTACGCAATAAAAATACTACACAAATCGTGCAATAACCACCAAATGCTCAATGTAAACAACAGTATCCGAAGACTACAGTACGCAGACAAAACTATTGCCTATCAAATCGTGTTGCCAACATAATATAAAGTCTTTGGAAAGACCGGAAGTTTTGAAAAACGATGTTTTCAATGAACATGTATCCATGGAAATTTTATGTCGCGACATGCCCTCAACAGCATATTATTGAAAATAATATTTTCAATACTTGGAGTTGAGCTACAGGTAAGATTAATATGTCATTTTAAAGAAGAAGATCTGTAGTATTTTATTTCACAATAAACTGAAAACCCAAAATTTCATCATTTTTAGGTTCCGGGTTCCCTTAATATGTCAGACGAAAATTTGGAGCAATATTTTCTGTATTAGATTAGATCTGACTCAAGAATACCTGAAGTCCTGGTCAGGATCGAACAACGGGTACAAAATTCGAACACTGCTGTCTGTCACTCACCAAGTGGCCGTGTAAATGATAGTAATGCACAAAGAACTAACCAAATGTATGAAAATAATCCAAGCGATGTACCAGATAGTAAATCGAACAATAGTTGGAAGAATAACAATGGAAATAGAAGTGGTAGTGGCTTCCTATCAGCCAGAAACTAATTTTATACAAGCGATCGATGGTACAATCCAGTCCAAACTAACAACCAACAATAGCCAACTAGTCAGTCTTAGAACATTGACTTTACATAACAGCAACAACATAATCAGCCACAGTTTATGCTAGGTGACTGGCACATGCAGACAACAATAATTATGGACGTAGCAGACTGCGCAGATAGTGGCAGTGAAGCACGTTCAACAAACTAATCGTGACCGCCTCGAGCCCCAGAGGCGCTGTCAGGGTTTCGAGTAGTGGCCAACGACCAGCAATTGCACGTGCTCCGCTGTAACGATGGAAAGGTGTTACCGGTAACGATGGAAAGGAATTATCGAAGGAATCGTGTGAGGTTACTTGTCAGTGTGACAAGGTTTATCCTTTCGTGCCAGTGTCGGAAATCCTTGTTACAATTGAAGGAATTCCAGTCACTGTAGCATTAGACACGGGAGCTTCGGCTAATGTGATATCAAGCGCTTTGTTCCAAAAGCTGTGGCGAAACGCAAAACTACCAGTTTTCCTAGTGGAGAACTGTTGAATTTTAGGAGCTCGAAGCACAAGATTCAGAAGTATCTGCATGCAGACACAACTGCAGTTGAATTCGGGAAATGTAGCCGTAACATGCGCGTTCCTAACTGTTGAAAAACTGATACTGGATTGAATCCTGGGCATTAGTAGCTTACTAGAGAGGGACTGAAGCAGTCTCTGTATGTAATGGAAATTTTGGATCGACTGTGCTTTTGTGGAAGTTGACTTAGTATGGAATGAAGGGGTACATGAGCGGTACTGCCATTCGGCCCGCATAAGCTTGATCATCACAAATAATAAACGCCGAACGATATTTTCCCGGAACGCAATGAAAGTTTGTACATTATCAGCTAAAATAATCGACAGAGTATGGGAACCTTTGCACCTCACTGATGAACAGAAGCATCAGTCATCAAGCCTCCTATCACATCATTCCGTTGTTTATGTAACAAAAGCTGGAATCATCAAAGGATATGTGTGTCATCTTCATATCAAGCCACATGACTCGAAAATGGCTCTGAGCACTATGGGACTTAACATCTGAGGTCATCAGTCCCCTAGAACTTAGAACTACTTAAACCTAACTAACCTAAGGACATCACACACATCCATGCCCGAGGCATGATTCGAACCTGCGACCCTAGTGGTCGCGTGGTTCCAGACTGAAGCGCCCAGAACCGCTCGGCCACTAGCTGCCGGCGCTACATGACTCGATCATAGCTTCTATATAGCTCCCTGGCGATTTAAGAAACCGATAGAAGTAGGAAAATATGAACAACTTGCTCCTCGCATCAACCAAATTCACACCCGCTTAACTGATGTTTAGAAGAAAGGAAAGAAATGAATGGATAGATAAAATTCCGAAATCAGAAGATACTGACATACCTTATGAAGAGAAAATCAGCCCAGCTCTGTTTAATCTCAACAAGAAGGCCAGTATCAGAAAAAAGGATTACGACAGAAAGCTCAAACGGATGCAGACATTCAGATTTCCCGAAAACGTATTGCTACGAGCACATCCGCGATCCTGATTACTTTCCAAAAAGAATAAGAAGTGGCAGATATTATACAGTGGACCTTCCTTAATTGTGACGATTCCAAACACTGGTGCGTCTTTATTGGCGTATCGAGGAAGTTTATAAATCAAAAAACTGTATCCCCATCAATATATTACGAAATATCATATGAAGTGATTAACGGTGTGAAAAGGACTATAATGATTAAATTCATGGTGATTAGGAATTACATAGTGAGGAGTGATGGACTAGGATTAATTTTATCGTAATTGTGTTTTGTGTGTGACATTTTAGAAATTTGCAGGAATCATCGATAATGAACAGTTAAATTTTGCTACATTCTTGTCACTTAGCGTAGTTGCACGTTGGTTGTTATGTACGGTGTGGATTGAGATTGGTTTGCTGGTTCCTGACCATAGTGATTTTTACTTTCAGAAAGATGAACTCCTTTATATATGTGTGTGTGATTTATCTGATTTCAAATGATGATGAATGCAAGAGGAATTATGTTATCTGTCTGCTCTAAAGTGAATTCAGATTCTGACGAGGTATGGAAAGATATTGAGAAAGCATAGAAGTTAATAGAGAAATGTACGATGAAAGCATATAGGTGGTGCTTCGTCGGAAGCATTTCCCTGGTTGAATATTCGCTTTGGATACACCAAAAATTTATCTTGCGTCGCTATGAAAGATCATAATGTGATACCAATGCCCAGAGAGAAGAATTCCTGAGAGGAAAGACGATCTTTCTTGAATATCGGCACATACGAAAAATTCTATACATCTAGTTATGTGGTATAAGTTAGAAAAAAGTATTGCATGATCTATCGACTTCATGTAGCCCAGTTAAACGTGAATGCAGTGAACTGATCATGAGCAGTGATTTGCTTGGGAAATACTTATTTAAAATAGACAAGATCCATTGGTATGCAGTGGACCCTGCATTTGATCATACCTCTTCC
Organism: Schistocerca americana; assembly: GCF_021461395.2. Taxonomy (NCBI): domain Eukaryota; kingdom Metazoa; phylum Arthropoda; class Insecta; order Orthoptera; family Acrididae; genus Schistocerca; species Schistocerca americana. Next base: position 138,183,079 of record NC_060120.1, on the reverse strand, counting down.
AAATCTACTGGATTCATCAGGGAACTGTGTTACTAACTCTTTCTTTTGCAGTGTGTAAATTAAAGATTTTCGATTGATCCATTGTTTGAAATTGTTTCACGCCCTCTTGGTCCGGTCTGGTGCCGTGAGGTTCGAGACCATCCCACTTTCCTACAAACTGGTTCCTGATTCCCGCAAAATTCGTCTTACGTCAACCTCCACCATTTCCAATCAGCTTGCACCACCATCTGTCGACCAACTCCATCAGCCTTCGTGGTATCCGTATGTTCAGTTGAACAGATTGTTATTGTTGTTTACCGAACTGTTTTAAACACACAAACTCAGAACGTTTTACAGCCGAAATATTAGAAGAAGAAGGAGATTTCTTGCGGCTGCACACCCGAAACTTGATGGAACAGTCATTGCGCCGCCAAAACCTGAAGATTCACACAAACTGTAGTTCATCTCTATTAGTAATATGAACATTCAAACACTTTACGAAACGAAATTGGTTAACGTTTTAAAGCATCCAAGATGATTTGTACATGCTACTTTAGTTTTCTCTTTTCTGTGGGTAATTTGCTGAATTTTAATATCCATATATCCCGAATTGTTCTATGTTTCGAGTCTATATTCCGGGGTTTTCCATGGTTGCCCTCTGGAATTCAGCTGCCTAATAGGTACACCTGAATTTATTATGATATTCCATGGTTGTGTGGTAAAGTGAGATTTACGCATCTCCATGTATGAAGTCAGCAGTCTTGCACCATATGACTTAGTTTTTTACTAACCCGTGCCAAAGTTATTTTTCTCATTAAATTCATGATATTGGAAAATCTTTAAAATTGTTAGCAACAAAATCTTATTGGCATGTAATGAGTTGCAACCAAGCAGACAAATGGAAACATCGCGCGTTATCAAAATTATATTGGCATCATTAGTGTGTTGCTACCAAGCAGAGCGTTGGAAGTACCGCAACAAAATTTTATTGGGGTGTAACATGTGTTGCAACCAAGCAGACAAACAGAAACATCGTGCTTTAACAAAATTATATTTGTCTGTAAAACGCATAGCCACCAAGCATAACCGAACAAGAGAGACAGATTATCACTGACTCGTAATATAAACACTCTGTGGATATAATGCGGAATATTAGGTGTAAAATGTACTTCCTTATTTCTGATTTAGAATTGCGGAGAGTAGAGTCGCAGTGGAACTGTAATTAGTGGCATTGTTGTAAGCTACCACTTTGAATACGGAATGAAATTTGATTAATTGTAAAAAATTTCATCTCATGAAAGAGGATGATGTATACTGGAATGTAGGTAGCAAAATCATTTATGGAAATTTGTAATTTCATGAATGGAAAGGGTACTTTCAATTCTTTGGTTATTTTGGTTATTTTAACTGAACGTTATCTGGTGTGTCGTAACTCTTAGGGGTGTTTGTATCCTGGGAAATCAGTAGAGCCTGCACCACGGGTGCTTAGGTTCTATTTTAAGAGTTGGTGGCAGTAGAATCGTTCTGCAGTCGGCCTCAGATGTCGGTTGTCTAAATTTCCTCAACAGTGGCTCGCGAAAATTGAATCGCCTTTCCTCTGGGGATTACAGTTTGAGTTTCCGAAGCATCTCCGTAATAGTTGCTTACTATTGGAATCCATCAGTAACAAATCTAGTACGACGACTATGAACTGCTCCGACTGACCTCAAATTTTACGAAAGTAACTCAGTACGCGTATATAGGGGAAGGATCAGTTATTGAATGTTTACGCGATTCTCAAACCTCACAGGAGCCATTCATATCTATTAAATAACTGGAACTATGTGTGGGGAATGATTAAAAGGAAGTTAACCACATGTAAGTACTGCAGGAAAGAGATTCTTTGGAAAAATTCTCAGGAGGCGTAGTTCACTCTCAAAGAAGTTAACTCACAAACTCCTTGTCCAAATAATAAGTTTTTTTAGTCACTCTGGGACCCTTACCGAATGGGATTTATATAGAAAACAGAAAAGCTCCAAATATCTTCAGCGCATTTCGCTATAAGCTCGGTTGGCCAGGGTGAAATAGAAGATGTTCACCCAGTTCCAATGGCAGGCGCTAAAAGGGAAAACTGCATTACGGTGTGGTTTACTATTGAAATTTCAAGAAGTTAGTTTCGTAGAAGAATCAGGCAATATGTTGCTTATACTTACGTGTACCACGAAATAAATCGTGAAGGGAAAATTAGAGCCATTTGAACTCACTTAACAACGATCGTTCTTTCCACGCCCCATCTGCAGCTGGAGAAGAAAAGGTCGAAACTGACAGTGACACCACACACCATAAGGTAGCTTGATGACTATCGATATACATGTAGTTTAAATGAGTATGATAATGGCTGGCAACTGTCATGAGAAACGCCGCAGTTGTGTAACTTTTTAAGACATTATTGTAACAGTCTCAGCTCTAGTTACTCATACTTGATTACTAGTTTCCCTCACTAAACGATTTTCTTCAGATGTGAAAAATAAAATGAAGTAAAACGTTATAAATAAATATTTAACTAAATAATAGAGATTTAAAGTATTTAAACTTACAACTTCTTAAAATTAGACCTGATTATTCTAGAGTTTGTAAAGTGCAATTTCTTTAAAAATTATACTCTCATAATCTGTAAAGTAGAAGGAAGAGCTCTTTAGGACACCTATGACCACACTCAGTGGTAACTAGCATTTTGCTAGTGCCACACTGCATCATGAAGATCTTCGTGTCATCGGTGATCGGTAGGTAGGAGGAGGAGGAGGAGGAGGAGGAGGAGGAGGAGGAAGAAGGTGGGATAGACAGCTAATGTTGTGCGGTGGTAAAGAAAGAAATATCGTCTAAAGGGAGTAATTAAATAAATTCAGGATACAGAAGATGTTTGATAATACTCATACGTGAGACATCTTCTTAAAATTCGAGATTAAATCAAAAGATGGCTCTAAATCAGATACAGTTTTCAGAAATTTTAAATTTTAAGTATTTTCGTTCTACGTTTTCTGCTGCAATTTTAAGAGTTTCAAATTTTAAATGTCTTCAGTCTCAGTTAACATGTCTGCTTAAATAGTTATTTACTAATGCTTTATTTTATTCTATTTTTACATCTGAATGTTATCATTATGTAACTGAAACCATTTATCATTTGTGATTAACCGATACTGAGACTGTTACAGTTCTTATTTCAAAAATAAGTGTCTATGATTGGAGACGAAATTCCCGTGTAATGCTCCATAACGAAATGGAGACCTATCACATCACTGATAAGCTCTCATAAATCTGCTGCTATGATTTTAGCGTTGATTCTCCAACATTACAACCGGTTTAACTGATGTCTCTAAACAATGCTTAGCATTAATTCACCAACAGCTGTGCATCCCTTTTAAGTAAATTGTTAGTTAATTCTATCGTATATAAAGTAACACTAATATTCCTTGGAGAAAGGCCAGAGTTAATTCATTTCATTCATAGCATACTTGGAAAATATAACGTATACCTGTAGAAACTGGTCAAAGTTGGTGCGAATTGTCATGTTTAAAATTTCTCATATGCCACATCCAGTCAATACTATCATCGTTTCATGTATGTTGGTCTTTAATTAAGCTAGTCCCAGTCTGTTCCTTGACATCCGAAAGCAGCTGATGAACCCTCTCACCGGTGGCCTCTTATCGAGAAACTGTGTCAGTCGTTGGCAGTTAGAAGCTTATAGTCATTATCATTGACTGAAATGAGTCCATCTCACTTGCCAAATTAGTCTATATGCCCATTTCTGATCCAATAGTATGTTCTATTTATTTTTTTTACAATTTTTTTTCGGTAAAACCAAGGACTAGTAAATGCGTTTCTGCACTTGCTGTTTTTTAGGACTTACTAAGCCTGAGAAAAATATTTTGCAGAAATTTAACACGCCTGGTACATTTAAATCTACGTCCCAACACACTCGCATCTAAAACTTCAATAATACTTAAGGTAGCTTCATCTACACCCTTATTTACACATTTTCGTGCCATTTTTACGAATTTGACACTACAAAAGCACGCACAAACCAGAAAATTGGCTTTAATTACAGCATAAACTATATGAAACTCACAGTCACGGTGACATTATCTATGTTTATGACTTACAAAGAGCTTAAGAGCATTTGTGTTTTGTTATTGGACAGGCGTGCCAACTCCGAAAACAAAATTTCTCCCTAACTGAAAATTTTGAATATAAAACAGATATGTCACTTTATCTCCAAAGCAAGAACTAATCAATACTTGTCTTGTAAATAAAACTGCCTTTTCCTGCTGCTAGTTACTTTATTTATCCCATCCGCGGTTCGCATTTTTCTGTTCTAAGGCATCATCAGTGGGATCTGTACCGATGCAGTTTTGTTAGTTTTAGATTATTAAACGGTTCACTTCGCGATTTTTTTTTTTTTGTAAAAAAGTAATTACTTACGATTTGCTGATCTGAATTTCGTCACATCTGGTCTGAAGGTCGCACTACTACTATTATCACTGCCATATATTCACATCTTTGTGTTCTGGCCTTCCTCACACTGTTCACCATGTTTCTCACATTGTTTTGTGGTGTACTATTGTTCTTTTGTCAGTCGATACAACTGTTTCGTTATACACTGTTTTTCACAACGTAAATATTGCGACTCCACTACGTGTTTCATCTTCTTTGGTATGTTTACCTATTTGTTGCCAACCTAACGAAGTCTATGTTCGGGACTAACTTTTGTTTATGATGTTTATACCGTGTGTGTGCATGAGTGAGAGAGAGAGGGGGATAGTGCGAAAGAAATTTTTTTTAGGGGGGGGGGGGGAGACAAGATCTGATCTGTCATTTTGATGGCGATTTTTTAATTTAGCAGATGGAAACACATGAGAATTAACTATTTTTTAACCCGAAACATTGTGGGCCAATGCTATCTTAACCTAGTTAACACAAGGAGTCGATAGTTACTCGCGACCATAGGTGTGGCATTAAAATTCGCTACGCCTGAGCTTTGCGTGGCGCTGAAGAGCAACAGTGATTTGGCACAGAGACCTATCTTCACAGGACGATCTTCTGTATATAGTACGCATGTAATCAGATTTATATTTAAATAATTCTTCTCAGAGCCAATAGACAATGAATATTAGAACCAACCTCAGTATTTGTTAGTTCAAAACAGAAGGATCCAGCATATTAAATGGTGAGATCCTCTCGAAGATCTTGAGAGAAAAAATGTGGTCAACGCTGTTATTCAAGATATTCACATCTGAAGAGTAGGTACTCTTCAATCAAAAGGCAGAACACCTTGATTCCACATATTAATATAGGAAATCACTGTCTAGTAAGTGTTATCACTGACGAGAGAGTGACATCCAGAATATCACCTTAGAATCGGCGAGACAACACTAGCAAACGTGTACAAGCTAGCAAAAGCCTATTGGTAATCTAAACATCTACTACTTTTCCTTTAATCAAATATCTGCTCGAATGTAGGCGATTTTAATAGCCATCACACAATGTGGAAATACAGTATAACACCACTGGTCACAAAGGTATCGTACTTGGGTATCGTAAATGCGGAATGGGCAGAAGAAATCAATGTATTTAAAATTTTTGATGTAAAGGATAGGGGTACATTGAGGCCTGCAATATGGAAAATACATACAAAAATGTTCAAATGTGTGTGAAATCCTATGGGACTTAACTGCTAAGGTCATCAGTCCCTAAGCGTAGACACTACTTAACCTAAATTATCCTAAGGACAAATACACACACCCTTATCCGAGGGAGGACTCGAACCTCCGCCGGAACCAGCCGCACAGTCCCTGGCGGCAGCGCCCTAGACCGCTCGGCTAATCCCGCGCGGCGAATAGATATACAACCAAGATCTCGGCATCTAGTCACGAAACTGCCAAAACCAACATATCAATATATCCAGGAAAGTTCGAAGTAAGTCTCCAAAAAATAAAATCAGTAGGAAGTAAGGTGTCAGATCCCAGTTATTCAATCCATTCGTAGGCCACGATGGAACTTTCGAAGGGCAAATTGGGATACCTTTTTCGAGGAACTTGACCTGGTAATGTATACTTGCTTCACCTAAACATTATGACAAATTTATTGGTACTGTAATCACGACTGCAAAGAAATTCTTACCAAGGAAATGCCATAAGGAATATATTCCAGTGTGATGCCATGAAATGGAAGAAATGTATGAATCATGGATTTCGGCCAGATCTAACTCATGAACTGCTGCGAAAACTGAATCAACCAAGAATAGAAAAGTGAATTAGAATAAAAACCGAGCTGCATTTTAAGAAATCAAGTCGTCAGTCCTAGCGATAGCAGAAGAAGCTGGGTGGCACCAGCCCACCAAATCGGGTAGATTATTCTGTAGCACCAGTGAAAATAGCAAACAGGACTGTTTCACTTTCGGAAGCCCTGCGAGATAAAAAGCAAACTATAAAAGTAAAAAAAAAAGAGTTTAATAAACTTTGTCAATTAACACCTGTTGATACAGAATTGTCACACGATTCCATACTGGAGGAATTAGAAACAGTTCTCCAGAATGAAAATAGAGGCAAAATTCGTGATTCTGATGGGATGCATCGTGAGTTTGTAATTCTCTACGCGAAGGGGGCTAGGGCATGGCTATTCAAAATTTTACATCGTCCTAAAATCGGGATATGTACGAAAAAGTTTCAAAATAACAAAAAGTTATCGTTGTTCAGAAGCCAGAGAAACGTGCGAATTAGATGGAAAGTTGCCGTCTGACAGCACTTCTCAGCTTTGGTCACAAACTTTTGGAGAAACTTTTATTAAATGTGAGAAGCATAAGAACCCAAGAAAATATGCCTTTAGAATCAGCAGATTCCTGACCAAACAAGAGCTGAACAGACCACGTTCTAAGCCTGTCTACACAGTTTAAATCTGTATTTCAGAAACAACTGTAGAGATCCGTAGTCCTTGTCGACTGACGCTTACGACGCAGTGCGGTAAGAAGTATTCTTCTGTACGTTCACCACACTCATCATTAAACATACTAAACTGAGAATAATCTATTGCATATCTCAGACAGGCGCTCGCGCTTATCTCACAAGCAAAGAAAGGCAACTAAATGATGGAATCTTCATGGGTCAGTATTATTCCCAACACTTTTCGAACTTCATATTTCTGAAATACCTGAAATCAAGCAGTTTGGATACGCCAAGTATTTAGGACTGGCTGTTCAGTACTAGAAGTTTAAAAGTGCCGAAAACACTCTACTGATGACCTCTATAAAATACAAAAATATGCACCCAAAATAATGAATTAACTTCTACTTCGAATCGACAAAGATATTCCTGGGTTGACTCAAAACTGACCCCTTTCCGGAAATGTATCTCTGCCACTGGCCCAATAGCCTGCTGACAGCAACTTCACTGCTGACAGTAAATGGCCTAAAATCTGATCTATGAATATTCCAGCTGTAGTTTGACGTCTTATCGACCCTCTATCGAGACCCAAGGACTTTGAACTCCACAATATCAGTGGAATAATTAAATCGCATCAGAACACGATATCGACTGTGTGCTTAAAACCTACACGAATGGGGTAAGCAGTCCAGCCCCAGATGTGATTGTAGAGCACTGAACCAAACTATTCGGCACATTGCAGAGGAGAGGAAATTGAGAACCTACTTGGAATAACTTTTTCATGTCTACACCATCAAGGCTTGACTTGGTAAGGAGACAGGACATAAACTTACGACACCTATTTGTTAGTTTGATGTATAATTTGTATTTATCTCTTCTTTCGCTCGTTGAATTTTCGCTTTGGTTCAAATGGCTCTGAGCACTATGGGACTTAACTTCTGATGTCATCAGTCCCCCAGAAATTAGAACTACTTAAACCTAACTAACCTAAGGACATTACACACATTCATGCCCGAAGCAGGATTCGAACCTGCGACCGTAGCGGTCGCGCGGTTCGAGACTGTAGCGCCTACAACCGCTCGGCCACTCTGGCCGGCTATTCTCGCTTTATTTCATGCGTAGTGCAATACACTGAACAAGTAAACAGTAGAAAGAAACGAGATACACCAGTGAAACCAACTTTTTAACGATCAAGACACTTTTAGGCATCTCAGAAGTGGTGTTAGCTTGTGACATACCTTGCTGACGAACTCGAGGAGGATGCGACTCTCCACACCATCCAGTACATTGGACTCGGTTTTGAGTATGACGTATGGCGGGTAGTTGATTGTAGCGAAAACCAACTGGCGGCCCTCCATGTCCGCCATTCTGTCTGGGAAAAGATCCGCTGACGGCGGCTCCAGGCCACGCCCCCGCCGCCACTGGGCCACCACCAGCTCATCCCGCCACGTCTCTTCACCTGTGAACTTCATAGTCACCAGCTCAAAGCTGGCAAAGGATATCAGTATTTTCACTGAACATCTCCAAGCAAATGCAACTACCTAAGCTGAAGACAGCTGATTTTTATGATTTCAGTATATCTGTTCTGTATTTGAAGACTGCAAATTGATGGAAGCATTATTATCAATTGAGCGGACGAAACATTCAAATGAAACTATATAATTTCAGAGACCATTAACTCTCAAAAATCTATGATGTATATATGCAGACTGAAGCGCCGAGTGAAAATCTGTACCAAGGCCAGGATTCGTACTCGGGTCACCTGGTCAGCAGGCAGATACAACAATCACTTTGCCATCCTGGCACAGTGGCATTGCACAACTGCCTGTACTGACCTACCATACGTCCATCCTCAATTCAGTGCTGTTCGTGTTTAGTGGGAATACCAAATGGACCCGAGGATTATGAGTAGCGTCTTAGACTAGTAGTCACAACGTCGTCTGCCTCGGGTTTAAAGTCCGCCATCGCTCAAATTTTGAATAAAAATCACCATTGGCGGCCGAAGACTACCGGCATAAGAAGTCACCCTCATTCTGCCAACAGCCTTGTAACAGAGGGTGGAGGAACGGACAGAGGTTCAGGGGTCTCTCTTGTCCTTGGGTTGAGGAACTGCTACTAAAGGCAGAAGAATCTGCAGTGATCGATGGCATGAGGATGCAGAGGGCAATGGGAACCAGTGCATTTGAGACACATAACGTGTTTCCACGGGACACATGGCCTGTAATTGAAAAAGTATCGTGATGATCTCTCCACTGGCAAAAGATTCCGGAATAGTCCCCCATTCGGAACTCCGGGAATGGACTGCCAAATGGTAGGTGGCCACGAGAAAAAGATTGAATAATTAACGGCGAGATAACGTTCTACGAGTCGGGACGTGGAATGTCAGAAGCCGGAACGTGGTAGGGAAGCTATAAAATCTGAAAAGAGAAATGCAAAAGCTAAATCTAGATACAGTAGGGGTCGGTGAAGTGAAATGGAAAGAACACAAGGATTTAAGAACCTTCAACATCGCAGCGCGTCAGCAATCGTTGGTTAATATATTAAAAAAAAAAAAAAAACTAAAAACCCGCCTCGATTGCGAAAAACGCACCTAGTGTTAAGTGTTAACCCAGGTAGAAGACACAATAGTAGACTTGAAAATCGGTCTAAATTATGCCAAAATGCCTAACGAGAAACAAAACCGATCGGCTTATGAGGCCTACAAAATCATGGGTAAAGAGGATAACACAAATAAGGTTTTAAGGAGTATTAACTGCAAACTAATACAAAATGATGCTATTGTCACTAAAGCTGATAAGGGAAACTCCGTAGTTTTATCCACAAAGCAAGCATACATAGACAAGACCGAAGCTTTTTTCAATGACAACGGGATAGTTATGCTTCACAAAGACCCCACTATTACTCTCCAAAAAGAAATTAGAACTGGGGTCCAAAATACTAAAAATTTGATAGCAGAGTTCCGAAAGAAGGGGCTGATAAACATAAATCCCAAGTCCCTTAAATTGAGAAGCCGGTTTAAAGTTCATAAGTTAAATCACCCAATTCGCCTTATCGTTAACAGTACGGGAAGTGCCTATCATAAGCTGGCGAAATACTTGCATACTAAGATTAAAGAAAGTTTCGTTTTTAGTAAAAACTATTCCGTTAAAAATTCCATTCATTTAGCTACCAGTTTACGCGAGGTTTCTTGTTCTGAAGATTCTAAACTAGTATCGTTTGACGTAACAAGTTTATACACTGATGTACCGGTCGACCACACACTGCAAATACTAGCGTGTAATTTACGTCACCATAAAAAACTTTTGGATAAAGAGGTCAACGAGTTGATGATTCTGCTACGAATCGTTTTAAAACACAACTACTTTACATTTCATGGGAGATTTTACTTACAACCAGCAGGTTTGTCTATTGGAAGACCCGTAGCTGGGATTTTATCAGAAATTTTTATGAACTACTTAGAGTCTGATTTTTTTGCCAGTGACAGAGAGATTCTTAGGAGAATAAAATTTTAGAAAAGATAAGTTGGCGGCATTCTATTAGTCATTGATGGTTCTCAAAATGATGTAGACCATATTTTTTCAATTTTTAATGAGCTTCACCATAATATCAGTTTTACAATTGAGCGAGAATCCGATACTAGATCGTTAAATTTTTTGAACCTCACTTTAACTGTGGTTGACAACCGCATTAAATTTAATATTTTTCGGACAAATACGTTTTCCGAAAATATTATACCTGCAGACTCGGCCTATCCGTACGCCCGTAAGATGGCCTTTTTTCATTCTAATATTCATCGAGTTACAGCTATCCGTCTTGCACCAGATGCGGTAGGAACTGAACTGGTCACACTTGAGAATATTGCTATAAATAATGGCTATAGGCCTCAGTTGGTAAGACAGGTGTATAACAAGAAAATAAATAAAAATAATATTACGTCTTCCACCTTAGGGGATGCGTTAGATGACAAACAGGTGCCGACGATATCTGTCCCTTACATAGGCAATATAAAATACAAATTGGGGTGTTTACTCAGAGCCCATAATTTCAGAGCCGCCTATTCTACTAATAATAGTTTACATAGGAATTTAATTCACTCCTTGCAGAGTAGAAGCGGTAAAGTTTATATATAAAACTACATGCGGGGATTGTCCAAAATTATACATCGGGCAAACAGGACGAGCTCTGGGTCTCAGGCATAAAGAGAATATTCCTACTAGAAGCGGTGACGGTACTAAGGGCTCTTCTTACGCGGAACACCTCGTGCAAACGGCTCATGCGCCGAGCCCTCCAGTTAATATCGAATTACTTCATGCCGAGGTTAAGGGCTTAAAACTGGATGTTTTGGAAGAAATGCTGCTGTTTCTTATTTATATAAATGATATGTCTTCTAGTATTACAGGTGATTCAAAAATATTTCTGTTTGCTGTTGAAACCAGCTTTGTAGTGAAGGATCTTGTGTGTAATATTGAAACATTATCAAATAATGTAGTTCATGAAATAAGTTCGTGGCTTGTGGAAAATAATTTGATGCTAAATGACAGTAAGACTCAGTTTTTACAGTTTCTAACTCACAATTCTACAAGAACTGATATTTTGATCAGACAGCATGGGCATGTTGTAAGGGAGACGGAACAGTTCAAGTTCCTAGGCGATCGGATAGATAGTAAGCTGTTGTGGAAAGCCCATGTTCAGGATCTTGTTCAGAAACTAAATGCTACTTTATTTAACATTAGAACAGTATCTGAAATAAGTGACAGTTCAACACGAAAAGTAGTCTACTTCGCATATTTTCATACACTTATGTCATATGGTATTATTTTTTGGAGTAATTCTTCTGATTCAAAACGGGTATTTTTGGCCCAAAAGCGGGCTGTTCGAGCTATATGTGGCGTAAGTTCGAGAAACTTTTGTCGACCCCTATCCAATAGTCTGGGAAATCTGACATTGCTCTCACAGTATATATTTTCTTCAATGTCGTCTGTTGTTAGCAATATTAGCTTATTCCCAAGAGTTAGCAGCTTTCACTCAGTTAATACTAGGCAGAAATCAAATCTGCATGTGGAATGCATTTCCTTGACTCTTGTGCAGAAAGGAGTGCACTATTCTGCTGCATCCATTTTCAATAAGCTATCACAAGAACTCAAAAATCTTAGCAGTAGCCCAAACGCTTTTAAGTCTAAACTGAAGAGTTTCCTCATGGCTCACTCCTTCTATTCTGTCGAGGAGCTCCTGGAAGAGCTGGAAAATTAAGCAAATTCCAATGTTACAGTGTTGATTTTCTTTATTTAAACTTACGAATTGTCTCCTGAATACTTTTCTTGTATTTCATTTTATCTGTTTCTATTATCGTGTTATAATATCATGTATTGACTCGTTCCATGACCATGGAGACTTCTCCTTAATTTGGTCCCACGGAACAATAAATAAATAAATAAATAAATGCAGATCTTTAAGCATCTGCAGCATGTTAAAGACAATATCCTTAACGACCAACTCCTACTAAGAAATAGAAAATTTTGTGAAGGTTTCGCGCCTTTACTTTGTTCTTCATACTTGTAAATCTGATGATCTGCGGATTATCACATGCGCGCGCTGATTGACGATAGCGGTTGGACAAGCTGTTCATCTTCTTTCTTTTTATCCTCATTTTCCTTTTACGATGAAGGTGATTTTAGCCCGTTGAACACCTCACGTTTTATCCCTATATCTTTATTACCATGGCGTCTAAAGGAAGGATTACGTCCCCTCAGCTCCCCCCCCCCCCCCCCACAGGCTAACAGCTGGCTTTAAGTATAGTTTTTAAGAGTTCATCCTGTTGTCATAGGTAGCTTCATATATAAGTTTCTTTACTAGCATAAGCAACCGTGTGGGGTTATTTTTAGGTTTCATCTCCTATTTAGCTCGTCTCTTGTTCTATCCATTCCATTTTTTGATATACGTTGATCCACGGCTGGGAATATGTGGGCTATTTAGCCCCGACCCATGTATAAACTTTCTCGTATTCGTATGTGCATGCTCATTCAAGTAAATTCCCTTGTCTTGCGCATGTGCGTAGATAGCGGGTCAGGCTTGTAAGTGAGCGACCATTTTTAGCTGCAGTTTATGGCAGGTCATGGCCCATCGAACTTAGGCCGGTGTGAGGTGAAGCGTACACCATTAAGTAGTGATTTTGACTTTGTACATATGTACTGTTTGTGTTTCCTTTTCTTTTTCGTTTATTAATGTATAGCTATGGTGTTCTTTTAATCATTGACAACGGTATTCTTAGGCACTTGTGGGCTTTATTGTTGTTCTGAAGAAGTTGTAGTTATCTACGCCGAAACCTGGGTTAACACTTAACATTAGGTGCTCTTTTCGCAATCGAGGCGGGTTTTTAATTTTTTTCTTTTTTTTTTTTAACACGAGGATTTCTGGTCAAATGAGTATGGGGTAATATCAGCATCAGCAGAAAATAGTATAACGGCAGTAGTATTCGTTATGAATCGGGAGGTAGGGCAGAGAGTGTTTTTTTGCGAACAGTTCAGTGATAGGGCTGCTCTTACGAGAACAGACAGCAAACTAACACCGATAACTGTAGTTCACAGACCGTCGTCGCAAGCTGAAGATAAAAAGATAGAGGAAGTATATGAGGGTATTGAAAGCGTAATACAGTACGTAAAGGGAGATCAAAATGTAGTAGACATGGGATAATGGAATGCAGCTGTAGGGTAAGGACTAGAAGACAAAGTCACAGGAAACTATAGGCTTGGGACAAGGAATGAGAGGGAAAAAAGACTACATGAATTCTGTAACAAATTTCAGCCAGTAATAGCGGAAAACCTGTTCAAGAATAAGAAGAGGAGGAGGTATACTTGTAAATGTCCGGGTGATACGGGAAGATTTCAGTTATATCACATCATGGTCAGACAGAAACTTCGAAATCAGATACTGGATTTTAAGGCGTATCCACGAGCAGATGTAGACTCAAATCACAATATAGTAGTGATGAAGAATTGGCTGAAGCTTAAGATATTAGTCAGGAAGAATCAAAACGCAAAGAAATGGAATGCAGAAGTAATAAGGAATGACGAGATACGCTTGAAATTCCCTAAGGCTATAGATACAGCAATATGGAATAGCCCAGTAGGCAGTACGATTGAAAGGAATGGACATCTCTCAAAAGGGCAATCACAGATGTTGCAAAGAAAAACATAGGTACAAAGAGCGTAACTGTGAAGAAACCGTGGGTAGCAGAAAAATAATTCAGTTGATCGATGGAAGAAGGAAGTACAAAAACGTTAAGATTATTTCGCGAATACAGAAATGCAAGTCGCTGAGGACTGAAATAAACAGCGAGTGCGGGAAAGTTAAGACGAAATGGCTGCATGAAAAATGTGAAGAAATGGACAATGAAATGACTGTTGGAAGAACTAACTCAGCATATAGGAAAGACAACACAACCTTCGGTGAAACCAAAAACAAGGGTGGTAACATTTAGAGTTCAACAGGAATTCTACTGTTAAATGCAGAGGAGACAGCAGATAGTGGGAAAGAGTACATTGAAGGCATCTATGAGGGGGAAGAGTTGTCCCATGTGACAGAAGAAGAAACAGAAGTTGATTCAGAAGAGATAATAGATTAGAATCAGATTTTAAGAGAACTCTGCAGGATTTAAGATCAAATAAGGCAGAAGGGATAGATAACATTCCATGAAAATTTCTAAAATATTTGGGGAAGTGGTAAAGAAAGAATCTTCCCGTTGCTGTTTGTACTGTGTGAGTAGGGCGACAAACTACCTTACTTTCTGAAAAATATCATCCACACAATTCCGAAGACTGCAAGAGCTGACAAGTGCGAGAATTATCACACAATCAGATTACCAGCTCACGCATCAAAGTTACTCACAAGATAATAAACAGAAGATTGGAAAAGAAAAACGGAGAACTGTTAGATGACGATCAGTTTTTGTAAAAAGTAAAGGCACCAGAGAGGCCATTATGACACTTGGTTCACAGGGGACAGAGATTGAAGAAAAATCAGGACATGCTCATAGGATTTATTGACATGGAAAAATTGTTCGACAATGCAAAATGCTGCTGTGCGTTTCAAATTCTGAGAAAGAATGGGGTTAAGCTATAGACAGAGACAGGTAATACAGAACACGTACTAGAGCCAAGAGGGAATAATAAGAGTTGATGGCCAAGAGCGAAGTGCTCACATTAAAAATGGTGTAAAGCAGGGATGTAGTCTTTCGCCCCTACTGTTCGATGTGAATCGAAGAATCAATGATGGAAGTAAAGGAAAGTCTCAGGAGAGCAATTAATATTCAAAGTGAGAGGATGTCAATGATACGATTCGGTGATGACATTGCTAACCTCAGTAAAACTGAAGAGATGGCTGCTATGGCCGAGCGGTTCTAGGCACTTCAGTCCGGAACCGCGCTGCTGCTGCGGTCGCAGGTTCGAATCCTGCCTCGGGCGTGGATGTGTGTGACGTCCTTAGGTTATTTAGGTTTAAGTCGTTCTAAGTCTAGGGGACTGATGACCTCAGATGTTGAGTCCCATAGTGCTTAGAGCCATTTGAACCATTTGAAACTTAAGGAAAATTACATGTTCTCCTGTATGGTATAAACAGTCTAACAAGTACAGAATATGAATTGACAGTAAATTGAAGAAAGACGAAAGTAATGAGAAGTAGCAGAAATGAGGACAGTGTGAAACTTCACATAATGTTTGATGGCCACGAAGTAGATGAAGTTAAGGAAATCTGTTACCCAGGCAGCAAAATAACGAACGAAGGACGGAGCAAGAAGAACATCGAAAGCAGACTAGCACTGGCAAAAAGGGAATTCCTGGCCAACAGAAGCCTATAGTATCAAACATAGTCCTTAATTTGAGGAAGAAATTTCTGAGAATGCACGTTTGGTGCACAGAACTGTATGGTAGTGAAACATGGTCTATGGGAAAACCGGAACAGAAGAGAATCGAAGCATTTAAGATATGATGCTACAGACGAAAGTTGAAAATTAATTGGACTGACAAGGTACTGAATGTGGAGGTTTTCCGCAGAATCGGAGAGGAAATGAATATATGGAAAATACTGACAAGGCGAAGGTACAAAATGGTTCAAATAGTTCTAAGCACTATCGGACTTAACATCTGAGGTCATCAGTCCCCTAGACTTAGAACTACTTAAACCTAACTAACCTAAGGACATCACACACATCCATACCCAAGGCAGGATTCGAATCTGCGACCGTAACAGCAACGCGGTTCCGGAGGACTGAAGCGCCTAGAACAGCTCGGTCACAGAGGCTGGCTGAGAAGGTACAAGATGATAGGAGATCTTATAAGAGATCGCGACTTTCTATGCACATCTTCTACATTATCTACATCGTCACTGTCAGAGACATTTTCTGTAAAAGACAGCTACTGGCACAACATGTCAGCAGTACAAGGTTAACGATATAAAGTCAGTTTGCAGTAATAATATTTCTGTTACTGATAAATCAGATATATGTACAGTATTTAACAACCATTTTCTGACCATTGCTGGTGAATTAAATAAAAATTTAGTATCTACAGGAAATCATATAAATTTCTTAGCAAATGCCTTTCCGAGCAAAAGCAAAAGGTCATTATTCACAATGTTGATAACGGCTGTTGTGTGCAACATTGACTCGGTTTAAGTAGAGCAGTACATGACCTCAGTTCATGGCTTGTAGAAAATAAACTAACGTTAAATCACAGTAAGACTCAGTTTTTACAGTTCCTAACACACAATTCAACAAAACCTGACGCTTTAATCTCACAGAACGGGCATATGATTAGTGAAACTGAACAGTTCAAATTCCTAGGTGTACAGATAGATAGTAAGCTGTTGTGGAAAGCCCACGTTCAGGATCTTGTTCAAAGACTTAATACTGCCATTTTCACATTTCGAACGGTATCGAAAGTGAGTGATATTTCGACACGTAAATTAGTCTGCTTTGCTTAGTTTCATTCACTTACGTCGTTTGGTATTATGTTTTGGGGTAACTCTTCCCACTCTAGAAGAATATTTTTGGATCAGAAACGGGCGGTTCGGGCAATAAGTGGTGTGAGTTCACGAACCTCTTGTCGATCTCTTTTCACAAGTCTGGGTATTTTGACATTGGCCTCTCAATTCTCATTGTATTGCTGATAGCGTTTGCTTAAACTTATGGACTGATTTTCTTTCAGGTTCATGAACATTTAATTTTATCTGTTATTACTTTTTATGTTCTAAGTTCATGTACTGACACGTTCCATGACCTTGGAGATTTGCTCCTCAATGTGGTCCTACGGGACTTGACATTTAAACAAATAAATAAAAAATCTTAATGTCCTTATTGTTTGCCAGTCAGTTTCATCGAGATTAACAGGTCAAACTTCAGTCAAAACCAAAAATGCGTCATTTTCCCCATCAGATATTTCCGCGTTGCTGTCATTCAGAAGGGCATTCTAACTGCTCCCCAGTTAATATTTTATACATTTCCTTGATGTACTGAAATAACTGCTATTTCAATTTTCCATTATAGGTGTTGTTGTTGTTGTGGTCTTCAGTCCTGAGACTGGTTTGATGCAGCTCTCCATGCTACTCTATCCTGTGCAAGCTTCTTCATCTCCTAGTAACTACTGCAACCTACATCCTTCTGAATCTGCTTAGTTTATTAATCACTCGGTCTCCCTCTACGATTTTTACCCTCCACGATGCCCTCCAATTCTAAATTGCTGATCCCTTGATGCCTCAGAACATGTTCTACCAACCTCTTCTAGTCAAGTTGTGCCACAAACTTCTCTTCTCCCCAATCCCACTCAATACCTCCTCAGTAGTTATATGATCTACCCATCTAATCTTCAGAATTCTTCTGTAGCACCACACTTCAAAAGCTTCTATTCTCTTCTTGTCCAAACTATTTATCGTCGATGTTTCACTTCCATACATGGCTACGCTCCCTACAAATACTTTCAGAAACGACTTCCTGACACTTAAATCTACCCTCGATGTAAACAAATTTCTCATCTTCAGAAACGTTTCCCTTGCCATTGCCAGTCTACATTTGATATCTTCTCTACTTCGACCATCATCAGTCCTTTACTACTTTAAGTGTCTCATTTCCTAATCTAATTCCCTCAGCATCACCAGGTTTAATTTGACTACATTCCATTACCCTCGTTTTGCTTTTGTTGATGTTCACCTTATATCCTCCTTTCATGACACTGTCCATTCCGTTCAACTGCTCTTCCAAGTCCTTTGCTGTCTCTGACAGAATTACAATGTCATCGGCGAACCTCGAAGTTTTTATTTCTTCTCCATGGAATTCAATACCTACTCCGAACTGTTCTTTTGCTTCCTTTACTGCTTGCTCAATATACAGATTGCATAACATCGGAGAGAGGCTACTACACTGTCTCACTCCCTTCCCTACCACCGCTTCCCTTTTATGTCCCTCGACTCTTATAACTGCCATCTGGTTTCTGTACAAATTGTAAATAGCCTTCCCCTCCCTGTATGTTACCCCTGCCACTTTCAGAATTTGAAAGGGAGTATTCCAGCAAACATTATCAAAAGCTTTCTCTAAGTATACAAATGCTAGAAGCGTAGGTTTGCCTTTCCTTAATCTAGCTTCTAAGATAAGCCATAGGGTCAGTATTGCCTCACGTGTTCCAACACTTGTACGGAATCCAAACTGATCTTCTCCGAGGTCAGCTTCTACTAGTTTTTCCATTCGTCTATAAAGAACTCGCGTTAGTATTTTGCAGTTGTGACTTATTAAACTGATGGTTCTGTAATTTTCACATCTGTCAACACCTGCTTTCTTTGGGATTGGAATTATTATATTCTTCTTGAAGTCTGAGGGTGTTTCGCCTGTCTCATATATCTTGCTCACCAGATGGTAGAGTTTTGTCAGGACTGGCTCTCCCAAGGCTGTCAGTAGTTCTAATGGAATGATGTCTACTCCCGGGGCCTTGTTTCGACTCAGGTCTTTCAGTGCTATGTCAAACTCTTCACTCAGTATCATATCTCCCACTTCATCTTCCTCTACATCCTCTTCCATTTCCATAATATTGTCCTCAAGTACATCGCCCTTGTGTAGACCCTCTATATACTCCTTCAACCTTTCTGCTTTCTCTTCTTTGCTTAGAACTGGGTTTCCATCTGAGATGTTGATATACCTGCAAGTGGTTCTCTTTTCTCCAAAAGTAACTTCAATTTTCCTGTAGGCAGTATCTATCTTACCCCTGGTGAGATAAGCCTCTACATGCTCACATTTGTCCTCTAGCCGTCCCTGCTTAGCCATTTTGCACTTCCTGTCGATCTTATTTTTGAGAAGTTTGTATTCCTTTTTGCCTGCTTCATTAATGCATTTTAATATTTTCTCCTTTCATCAATCAAGTTCAATATTTCTTCTGTTAGCCAAGGATTACTAGTGGCCCTCGTCTTTTCACCTACTTGGTCCTCTGCTGCCTTCACTACTTCATCCCTCAAAGCTTCCCACTCTTCTTCTACTGTATCTCTTTCCCCCATTCCTGTCAATTGTTCGCTTATGCTATCCCTGAAACTCTGTACAACCTCTGGTTTAGTCAGTTTATCCAGTTCCCATCTCCTTAAATTCCCACCTTCTTGCAGTTTCTTCAGTTTTAATCTACAGTTCATAACCAATAGATTGTTGTCAGAGCCCACATCTGCTCCTGGAAATGTCTTACAATTTAAAACCGGGTCCCTAAATCTCTGTCTTACCATTATATAATCTATCTGATACCTTCTAGTATCCCCAGACTTCTTCCATGTTTACAACCTTCTTTCATGATTCTTGAACCAAGTGTTAGCTATGATTAAGTTGTGCTCTGTGCAAAATTCTACCAGGCGGCTTCTTCTTTTATTTCTTCCCCCCAACCCATATTCACTTACTACGTTTCCTTCTCTCCCTTTACCCACTACCGCATTCAGTCACCCATGACTATTAAATTGTCGTCTCTCTTCACTATCTCAAAAATATCTTTTATTTCATCATACATTTCTTCAATTTCTTCATCATCTGCAGAGCTAGTTGGCATATAAACTAGTACTACTGTAGTAGGCGTGGGCTTCGTGTCTATCTTGGCCACAATAATTCGTTTGCTATTGCTGTTTGTAGTAGCTTACCCGCACTCCTATTTTTTTATTCATTATTTAACCTAGTCCTGCATTACCCCTATTTGATTTTGTATTTATAAGCCCGTATTCACCTGACCAAAAGTCTTGTTCCTCCTGCCGCCGAACTTCACTAATTCCCACTATACCTAACTTTAACCTATCCATTTCCCTTTTTAAATTTTCTAACCTACCTGCCCGATTAAGGGATCTGACATTCCACGCTCCGATCGGTAGAACGCCAGTTTTCTTCCTCCTGATAACGACGTCCTATTGAGTAGTCCCCGCCCGGAGATCCGAATGGGGGACTATTTTACCTCCGGTATATTTTACCCAAGAGGACGCAATCATCATTTAACCATACAGTAAAGCTGCATGCCCTCGGGAAAAATTACGGCTGTAGTTTCCCCTTGCTTTCAGCCGTTCACAGTACCAGCACAGCAAGGCCGTTTTGGTTATTGTTACAAGTCGAGATCAGTCAATCATCCAGACTGTTGCCCCTGCAACCACTGAAAAGGCTGCTGCCCCTCTTCTGGAACCACATGTTTGTCTGGCCTCTTAACAGATACCCATCCGTTGTGGTTGCACCTATGGTACGGCTATCTGTATCGCTGAGGCAGGCAAGCCTCCCCACCAGCGGCAAGGTCCATGATTCATGGGATGATCAAACTGAAATTAGCGTAACAAACTTCTACTGCCGGGTAGGTGTGGGCGAGCTATTCTCTTATGTAGGTTGGCGATGGAGTGAGCGAAGAAGACAGCTAATCACTTGATGAACGTTTTAGTGGTGAACACGATCAGACATGGTACAGAATATCTGAAACAGACAGACTGCAGGTGAAGGGAGGTGATCATGGATCCTAGTTCACAAGCACGGGGGTGTCGACGCAGGCATTTCCCGTGGACGGAAGCGGTGGCCCGACTACCACAGCATGCCGCTGGATGGAGACTGACGGCTGTGGGGTGGCGGTGCACCAGCGAGGCAACGCTAACGTGCCCGCATTGGACGCTCAGGCAGCGGACGTTGGTTCTCGGTCCGGCGGGGGCAGGGTCTTAGATGCGACGACGACCGAGACAGCTGTGACGACGACTTGCTGACGGACTGATCCCCGTTGCCAGATGCTGACTGTTGAGCAAGTCACGTCGAAACACGTGGGGCGGCATCGATGGACTGCTGTGGCGTAACAGGTAGATCGGCCGTTCATGCGACGGCAGTCCGTGTGACGTCACTCACGCAGTAGCGGCGTAGCTGGAGCTCTGTCTACTGGTGCTGACGCGCTGGCAGTACTTTATCTGGCTGCGGCCTTGTTTCGGTTGCTGAGTTGCGATTCAGTCTGTCTGTGTCTGAATCGCTACGTTAGGAAATACACTGAAGTGCCAAAGAAACTGACATAGGCAAGCGTATTCAGGCAGAATAGGGCGCTGCGGTCGGCAACGCCTGTATAAGACAAAAAGTGTCTGGCGCAGTCGTTAGACCGATTATTGCTACTAGAATGGCAGTTCGTCGAGGTTTAAATGATTTTAAGCTTGGTGTTATAGTCTGGGCTCGACCGATGGGATACAACTCCGAGGTAGCGATGAAGTGGGGGTTTTCCCCTACGACCTATTCACGAGTGTACTATGAATATCAGGAATCCGACAAACATCATATCTCCGACATCGCTGCGGCCTGAAAAAGATCCTGTAAGAACGCGACCAACGACGACTGAAGCGAATCGTTTCACGTAACAGAAGTGGAACCCTTCCGCAAATTACTGCAGGTTTCAATTCTGGGCCATGAACAAGTGTCAGCGTGTGAACCATTCAACGAAACATCATCGATACCGGCTTTCGGAGCCGAGGGCTCACTCGTAAACCCTTGATCACTGCACGACACAAAGCTTTACGCCTCACCTAGGCCCCTCAACACCGACATTGGACCGTTGATGACTGGAAACATGTTGCCTGGTCGGACGAGTCTCGTTTCAGATTGTGTCCATCGGATAGACGTGCACGGGTATGGAGACAACCTCATGAATCCATGGACCCTGTATGTTAGCGGGAGACTGTTCAAGTGGAGGCTCTGTAATGGTGTGGTGCGTATGCAGTTGGGGTGATGTGGGACCCCTGATACGTCTAGATACGACTCTAACAGGTGGCATGTACCTAAGCATCCTGTCAGATCACCTGCGTCCATTTATGTCTACTGTACATTCCGAAGGACATCGGAAATTCCAGCAAGACAATGCAACACTCCACACGTCCAGAATTTCTACACAGTGACTCCAGGAACACTCTTCGGTGTTTAAACACTTCCACTGGCCACCAAACTCTCCAGACATGAACATTATTGAGCATATCTCGGATGCCTAGCAACGTCCTGCTCTGAAGAGATCTCCACCCCCTCGTAATCTTATGGAACTATGGACAGCCCTGCGGGATTCATGGTGTCACTTCCCTCCATCACTACTTCAAACATTAGTCGAGTCCATGCCACGTCGTATTGCGGCTCTTCTACGAACTCGCGGGGGCCTTACACGAGATTAGGCACGTGTACCAGTTTCTTTAGCTCTTCAGTGTAGACCTGTGGTCTACCTACGACGACATTCACAAAATGTGTTATTTCATAGTGACGAACAATTTTTTGCAAATCTAAACGAATTTGCACCATGTACATTGTTGGTAAACATTAAAGATTTTTAGTCTAATAATTAGGCATAGTAACCATTTTCTGCATATGACCAGCTCTAAACTAACACATCGATCGTTTCTTGCACGGTGCTGCGCCCTGGATTTAAACTAAGAACTAGAAGATCCACACTCGTCTATAAACGGCCAAATTCGCCTTTTTACGGAGAAGGAAAGGTGAATGAAGGTCCACAATTATGGACCGTGGTCACGATAAGTCTAATCATGGAAAAGAGATTTAAATTGATGTGGTTTTCAGTAATAACGCATATATTGAAGCTTGTGTAGGATACCCTAGCATGTAGAGCCGCATAAAATCATTCTTCGGACTAAAGACCACACGGCAACAACATATGCAGCGTACAAAAACTACAGCGTGTGGGAACGTTAAAATAAATATATGGTCTAATTAGATACACGGGATATTAGTGTGCTATAGCTTGCATGTACAGACAATTAGATAAAAATATTGTAATTCTTACAGCATTCGACAAAATTGGAAGAACAAGAAAAGAAATCAGTGAGGTGCATTTACAGCAACATACCTGTCAACTCCGTCCACCTGTCTAGCCACCGCAATATCAGGCACAATCTCAATACTGCGTAGAGCGAAGATTGCAGACACATTAGTGGGCGGGGACCCCGCTACCGGCAAAACCAGCAAGCGGCGATTGCCTCTCCGGTTCGCCAGTTTGGACGCCTTGAGGATCGCGTCTACACCAGCTGCTGCGTCGTGGCATCGAACCACCAATCCCTGGCAGTCGGCGTCCATGGCGGAGATCAAGAGATGCTCCACTGGATCTTCGGCACTGGCAAATGAAATGCGTTCAGTTGTGGTCACCGACGATACTATGTCCAGAACAGCGTCTGAATCATCCGACAATGCTGCAATGCACTTGTAGTTGGCAAAATAATTCCACAGAATATCTGATGCCATTTCCCGTACTGAGCTGTCGATGACGGCTAGATGACTTATCCGTGGCACCATACGTCTTTCACATTGTACGACCTCAAAGATGAACATGACTGTCAAAAGTAAAATGCGCATGGAACTTGTGTTTGCGAGCAGTTCTTGAATACCGCCACGTGCTTTTCCACAAATTTCAAGTGTATGTAGGCCAACTTGCAAAAATATTTGTCTTGTTTTACTACCTTAACGTGTTCAACGCTTTAGTGTATGATAGTGATCAGGTTTGCATTCGCGGTAAAAATGATGTTCTCCGAGAGAGTGCTCGCCTCGGGCATACAGTGCATTTGAAGTGGTGGAAGAGCTATCAAAAATTGACATCGACAATTTAGCTTACTTTGCCGTAATCTTCTTTTGTCTTTTCAGCAGCAACAAGCCCTCATTTCATGTCTCAGTCCTCAAACAATATTTTGCCTACCACCCACAAAGATCAAAAGTCTCTTACTGAAATATGAACCACGAACTCGGATGGAAAATCATTGAATGTCGTTTTAAAGCATTACCCGTCAAATACTTACCCGTACGACGCTTATAAGTACTGCATTTTTCAGTTCCCCTCTGAATGGTTGATCAAAGAGAGCGACAGCGTTTAGTGGCGATAATAACCTCAAAGGAGACTCAGCTTTCAGGCTTAAATGATACATGTGCCAGTCTTTATTAATACTGAGCTGGATTTTTGTACATTTTATGAAAGGGCTCTTTCTTTGTCCTTACATTCCTACCTACATTCGGCAGCTTTTAATACTACGAATGTCACATGAAACGTACTGGCTCGCCAACGGTTAAGCCATACTTTCAAAGATAATGCACTGTTTCTTATTTTTAAGACTATTAAGAAAATTAATTTTTAAAATTCTGAATGTCTTATTAAGTAAGCCCTGCAGCCACTCTACAAACGATACAGAACGTGTACGGAGTACTTTATTATAATACCAACAGGAACACCACGGAATTCTCTCCAAGCTTAAAATTTTAGCTTACTAAATGAGTAATTTCTCATTACGATTGAATCAAA
Organism: Schistocerca americana; assembly: GCF_021461395.2. Lineage (NCBI taxonomy): Eukaryota > Metazoa > Arthropoda > Insecta > Orthoptera > Acrididae > Schistocerca > Schistocerca americana. Next base: position 138,158,403 of record NC_060120.1, on the reverse strand, counting down.
GTGAGAGTCATGAAATATAGTACGGAAAGAGTGACAGACTAAGTTGACACTGTGTGAAATAATTGTCTAATGTCTCTTACATACGTACGCAGTTTCCGAATAATATTCTGGACCAGACATAGGGATTTCGGACTCTGATTTCTGCAGTTATTGAAATCATTATTTCCTAGAAGCATAAAAAGAACACCGAAAATATGTTACTTAAATCTCCGAAAATTGCATCACCCTCTTCGTTTATGCGTTGGGATTGGATTGGATTGTTTTGGGGAAGGAGACCAGACAGCGAGGTCATCGGTCTCATCCGATTAGGGAAGGACGGGGAAGGAAGTCGGCCGTGCCCTTTGAAAGGAACCATCCCGGAATTTGCCTGGAGCGATTTAGGGAAATCACGGAAAACCTAAATCTGGATGACCGGACGCGGGATTGAACCGTCGTCCTCCCGAATGCGTATGCGTTGGGGACTGGTTATCATGTACATTCTGCCGATGTGCTGGTTAACTATCACGTTTAACCTAATGTTTGTCAGACTTTTATGGAGACATCTGGTAATGGTACGGTCGGTGACTCAAGGTCCTACGAACGGCACAGCATTAGCCATTGATACTGCTAAGACCAGTTTTTTTTATCCTTCTCTTTTTCTTTTTCCTTAGTCTGTAGCACAATCGTATATTGGAATAGTGGAGAAAGGAATTCCATCACGGAAATGTATAAGGAATTCCCCAGGAAAAGGGAAAAAAATTGGAACGCCTGATATATATATATATATATATATATATATATATATATATATATATATATATATATATGTGTGTGTGTGTGTGTGTGTGTGTGTGTGTGTGTGTGTTAGTTTAAAGTCATTTGTAAACGGGTTCCATCCTGTCTCTGGAGAGGCACTTTTGATTTCACTGATTTATTTTCGAGTCAAGTAAACCTTGGGGTTTTCTAAATAATACTCTAATGACGAAGAATCAGATACTGAATATCACATAAAGGAACAGCGAAATGACAAAAGAAATAAAAATAAAAAATGATTTTTCAAGATTTCCGTTCTAATTATAAGCCTCGTGAAACAACTAAAATCTTCTGTATTCCGTTATTAATATATGGAGAATTCCTCACAATAAAGATAACTCACAAGTTTAAAATATATTTTAATTTCAATTTTGCTTCCTGCCTATGAATGCGTCACCGTGAGAGAAAAGTAACACACTTTTTTCACAGAAACATATGAGTGCTTGTCAAAGACTCAAATGTGAATCGTATTTTACTCGCCCAACGGTTATTGATCAACAAAATATATCAAGATCCACTACAAGCGTCGACAACATTTAAAAATTCAATAAGTTTAGGCTATAATTACAACAGTCGCCTAAACCTTAACGAACCACTATTGAAATTAAGGAAATAGTGTTAAATTTCGTCACTGATGTTATACTTTGCGCCTTAATGGTACATGTTAACATTATGTGATTAAAATTATTTATCTACAGCGCTTTTTAATTTGGAACATTACGGGTTACATTACTTCAAAGTTCTTCACGAGCTGCCGTCGTGTCAACGTTGGCTCCAAGTAGCTGGCGTAGTGTGATGTTTACTGTTGCGCGCCGCTTCTGTACGAAGTCAGCCAGCACCACGTCTTTCTGCATGATAAATTTCCTTAAGAAAGGGTAGTATATAGTTTCCTCCTCGAATTCACAACTCACGTTCCTGGTGAACGAGTGCGAAATACATTCCACCATGTTTGGTGTAGTTTGTGGTGAGGAAGACGAAGACTCTGGGCCTGACTACAGAACGCTGAATTAGCTAATCAAGATATGAACTCAGTAGTAAAGTATGCACTTATTTCTGTAAAATGGTCATGTCGAACATGGCAGTGACATGGACGTAGAAGATAGATGTGTTCCCTGCCGGCAATAAGATAAGAATGTAAGAAAACGTCCAAGTGAATTACAAGGGAGAACGAGTTAAAATAACTAGCACCAGCATTAGAAGAAAGAAAACTGTCGGTTTAAGATGATGTCGCTGCAATGACGCAAGTGGAATCTTACTCTCTGAACTACTGCTGTTCTGAGGCGATCTTCAAGCCGCTGTGTCACACCCAGGTGACGGCGGGAAACTACAGAGTGTGGGGCAGTCATAATTGAGTCGCGGTCCTCCCCTCCCCTCCCCCCCTTCCCTACCACTCATCCTTCCCCACCCCCGCTGCCATCGAGTGATCGTCAGGAACAATGGTATTCAGCAACAAAACCTACCATCAAGTATAATTAACTGATCCAGTTCCTTAAGTGTGTACGAGGTGCGACAGTAAAGTAATGAGACTAATGTGAAAAAAATGTTGCTTACCGCTTTAGTCAAGTTTAGTGTTGTCTCCTTCAAAGTTGTTCCCTTCTGATTGCACACACTTTTTCCAGCGCTTCTGCCATTGATGGTAAGATTTCTGGAACTCAACTTCTGCATTATCTTCGAAGACCCTCGTCACAGCTTTTTGAGCATCTTATGTAGTTTGAAAATGGTGTCCCTTGACCGCCGTTTTGACTCTTGGAAATAGAAAAAAGTCGCACGGAGCGATTTCTGGTGAATAAGGTGGCTGTGGTCGTACTGAAATTTGTTTTGAGGTTAAAAATTGCTGTACTGACAGAGCAGTATGGGATGGCGCATTATCGTAATGCAGAACCCAACTGTCAGCAATGTTGGCACGGACACGAAGAACTCCTTTACGAAGAGTTCCTTTGTAGTAATATTAGTTAACTGTTTGTCCAGGAGGCACCTACTCTTTATGAACAATTCCAGTGGAATGAAAGAAGCACACAAGCATGCATTTCACTTTTGACTCTGACATGCAAGCTTTTTCTTTTTGTCTGGGTGATTCCTTTGAGCACCATTGTGAACTTCGGCGTTTTGCTCTGGATCGTACTGAAAAAACGAGCTCTCATCACCAGTGATAACACGGCTCGACAATTCTGGATTGATTTCCATTTGCTCTAACAGATCGGCTGCCACATTTTTCCGTGTTCCTCACTGTTCTGGTGTGAGATTTTTGGGGGCCATTTTTGCTCAAATATTTCTCAGACCAGGATCTTCAGTTATTATTCGACGAACCGTTTCTCGATTGACGTTCAGTTCTTCTGCAATCATTTTCACGGATAATCTTGGATCAGATCGTACGAGTTCACGCACCCTGGCCAAGTTGTCATCCCTCCGTGAGGTTGATTGTCGTCCACTGTGGTCTTCATCTTCAATATTCGTTTTGCCTTCACTAAACATTTTATGCCAATGAAAAACTTGAGCTCTTGACATAACTTCCTCTCCAAAAGCCTTCTGAAGCTTACCGTAAGTTGTCGTCGCATTTTCACCCAATTTAATGCAAAAAGAAATGGTATACCATCGCGCAGTATTTGCGGTTCCAAACACATGTTAACTTATTACAACACAACTCAAGACTGAGCAGTTGCATCGATGTGCCGCTTGGACTAGAAGCAACTTGTAGACCAAAGTCTAAGATATTGTGCCTACGCAAGCCTACAGGGTGGCCACATCTTGCAAAGAAAATCGCTCTCATTACTTTATTGTCGAACCTCGTATGTTGAAAGTAAGGATAAGAATATTTGTAAACTACACCCCGTGAGTATTCAGGTGTGTATCCTTAAATTGAGAAACCGTACAGTAAATATTATGTCGATGGGTAAGAACAGAAACAAAACTGAAGAGGACAGCCCTGTCATAGCAAACAAACTTGCGTCAGATTCTTTGCTTGAAGAGGTTCAGTTAGAAAGTTATATAGTCAAAAAATAAGGTTTGGTTATCATTAGAAGAGTGAATATATCACTAGAAGAATTTACAGTAGTCATTTCCATCCAGTCTCCTACTGAAGTTGTAAAGATTAGACTCCACGACGCCTAATTCTGAAGTGCGTGACAGCTGTTATGAAATAACAGATGTGTGTCGTTGCATCCAAAGGTCAGTCACTCATTCATTATGTGTACTTGTATGAATTAAGATGCGAAGTTAGCCCTTACGTCCCAATTGTAGATAATGCTACAACAGTCTCAGATATGGTCATATTAATAGGCAGTTGTGAAATGTACAGAGATACGGCACTTATGTAGGGGAATATCCCACGGTACTTTGTCAGTCAAATGAAATACATACGTAACCAGTGGAAGCAGCCATTTGGCTACAGACAGACAGTACTAAACTTTTATTTTGGATGGCAGTTCAATGACGTTGTCGCTTCATTTAGGAAGGCAGAAGAATTTCTCAGGAGCAGGATATTCTCTGCCGTCGTGTCAAAGCCATACGAAAGTAAGTCAGGCAAAACTTTTACCTGTCCAGATATTAGAGCAACGTCCGAATTTGCATTTCTCTACTCCAGGATTCCCCTGTCCCACTCTGTAGTCAGCAACAGCTGCCTCTTTCTCAGAATAATACAAACCCTCAACCACCTGTCTACATCCGACCCCCCTGAAGTTTGTGACTGCGAACGCATGACATCTAGAAACAAAGTCTTTTCCATCCATCCTGGAACGCTGGCTTAAAACATCGATGTGATCGCAGAGGACTGTCAGAGAAAACGACTTCGCCCAACCCTTGTTCTCCTCAACTCTCATATGAAGTGCAGGGAGGAAGTACAGTATATGATCCTCTTACAGAAAAAAATGTTAATTTTACTCTCTTTGTTACTGGAAAGAAGCATCTTCTCCTCTCAGATGGCTCTTAATAAGAATGATTGGTCGTCAGGAACGGAAGAGGGAAATTCTGATGAATCGCCATTGTGGTTCACAAGGAAACCCCGTTGAAAACGCAAACACCAATTGATTTCAAAGGATACGTTTTAGTAACGGTAGAAAGAGTAGATGGTAATGGAGGAGCGGCTTTATTAGTTTAAAACTCCATCAGTTACACAGAACTAAAAATACTCTTCTATAATCGGAAGTGTCATGTGGCAGCTGCAGAAATAGAATCCCCGAATGGTAACTTCAGTACAAAGTCCATATACTGTATAAAACTCCCGCATCATTGCCTTTAGCAGTATTTTGCATGAACTGTATACTCAACGTCAACCCCCTTCTTTTTCTGTGGATGTCTTAAGTCTCATCACGTGCTTGGGGCAAAGTAGTTAATGACACAGATGTATGTTACCTTTTTTGTGTAATCGAAGATCTGCATTTGGTCATTCTGAATGGTGGCTCTCCTACAAGGACAGCTTTCCCCTTTAAACGATTATTTGCAGTGGACTTGAGTCTAGTGCCCCTGATATCCACAAATCTTCTACATGTGAGATCTTAAGATATTCCATTGAATGCCATTACCCTTTAGACTAGTCTTCGACTTTCAGATGAGTTTTGGAAAGAGATATTCTAACGGTTCGTGGAAAATTAACGACGCTTGCTGCGATAGATGTAAAAATATCATACATGAAGCACTCGGGGAACGTACTCCGACGTGGATGCTGACGGACACTTGCACCACGCTCTCGTCTGTCATCGATTTAGCGGAAAGAAACTCAATACGATAACAGACAAGATTTATTCTGCGAAACGACGTGTTTCTAGTAGGACCGTGACTACTCCACAGCTGTGGAGTCGTGGCTAAGCGAAGTTTAGCCCTAGTTAAACATCGAGGGAAACAGACGCTACGGCGATTCCTGGAATACAAAAGACTAGATGCAAACACTAGGATAATTCTGAAGAGTGGAAGAAACGTGGTTTGGATCTACTAGTCTCCAACAGTTCAGCGGTCTGTAAGACAGTTTATAACACTACAACAGCATATTTACGTAGCTTATTCAATCACATACCAAATTTGGTTTATTATTTGTCATGCCCCAACAGAACAAATAGTCCTGTCACGGAAAAGCCACGTATAACACTTCTAACTGCTACTGCTATACCATAACCTCGAAGCTGGAGGCAGTTTGCAAAACAGAATTATTCTGTTTTAGCAATTATGGTATAAAGCAACAGAGCAGTGTTACCCTCTGAGAGGAATTTTGTTAAGTTGACCGTGTTGTTCCTAACGGAGGTGACTTATCGGAAATGAAAGTCAAAATTACGTGAAAATTGGAATAGTAACAAACAAAATTTTGCCTAGCTATATTGTTTACAGAATAAGGGAAACGGTCGCCAGCCTAATTAGGCAAGAGAAAGATTAACGTTCTCGTTTATGAAAGTAGGTATAAGTAACTATAATGGACAAACACAACCTAGACTTAACCACACGCAAGTGCAATGAACTCTCACACACACATGTTTTAAGATTGAAGCTAACAGTTAGAGCAGCTCAAACTATTTGCAAAATTATGAGAGATAGCGAAACACACTTTTACTTTCAGGGCTTACACAAAGTGAATGGTCTTTATAACATTACTATTAATATGCCCTTCTAATACGCAAGAGAGACAAACACTTAGCAAACAAGAGTGTATAACGTTTCACCACTGCAGCTTTCTCATTTTTGCTACATCGAAACACAATGCTAACAAAATTTCCAGAAACTGACTCACCTTTTAGAATTTACTACAGATATCAAGGTAATCATTAGCTAAGCAAAACTTTAGAAGCCTCAGTCTTAAGAACTTTTAATTTTTGCAGTTGGCGACAGCACTTTAATAAGCAGTTTTAATAGGAAAATTATTTTCAGCAAACAACATTTACTTTAATTCACTCTCTTGCCACATTAACTTTAACTTTCTTTTTACTAAGTTCAAGAGGCATTAATTAGCATAACTCTAGGCTTTAACTTCTTTTAGTAAGGACACTCGGATATCACTTTAGCTCAAACGGAGAGGAACCTGAGAGATGTTATGATGAGGAAAAAGTCAAGGTAGGTACATAAATTTAGATATAAATTACCTTATATTTGAGCACAATAACACATCCATTAAGCTGATCCTTCACTGTACATCATTATAGTATTGCTTTACAGTGATTGCGCAACGTGGTGGCAACTGCATGTTGGTAGGTGGATTCGCAGATTGAATTGCTGGACTCTGTTAATTCTTGGTGGCGACGACAGATACAAATTCCAGAATAATTCCAGCTAATTATCCATCCATCCGAGGCCTTAGAAAGAAGCAAGAAAAGCCTCTCTCGGAATCAGCACAATATGCACACTTTGCATAGCAGTGCACAGTTAGGTAGCTCATCTCCGACCGGTGGCTCGTCCCCGACTGCTGGCTCGTCCCCAACTGACTATCAGTTCCACCTTTTCCACCTAGGCCAACCACAATTTGCGCGCGCTTCTCAGTTCCGTTCCCGAGGGGAAACACTACACCTTTTACATACAAACTAACTAGAAACCCTAAGTGAGGATCAGCAATTTACATAACAGTAAACAACCATTTTAAACAAAACAGAACATTTGCACATATTGACACTTCAACAAAAAAATTATTCACACAAAATTACAATTATATACAGTAAGTTTTGTTCCCTCCAAATGGGACAAAGCATTTTAACGAGAGATATGCTACACAGCATACAATCAAATCAAGACACCAAAGTTTTAACAAAGAAAGGAGTATACAGTTTTGTGTTACCCATTCAAACAAACACATTTACAGGTACTCAATGTTATAACATTAAATAAAACAAAAGTAAAATAAATCTGTACAGCAGAAGAGGTATGGTGTTACAAGTTCGATCTATAAAACATCTTAGTGCTGCTGGTTCTCCCGTAGTGGGTAGTTTGCAGCTAAAACAGATCGTGACTAGAGTGGTTTCTACGTCTTGCCCTGAAGTCTCAAAGCTATTCCACATAAAACTGATTACAATCATCCTCTACTAGCTCCGTTCATTAGTCGTGAGTTGGAAGTAGCTTTGAAAATTTGTGCGAATGTCTCTCCACGAATTGACTATTTTCAGTGTAATGTGATAACACCCCTACTCACGAAAGCAGGGAACTGCTTCTTTGATTGGTGAATGGCACGTGGGGAAAGGACGAAGTTATGGAGGAATGGATTACGCAAATTCTTATGCCTTTGCTGAAACCTGGGAGGGACCCCAAAATTCATTCCTCACATAGACCAATCTCCTCTTGTGTGGGGGAACTGCTGAAGATTTAACTTCTTGAGCTGTTGCTAGAAACTAATTAGTTCAAAAAATGTTCAAATGTGTGTGAAATCTTATGGGACTTAACTGCTAAGGTCATCATTCCTAATGTTACACACAGTACTTAACCTAAATTGTCCTAAGGACAAACATACACACCCATGCCCGAGGGAGGACTCGAACCTCCACCGGGACCAGCCGCACAGACCATGACTCTAATTAGTTACTACCTCGGTTACTGTAACTACAATAACGCTGTACTATTGTACATATAATAATTTTTTGTTCTGATTTTTGATAAATTAGTGTAATCGGTGTTCTGATTTCATTTCTTTTTTGTTTCATGCTATTATGTCAAAGGAACTGTAAACAATTTTCGATGTGAATATTAATGTTTATGTCAAATGTTTAAGCAATATTATAACAGAATTGAAATGTAAGAAACGTTGAAACTATTGTAAGATGTCAAAGTTGTAATTGTGCGACTGGTCCATACGTAGGCAATGTATTAGGATATGTAGAATGCAAAACCTTTAGTGAATACCCTGTCTGTAGGGGAACGGTAAAAGGTGGATGGCAGGTGAGTGCGGGAAAATGCACACGGGCGCTGCACGGCATAACGGGTTCAGCAGTAGTAGTCAGAGTTGGGCATCGGTCTGAGAAACACGTTCTGGATCGAGGAGGCTCTCCTGGAAAACGTGATTTCGTTGAGCCTCGGATGTGCCGTTTCCGACGCCTATGTAGCATGGCAATATTCCTTGGCACTAAGCGGAAAAGTATTGCGTCGCTAAGAAGAAGCAAAGTGCCGATACATCAAGAGCCATTGCTGTGATTGTATGTGGGCTCTGTGCCTCGCCATCTCGCCGCCTGCCGACCGCCGCATCGATACAAACAGGTTGAAACTTTTAGTACTGTATTCGTGTGGACCAGTGTTACTTTGGTTCCATACTGTTCAATAACAACTTAAATTTTACCAGAACTGTTCTATCAGTTAATTATCCTCTCAACTAACCTAGACAGGGTCCTTTCCACATGTTGTGCAATCCGAGTGTCCCGAAATGAAGATTTAAAGTTTATGTTAATAATAATTACCTGTAGACCTAACTATGTTAGAATGAGGTTTAATGAACTTTGTTGTTAATGAATATATAGGTAAATAACAAAGGTCTGACAAAGTTGGAAGATAATGTTGAAATTGGTTTAGTAATGAATTTTAATTATTTTGAGGCAAATATAATAGTAATTAAATGAGCAGGAAATAAGCTAAAAAGAGTAGTAACTCATATATTGGAAATCTTGAGTGCTTAATGATTTCAATAATCAAAATTTTCAATACAGTGATCATAACAGTGTCAGCCCCCCCCCCCCTTTTCTTTTCTATTCATTTGAATTCTGAAGTGTACTGAACTGATTTCACCAGCAAAGTTAAAGTCAATATAAGACCAAAATTTATCAGTGTTTTACCTTTTTCGAAATTTGACATTGTGTGTGTTTCGAAAGTGCTATTTCTAGGATAACCTATGCCCGATTTTAATCCGGTCAATAGACAGTACGAAGTTTTGTAGTAAACATTATAGTGTAATGTTATGTATTTATGATTTATCCATATTGGTTCAGAAAGTGAAATTATCAGTTCAGTGGATTTTCTGGTTCTAAAATTTACCATATTATGCAGTGTTATTACGTGTTGTTTTGCATGCACGTACATCAACTTGTACTGGGAAGAAACTCAGTTAATGCTTAATTAGGCTTGCGACGGTACTATTAACAAATTGGTAGCACCTGCTGAGTTGTTTCTTGTCCGTCCTAACGTGTAGTTGCACTTCGGACTGGCTTGACGTATCATTGTTATTACTGAGTGGGTGTAAGTCTGATTTGCCTCCATTCAGGTACACGCGGTCAAAATGTATACAAAAATCCTTTCTCCTGAGGTGAAGCCCGTCAACTTACCATAGCACAGGCTTTGAAGAGTATCGTGTGGATTAGCGCAGTGTTACATTACAGTTTGGTTTTATCAAAGGTCGAGGAGCGATGGACAACATACCAAATCTGTTGACTGATATGTTGGCAGATTTTGAAGAAAAACTTTCTTTCCCTCATTACACTTCAACGAGACATCATTTGCGTCTTTCTTTAAGGGAAGAAAAAAAAAGATATAAAGACGTGAATTGGACCTCAATCAGCTGCATATGTCTTTTAGTGCCTTACGCCCGAAATGAACGATATACGTAAGAAACTAGTATCAGTCATCAGAACTAACTTATGGATGCTATAGGTCCTATCCACCAGCTGACGCTAAAGTGCTATCATAAGCCCCTTGTTATATATACTTTACCCTATGGCACTCGAAGACATGTTTTCTCCCAATGCTAAAACAATGCAGTATGTTGATGAAACAGCGCCATACACTTCTGGTTTAACGGAAGATTCCGCAGTCAGAACTCTGAAGGAGGCAATAATGAAGGTGGGCGGATGGTTTTACGCAAACGGCCTTGCAAACATTTCTAGGAAGTCTTCGGTTATTATCTTTTCTGGAAGACATGTGTCCCATAATGAATTTAAAGCAAGAAATTATTCTTTCCATATCAACCCGTCAGCCAAAATCAAGGGTATATGGTTCGATTCCAGCCTCGGGTGGATTCCTCACATCATTTCAGACGTTAGCGCTTGTCTGCCCCGTGAAGATCATCATATCTACAGCCAGTCCCGTTGGGAACTAGCCCCTGTGTTGTATTGACAATATATCGAGCATTAATTAGAGTCTGGATCGAGTATGGTTGTACTGTGTATGGTAATGGAAACATGAAGTATATCCGTACATTACAGGCTTTAGAAGTTAGTGATATCCAGTCAAACGTGCCGTTAATAGGGGCACTGGGAATACCTCTTCATTTTAGGAGCCAATGGCTTGCCAGAAAATAAATGTTGGAAACAGTATTGCTAACGACTCAACCAGCCAGTTTAAAATTTTTCTGACGTTTAAAAATTTATTCTTGAGTATCATAACAACGAGAAGACTTCCTATGAACGAGTGGCTTTTCGCCTCTGCACGTCCGGTGATCTACTTAGAAATGAGTGTACTCCCTGGTAGCAATCTAAACTTGATAATCAGCACGTATCTTCATGCGAACATATGCACTGACGGCTCAAGAATCGCGTTACAAGATAACGTTGGGTGCGCTTTCTTGCGTCCGAGAACGGGTCGCTACAAACAGCATAGGGTTCTATCGTCAGCCTGTTCTTATGCAGCGAAATCAGTGACGTTAATGAAGGCCCTCAAGCTACTGCTCTTATTTACATGATTCCAGAAAAGTTCACTCATGCATTATGCCCTTGGAAGCTGCAACATCCGAAGCTTTAACGCTATAGAGAAGGAGCCTAGCCTCACAGGGAGGGCGTTTTAATTTATGACTTCTTTTCTCCTAATACTGTCCACACAAAATTATGAAGAGGGTCTTCAGAACGAAGAACATGTCCATATACACCCGACAGTAACCGCAAAATCTACATCATACTCCGCAAGTCACCTAAAGGCGTTGAAAAGGGTGTTAATATTTGTTCACCAGCAGCTTCCTTTCTCACTTGGATACACAGACAGCAGTCGCGTTTACTTTGTTTCCCAGAAACCGCACACTGTCATCTGCAACACTGTGCGTCGGCAGTAACATCTCTGCGTCGGCCACTCCTCACGGATGCTGGTCGCAGAGACAGTCAGTTCGCATCGTCTAATCGTGAAGTGAGCCTCGTCCGAGAAAGCAGCATGACAAGAATGAGGAAAATTTTTCTTTATTGAGGGAATTGATTTTATAACGTGGTTTTTATATCTCTACTGGGAAACAGAAATATGTATGATTGATTTGACGTAGTTAATGATTTGTTTTCTTTGCTTTATCTGCTGCCTGCACACCATTGTAACAATTTACTGTTCAACATGGAGCGTTCCCCTCTTCTCAGTTAGGTAACATTAGCGAAAATTCAGGAAAGATTAACTCAATTAATGCAACCTTTTGTAATCTACCATGAACATACACTACGTGATCAAAAGTATCCGGACTCCTGCCCTAATTTCTCGTGTCTATTCTTCGTGGTCCATACGCGCAGTGTATGTTGGAGACAGTTGAATCGCTAAGCTGTCAGCTTCAAATGCCATTTCACTAAATTTTCTCAATAGTGCTTCACCAAAACAACGCCTCCTTCCCCCCAGGGATTCCCATTTGAGTTGCCGTAACATTTCCGTAACACTTAAGTTTTGCTCGAAACTACCGGTAATAAATCCAGCAGTCCTCCTCTGAATTTATTCGATGTCTTCCTTTAATCCGACCTGGTACATATCCCATCACTCGAGCAGTACTCTAGAATAATTCGCACCAGCGTCCTGTATGTGGTCTCCTTTACAGGTGAACCACTCTTCCCTATAATTCTCCCAAAAAACCGAAGTCGATCCTAAGCCTTCCCTACCACAGTTCTCACATGCTCGTTTCACCTCATATCGCTTTGTAGCCTTACGCGCAGATATTTAAACGACTTGCCTGTGTCAAGCAAGGCAATAGTAATACTTTATCTGAACACTACAGGTTTGATTTTCCTACTCATCCTCATTAATTAAAATTTTTCCATGTTCACGGCTATCTGCCATCCATCACACCAACTGGAAATTTTGTCTAAGTCTTCCTACAGTCACTCAACTTCGACACTTCACTGTACAACACGGTATCATCAGCAAACAGCCATAGATTGGTGCCCACGTTGTCCGCCAAATCATTTATGTATGTATAGAACAACACCAGCCCTATCACATTTCCCTAGATCAGTCCTGACGATACCTTTGTTTCTGATGAACATTCGCCGTCTAGGAAAATATACTGGGTTCTATTATTTATGAACTCTTCGAGGCACTCACATATCTGTGAACTTATTCCACAGTCTCGTACCTTCGATAACAGCCTAAAATTGGGCACCATGTCAATGACGGTACCCTTGTCTCTGATGAACAATCACCGTCTAGGACAATATACTGGGTTCTATTATTTAAGAAGTCTTCGAACCACTCACATAAGTGTGAACTTATTCCATATGCTCGTACGTTCGGTAACAGCCTGCAATGGGGCACCATGACAAATGCTTTCTGGGCATCTAGAAATGCGGAAACTTTCTATTGCCCTTCACCCGTGAGGAAAGAGCAAGCTGAGTTTCGCACGAGGAATGCTTCCTAAAACCATGCTGATTCGTTGGACATAAGCTTCTCAATCTCAAGGCAGTTTATTATATTCTAACTGACAGTGTATTCAAGGCTTCTGCAGCAGATAGAAGTTAGGGACAAGGGTCTGTAATTTTGCGGTTCCATTTTTTTACCTTCGTAATATAAGGGAAGATTCACGATAAATGCAAGTTAGATAAGGGACCAACGCAGTAGAGTGATTTTTGCAAAATCGAACTGTGATTCCAACCCGACCTGGTGGTTTATTTGCTTTCCAATCTTTGTGTTGTTTCGCTACGCCAGGTTATGCTTATTACTATTTCGCTCGTACGGGAATCTGTCCGATTCTCTTGTATAAACATTTTCTTGAACGTGAGATTGTAACTTCAGCTTTCGTTTTGCTATCTTCAAATGTCACACTTATCAACAAGGGACTGAACGCAAGCCTTAGACCCGCTCAGCGATTTTACACACGACCCGAATTTTCTCGGGTTCTCTGCCAGATCTTTTGCTAAGGTGTGTCGGTGATAGCTGTATGCTTCGCGCATAGATCTATTCACAGGCGCACGAATCTCTACTAACCTTCGATTGTCGTCATTTATGTGTCCCGTTTTGAACCGATAGTCAATAGCCTCTGATTCCTCAGCATCAGCCGGCCGGAGTGGCCGAGCGGTTCTAGGCGCTACAGTCTGGAACCGCGCTACCGCTACGGTCGCAGTTTTGAATCCTGCCTCAGGCATGGATGTTTGTGATGTCCTTAGGTTAGTTAGGTTTAAGTAGTTCTAAGTTGCAGGGGACTGTTGACCTCAGAAGTTAAGTCCCATAGTGCTCAGGGCCATTTTTGAACCTCAGCATCGACCGAATTTAGTAAATAAATAGCGACCGGTCTTTTCCGCCCTTCATCTACTTACTTGACACAAAACTCTCCAGACCACGATTTACAATCTGCTTAAACTTTGGCCATAATTCATGTACATCCATCTTACTGGAACTAAGTGATGCTAATTCACTGTCTAGCTGAGATGACAGTAACTGCTTATCAGCTATATCTAGAATAAACACTCTCCTAGTCTTCTTGACTTATTTATTAACTTTCGTAGACATAGTTGCTATTCAGTCATTGTCGATAAGTCCCGGCCTATTTGTAGCTCCAAGGTCTAAGATATTTCCACTGCGTGTAGACTGCCAAGCTAGCTGCACAAGACAGTTTTCAGAGTAAGTGTTCAAAAGTATTTCTCCAGAATGTCTGTCTATACCCCTCCGCAATGAATCCATAGACATCCCAATCTACGCTCGGCAGGTTGAAGTCGCTTCCAAGTAGTATTGCATGATCTGGGAATTTACGCGCTATTGACCGTAGACTGTCTTTTAATGACTAGAAATGTCAAAGAAGAATTAGGAGGACGGTGAAAACATCCAACAATTAACGTGGTTTCACTTACACCTCTTATACGCATCCAGAGGACTTCACTGTCACACTCAACTTCGACCTCAATAGAGACAATTCTTTTGTCAACTGCAATAAAAACTCCTCCTCCGATGGCCTCTAATCTGTATTTCCGATATACGATCCACGACTCACTAAATATCTCAGAGCTTCCCACTTCGGGTTTCACCCAGCTTACAGTCCCAAGGATAGTTTGTGCTGGAGAACTTTCTTGGAAGGGCATTAAATTCGAAAATTATTTCACGAATACTTCTACAGTTACTGACAAAATGTGTCAGTCGAAATGTCGTTATTTTGAGCGCCGTTTGACTTCCCTTGCAGACTATGTTGGGACTTCGTCATACACTGCATCTTTGAGTGCTCCCCAAAAAAAGAAATCAAGAAAAGTCTAATCGGGGGCCTCGCAGAACATTTGAAAACAGAATTTCGTCCCACCCAACGTCCAACAAAGTTGACATTCAGTACTTGCTTCGCAACACAAGGCGAGTGAGCTGGACAACCGTCGTGTTGCAACGACATTCACTGTCTAATATCCAGTGGTACCTTTTGTAGAAGAAGCGCAGAATGTTCGTCAGAAAGTGTGAGTACTAATGTTCATTTAGAACGCCTGGCATGAAGTAAGGTCCCACAACGTAATTTCCTATGACACCATACACTATGTGATCAAAAGTATCCTGACACCTGACTCAAAATGACTTACATGTTCGTGGCGTCCTCCATCTGTAATTCTGGAATTCAGTATGGTGTTGGCCCACTCTTAGCCATGATGACAGCTTTCACTCTCGCTGGCATAAGTTCAGTCAGGTACTGGAAGGTTTCTTGGGGAATGGCAGCCCATTCTTCACGAAGTGCTGCACTGAGGACAGTATCGATGTTCGCCAGTGAGGCCTGGTACGAAGTCGGCGTTCCAAATCATCCCCCGGCCGTTGTGGCCGAGCGGTTCTAGGCGCTTCAGTCCGGAACCACGCTGCTGCTACGGTCGCAGGTTCGAATCCTGCCATGGCATTGATGTGTGTGATGTCCTTAGGTTAGCTAGGTTTAAGTAGTTCTAAGTCTAGGTGACTGATGACCACAGATGTTAAGTCCCATAGTGCTTGGAGCCACTTGAACCATTTGAATCAAAACATCCCAAAGGTGTTGTATAGGATCCTGGTCAGGACTCTGTGTAGGCCAGTCCATTACAGGGATGCTATTGTCATGTAACCACTTCTCCACAAGCTGTGCATTATGAACAGGTGCTCGATCGTGTAAGATGCAATCTCCATCCACGAATTGCTCTTCAACAGTGGGAAGCCAGAAGGTGCTTAAAACATCAATATAGGTCTGTAATGTGATAGTGTCACGTTAAACAACAAGGGGTGCAATCCCCCTCGATGAAAAACATGACCGCACCATAACATCATCGCCTCAGAATTTTACTGTGGGCACTAAACACACTGGCAGATGACGTCCACCGGGCATTAACCACATCAGTACCCTGCCATCGGATCGCCACATTGTGCGCTGTGATTCTTTGCTCCACGAAACGTTTTTCCACTGTTCAATCGTCTAATGTTTACACTCCTTACACCAAGCCACGGGTCGTTTGGCATTTACTGGCGTGATGTGTGGTTTAGGAGCCGCCGTCGACCATTAAATCCAAGTTTACTCACCTCCCCCCTTACTGTCATAGTACTAGCAGTGGATCCTGATGTAGTTTGGAATTCCTGTGTGATGGCCTGGTTAGATGTATGCCCTTTACACATTAAGACGCTCTTCAACTGTCGGTGGTCTCCGTCTGTCAACAGACGAGGCCGGCCTGTACGCTTTTGTCCTGTACGTGTCCCTTCACGTTTCCACTTCAATATCACAGTGGACCTAGGGATGTATAGGAATGTGAGAATCTCGCGTACAGACGTATGACACAAGTGACACCCAATCACCTGACCGCGTTCGAAGTCCGTGAGTTACGGGGAGTGCCCCATTCTGCTCTCTCACGATGTCTAATGACTACTGAGGTCGCTGATATGGGTTACCTGGCAATAGGAGGCAGCAAAATGCAACTAACATGAAAAAAGTATGTTTTTGGGTGTGTCCGGATACCTTTGATCGCATTGTTTACTTTTACGCTCCATGCCCGTTGACGTTCCAGCTGAGGAAGGCAGTGTGCCCAGTAGCGTATATCATGCTAATTTACATTAGCATGGTTGGTCAACGTTGCTTCATAGTTAAAGTGTACACGTTGGTAAAACGTAGCGTCGACTCTCAATTGATAAAAGGTAAACCGATAAAATTCTTTACGACGTTCGAAGTCACTGTGGTCGAGTGCTTGATGTAGTCAGCGGTGATAGGGACGGAAATTCTGTCGATGCAGGATGCAAATGACACTGTCTGGCTGATTCCACATTGCTTGAAAATATGTCTCGTGCAACTGTGCGGATTCGTTAGCGTCGTAGCCACAACAACGTCCTCGTGCTCTCTGCCAGTTCAGTTTTCTTTGTTGACCTCTTTTTAACGTTCAGGGAGCCTCTTCGCACTATAGTCTAAATGTTTCGTGCAACTACGAAGCGCATCGGACACTGGCGATCCTGACAGAAAGTCCTATACTACTGCACTGTTATACGGCATTTCTTTTACATTCACCATGTTGTTGTTGTTGTGGTCTTCAGTCCTAGGACTGGTTTGATGCAGCTCTCCATGCTACTCTATCTTGTGCAAGCTTCTTCATCTCCCAGTACCTACTGCAGCCTACATCCTTCTGTATCTGTTTAGTGTAGTCATCTCTTGGTTTCCGCCGGCCGGAGTAGCCGAGCGGTTCTAGGCGCTTCAGTCTGGAACCGCGGGACCGCTACGGTCGCAGGTTCGAATCCTGCCTCGGGCATGGATATGTGTGATGTCCTTAGGTTAGTCAGGTGTAAGTAGTTCTAAGTCCTAGGGGACTGATGACCTCAGAAGTTAAGTCCCATAGTGCTCAGAGCCATTTGAACTATTTGAACCATTCTTGGTTTCCCTCTACGAGTTTTACCCTCCACGCTGCCCTCCAATACTAAATTGGTGATCCCTTGATGCCTCAGAACATGTCCTACCTGCCGATCCCTTCTTCTAGACAAGCTGTGCCACAAATTTCACTTCTCCTCAATCCTAATCAATACCCCTTCATTAGTTATGTGATCTACCCATCTAATCTTCAGCATTCTTCTGTAGCACCACATTTCTAAAGTTTCTATTCTCTTCTTGTCCAAACTATTTACCGTCCATGCTTCACATCCATACATGCCTACATTCCAAACAAATACTTTCAGAAACGATTTCCGGACACATAAATTTACACTCGATGTTAACAAATTTCTCTTCTACAGAAACGCTTTCCTTGCCATTGGCAGTCTACATTTTATATCCTCTCTACTTCGACCATCATCAATTATTTTGCTCTCCAAATAGCAAAACTCATTTACTACTTTAAGTGTCTCATTTCCTAATCACCCGAGATAATTCGACTACATTCCATTATCCTCGTTTTGCTTTTGTTGATCTTCATCTTATACTCCCCCTTCATGACAGTGTCCATTCTGTTCAACTGCTCTTCCAAGTCCTTTGCTGTCTCTGACAGAATTACAATGTCATCGGCTAACCTCAGTTTTTATTTCTTCTCCATGGATTTTAATACCTACTCCGATATTTTCTTTTGTTTCCTTCACTGCTTGCTCAATATACAGATTAAATATCATCGGGAAGAGGGTACAATCCTGTCTCACTCCCTTCCCAACCACTGCTTCCCTTTCATGTCCCTCGACTCTTATAACTGCCATCTGGTTTCTGTACAAATTGTAAATAGCCTTTCGTTCCCTATATTTTACCCCCACTACCTTCAGAATTTAAAAGAGAGTATTCAACATTGTCAAAAGCTTTCTCTATGTCTACAAATGCTAGAAACGTAGGTTTGCCTTTCCTTAATCTAGCTTCTAAGATAAGTCGTAGGGTCAGTATCGCCTCACGTGTTCCAATATTTCTACAGAATCCAAACTGATCTTCCCCAAGGTCGGCTTCTACTAGTTTTTTCATTTGTCTGTAAAGAATTCGCGTTAGTATTTTGCAGCCGTGACTTATTAAACTGATAGTTCGGTAATTTTCACATCTGTCAACACGTGCTTTCTTTGGGATAGGAAATACTATATTCTTCTTGAAGTCAGAGGCTATTTCGCCTGTCTCATACATCTTGCTCACCAGATGGTACAGTTTTATTAGGCCTGGCTGTCCCAAGGCTGTCGGTAGTTCTAGAGGAATGTTGTCTACTCCCGGGGCCTTGTTTCGAACTAGATCTTTCAGTGCTCTGTCACACTCTTCACGCAGCATCATATCTCCCATTTCACCTTCATATACATCCTCTGCCATTTCCAAAATATTGTCCTCAAGCACATCGCCGTTGTATAGACCCTCTATATACTCCTTCCACCTTTCTGCTTTCCCTTCTTTGCTTAGAACTGGATTTCCATCTGAGCTCTTGATATTCATACAAGTGGTTCTCTTTTCTCCAAAGGTCTCTTTAATTTTCCTTTAGGCAGAATCTTTCTTATCCCTAGATGAAGGTAAGCCTCTACATCCTTACATTTGACCTCTAGCCACCCCTGCTTAGCCATTTTGCACTTCCAGTCGATCTCATTTTTGAGAAGTTTGTATTCGTTTTTGCCTGCTTCATTTATTGTATTTTTATATTTTGTCCTTTCATCAATTAAATTCAATCTATTACCCAAGGATTTCTACTAGCCCTCGTCTTTTTACCTACTTGATCCTCTGCTGCCTTCACTAGTTCATGTCTCAAAGCTACCCATTCTTCGTCTACTGTATTTCTTTCCCCCATTCCTGTCAATTGTTCCCTTATGCTCTCCCTGAAACTCTGTACAACCTCTGATTTATTAGGCTTATCCAGGTCACATCTCCTTGAATTCCCAACTTTTTGCAGTTTCTTCAGTTTTAATTTACAGTTCACAACCAATAGATTGTGGTCAGAGTCCACATCTGCCCCTGGAAATGTCTTCAATTTAAAACCTGGTTCCCAAATCTGTCTTACCATTATATAATCTATCTGAAACCTGTCAGTATCTCTAGGCTCAAATGGCTCTGAGCAACATGGGACTGAACTTCTGAGGTCATTAGTCTCCTAGAACTTAGAACTAGTTAAACCTAACTAACCTAAGGACACCACACTCATACATGCCCGAGGCAGGATTCGAACCTGCGACTGTAGCGGTCTCGCGGTTCCAGACTGCAGCGCCTAGAACCACACGGCCACATAGTATCTCTAGGCTTCTTCCATGTGTACAACCTTCTTTTATGAAACTTCCTGACAGATTAAAACTGTGTGCCCTACCGAGACTCGAACTCGGGACCTTTGCCTTTCGCGGGCAAGTGCTCTACCATCTGAGCTACCGAAGCACGACTCACGCCCGGTACTCACAGCTTTACTTCTGCCAGCTCTGAGTACCGGGCGTGAGTCGTGCTAGAGCACTTTCCCGCGAAAGGCAAAGGTCCCGAGTTCGAGTCTCGGTCGGGCACACATTTTTGTTCTGCCAGGAAGTTTCATATCAGCGCACACTCCGCTGCAGAGTGAAAATCTCGTTCTGGAACCTTCTTTTATGATTCTTGAACCAAGTGTTAGCTATGATTAAGTTGTGCTCTGTGCAAAATTCTACCAGGCGGCTTCCTCTTTCATTTCTTAGCCCCAATCCATATTCACCTACTACGTTTCCTTCTCTTCCTTTTCCTACTACCGAACTCCAGTCACCCATGACTATTAAATTTTCGTCTCCCTTCGCTATCTGAATAACGTCTTTTATTTCATCATACGTTTCTTCAATTTCTTCGTCATCTGCAGAGCTAGTTGGCAAATAGACTTGTATTAATGTAGTAGGCGTGAGCTTTGTGGCCACAATAAGGCGTTCACTATGCTATTTCTAGTAGCTTACCCGCACTCCTATATTTTCATTCCTTATTAAACCGACTCCTGCATTACCCCTATTTCATTTTGTATTTATAAGCCTGTATTCGCCTGATCAAAAGTCTTGTTCCTCTTGCCACCGAACGGCACTAATTCCTACTATATCTAATATTAACCTATCCATTTCCCTTTTTAAATTTTCTAACCTACCTGCTCGGTTAAGGGATCTGTCATTCCACGCTCCAATCCGTACAACGCCAGTTTTCTTTCTCTGATAACGACGTCCTCCTGAGTAGTCCCCGCCCGGAGATCCGAATGGGGGACTATTTTACCTCCGGAATATTTTACCCAAGAGGACGCCATCATCATTTAACCATACAGTGAAGCTACATGCTCTCGGGAAAAATTACGGCTGTAGTTTCCCCTTGCTTTCAGCCGTTCACTGTACCAGCACAGCAAGGGCGTTGTGGTTAATGTTACAAGGACAGATCAGTCAATCATCCAGACTGTTGCCCCTCCAACTACTGAAAAGGCTGCTGCTCCTTTTGAGGAACCACACGTTTTTCTGTCCTCTCAACAGATACCCCTTCGTTGTGGTTGCACCTACGGTACGGCTATCTGTATCGCTGAGGCACGCAAGCCTCCTCACCAACGGCAAGGTCGATGGTTCATGGGGGGAAATTCACCATATAGAAGTAGTATATCCAACTCCTCCTCATTGGTGTACATGTCTGCATCGAATGCTGAAGCAGAAACGAGCGACCAGCAGTACAGTCCATTAAACAGGCAAATGTGTTACACGGCTTAGCAAGAGAACCCTGATTGGCGGTGCTTGCACGGCTCATGCCGATTACAGCCATCGTGCACTCAGATTCTAGGACATTTCTCGAATTGTTTTACGACAGGTTTCAACGTCAACATTAACAAACGCTATATCACTGTAGCTGCCTTCTTAAGACCTATCGAATACAGTTATAAAAAGTATATGGTTCCATTTTAGAAAAGCACATGCTTCAATGCCTCCGTTGATACCAGCACTAAATACATTAACGAGACAAAACTATACGTGCCCCTCCATGCTCTAAAATTTGCCGAAAACCGCATTTCGACATGTGTAATCATTCTCGAAATAAAAGAGGTGTTAACGTCACGTGCGACTCACCATGTATAACGACGTACAATGGTGATAAAACCTGTGCCAAAAATACTGCTTCCTAAATCAAATAGCTCGATCACCTTCCGCTGTCTTGAGCTATTGTTACACGTTTATTTGCCAATCTTCATCAATGTTTGTTTTTACGTGTTGACATATTTCTAATTTTTATTACCTACCACAGCTGTGAAACACATACTTTAGTGTGGATTACCAGACTTAAGACTCAAAGCATTTCCTAAGTAGCATTGTAAGTGACCAACATCGACTTTATTCTATCAGTTCATACAGCAGAAGAATCTCACAAGGTAAATTTAATAACGCTGAAATGTTGGTTTTCTCAGGATTACCTCCTTTGTTTGCTGCAAGTATACTAATTTTCTGTGATGAGATTTCCAGACTGATGGGATATGTTCAAGAATCGGTTGATGGAGAACTCTGTGAACTCCACCCTCTTCAGTTTCACTAAATATGCTTGGAATTATTTCAATGAATTTTAGTTAACCATTAGTCATTTATACAACGGTTTTGTTGCCATTCCGCTTAAGATCACTTTAGCGCCCTACTGACGTGTGCTCTACAGCTACGGCCGTTTCCTGTGATTAATTAAGAATCATGTAATCGACAGCAAATCTTTTCGCTAGTACATCCGCAGTTGACAATTGAATATCAGTCCCTGTACCAAGTGTCAATCCTTCGTATTTTCTCCAGAATTGCTTTTCGATGTTTCGGCTTTGGCACTTCCCTACATGCAACACCTTCATTGATATATGATGTTACAGTAGGGTACTGTGTACTTAAGTGAAACGAGTAGTTGGCAGATTCTTTTGTGGGTCTACTGGAAGTACCTTGATATGTCACGAATTGCTCACGACGGAGTAGGTAGCCTTGCTCTTAAGTCTGGAAAAATATTTCCCTTTTGAAAAGAAATAGAAATGTTAATTACAAAGCCATTAAATTTATGTTTATGTTTACTAATATAACATAGAAATGTTTTAGGACGTAAGTAAGTTTATAATAATAAAGAGATATAGATATAAATCTACTGGTCATCCATTAGAATAAAATTTAGCTGTTTTTAATTTATTGGTATAATACAAATCTAGTGAACAGGAAATCGTAAAAACTTACTAGAGTAACTTTACCTCAAAGACTGTATCTTTTGACTGACGTCTCATACACCTGCAAAAGAGATGAAATTACAGGAAGTGCTTTTTATCGTTTTTCAAAATGATGTTCCCTCGTTGGTTGCACAAATTTATTTTACTTCACTGATTTCAATACGTTAATCTATAGTCTTCATAAGCCTACAATATTTCGGTTGTTATAAATCATTAGTACTTGGTAAAAATGTAAATGTCGTGTCACTAGGGCCTCCCGTCGGGTAGACCATTCGCCGGGTGCCAGTCTTTCGATCTGACGCCACTTCGGCGACTTGCGGGTCGATGGGGATGAAATGATGATGATTAGGACAACACAACACCCAGTCCCCGAGCGGCGAAAATTTCCGATCCAGCCGGGAATCGAACTCGGGTCCTTAGGATTGACATACTGTCTTGCTGACCACTCAGCTACCGGGGACGGAAAATTTTCAGTAATATATGTAAGTAAAATATAAGAAGTCTATTACAAAAACTTACTTAATATTAGTTTTGCGAATGTTAATATCTTCACCACAGAAACACAATGGCATAACATGACGAAACATGTGTTAATTATAAACACAAATTGATAACTTACAATGAGCGAAACACATAAAAACATAGTCAGGCTGTTATGCAGACAGCAAGGATCATATAGCAAGTATAAATAAGGAATATAAATGAAGTTAAATATTTAGCAATACATATTTATTAGCATTAGTCTGGAAAAGATAAATTTGATAACGTAATTTGATACATGACAAGGAATCTCGTATTGTGTAATGTTAAATTTAGAATGACGTTATTTATACATTTGTAGCAGACAAGTATACAACTACAAAGCAGGTACAACCACAAAAAACTTGTAAGTGAATAACTCAATTTACAACTATGTAGAGCCATTACTAATGATTATAATGGTACAGAATCTTCTTCTTCTTTACATTTTGGTCATAAGAAGATTTTTTCCACTCTAGGAATGCGTCTGAAGACGATAGGTTTTTCCTCGTGGAGACAGATCCTTCCTAATTTGATATATAGTTCTTGATTCAACCCTGTTGTAAAATGTATGACTTCTGCAACACACACACACACACACACACACACTCACACCCACACACACACACACACACACACACACACACACACACACACACACATATATATATATATATATATATATATATATATATATATATATATATATATATACATATATATGAAATGGTGTGCCTCTTATCTTCCTCACCCAAAATAAGTTTTTTCTGGTGTGTTAAGTGAAAAACAGATGTAGCAGACATAGGGCTGTGACTAAATTTTTTAGATGAAATCATGCGATCTTACTCTCTCCAAGAGATTTTCAAAAATGTATCACACTGCACCATTCTTATCAATAAAATGTAGATTTTCAAACGATAAAGTGTACACAGGTTGTGAAGAAACCGAGCTGTTTACTGCCTTGATTGTATACATTACAGTGTAGTGCGGTAGTAGAGGTGTGGACTTAGTTTATTATTTCCAAGTCATGTAGACACCAGTATTCCTCTCCGCCCCCCCCCACCCCCGCCTTCTCCCCACCGAGGACCTCATTTGTTGTTACTTTAGCGTACAGTGCACTTTATACCAGTGTAGTCGTGTAGCAGAGTAACATAGTACCGGATGGAGATAGTACACATTGTTAATGTAATTTTTGTTGTCTAAGGGTGTATGATGTGCACACATGACGGTGAGGTAGGAATGCTGCCAATCTACGGAGAAAGTACGTTGACAGGAAATAATGTAGTAAATTGCATTTTTATCTTCAGTACTATCAGTGAACATTACGGTTATTATGTTATTAGGTGTATCTTGTACTCTACTACACATACTCGCTCTGCAATTTGTTGTAGGCGAGCAAAATCCTGTTGAGACACAACTGCTGTACGGCAGACGATTCCCTGACAAGCCACCATCTTCTAGCTCGATGTGTCGCCGTCTCATTTCTTGTCTACGCTAAAGGGGAAGTTTAAATACAAGATCTCGAAATCGTCGTAGATCACGAACAGTGCACGTTGCATTCTGGGGAAATTACTTCAATAATAGAATTAAATTTTATCAGTGAGCTCAGCAAACATCTGGCCAATCCTAATTTCGTCTCAGATGTTCTTTTCCCGACGAGGCGACATTCTCCAACAAAGTAATTTTCAAACTGAGAAACATACTTTATTGGTCCATCAACAGCTTACCACAGCTCCGACGTGTAGAACATCAAAGTCCGAGGAACGTTCCTGTTTGGTGCGGAATTATTGGGGATGCTATTATCGGACGTTTCTTTATAAATGGCAACCAAATTGGCAGACAATATGGCCGATTTTTCAGACAGAGTCTTCCTGTTCTCTTCGACGTCGTACCTCTGGATCAGAGGATGGTCATGTGATATCCGCATGATGGATGCCCTGTATGTAACGCGTTACGATCACGACAAATTCTGGACCGTAAATACCGTGGTAGATGGACTGGACGTTGTGGGCCAGTTAGTTGGCCTGCCCGAGCCTGCCCGATCTCCAGACCTTACACTTCTGGATTTTTTTTGTGTGGGGACCCGTCAAGATTACTGTCTACCAAAATGTTCCGAACACCAGAGGGCATGGAGCAATGCATTATTGATACTTCTACAGACGTCAGCGAGGAAGTAAAGGACGATATAGGGTGTCCTTCATCTGCAGAAAGAACCTACGTAAGAATGCCAATAGTTACATTTTAAGCATGTGATGTAAACGCTCTGTTCTTCGTGTAGTGGTAATATCGAAGTGAAAGTTATAACAAAGAGCCAAGTTACATCTGCATAATCGTTAGTATTGTTATAAGGTGCTGTACAATAACAAGATCCTGTTACTGTAAAATGCAGTATTGTTGCATTCATGATTTTTAGTAATTCGTAAAATGTTCAAATGATCCTTGAAAAGGTTAAATGATTTAGTTAATGAAATGCATTGAAGTGATATTTAAATTAGAGAAATTATGTATTATATACCATTTCCACAGCTACTAGTTTCATAGATAAAATCGTACATTGTGATACATTTTTGAATAGCTCTTGCTGAGAGTGAGTATATTCTTGAATAAAATATGCATAGTTCCATTTAAAGAGTTTTACCTCAACCCTGTATCTCCTACATCTGTGGGGATATGTAAAACGTACATCCTGAGTAAGAACTACTCAATTATACTTAAAAAAAGCACTGATTGAAACAATTTTTCGTTTAATGCATCAGAAAATAGTTGTTTCGGTTGAGCAAGGTAAACCGAATGTGATTTATATAGGGTGTTTCCGTAAGAGTCTGCAAAATTTTTTTAAAGGACATAGAGGATGCACATTGAACAATTTGAATTAGGGAACTTGGGGTCTGAGAAACTAGCTTAAGAAGATAATAGGAATAAAATCACATTATTCTGTACTTTTTTATTAATGTTAGTTACACTTATCTGCGAATACCATTGAGTTTGAAAGACATGGAGACTGATTAAGCAAAGTCAGTGACAGGCGATCTGTGAATGGGAGTAAGCTATCGTCGTACATTATCAACAGTAACTAAGAAAATGAAAATAAATTACATTATGTGCAAAAATAATGGATGGGCTTTTCTTACTGACAACGTCAAATGGTCTTATCCCTAAATGTTGTGAAAAAAGAATTACCATGTATAATAATTGCTGGTTTGGTACTGCTTGACGTGTTTGTCAGTGTATGAGGAAACAAAATACGTGCTAGCTCTCTGATGATTGTCGTAAATTCATGAAAATACATGTTTCATCCTCGTTCCCCGGCCAGGTATATTGTTACATGTCAAACTTCAATCCTTTATGTATCCACATATGAGCATCTCGGAATCCTATACGTTATTAAAAATTACAATTGCCTTGCAGGGAAGGAAATTACAGTTGATGGGGCCATCCTATATGCTATCATCAACAGAACAAATCGTCTATTAATATAATTAGAATGTGACTGTGTTTAAAGCAAAAGGTTCATTCAGTTTTTTTAGTACTGTTAATGTACATATCTGACAAAGGTATCTTGCAATTTGGGTTCAAATATTAATACGGTCTGCATAAAATGTAAAGACATATACGTTTACATGAATATGTTATTCGAAATCATCATCACTATATACAATCTAGTTTTTATACATACAAGAGTGGTAGTTATAGACAGTTTCCTGTTTCTGACCCAAAAATTTTGTAAGAGAAAAAAAGATACCAACCAACTTTCATGACTTGTCTAGTATGTCTTTGGAAACAAACTGGCCTCCCTCTGGGCCAGCTCTTCGACGGCAGTCGTGAGTCTGTATGCTCTACAGCCTTCTTGTTACAGGTGTTCTTGCGTTCTGTCCCATCTAACGACTTGAACGCCATCAGTGACCAGTGTAGGTCGTGGATCCGTTCGATCATTTTAAATAGTCCAGTTTGCAACCATAGAGGTCGCCTAGTGGCAGACACTGTCTAGTATGTCTTCGCACACTGCAGCGTCGTTGGAGGACCCATTTCATAATACGTGACTATATATCCACTTCGTTCTTCAAGACATCATGTACGATACTCAGAAATTTGTCAGTATCTTTTCGTTATACACTGTATTCATCTAAAATTAAAATTTATTGATTTCTAAAATAAATACAGCTTGTCTATGACAAATATTTACACGAGATGTGAATCACCAGGTTTCTACTTTTTCGAGAAATCACAACTCGCCTGGAAGGAGTTAGCTGTTAATTTTTCCCACTTGCTGTTCCTCCATAAAACGGTACAGAAAGTGAAAGTAGTTTTATGGACCTTCTGCTAGATACTTAAGCGTGAACTGCAGAACTATGAAGCAGATATGGATAAAGATTTAGAGACAGGTGTACAGAAAGTAATAAATACGTCAATCACTTTTTCACCTTAGCAGTTTCCATGTCAATCGACACAGAATAAAGCTGGTTACGTAAAATAAGGTTTCCGTCTGTTATTGGAGTAGCGTCTTGATACTAATCATAAAATTCCTATGTGTTTTCTTTGTCAAATGATGTGGACTGTTCTTATAGTGTCCCACACATATTTCCATGTAAGTGAATGCATATGTATTCATTGAGCTGTATACCCACACGAATCTACCCAGAAGATCAGAGATGGAAACTGAAACATGTTGTTTATTGCAGTTGTACTTGTTAGTCTTCTGAGATGCCGTCAGATGTGCCCAGAGGAAACGTCAGTATTCTGTCATTGCACACTGAGACGGCCGGATGCGTACTGAGCAGTTTCGTGTTTTTCCGCATGATTTGTAGTCTTTGGGTTGCATTACTAGAGAACCATTCTCTCAACATCTCTTATTAGTCGCTCAAATGGCAGCGAAAGTCATAAGCGCCAGGAATATTCTCTCTGCAGCAAATTCTCTGGGACCTTTGTTTCTTGCTTCTGTGTATTAGCTATCACGCTCCAGAAGAAACTACTCAACACATTGCACAAAGTGATCGTGAAAAACCTCTCAATCTGCAGGATGCAAATGTTGTGCTTTGACGATCGCATTCATCAACTCAAAAATAGTTTACCTTTTTGTGTAGACCTCAAAAGGTAATACTCACCGAGGTAACAATGTATTTCTTTGGCTAGCGGTGAAACTTAGGGATTGTATGTTCATGGTCCAGGAAACTTTTACGTTCCTACTATTTCGTCCAGAGCTGCGCTAAATATCTTCAGAAACATTCCTGGTTTCGCTAACTCTTGCCGGCTGACGGGCGGACGTCGGAGAGCTGCATGAACAACTTACAAATGTTACGTGACAGAATCTTAGATGTCATCGGCAGATATAATTCTTCCCAAAGATAAAACTTAACTATCGAACTGTTGTCTACCAATGAAAAGTATTATCTATCGAGTTTGTAGAGTTACTGTCCATATCTCACTGGACCAATGAAGAAAATACGGGTTTATCAAGCTCTCAGGTCTGCAAAGAATAGAAGTCCTTCTCTGTCGTCATGCAGGTTATATAGGATGAGAGGTCAATATCCAGGAATATGACAGGAACGATCATTGGACGCAAAAAGTCTAGTAAACATGAGATCTACAACGTGTAACGTAAGAGCTATGAGCGCTACTTCACCTTTGATACTATTAAGCAAATCTCTTCTAATGCAAGCTGCTTTCCATATTTTGAGAGAAGAAGAAAACATTGTTTAGTAAACATGGGCTGTAAAATACATGCCTTAAGCGCTATGAGCACTTGATCAGCCGAAAAGATGTGTCTCAAAGTATTGAAGATGAAGAGGTGCTTATAGCTTTTAAGGCACGCATTTTAGAGACCATGTGTACTAGACGGTTTGCATCGAATGGCAGTTGTGTCATATCCATGAATGTTGACAATTTCTCCTTGGACTCCTTGTATAAGATTCCATCCACGTGTGATAAGATCTACAATGCAACTGAAACAGAAGCGTGAATACACGTCTCAAGGAGGAAAAATGTGTTTGCCTACTAAGAAAAGTGCAAAATTCACCTGCACCTTAGTCAGGAAACCTTTCAGTTAAGTGACCGAAACCAAGAAAATCACCGTTTTATAAAGAACCATTGAAATATAGATCATGGAGGCAACTTTAACAGAAAAGATGAAACCATGAAACTTCATGGTGTATGGTCAGCAGCTCTACAGAGTCAGTTGACTGACGGATGACAGTTGGATAATTATGTTTCGTCTTTGACAAGCATTATTTCTGCCAACTACGTATAAACCTTTACCATGTCCTCTTTTCGCGGTATTTGTGTCGCTCTCCAAAATGAGTTGATTTCTTAACGCAAATTTGAACAAAACATCAGAAAAGAAAATCTTTCTTGCCTCAGAACCATATAACCCGAAAGGATCTCTAGCAACTAAGACACACACGGTCGTGAATGCCTTCTTTGTACACTTATTTACTTTCGCCATATTGTTGTAGCTTTGTGGTCCAATGAAGCTAATAACCATTCTTATGTGAGATATTCCAGAATAAACTATTGCAATGTATAATTTTTTCTACTCATATGTATTAATTGGACTTTTCTCCTCAAATTCTTTAATTTGTAAGTGGAAATAACTTAGAGCGGAAATAATTGCCATGTCATTTCAATGTCTTTCAAAACACAGATGCAGCGATTTCAAAGGTCCGTCTTGAATGCTGTTCATATGTGAAGAAAACACGAAACCACAGAGGAATTTTAAATTTATGCTTGCCTCTCTACCTTGAAAAAGTGCTTACCATATTCAAATGCCGAACACGCGGAATCAGTATGATGCCTAAAAATTTGTAAGAAACACTATCCATCGCTTCAGGACATCAATAGAAGTTTTCGGAGGACCATGTATTGACATCCGCGCAGTGCTTTACTAGAGAAGGAGAAAGGCAAAATATAGTGTTATGTTTCAACTATGATAACTATTTTTATCTTTCCTCTCTTTTGGTAATGAGTAACCTGGTGTAATTATCCGCTTATCTTGCATGATAATGCGCCTAAGAGTATCATTTCAAGAGTTAAATAATAAATACTGTCTCTGGTGCATTTCTGTATGAAGCTGAATATCTAACCCAACTGCATATATTATGGCTTCTGTTGCAATGAATAATTCACTTTTCGTTTTACATAAACGTTTTTGCACAAGGTTGTATAGTCTTTCTATGAGTTACCTACTGAAACTTTCAGCAACTTAGAGTCGAACGAATGTCTTCGATCAATCGTAACGGAACGTTCAATAAATTGAACGATGCTGATCGAAAAACAGGTATCAAATTATTATTTTGTATTATGGCGTACATATGAAGGATAGGTAACGTTTCTGGAGAAATTCGTTGAGTATTAAATGTTACACTTTCCATTGTTCATTGCAAAAAAAGCTTTATTATTCCTCTACAAACTAGTGTCCCTTTGCTTGTGGATCTCATTTAAAAGGTTGGAGTTACTCAGTTGAAATGCCGGTAATTCATTAGGAATTTTCCACAGATATATGATGAAGATTGACAAACATTGTACTTTTTCCTAGCTTTTTCCTAGTTGCGCAGATTTTCATTATAGCATTTACACAACTGTGTCCTACACAGTGTGGTACACCTTAGTAACTGGTAAGTCTATATGAGCATGACTACTTACAACAGAAGAGGAAAATGATTAACGGTAAGCACTTTATTGGTATCTTCTGTAACTGATTATTTTAATTAAACAATACTGGCCTAACGGAAAATTATAAGTGCCCAATATGAAATGATTCCAAATGCAGAACGATATAAAGTTGTAACTAGATGTAACATTCAGTTTGTTTTTAAACAGACACTTTTGTTCATATGAAAAGACAACATTTCTGTAGAAGTGAGCAATGGAATGGAATGGAAGTGTAAGTAACAGAGGCTGGTTGACTCTTGCTGACTCTCTAACTTAGGGGAGACATGGGCAGATTAGACTACTGGGGCAGAACAGTCTCGGTCGTCTAATTTCGGTTAGAGGTGCTAGAGTGCGCTCGGATTGACAAGCGTTTAACAAACCAGTCTGCTATGGTTTAGTAGGGTCGCTATGTCGTAGCGCGCGAGTTGTGTAGTCTACCTATAAAAGTAAGCGCATCTGCTGTTCGCTGTTCTACAATAACTTTCACAACTATTTAACGTGAAGGTAAGACTGTAATACTTTTTTCTTCACAATCAACATTTAGTCTACATAAATCAGTGCAGTCTTTGAATACAGTGCAATTGAAAAAAAGTTGTTGACGGAGCTTATTGAATATTTTCTCAATAAATATGCATTTGGGTGGGGGGGAATGCTCTACTAGTACAACGCCTTCCTCCTTGAACGCCTTTTATTCTTCATTCAATGCGTTCTGCAGTATGGTTTGCCTTTCTCGCTTGCACATGGTACATCATTATGTACAGAAAACAGAGAGACAATACTGGTCCACGAAAAACAAGGAACAAGTTCTTGCATCCTAAATTAATAAAACAATGACCCACGAAGACACATCGAAATGATTTGTCGGCTTTTGACAACTTTAAAACAATACGCAGAAATGAAAAACGACAATCCTCATTTAATAACTAATAAAACCTACGGAAAATGTCAGTGTGTTTACAATGAGGAGTAAGAGTAGAGAACTTGTCAAATACCTTAAGGATCTGCAAAAGCGACGTTTTGGTATGACTATGAAAGACCTGCGCAGATTAGCATATCAACTCGCAGAATGAAACGGATGCCCGCACCTATTCCTCATCGAATAGCTTGAGATATTAGGTCTTTGTATGTCTGCCTCGCCATCCTGATTTAAGTTTCAGGAAACAGTGTAAGCAGTGGACTAATACCTCGTGTGTTGCACGTTGTTTTGATTTTCAAATTTTATTCTAAAAATGTTTGAATAAACGGTTTCTGTTTTTCCAAAAAATTGTTTTGTGATTAAGGCCTCCTAAATTTGCTCCCAACATTAGGTGGGCCGTTCGGTCTTTGTCTCCCCTGCCATTTTTTGGGTAACTGAAATGCGTATGATGTGAAAACTGCAAGGAAGTGACAGTTAGATGTTGGCATATAGCTCATATATACTTACGCCTATAAGACGCTTCATAGACACCGTCTCTACACTCGCGCCATAGGCAATATCGAGCTGCAGCACTCGGGCATCAAATAAAGCACGTCCTGATCTGAGACAACCAATGACGCGAGTGTCGGCTACTCGCTTTATTTGACAAATTACTTCGTAATTTAATAATCGCAAATGGTTGTTGTTATTAATTATTTTTATACACCAGTGAATCTGTTTAACTCAGAAATCCTTTCGTATGAAGTCAACTGTCAGCTTTATTTGGTATCCGCTCGATGAGAACAACTTTTGTGGGAAAATTGAACACCATAAATGCGGCGTATTAGTAGGTCAACAATCTATGTCCGATATGAAGTAGGATCCCAAGCCAACAAATGACCAAATAACGTCATGAATCTCAGGTCATCATAGTTCCTGGCGGCCATTTTTGCAGTATAATACTGCGCTGCATCTCTGCCACAATATTCAGTTGATAGGATATGACAACAATTTTTGCGGAATTAGTGTGATTATAATGGATATTTAGGTAAAACGTCGCTTTTATGGGGGCGGAGAGGGGAGCGGATGGTATGGTGGGAGGAGCAAATTTTTAATAGATAATTAACTGTTGCAAAGTATGTTTTAAACCGTTAACTGACACCAGTAAATACGTACACCACTAGTGAAAAACTGGGACTCATGTGTAAGATTTTCTCTTGATTTATTGGTATAAATATTCACCACACCGTGCATCAGATTAGGCTTAAAAAAGGGAAAAAAGACTAAGCATTTTATTCATTGCTATTCCCAAAGAGTACATACCGATATGTGTTTCGCTGTTGTAGTGCATAAACCTTTTGTCGTTCAAAGGCTTAAAACGAATTGTGGACTGAAAATAGAACTTGAAAATCAACATAAACCACCAGACATTTTCTAGAAGAGAGAAAAAAGCTGATATTTAAGCAAGTGGGTCATACATATACCATTACTGAACCAGCCGGAAACTCCACTTTAAGATGGAGTGAGACCTTTACATAGATATAGCCTATTACAGATTCAGTCCTTGTTTCTAATGAATATGAGACGGCTTGTTCAATGTTGATCACGCCTTCCGTAACATCTCACTAGAACAGAGGTTAAACAAAGGAATAATAACTGAATATGTATGTTTTTGCACTCTGAAAAAGAGATTATTCATTACGTCCTCTTCCTGATAAGAATTTGGTTTAAATCACAGATGTAGCGACGTAGCGAAAGACGGTAAATGAGTGACACTAACGTGCAGAACTCTGTTTTTAGAATCGTGGATATGAGCACACTTCCGGAATAGTCTTTTTACGGTTAATTAGCAACCAATAACCGACTGCAACTGTCTCCAATATCTACCATGCCAAATAAATAGATTTTGTTCTCATTAGCGAATCATATCATTGATAGGGTTATCAACGTAAAATCAGATGAGAGTAATGCAGAAGTACCCCTAATATTGAAAAAGGGAATAGGAATATGGGCAATCTACTATGAACCTATAGTGATCACATTATTAGACGCAATATAGACACAAAGGCAACATCCACCACAACAGTACACAATTACGTGTCAACTACCACCGAAGATGGTGAAGATACTCAAAGAACATATGACTGAAGTCCAGTAGGAGGAAAGGGAAGAGAATGAAAAATAGTAGGAGAACATGGACTGTGGAAAGAGAATGAAAGAAGCAGCCTATAGATAGAATTTTGCGCAGACCATAATTAACAAACGTGAAACAAGGTGTAAGAGGCCTAGGAAGGTGATTGCTAGACCATATTTTAAACTGTATATCATTTCCAGGGACAAAGTGATCTCTGACAGTAATTTATCTGTGATTAACTTCAGACTAAAACTGAGAAAGTAACAGAAAAGTGGTAAATTAAGGATATCGGATTTGGATGAATTGTAGGAACCTATGATTCATGACTTAAATAATCAAACACTGCACCAGTTACGTATTTTTTCATGCTTACTACAATGTGTTTTGGGAATTTATTCTTATTTTCAAGTGCCAATATTTAGATAACAATTATGTGTGATCCTTGCATGTGTTTCTTTCCAACTCTCTTGCACTGTAGTCGTCTTTTTTGAGGTCATACAACTATCGCAAAACTGGACAAAATAAATATTAGGATTTTTTTTACATCTAATGTTAGAAATATTATTTTTGGCCATCTACTTACAGGAACTGTGTCTCTTCCAGGCTACAGAGTACCAGACTCGTGCAGACCATCACTCACATTGAGGTCTTTTTTTTTTTTTTTTTTTTTGCCAAAATATGTCATAAGGAAATTTTGGCAGTATACTTTCACAGAGAGTTGGATACAGTGACGCAACATTTTTTGTGTGGATTGCATTATTTACATAACGGTGTTAATTATAAATTTACTGCCTTTTAAATTATTGACTACCCTTTATATTGTATTTTGTTACAGATGATGAGTAGATTCTTTGAAGAAATGAACATATAGATGGGATTTACTTCAGTTGTTACGTACGAGAAAAACGTTTAATAAAATTAGCTGATTCACAATCTAGTTTTTCCTTGAAAATTTTTCTCTCGGCTCTTTTTGATGTCAAAAAATTTCCAGCTCTCACATTAAATTCATAATTTCTGATTTATAGGAAAACGGAGTATGTTGAGGTCGTTCTCTTTGTTTCTGAA
This sequence comes from Schistocerca americana, assembly GCF_021461395.2. Classification (NCBI taxonomy): domain Eukaryota; kingdom Metazoa; phylum Arthropoda; class Insecta; order Orthoptera; family Acrididae; genus Schistocerca; species Schistocerca americana. Next base: position 138,123,266 of record NC_060120.1, on the reverse strand, counting down.
TGGGTGCCCAGTGTTTATATGTGTACTGCTACTGCTGACTTTGTGAATATTAGTTGTTTGTGTAACAGTCGATGGGTTCAGTGTGTCCAGTATGAACGTTCTTGCCTGCCTCTCCCCTGTACCAATTTCAGATAGTTTTGTATGTGATTTTTTTTATTATACTAAGCCCCAGAATTTATCTTTTTTATTGTCTAAGGCACGACTGGGCAAACACAGTTTCGCGAGCTCGGACGATAGCAGATGCCCGCAAGGCCTGCCCGCTGCTGTCCCCCACTCTGCAGCCAGCAGTATCCCCACCATCTACTCGCCTAGCCACACACGTCACTGCACCACGCCGAGCCACTCGGTCCGTTCACTTCCCGTCATTTCTATTGTCTGTGTTCGCCCCCGGTAGCTGAGTGGTCAGCGCGACAGACTGTCAACCCTAAGGGCCCGGGTTCGACTCCCGACTGGGTCGGAGATTTTCTCCGCTCAGGGACTGGGTGTTGTGTTGCCCTAATCATCATCATTTCATCCCCATCGACACGCAAGTCGCCGAAGTGGCGTCAAATCGAAAGACTTGCACCAGACGAACGGTCTATCCGACGGGAGGCCCTCGTCACACGACATTTTTTTCTATTGTCTGTGTTTGTGAGAAAACAGAACTAGTGGGTGGAAAATGGCTGGGAAGGAGCTAAAATCGTTGAACCGAAAGCCCTTTGACCCAGGCTTGTTAATCCACAGTGGGAGGAAGAGTACTTTTCTGTTGAAACGAAAAGTTGACCTCAGTGTCTGATTTGGGATGCAAAGTTGTCTTCACGGAAGAAGTACAATGTGAAGCGACACTATCGGCTGGTTCACGGTTTAAATAACGAAGAAAGAAAAGATAAACTTAGCGAACTGAAGCAGAAGAAGGAGAAAGACGTACGTTTGCATGTAGATAACTATGACACTGATTCACATTATTACTGTTGTTAATAATATATTATGTGCATTTTCCGTCACTTTTATCTTCTCCTGTAAGTATTTACAGGACGAAAACCTCATCATCCACAACGATGCAGCGACGACAGTAAGCTAGCGTCTAGCTCTTCAAATAGCTAAAACAGCCCTTCGGCGATGGGGAATTTGTGAAAGAATGTTTTGTTGCTGCGGCAACAATTTTGTGCCCAGCAAGTCTTCCTGTTGTAGAAACCGTTTCTTTTCAACAGAGAACGGTTTGCAGGTGCATTGAAGAAATGGCACGCGATGTGGAAGCTCAATGGAGAAACAGGATCAAAGATTTGGTTTTCTTTCCATTACCATTGCCGAAAGCGCTGATGTACGTGATGTTGCTCAACCTGCAGTCTTTTTGCGAGTAGTTGATGCTCAGTTTAACGTGATTGAGGATCTCCTCAATTTCGTGCCAATGCATTACACAACAATGGCGACGATATATTTTCGTGCGTAGAACACATAATAGAGAAATACGAGCTACGTTGGGAATAACTTTCATCGATTGCAACAGGTGGGGCTCCTGCAATGCAGGTCTAGTATCGTTGCTTTGATACGAAAAAAGTTGCAAACCGTCGGTGTCCAGCAGGAACTTCCAGCAATAAATTCCGTTCTTGATCGTGTTGATTTGTTTGCAAAATGTGCCAAACTAGTTGGCGTCATGGACGTGGTTATAAAAACAGTTAACAGTCTCAGATCGCACGGCTTATGTCACATATAATTCAAATAGTTCCTGGCAGGTCTCAAGTGTTCAAATTCTTCAAATGGCTCTGAGCACTATGGGACTTAAAATCTGAGGTCATCAGTCCCCTAGAACTTAGAACCACTTAAACCGAACTAACCTAAGAACATCACACATATCCATGCCCGAGGCAGGAACCGAAGCTGCGACCGTAGAGGTCACGCGGTTCCAGACTGAAGCGCCAAGAACCGCTCGGCCGCACCGACCGGCAGATCTCAAGTGTGAATACGGCCATGTTCCATATTTTTGTGAAGTACACTGGTTAAGTCGTGGTGTGGTTTTAGAACGACTTTTTAATTTACTGCCGGCCGCGGTGGTCTAGCGGTTCAGGCGCTCAGTCCGGAACCGCGCGACTGCTACGGTCGCAGGTTCGAATCCTGCCTCGGGCATGGATGTGTGTGACGTCCTTAGGTTAGTTAGGTTTAAGTAGTTCTAAGTTCTAGGGGACTGGTGACCACAGATGTTAAGTCCCAAAGTGCTCAGAGCCTTTAATTTACTTAAAGATATAGCGTTATTCATGGATGCGAAAGGGAAACCGGTGAAAGAATTGGACGACACACAGTGGATTATAGGCCTTGCGTTTTTAAATAACGTAAACAAGCATATGAATAGCTTGAATATAGCTTTACAAGGTAGAAATAAGGTTATTAGTCAAGTGTTTGACACTATTTTGGCATTCAAAGGAACACTGCTTTTGTGGGCAAAGCAACTGTCAGAAATGTCGTGTGTACACTTCCCGTGCGTTGTACTAGTTGTTAGTGAAAACAATTTGGAACTGGAGAGGTTCAAGTACATTTTGATGGGTTTGGAACGGTATTACAGTCTCTCGAAGGCAATTTTGATAGCAGATTTGAGGGCTTAATTCGACTGGAATGCGATGTCAACCTTTTCGCGGTTCCTTTTGCAGTTAGCGTTGGAAATGTGCCATCCGAATTTCAGCTGGAACTTTCAATGCAATCGTGTGCTGAAGGAGAAGTTTCGCACTGCAGAAACCTTAGAAGGCTTCTACAAATATTTCCCACGTGAACAGATTCCATTGTTATTTAAAATAGCTGCTCGTGTGTATAGTTTTTTTGGAACAACAAAACTGTGCGAAAGTGTTTTTTCCATAATGATACTCACAAAATCGAAGCTTAGGAATAGTCTTACTGATGTTCGTTCATCTCAGTGGTGCAATGCACCTAATGACCAGTGATTTCATACCAAATATCGAGATGCTAGTTCAAAAGCATTGTAAAAATATCCAGTATGATGTAAATCAATGCCTAAGTCCTATTCATACGTAGTACCCCTCCTCTGAACTATACACCTCTGTGTAAGTATAACTTAACATTTACAATACAAATGTGTTCGTATCTTAATCCTTTAAGTCTGTATCCTATTTTTGGCCGTAAAAGTAGAACGTGTTACTGTGGTTAGAAACTGTGTTTCAACCGTACATGGCCAACCTTTGCATGGCGCAGGATCCACAAATTTAGGGTAAGCACGTTTTACACTTCCCGATAACCGTGTACCGGTGCCGTGTCCACAGACGCCGCATGCGCGTTAAACGACCTCGCACATATGTGTGTTCCACCTGGACTACGTACGTTAGCTTGTCCGTACTCAGCTATGTGCACAAAGCGCTCTCACAGCGGCACGGTTACCCCCTTGCAGTGTGCATACCGAAGCTTCCAGCAACATCGCACAGCTCTGCTACCCGCAATACATGCCCCACAGCTTGTCAGTGTTGCCCTCACGGCTCACGGTGCCCGCGGGCAAACCACGCGGGCACTTCTCGTGCCCATCCCTGGTATAAGGTGTGGTAGTTCGTTGTTTGTGAAGAAAGCTACTTTCACTTTATGGGACCTAAGTAGGTTGGCTAGTTTTTGGGAAATGTTACCTACATAGATACGCTTGCGACATATTTCATTTTATTACTTCGCTTCAAAGATGCAAGATTTCTTTGACTATTGTGATTAAATTTCTCCGCACAAATCTAGGAAATTAATGCTATTGTTTTCCTGGTATTCAGCTGTACATTATTAAAAAAATTATGCTAATTTTTGCGTCACTTTTGACTAAACTTCGATTATCATCTATAGATATTTTATAGCGCATTATTTTTTTTTAAACAGGCTTCATGGTTTCTGAACATTTTCTGCTTTAGGCGGTTCGTAAAAATGTCTGCTATTGTGCCAGATAGTGATGAAGCAGTAGCTAGCCCATCTTGTTGATAAATATTACCACTGCATGCAAAGTAATTATTGTGGAGAATTAATTCAAGTAACTCTATAACTTCTGTAGTTACAAGTTGTGAATAGTGAGACTGCTGAAAGTTCCAGAGGAAACATTAGATAACGTTAGACGACAACAGGTGAAAGAATACAATAGAAGACATATGAGTAGCTCTGAGAGATAAAAACAAACGTCGTGTGACTAGAGCCTCCCGTTGGGTAGACCGTTCGCTGGGTACAAGTCTTTCGATTTGATGCTACTTCGGCGACTTGCGCGTCGATGAGGATGAAATGATGATGATTAGGACAATACCACACCCAGTCCCTGAGCGGAGAAAATCTGCGAGCCACCCGGTAATCTAACCCAGGCCCTTAAGATTGACATTATGTGGTGCAGACCACTTTTACTTCTTCTTATTTTTGTTCGAATTCTTCGTTGCGTTTGGTCAGGACGGACGTCAGAAGACATCTATTGAAGTTGATTGTTGATTCCGCAGCCCTCTGACCGAACACGCTGAGCTACCGTGCCGGTGCCACTCAGCTACTGGGGTAGACAACTGTGAGAGATGAAATAGGGAAGACAGCAAGGCATCACATAGATAAGAAGGCAACGCCTAGTACAAATATCTGTAAAACTCAGGAGATACTAAGTTTAACCGACGAAAGGACAAAAGTAAAAAATGCAGCAAATGACTTTGGTGAAAGGATATACAGAAGTCTAAGAAACTAGCTAGAAAACATACCAAATCGCTACACAGGAGTGGTTAGAGGCCAAATTCAAAGCTATAGAAGCACCCATAACTAGGGGCTAGATATATCTCGCTAACAGGAAAATTAAAGAGACCATTGAAGAAAAAATAAGCAATTGCATCAATCTCAAAAAGCCCAGATGGCAAGCCAATGGTAAACAGAGGAGGGAAAGCTGAAACATGGAAGAAATATGTAGATGATCTACGTAAGGGGAACAGGGTTCAGAACAAAATAGAAAGAGAGGAGAGCGTTGGTATAAATGAGATGAGAGATAGGATACTGCAGAGAAATTTTGACAGAACAATAGAAAACCTTATCAGAAACAAAGCCCCTGGAGTAGACCACATTCCCTCAGAATTGTTGAGATTCTTTGGGAGAGCCAGGTGTGACAAAATTATTTCACAAAGTGCGGAATCGATACGAGACGGGTGAAAAATACCCTCTGACTTCAGGAAGAATGTAATAATTCCATTTCCTAGGAAGCCAGGTGCAGACTGATGTGAATACGGCCGACCATGAGTTTAATAAATCATGATGGTAAAATATATAGTATCAACACTAATTATTTGTAGAAGAAAGGAAAAATACTAACAGATGCCGGCCTTGGGGAAGATCACACTGGGTTCTGGGGGAATGTGGAGGAACACGCGAGGCGATACCGACCCTACGACATCTATTAGAATATACATTAAAAAAAGGCAAACGTACATTTACAGCGTTTGTAGACTTAGAGAAATATCATCACAAAACTGACCGGAATACACTCAGAAATTTTTAAGGTAGTAGGAATGACATATAGGGACCAAGAGGTTAGTTACAACTTGTACACGGACCATAGTCTTAATAGTCATGGACATGTAAGAAAAACAGTGTTTGAGAAGGTTGTGAAGCATTGTTGTAGCTTAGCCCCTCATATTATTCAGTTTCTACAACGAGCAAGCTGTGATGTGAGCCAAGGACAAATTTCAAACGGATTTACGATTTAGGGAGAACAGACAAAAATTTTGTGGTTTGTCGATGACATTGTAATTCTGTAAGACACACCAAAGAACAGAAAAGAGCAGCTGAATATAATGGATAGAGTCTTGAAAAAAGACTGTAAAGTGATCATTAATAAAGGCAAAAAAAGAGAATGGAATGTACATTTAAATCAGACGATTCTGAGGGAATTATACTAGGATGTGAGACACTAACTGTAACAGAGGAGAGTGATGTACCTCGAGGCCAGGAACTTACGAACGGCTGTCGCTATCTGATCGATGCTTCAATCTAGTCACTGGTTTTAGAATCACGTGAAGGAAACCGCACTAGAGACCACCAAAAGAAGTTTATTCCGTTTTTGCTGTTTTTGTTGTCGTGAGACATGAAGTTGCGTTTCGAACAGAGGTTTTTTTATGAGTGCTGCGCAACATATCAAAGCTTTTTCGGGGATACTGCTAATTCTTCAGTTCCAGAATTTTGTGTTGAGTAAAATTCGGCATATTTTAAAAACTAGTTACATAACATGCGGATGGGTAAACCGATTTTGGTCAGTCGAGCACCATAATCAACCCTCTAACCAAAGGCCTATTACCATGTAACACAAGATTTTGCAAATGAACTGATTTTGTTTAATGTCTCAACAACATTCCCTGTATTGAAAATTTTTGTCAGTCGCTGATAGCTTCTATTTCAAAATATTTTTAACTTTCAACTGGTTTTTGGTAATATTTCTTCTTAATTTGCTTCATCAACTGATTATTGGTGTGTAGTATAGTAATAATGTAACTCATACACATTTAAATTGCATATAGACAAGATCTTCGCAACTGCTGCGTTTTTAAATTTGAATAGAATATTGGTCAGTAGGTACATTTGAATAGAGTATTGGTCAGTAGGTACATGATCACGTTGTACCTTGGTATAGTTTTTGACATTTATAAAACCCTACTTTTCTGGAGTAATTTTTGTAATTTCAAAAAATGCAGTGACACACATGGAGTGAAGGCTATCATTTCAAAACGGAATAAGAAAAGGTATTCAACTTCTGTTACAGAGTTGGTTACAGGCGAAAGTCTGGGAAGTGTTCCAACGAACGAACTTCTGCTTTATATGTGCTTTGCTATTTCTTCAGATAAATGATTTGTCGAGGTTCGAAGTAGAGAAGTTATAAAATACAGACTGACGACAGCACGAAATTCATATCAGAGGATCAGAGGAGAGGGAACGTGTTAGCATCTAACACAAATTTAATCTTTGCGGAGTCCTTTCTGAAGGTTTTTGCCAGGAGTTCACATTTGTATGGAAGAGAAGTGTGGACAGCACGCACTTGATACAACAAGAGAAAGAAATGTTTAAAATGTAGTCCTACTATAGAACGCTGAAAATTATGTGGGGCGATCGAGTAACACATGAGCTACTAAATGAAAATTGTGAAAAAAAGGAATTTATGGCACAATTTGACTAAAACAAGTGATCGGTTCATAGGACATATCTGTAGGCGTCCAGGGATTTTCAGTTTGTTAATGGAACGAGATATGGGTGATAGAAATTGTAGAGCGAGAGCAACGTTTGAATACAGTGTGCGGTAAGCTGCGCCAGGAAGCAAAACAGAACCACTACATCCCCTTTCAGCTTCTCAAAGACTCAAAATCAGTTTTAGTGGTACGAAAAGCTCAGCAGTAATCTGTAAAAAGCCGGGTACAGTGTAAGTTGTTTTCGCAATCTTATCCACAGAGGTTCAGTCACTAGTGAAAGTCGTCAAATATCAGCCTCCAAAAAACACTGGTGTGGAAAGCCGAATTATGTTAATCTCATGAGTAATACTCTTCCTAAACGTGAAGTCTACTTAAAGGAGCAGGCTACTATGTGGAATAAACAAATTTATATTCTAATGTAAATCTTAGACGCAGATGTTTGAACTCCAAAGTTACTACCTAAACGCTACCGTAACAAGCAAGAGTACAATAAGACACTCATTTTCCGAATACTGATTAATGGAAACATCAGTGAACCGAAAACGTCCTGTCCTCAACATACAACCAATTTGCTGATTGCAAATGCAGGTAATAGTGATCAGATACTTTTGAAACATTTATTTCCATCAACAAGTTTTCGAGGGTTTCTCAGGTTCATGTTCAGTGTGAAATAATGAAGTATTTATTTTCGTGCTAAGATTTTCTATACTGGTGCCTTGACAAGAAGACAGGAAATACTTGAATTTATCGTTATGGGTGATAGTTGTATGAAGTTGTGTAGAAAACTAATTTCATCATTTAATGCAGCGTTATGGTTTTAAGACAAGATAGTTCATTCCATCTGCTATTTCAAGCGCGAAGGCGAATTGAATAGTGAGGTGTAATCTGTTAGGTTTTTCTGCTAGGCTTTGTGTTCCTCCTGCTGTTGAGATTTCTAATCAAAACCAAAAGGATGGTTTTCAAATCTTCAGAAAGTCCACAACTACCAAACACTACCAATCATAAGACTTCTTCCCCAGTGATCAACATAAAAAGGTATAACTCAGGTCTATAGGTAATGGCATGCTCAATATCCCAACAAACACAACTGAAATGAATAAAGAAAAAAGTAAAACAAAATAAGTTGTCTCCAATAACTGACACATGTATGAACCAAATTATACGATAAAACTGTACCAAGTAACCACCCACAAAGAAAAAAGCCACATTTGAAAGTCAACTTTTCCTAAATGACATATCGTATCATACTGGCAGCCTCTTCAAGGCACGTGACAGCGGAATAAGCTTTTCCACCAACAATGAAATACAAGATAAAATCATCCACATTACTCAAACTTCTGTGTTGCAATGTCAAAAATGAAACTATTCCAAAATCATGTACAAGACTTTACATTCAACAAAGTTATAGAACCTTTACAACATGAGTTAAAGAGCACAGTGATACACTCTGTCTGATCAGCCTGAAAAAATCCAGTTTTGCTACACATCTTGCCTTACACAGATAATGTGTCAACAGTACAGAGAAATATATTTGGTACTTCATCTTCCTGACGCACGTTAAAAACTTCTTGAAGAAACTTAAATCTTTATCAATACACACTTTGCTCCAGACTGTACTATTCAACAATTTTTTTCCTACAGAGCTTCCAAGATGTACTAACCCATAACAGCTATTCATCCAATCTCCCCCTTTTCACAGCTGCACTTATATCTATGGTAGGAGCAAATTTCCTGTCAAAGAGCAGTTTCTTTGCTATCTAGTTTTATAATTAAGTCACCCACAGCTAAAGGATTTTCTTAAACAAATCAGCAGACAACTATATTCGGTTTATTACGACACAAGACGTATATTACATATATAAAATAAAAATATCTTTTCAGGGACGTTCTTTTAGTACACACTGAAGGGCATTGTACAGCTGATGGTTGATGCTGGACAATGTAAGGTGACAATCAGACTTTGCAATGAAAAGTCGTTAATTTTGTTGCCGATAGGAGATTGAAATCGAAGGTTCTTGGTGGATATTAGCGACAGTATTGCCCACACTCCAGAATCATTCAAGGAAGTTCATTCTGTGCGCAGTATGCCATATAATCCCCACTTATCATGTTAAATTAAAGCGTTTCCTATTTTCTTGTCACAACCAGAACCCAGGATCACTATACGAAAGTAAGTATGTAACTACTACGTGCCTCGTCCAACTCTGCAGCTGAATCATTTTTGTAAATGTTTTTGTAGAATTAAAAAAAATAAAAATTTGTAAGCGTGAATCACTGTCACACGAGGGGCCCGGGTTCTATTCCCGGCCGTGTCAGAGATTTTATGGGCGCGGGTATTGTGAGTTTTGTTGCTCTGATCATCATTTCATCATCATCGACACGCAATTCACTGAAGTAGCATCAAATAGAAAGGCTTGCACTAGGCGGCTGAACAGTCACATATGGGGTCTCCTAACCAATGATGTCCTACGGTCATTTCACTTCTATACGCTCCATATGAAAATGAAATTGTTCTAAAAAAATTTATGAAATGAGTAATTATATCTAAATTAATTGGACGCTGTTATGTTTATTTATCTCGTATACAACTAATATAAAGTCATGTGTTTTATAACAACCGCAGCGCACAAGTGTGAGCCAATTTGTATGTTCAGTAGCTCGGTTGATTTAAGAATCTATAGAATTGGCATAATACGACCTGGAAAGTATTCAAGTCTGCAATATGATGCTAATGATCCCGGCTATCAAGCATTAACGACTGGTGAAAGAATTGATAGTGTTAACGACGGCGGAGGAAGAGTGTAGCGACAACGACTATGATGAAAACGTACCGTCCACTGGGGAAGCTTTAAACTGCATTGAGACGGCTATGAAATGTTTAGAACAACAGGTTAACAGAGATGCTGCCCAGATAATGTCTTTGTACTGCTTGTGACATTTAGCGGTAGAAGAACGAGTCTTAAATTTCAAGGAAATTCGTAAGTTAGACTTCTTCTCCTAAGCTGCAGTTTTTCTTTAATGTAAACTTTTAGCTTTTAATACTAGGCTATGCAGTCCATTCTTCATGTTATTTGTGAGAGGTCTGTACGGTTTTGTATTTAATACAATGTGTCTTTATTTTATATTGCTACGAACACTCGTACGATATGTTTTCATAGGTTTTGAACTTTCCATATTAGGCAGTGTAATCCATTCTTCGCGTTATTTGCAAGACGTCTGTACTGTTTTGTATTTGTTTCAATGTTTCATTGTTTCGCTTTGCTATGAACACTGATACGATATATTTTCATCAATTATCGGTTGCCCAACAAAATAATAATCTGGATACCTGCACTTCCCTACTGTTTTGGTTAATCGATGCTCTAGAGTCTACGGCAGTCCTACCGCTTGGGTGATACGAGCTACAAAACTACTATGCTAGCATGGTGAATTTATGAATAACACTAGTCAGTGTAATATATTAAGTCGTGACAGATCCAATGTGTCGCTGACAACCATACAGTTGCACGCGCCTATTCCTTCAGAGAACCCTCTCGACGATTCATCTTCGGTGACACCTTAATCGTGGAGTTAAGCTGGAACCCTGTGGCACCATTGGTCTTCCAGTGGAAGACGATCTCGAGCAGGAAGACGACCAGCGCCAGGCAAAGGCCGAGGATGAGCTGAGCGAACTCTCCCTGCACGTGGGTCAGCTGCAGCTTGATTGGTCCATCAGGCTCCTGCGCGTACGAACGCAACCCTACTTGGGCTGCCAGCTGCACTCGCGGGACCAGCCACTTGCGAGATACCTGCAAAAGACATTTACAGCAGTCTAGGTCGGCTCTCTGATACTTAACTGCTGGCCATTAAAATCCAATACGAAAAAGGATAGCAAATAAAGCAATTATAATTACTGTGGGTGTACAGTATAGTTGGCGAAAAACATGATTAAATTTGTAGTTGGCTCGGGGATTACAGAGTGCGAAATTTTGTACACAGAATTGTTAGGACTAGCAGTAACTCTGCCTATAATGTTATATAATTATATATCGAATCGAACTGAGCTTGCCGGCCAGAGTGGCCGAGCGGTTCTAGGCGCTACAGTCTGGAACCACGCGACCGGTACGGTCGCAGATTCGAATTCTGCCTCGGGCATGGATGTGTGTGATGTCCTTAGGTTAGTTAGGTTTAATCAGTTCGAAGTTTTAGGGGACTGATGACCTCAGCAGTTAAGTCTCATAGTGCTCAGAGCCATTTGAACCATTTCTGAACTGAGCTGGGGTGAAAGATACCGGTAAATCATTTCATGTTGATTCACACCAGAGTTCGTTGATTTTAGTGGCTAGTGAATGGTGGCCTTAAAATCTCACAGCGATCCCTGATCAGACTTCAGTGGAAGAGTGATCTGAAGAACGTGGTGGAAAAGGCAACAGTTGAACACCCTGTGTACTGAGGAATTCCATAAGGTAACGGACAACATGCCGTTTTCCATTATCTCGCAGAAAGATTAACAATATAAGCCTGGAATGTAGGACACTCCCAGCTCTGTTAATTCAAGAGAAATTCAACGGTTGCTGTGAAAATACTGCAAACGCAAACCGCAGATGATTGTCGTATGCATGCGTGGGAACCCATACCGTCACACCCGTTCTAGCTTTGTATGACAATGACGAAAACCATCTAGCAATGTTTGTCCTTCTCAAAATCACTGAAAAGATGACGTGGTGCTGCTCATCTCATACCAGTGAGTTCACGACCGTCGGCGCACCGCCCTCTGCTGCCACGTCAAAAGAAGCCAGAACAAGTGTCGCAGTGCTGAAAATCCATGCTGCACCAGAAGTCATCACAACGTCCATGTAGATATTTGTCGTGCTGCAAACACGACTATAACCTTAACTCACATACTTGACGTGAGTATTGGATCCTTGACCGTCTCAAATATTCAACTTCCCCACACACTGCTGATGTAGTTTTCCTGTCCATTGTCCTCAGTACTTGTATTATATCGCTGATACCCGTACGAGGTCTAGTGTATGTGTTCACGCGCGCAGAAGGGATTAGTGGCCGTCACGCCCTCTTTGTGTATGTAAATATCTCAACCACAATATTAGATATAAGTGCGGGACTCTGTCGAATCTCCTCATGCTCTGACAGATGGAAAGTATCATCTATTATTTGTAGCCACTGTACACAATCAGATACCTTATTCATAGTTGCTGGGGAGTACGAGAAGCACTCTTTCCTCTTTACATTCTGACACAAAGTAACAAATACAGCTCTATGAAACTATAGGCCAATCCTTAAGTGTTTCTTCTTCTCTAACAGACACAGAACTCATATGTAAGGGTTTGTTGGACGTAGTAACTCAGTTGTCCGCCCCGACTGTGAGCGGTCTTCTTGGAAGCTTTACTGCTTCAGCACCGAAGTGTCACTCTACAGCAGCTCTGAGGCTCAGCTATGGTACTGCTCCCAACGATTCTGCTGTGGTTCTGTTCCCAATGGTTAACTCACTCTTACCTATTTCTTACTAGTGACTGACTTGTTTCTGCTAAACGCTTTTACAATGATTTTTCTGGGCTCTTAGATAAATATCTCTCGCAGTATCACTTTCCCCAGAATCTTATGATGATCTTCCTGTACACCGAAATTTTTCCTGAACGTCTGGAGGTTTGAGAGTATTGAACCTGATGCTTACTGCATGTGGTATCATGTATCGTTACCACCACATGGGCATCATAGCGACGGAATTGCAAGTTCCCGTCTGAGGTCGACAATGGCCGCGCAGGACCTGGCAGTCCTTGTGTTGCGTGTCTGCTGACCCACACCTACAGCTGCTCAGTACTTAGAGCGCCCTCTGCTCCCACAGTTTAGGACCGATGGCGGCAGCCAGTCTGACCGCTTTTGCTTGGAACCACATTAAAGGTGTAATGATGCCTAGGTAGGATCCAAAACCAGAAAATACCTTTTAGAATACTCTTAGTAGTACCAATGCACGTTCTGTTACATGTATTACCAACTGTATGACCACCAGAAAAAATTAATTAAAACGTTTCCATCACATGGACGGACTAGCTTTAACATGTCCCGTAACTACACTCCATGAGGAAGTACAGAGATGTTTGTTGGTATATATTCAAAGATATTTTCATGAGGTCTGGTGGATTCTTGAATATGACCCTCCCCTCTCCCTCACACACACATTCACACACACACACACACACACACACACACACACACACACACACACACAGCATCGGATAGATAATACGATTACAGCACAAACAGTTTATGGGTGTACTGCCGGTCCACAGTGTCCTATGGGTACAATATTTCGGCGATCAGATATGTCGCCAACGTCAGGTACACTGACGAACTGAGCTCCTGAGGGCAGGCGGCTGTCTTAAATCCCCTCCCCCAGCCTGTCGTTCTCTCCGCGGTCCGCGCCTGCGGCTACTTGTCGGCGGTCGCTGAGACGCTGGTCTCGGCGTCTGTGGTGGCGTTGATGTAATTGCTTCGTCTGCCCTGGTCGCCCGTTCGTTTTCTTTGATGAGCGTGTTTTTAATTAGACTCAGTGATGGTTCCCATGCTTTGTGAGATTATAGCCGCAATCTCAGTTCATGAGTCCGTCCTTGGAACGAATTTCGATAGCCTGTCTAACGACGCTGTCCCAGAATTTAGATGTCTGTGCCGAGCCCCTGGTATGTTAGCAGCCCATTTCGTGATTTTCCGACAAGCAGTGCTCTGCGACCGCCGACTTGTTGGGGTACCTAAGCCGAGTGTGGCTCTGATGTTCTCGGCAACGATCTTCGCTGGTGCACACTGCCTGTCCAATATAAGTTCTCCCACAAGGATACGGAATCTGATATACCGGCCTTCCGCAAACTGAGGTCGTCTTAGACACTTCCCAATAATGCTCGTGTTTTATTGGTTGGGCAATAGACAATTCCTACTCGGTGTTTCTTCAATATTCGTCCTATTTTCCCCGATAGTGCGCCATTTACCACAAACGCCAATGCCAGCATCTCAGCGACCGGCGACAAGATTCATTCAGGTATCTGACATAATCGCTTTGGCTTCTGACTAAGCTACTAGTTTCGGCCGACAGTGGTTACCCTCATACAGGCTGTGGTCCAGTTTCACCACAGCAGAAACTGCAATTTCACGCGACGCTGTCAAGGTGGTTTCTGCAGTGGTAGGAGAGAACCGCGTTTTATATTTTATGATCTTGGCCAGTGCCAGACGAAACACCGAGCGAGGTGGCGCAGTGGTTAGCACACTGGACTCGCATTCCGGAGGACGACGGTTCAATCCCGCGTCCGGCCATCCTGATTTAGGTTTTCCGTGATTTCCCTAAATCGCTCCAGACAAATGCTGGGATAGTTCCTTTGAAAGGGCACGGCTGACTTGCTTTCCCATCCCTCCTAATCCGATGAGACCGATGACCTCGCTGTTTGGTCTCTTCCCCCAAACAACCCAACCCACACGAAACAGGCAATTTCGTTATAAATAAGTGTGATAGTGGCGTATAATGTAATTATTCTCAAACGAATCAATCACTGTGGTTACCTGCTCGATGCAAATGTCGTTCTTGTCACACTCAAGCGCGTTTCAACAAGCTACCTTCAAGTAGCGAATCAAGGCAAGAGAAGTCACAATTAAAGAGCTAGACTCATCTTCCTAGCGGCATGTGTGAAATTTCCGTCCAGCCACCATTTTTCTTATTTCCTGTGGTCCAAATACAGCACTTCTCATATTTGCCACGGTTAGTCCTCTCACAAAATTACCCCAGTGAAAAAACAAGGAGGAAGAATAGGATTTAATGGCCCATAGAGCTGAAAGTCATTACAGATGGAGCACAACCACTGAAAGAAAAAAAAAGGAAGAAAGCGGATGCTGTAAACTTTCGAAGAGACGTTCTTAAAATTCAAATTTTCTATTTAGGTAAATGGTTCATAAATCATGATGGCCGAGCCTGGATTGGTACTGCACTCCACTTGAATTCGAGCGCTGTGTTCAGCTTATAACTGCTTTCTCATCCAAACGTCGAGATATTTCCTTTCTTATGGTTTCTAACCTACCTTGATTAGCTGAACATGTTCAACGAACTGTAAGACACTAGGGAGAGATTTTTCCAAATGTTTTTCAATAACTCGGGACTTCTGTAATCAAAAGGACTCCTACAGCTTGCCCTTTAGCCCTTTAATATTTCGGTGGTCTGTTCGAGACATAGCCATATATATACATATAATAATTCTCACTCATGCTATTTTGTCTAAAACTGACATGGTGAGACCGTGACCGTGTACAATTAATGTAGGTTAATTCTTACAAAGAAGAAAACAGCAACCAGCCACTATTAACATTAATAATAGTATTAATAGTAATAATATAATAGTAATGGTAATAGTAATACTAGTAATAATAGTAATAATAAATAGCAGTATTAATAGTGGCTGGTTGCTGTTTTCTCCTTTGTAAGAATTAACCTACATTAATTCACACTCTGATGACAAAACTACTGTTTCATTTACTAAATGGCATACATTTACTACATCTAATTATTACTTTTATTCAAACTACCCGTGATCTATTTACTGAATGGCGTATTACTAAATGGCATACATTTACTACATCTAATCATTACTTTTATTCAAACTACACATGATCTAGAATGATATTTTCACTCTACAGCGGAGTGTGCGCTGATATGAAAGTTCCTGGCAGATTAAAACTGTGTGCCGGACCGAGACTCGAACTTGGGACCTTTGCCTTTCGCGGGCAGTGCTCTACCGGTAGAGAACTTGCCCGCGAAGGCAAAGGTTCCGAGTTCGAGCCTCGGTCCGGCACACAGTTTTAATCTGCCAGGAAGTTTCATACCCATGATCTATTTTGTTTCATTGCAACATCTCAAACATGATATCTGCTGCATGTTACGTACTTCAGTTCCTTCAGTTTCTATCACTGATATATAACTGGGTGTAAAATTGTAACTACGGACCTCACTCGTGGCTTACGTTCTGGGAAACGATGTGAACGTACTTAATTGTATTGTATTTCAGATATTTTGAATCAGGGATGAGAAGTTATAATGATTCTTGTTTATTATGGTAATAAATGGAACATAATAATTCTTAAAATGAGGAAAAATTAGACTAAACTATCTACATGCCACTCAGAAAACTGAAATTTTCAAGAAACATCATTGAATGGTGATAGGGCGGATATCTGAAGCCATTTCATTCAGCACACGAATTTGACCGAAAGGATATAAAGTAAACATAGTACTGTAGTAGTTACCTCTGAAAAATACTCAGCTGAAAATTTGCCCTTCGTCTGAATTCACAGGTCGGCGATATTATCTAGGGAATGAATGTAAGAATACACTGACGTCTTTGAAGGAAAAGGTCAGTTAAACTGACTACAGGCTAGAAGAAACAGGAAGAAGGTTGTATAATAGTCTCCACCATGTCAATGAATGGCGTAACATTTTGTAAGAGTTGTAAGTTACAGGCAACTGACTGACAAAGTGTGTTAATACGAGTAGAGCAATAACAGAATAACTTCGTTTCATATACTGAAAGAGTGTCGATACTGAACACGCTTGTATTGCTGCATAACATGCCCGAGGGAAGCATAAATTCACAAGTAAAAGTTAACTGCTAAGCCTTCGGATGCCAGAATTATGATGCATAGACCAAACGGATGGTCGCAGGAAAAGTCTCAGAACGCTAAAAAAATTTGTACGCTATGCCTGGCACCCAAGTCAGTGTCCAGACTACACAGGAAATGGAAGGAGACAGGAATTGGAGCATGAAAAGAGACCCGAATACTGAAGTGTCCATACATACCTTCACAAAGGGAAATTCACGGAATGTCAACATTATTTAGCAGCCGTATTCGGTACTGCTGTTAAGATAAGTGATGATTTGACCTAATGGCGGTGACAAGCAGCTAAAACTAAGATCCGAGGGCCTGAAGGACTCCATTGGTAGTGAATTACTTCTTCTCTTGACCACACGTTACTGGAAGCCTCATGAAGAGCTAATTATTCCTTATGATGGGAAAAAAGCAGACGTGATACTCTCTAAGAAGGAAATGGAACTGGTGCACAGAAATTCTGACCCATATCGCTGACCTCTACGCTTCTGATCAAAATTATGCGGACATCAATATGCAACTGTCCACTAGTTGCCTTGAGAGGAGGACCTGTCGGTGTAAAGATAGGCGGGGAGTATTGTGCTTTCAGTAGAAAAGTATTAAATGCAGAATGGGTTGGTCATGATAGCTCAGTGACTTTAAACGTGGCCTACCGATTGGCTGTCGCCTAGCAAATCCATCAGGGTCAGTTCAATTCTTCTGACGCTTGTCTAGTCGAATGACGGTGATATGACTGAAGTGGAAACGCGAAGAAACTACCATGTCTAAACCAAGACCAGGAAGACCTCATGCATTGACAGAGACCGTCTAGCGCTGCGGAGGGTTGTTATACAAAATCGTATGACAACGACAGAGGGAAGAACTCTTGAGTTAGGGAAGAACTCTTGAGTTGCGAAGTGCCACCAGCACAATGACTGTCTGCAGGAGGTTAAAAATAATGCGATACAAGGTTAGAGCATCTTCTCATAAACCACACATGTGTCTGCATTCAGCCGCGCGGGATTAGCCGAGCGGTCTTGGGCGCTGCTGTCATAGACTGTGCGGCTGGTCCCAGCGGAGGTTCGAGTCCTCCCTCGGGCAGGGGTGTGTGTGTTTGTCCTTAGGATAATTTAGGTTAAGTAGTGTATAAGCTTAGGGACTGATGACCATAGCAGTTAAGTCCCGTAAGATTTCACACACATTTGAACATTTTTTGTCTGCAGTCAGTCCTTAGCGATTCTTGCGGCGGCGTACACAGGCACACCACTGGACAGTGGACGAATGGACACTAGTGATCTGAGGTGACGAATCACCCTGTACCCTCTGGCAATCAGATGGAAAGATTTGTCAAATGCCTGGAGAACATTACAATACATCATGTGTAGTGCCAACAATGATGTACGCGGGATGTTGCGCTACGTTATGGGTGTATCTTTCGTGGGTGCAGCATGGTACAGTTATCATGCTTCCAAAGAAAGCTAACTGTAGCGTGAAGTGAACACATTTTACGGAATTATGTACTGCATACAGTAGAGGAACAGGTCGGAGAATATGTCTGTATCAACATGACAGTAAAACCTGCCGTTAAGTATTATCAGTGAAGGAATGGTTAGCGGACAACAACATTCTTGAAAGGTCTGGCCTGCGCAGAGTCCAGACCTACAGCAACGGAACAACTTTGGGATGAGTTAAAACGACGATATCGCTGCAGCCTCAATCGTCCGGATCACTACTTTCTCTGATTTCGGCTCTTTGGGAAGATAGGGCTGCCATTCCTCCACAAAACAGGGTCCGCAGAAGGTTTCGAGCTGTCACAGAGGCAAAATGTATTCAAACTAAATTTTTATGTCCACTAATAGGTGTCCTGATACATTTCATGAAGAATAATAGGAAACAGAACTTTTACCAATATGGAACAAAATATCTTCCCTCAAGGAAAAGGGTGTAGCATTAAAAAATATCGACCAAGCATTAAGTAACATCTTCCGCCTGTACATAATATTCTCACCGCCATGGATAGGGCAAACCAAGTTGATTCAGTATCAACAAAATTACGAGAGACTTATGATTCAGTGTCATGTTCATATCACCTAAAAAAAGGCTGGATAATTTCAAGACAGACAGGACGGAGCTCGTTAACCCTCACAGGGAGTAAACTACCGTCCATGATGTAATACACACATCAAAAAAAGTTTTACATCACCCTGGTTCCCAGAGCTCCTGAAGATAGACGTTGACTGTGGAAATTGTATCACAGACACAGTCCCTTTGACTGTTCAGAGATGTCACTAAACCCGCCCAAAGCTGTAAACAACCATACATGGGCAGTGCCTGTTAGACGGTTGGGGCCCGACAGCCGATCGGTTCCAGTCATTCCACCAGGAAGGATGTACACAGCTCGTGTTGTTTGTAGTTCAACCATGCGTAGACGGTCAAACCGCGGTTCGATCGCGTCCGCATTGTTACTTTGTGCCAGGAAGGGCTCTCAACAAGTCAACCAAAGCGATGTTGTTTGGACATGGAGGAGAGACAGACGGACAGGAACTGTCAATGACATGCCTCGCTCAGGCCGCCCAAGGGCAACTACTGCAGTGGATGACCGCTACCTATGGATTGGGGCTCGGAGGAACCCTGACCGCAACGCCAATGTTGAATAATGCATTTCGTGCAGCAACAGGATGTCATGTTACGGCTCAAACTGTGCGCAATAGGCTGCATGACGCGCAACTTCACTCACGACACCTATGATGAGGTCCATCTTTGCAACCACGACACTATACAGCACGGTACAGATTTGTCCAACAACATGCCGAATGGACGGCTCAGGATTGGCATCACGTTCTCTTCACCGATAAGTGTCGCATATGCCATCAACCAGACAATTGTCGGAGACATGTTTGGAGGCCACCCGGTAAGGTTGAACGCCTTAGACAAACTGTTCAGCGAGTGCAGCAAGGTGGAGATTCCCTGATGTTTTGTGGTGGCATTATGTGAGGCCGACTTACACCACTGGTGGTGATGGAAGGAGCCGTAACGGCTGTGCGATACGTGAATGCCATCCTCCGACTGATAGTGCAAACCATATCGGCAGCATATTGGCGAGGCGTTCGTCTTCAAGGACGACAATTCGCGCCCCCATCGTGCACACCTTGTGAATGACATCCTTCAGGATAATGACATCGATCGACTAGAAGACATGAACCCTATCGAACATGCCTGGGCTAGATTGCAAAGGGCTGTTTATGGACGACGTGACCCACCAACCACTCTGTGCGATCTACGCCGAATCGCCGTTGAAAAGTGGGACAATTTTGACCAACAGTGCCTTGATGAATTTGTGGATAGTATGCCACGACGAATGCAGGCATGCGTCAATGCAAGAGGACGTACTACTCTGTATTAGAGGTACCGATGTGTACAGCAATCTGGACCACCACCTCTGAAGGTCTCGCTGTATGGTGGTAAAACATGAAATGTGTGATCTTCATGAGCAATAAGAAGGCCGGAAATAATGTTAATGTTGTTCCCTGCTTCAGTTCCCTGTACAGGTTCCGGAACTCCCGGAATCGAGGTGATGCAAAACTTTTTTGGATGTGTGTATTTGGAGTACGACACGTCGGTGGATGAGACCATTATTGTTCATGTCAAATTTATTAGCCGCAGTTAATTTTTGCAGCTGACAATAATCTCTTTCCGGTAAATATTATCATTTACCGCTAGATTTCGATAAAAATATCAGCCCCTTTACAAACCCTGTCTTCTTGCTCTTAATCCAGAGAAATATGAATAAAGAAGAGTTGTGATTCGATTAAAAAAAGTGACTTACAGTGTACGCAGAATCAAAGTAGAACTATGAAATAGGCTCAGCTGGTAAAGCCAATGGCAGCATTAGACGCATTTGTAGAATATAGGGAAACCGTAATGCGTTACTTTGTCCGGCATTTCCAGCATCTCCGACGTAGGGGTTCTCAACTGTTCTTATCAGTTAGAATAAATAACAACAGGAATCTTACGAAGCTTTGGGTATGTAGGACGTAGTACGTCAACAAATTACAAAACAACTCCTGTTGTGATATGTAATTGTCGACTAGATAACGGGCTATGGGATGAAATTTGTAGTGGAAATAAAAACGGTATTGTGCGACTCGACGTTCCAGTTAATCAAAACTGCAGTCTACATAAGAAGTGGGATACAAATCTCCTTTGTGATTCGTATTTAAATACTACTTGACTTAAGGGGGGAAGTACAAAAATACAGGTACAAATCCACAAGTTTTGAGTCACATAACTGAAATTATGTACAGTGGTTTATGGTAGTTCAGGGAATCTACTAATAGTTTTTTATAATTTTAATTGAAATTTTGAAATTGTTTGGAAATTTTAAATTTTTGAACTCACGATTTACATAGGTACCATTTACTAAGAAAGTGTCTAAGAAATTATCTTGTATATTTTACAGTACAATATCTACATTTATATAAAGAAACCCACAGAAGGATATCAGGTTATTGACATTTAATGAAGTTTTATGTTTAATTACTTTTAATTGAAAAAATACACATCAAAATTCTACCTTCTTAATTATATATCTTGGAATTCATGCATGATATTAACTCTTTGCACATGTTTCATATACGTAATAAAAAAGACATACCAGTAATCACAGTCACATCTTTTCTAGTTTTGGAGAATGTACCTGAATAACGTAAACAGTAATTCTGAGAAAATGCCTTTTAAAGTTTAACATTCTATTTCATTGTCGTTCCCTCCTTAAAAAGCCACCAGATCTATACTCATTGTCCTCATTTCCTTTCACACTTCTCTTCTTGCTTCTTCTTCTCTGTCTTGTCACCTTTGCAAGGTGTTCATTTGATTTATCGGATGCAAGTATACATTGAGTGTCTATCCGCTTCAAGATGTCGCGAGTGAAAACTCCGGGCTTCAAACCCATTCTCTGCAAGACCTTCATCCTCTCTGAGTCACCACCATTAAAAACAATAACTGCGCCATAAACTGCAATTTTGACTATCTTGGATGAGCAAAATGTATTTTTGGGGTAACGTTTCCATATGATGGCATTCACGGACTCATTAGGATTCTGCGTTTTGCCATGAACACATTTCTTGAGAAGATCAGGGTTGCATAGGACCCTGAATGTTGGCTAAATAGCATTGAGAAAATATTTAGGAAGACTTTCCTTGTGAGTATAAGGAATTCCATCCATCTGAGATTGTTTGTAGCGACATAAACTAATTGGGCAAAGATTGTGTAAGGGCTGTTCATCTGTGGATAACATATGAAAATATATTGCCGAAACAGACCGGCGCATGTCTTCAACACTTGATAGGTATTCCCTAATATTCTTACCATAATACACTAGAAGGGTATCAATCACCTTCTTCGTTAACCTGTTCTTTCCACTTAGACCCTTTCCGTCTTCCAACTTCTTCCCCTTCAGGTCGTCCACAACTTTTCGCAATCTTGAGATGCGCTTCTGGACGTGACCTACACATTCAAGCTTTTCAGTAATACATTCTGCACCATATAGTTTGCTGTCACTTACTAACTTGAATACGATGAAGTAACCATCACCAAGATACTTTACGTATCTGACTCCATGTTTAGAAACACATCTGTTAAAAATTATCTTCATTGAGCACCTTCTACCGAACCACTTGATCCACAATGGTTCATTCTAGAGCTGTGATTCTTCATCAGATCTTCTGTTTTCATATTTCTGGGAATAGGACAATTTTGACAGTACTTGCTCATTACTTATACACCAAGTACTTTACCTACATCAACACATATTACACTTGAAATGGCGTATAGGGATGTATGGCCTCTATTCATAAATGTGTTATCACATGAACAACCATATCAGTCTTCACATGATTGCCATCTTCGTCATCCAAAGGATCATTCTCTCTTACTGCCTCTGCTGATGCTCCAGATAAATTCTCTTCACAAACATCATAAAGTGCCTTCTCCAATTCAGTATATGCCATTGAAAGTCTAGCACATGGTGCTGGCATATTCATCATTCCACAGAGTATATTTCCTCCTTCTTTTCCTACGCCAACGCAGCTTAAACCGTATAAAAATCGCATATTCGCTTCATCATACCAGTCATTTGATTTTGATGTTTTAAACGAGATGTCAGCATCACAGTCCTTGCATGATATATGTACATTGCACACCAGCCCACTCTGTTAGCATCATCGAATAATTCCAGATAGTCTGAATCACATGTCTTACATACACTTGCTAATTTCACTGCAATAGACAACAACTCAATGTCAATCATCCAATGTCCAGTGTTATTTTGACAGTCATCACCATTGTCAGTAATGTTGACACTTAAAATCTTCTGTCTTGAGCTGCTGGGAGAAGAGATCACATGTTTATAACACATAGTCTTATGAGACAACTCGGTACCATTACCAAAATTATTAGCGTGTCTCAAATTTAATAAAGCACGTGCAAGCATCTTGCACATCTTTTTGAAAACTTTGATTTGTCGTGGCATTATTAAAGAATACAACAAAACACAACAACGAAGTTAGTAAAACAACGCAAATAAAAATAAGTATTTGCCACTTTGTAAACAAAGATTATCGTTGTCTTTTGCTTCCAGCGACATTATCCAACACTCACGGATGGTATACATCACAAAGAGAATATACTACATACATTTCACAGCAATCTTGATGTTTCCGTCAGTAATACAAAAACTAATACTGAAGAGCCTCTTCAAACAAGTGGGCGTGGCAGAACGAACACGTTAGGGATTTAATTTTTTTAAGGTACTTAGGTTGCGATTTGGATTGTGAAATTTCAGGAGATTATTGCCAATTAGTTGAGCTAACGAAAGACAATAAATTTAAAAAATGACATTTTTTTACATTTTCAGGTACGTCCCCCCTTAAAGAAGTACTAACTGTGGATACTGAGCATGTGAAAAAAAGGGTGGTGCGAACAGTCACTGGTTTGATATTGGAACGATCTCCTTACAAAACATCAGGAAGCGCTATTCACAGCGGAAACAGGAAACGTTCTTTCGTGACACACCTACTCCAGGTATGGCATTAGGCATATAGTAGCTCACATAGATGCGTATAGCCATATTCCCACAGTATACCGTTGAATGAAACAGGGAGAAACCTTAATACAAGGATACTCACAAAGCTGTTATTGACTACCTGAAAAATATAATGTTACGTAATAAATTTTTTGTCTAGTCGTAGGCATATGTCCATAGTCCAAGAATACGATGGAATCCTTGTGACAGACTACCGTAGAAGCTGCTGCTGAGGAACAAACAAAATGGCACACAACATCAGTGGAGTGGAGTATCGCGTGGTAATTCCTTTTCCGTGCTCGAAAGGGAAGAATGGCTCGATAATGCACTCTGAGTCGATGTACACTTGGTAACAAAAGTCAGGGGCTGGCCATTTGCACATATACAAATAGATGTGATATCGCGAACACAAGTTATAAAAGAGTACTGCATTGGAACAGCTGTCATTTGTACTCAGGTGATTCATCTGAAAAGGTGTCGGACGTGATTAGGTCGTACGACGGGAATTTAGAGACTTTGAAAGCGGAATAGTAGTTGGAGTGAGACGCATGGGGCATTCCATTCTGGAAATATTGCGGCTGTTAAATAGTCAGTGATCCTCTCTGGCAAGAGTGGGCTGAGAAAATCACATTTCAGGCATTACGTCTCACCACGCACAACGCAGTTGTCGACGGCCATCCCTTAACGACCTAGAGCAGCGCCGTTTGCTTAGAGTTGTCAGTGTTAGCAGACAAACAACACTGCGTGAAATAACCACAGAAATCAATGTCTGACGTACGAGGAACGAATCTGTTAGGGCAGTGCGCAGAAATTTTGCGTTAATGTGATATGGCAGCAGACGACCGACGCGAGTTCTTTTGTTAACAGCTTACACCGCCTCTGCTGGACTTGTAATTATATAAGTTGAACCCTAGACGACTTTAAGTCCTTGCCTGGTCAGGTAAGTCCAGATTTCAGTCGTTAAGAACTGACGGAAGGATTAGAATGTGGCCCTGACCCCTGGGAACCATGGGTGGACCCAAGTTGTCAACAAGCCACTGTGCTAGTTGGTGGTGACTTCGTAGTAGTGTGGGCTGCTTTTGCATGGATTGGATTAGGTCCTCTGGTTCAACTGAACCAATCACTGACTGTAAATGGTTATGTTCGGTTACCTGGGGACAATTTTCTGCCATTCATGGACTTCATGTTTCCAAACAACAATGGACCTGTCACTGGGTCACAACTGTTCGCGATTGCCCTGAAGAATGTTCTGGACAATTCGAACAAATGGTTTGGCCATTAAGGTCATCGACATGAAACCCTTTGAACATTCGTGGTACATAATGGAGAGGTTCGTTCGTGCACAACAGCCTGCGCTGGCAACAATTTCGCTGTTATGAGCAGCTCAATATATATGCAGAGGACTTTCAGTGATTTGTGGCGACCGTGTCAGGTTGAGCTGCTGCACTAGGTCAAGCAAAATGAGCTCCGACACGATATGAGGAGGGTTCGCTTGACTTTCGTCACTTCAGTGTAAGTTCACAGCTGCAATGCGCCTTTATATGACAGAGTGGTTAGGTGACGCAGACGGTTTCAGTGTGATCTAAGTTTTATATTTATCTGTTGTGTTAGTTAATAACTTGTACACTCTCTGTACCTATTATCATATGTTGTTTTTATTATTACTTAAGATTGCTGGAAAGTAGTATCTAGAATGTAGTTACAGTTTTTCTGTAAATATGATATTGTTGCTGTCCACTATTACTGTCTTCTCATGCGTTGGTGGCTCATAAAAATAAGAAGACATTCTTCACCCGTTCTTGAGTGGACCTAGGGTCGTCTTAGAGGCTCTGGAACGAGGAAAATTATTCGCTCCTATACAGCACTGAAACCAACATATCCAACAGTTCATGTAGAGAAGTGCCGTAACCACGCACATGCACACACATACGCACACACAAGGAAGGAGAGAGAGCGATAACATTATATCGAACTGAGTCCTATAACTTGGAATTAAAAAGGAAGCTCTGGGAGAAATTAAAGTAGTAGAGCAGGTAGCTGTGTGTGATTGATCTCTAGAATAAAAATGATGAGGCAGTCACTCGGTAACACGTTAAAAGTTTCAATCTAAACGCCATGAGTGGAGTCCGGACACTACACGAAATTTAAACCTTTTTACACACTGGTCTCGCCACCAGCTGCGACAGACGGCAGATCCATACCTAGATTTGCTTCCGCCATCTTGTCACAATGTAAAGGTTACTCTGTTAAAATGTAGCGTACAACGAGTTGTACACCACGGGAATCGCAGATGGTAGCATTTCTCTCCTGACTATGAAGCCATCCCCTATTCGGAGGTAGTTAATTGTTATTTCGTGAGTTCAAAAGTGGTTCAAATGGCTCTGAGCACTATGCGACTTAACTTCTGAGGTCATCAGTCGCCTAGAACTTAGAACTAATTAAACCTAACTAACCTAAGGACATCACAAACATCCATGCCGGGAGGCAGGATTCGAACCTGTGACCGTAGCGGTCGCTCGGTTCCAGACTGTAGCGCCCAGAACCGCATGGCCACTCCGGCCGGCTATTTCGTGAGTGACCGGTGTAAGATACACTATGGCCTGATAAGCAGATTCACCCGGAGTATTAAATTTAACCTCATGACATGTACTCCTTGGCACGGCAAGTAATGATTTCTTCCTCTCTCCTGGGATGAAGAAACCAAAGCGTTTGAGGCATTTCCAGAATGACGACGAGGCCGTTTTCTTTGAAGAATGTTTCCTGAACCGCCAATTTATAGACTGCGCCAAGTTACCCGTCGTTGGGCAGAATGAGTGGCATAGAACGATCAATCTATAGAGGAACTGGGGAAAGTGACATCAAGTTTCAAGATTGTCGTTTGATTTTTTCAACCTGGAAAAGCTTTACGACTACCCTTCGTGTACATCAAGGTTACAGAAGTCATGCGTTACATCCCGATATCGTGTCGAACCTCCTTTTGTCTGGCGTATTGCAGCAAGTGGGCGTGGCATGGACTCAACGAATCGTTGGAAGTCCCTTGTAGAAGTACTGAGTCATACTTCCTTTACAGCCGTCCATAATTGCTAAAGTGTTGGCGGTGCAGGTATTTGTGCTCGAACTGACCTCTCGATTATGTCCCATAACCGTTCGATGGGATTCATGCCGGGCGCCCTGAGGGCCAAATATTTCGCTCGAATGGTCCAGAATGTTCTTCAAACCAATCAGGAACAACTATGACGCAGTGACGTAATATACTGTCAACCATAAAAATTGCTTCGTGGTCTCGGAACATGAAATCCAAGAACGGCTGCAAATGGTCTGCAAATAGCGGAACATTAGCATTTCCGGTCCATTCCACATAAACACAGTGCTCACCATTATAGAGCCGTCATCACTTTGCACAGTGCCTTCATCTGGGATCTGCGCCTAATGCGAACCCTATCATCTCTTACCAACTGAAATCGGGACTGTTTTGACTATGTCGCGGTTTTCCAGTCGTCTGTGCTCTAACCGATGTGGTCACGAGCCTAGAAGAGACGCTGCAGGCGATGTGCTGCTAGCAAAGGCTCTCTCGTCGGTCGCCATGCCCATTAATGTCAAATTTCGCCGCACTGTCCAAACGGATACGTTCGTCGTACGTCTGACATTCATTTCTGCCGTTACTTCATGCACTGTTGTTTTTCTGCATTGACAACTTTACGCTAAGTGGAGGTCGTCGATCACTGCGTTGTCCGTGGTGTGAGGTAATGCTTGAAATTTGATACTCTCGGCACACTCTTGACACTGTGGATCACGGAATAGTGAATTTCCTAACGTTTTCCGTAATGGAATGACCCATGCGCCTAGCTAGAACCACCATTCCTCGTTCTAAGTGTTTTAATTCCTGTCGTGCGGCCATAACCACGTCGGAAACCTTTCCGCACGAATCACCTGAGTTCTAAAGTCGTCTCCGCCAGTGCATTGTCATTTTATACCTCGTATACGCGTTACTACTGCCATTTCTACATGTGCATATAGCTAACACTTGACTTTTGTCGGACCATTGTACATTAGAGTAAGACTCAATGCTACATATTTTACATTATTACGCACGCAGATAATAGATGTTGATGTAAGAGCTGACTTAGGATCCTTTTTTTTTTTTTTTTTTTTTTTTTTTTTGGTCATCACTCTACTGACTGGTTTGATGCGGCCCGCCACGAATTCCTTTCCTGTGCTAACCTCTTCATCTCAGAGTAGCACTTGCAACCTACGTCCTCAATTATTTGCTTGACGAATTCCAATCTCTGTCTTCCTCTACAGTTTTTTTTGCCCTCTACAGCTCCCTCTAGTACCATGGAAGTCATTCCCTCACGTCTTAGCAGATGTCCTATCATCCTGTCCCTTCTCCTTATCAGTGTTTTCCACATATTCCTTTCCTCTCCGATTCTGCGTAGAACCTCCTCATTGCTTACCTTATCAGTCCACCTAATTTTCAACATTCGTCTGTAGCACCACATCTCAAATGCTTCTATTCTCTTCTGTTCCGGTTTTCCCACACTCCATGTTTCACTACCATACAATGCTGTACTCCAGACGTACATCCTCAGATTCTTTACATCTTTATAATGATAGTCCCTCGACGGATACTTGTTAGTGAAAGCTAAGTTAAAAGTAGTATTTTGACATAAATGAATATCGATTATGATCTATAATTTTAGACACCAATCATCAGCCTAGACAGGGTGTAACACACCTGTCCCTCCCATGCGCTTATAATCCCAGCCTCGAAGAGTCTGTCGATGATGTCGTTGAGCTGCTCGAGGTAAGGCCAGCATTTGCGGACCGCAAACACCACATGCTCCCAGTAGATGTCCTCGCGCATCGGTCGCAACCAATTGCTCAGCGCTTCCTCGTCGATATAGTCACCAATGGAAAAGTACCCTGGGGAAAAAAAGCTCATTCATATCACACCAAATTTGTCTTACACTAGCCATAAAAACAATTTTTGATACTCTTAAACTTATCTAGCCAGAGAATGAAATTAATTACACGCTGCTATAAGCCTGTTAAATAATAACACAAATAGTCACCCACACAATAAATAAGCAAATTTTGTACTTCTGCAAAGTTCCTTTTAGGCATCTGAAACTTTGTGCCACTGGAGTACGTGATTAAAACATGTGTAATAACAGGATGTGTAGTAAAGAATAGAAGATGGGATTAAATATCGCCTTTTTATGAACAAAATTTTTTCATTAACCCAGTTGCTCGCTACATCCGAGAAGATTGTTAGTGTATACATTAGCCAGCGTCACTAAACTACCAAATTACGTTAACAGAGTGCCTTCCTATGTTTAAAACTATATCAACTGCGTCCATAATCCGCAAGCCACCTCACATTGTGTAGTGACGTGCACTTTTGCTGCTAACATCGTTTCCCCGTTTCCCTTTGGGTTTTATAGAAGAAAGTAATGTGTTGTTCGACCCGTCTTCGAGCGTACGTCATCACAGTTTGAATTTTAAACGTTTCCACGATGTAAAACACCGCTCTTGTGCCGTTTGGCAGTGAGGTCTCATTAGTATCTCCCTGACGCTCCTGCGATTTCTACGGGAACACGTGACGAAGCGTGCAGTCTTTCTCTGTCGCTTCTACTAATCCAACGTGGTAAGAGCCCCAGCAAGACGAGTAATACTCAAGAATCGTCGGCAGCGTATTTTTGTGCTATTCCCACAGGTGATTCCATTGGTTGACTTAATTATGTCTGCAACCGTTAATTTGTGTCTTATTTTCCTTGTACTGTAGAGTATCAGGCTTAGCTCAATTTCAGGCACTCTCTTAAAACGTATTTTATTAAACAATACATATTAGAAGATCACTGGTTATTTAAAACTAAAAACAGGGAGTGAATGATATACAAATTACAATATATATTTTTTCATATAAAATCTTTTAACGTGGTACTTGAACGTGGCGTAAGGCTGTGCAATAGTACGAAAATGAAATAAATGGTAACTGTTGCATTCAACGCAGAAACTTTCAAAATGAGAAATCGAATTAGTGTTGTGTAAGTGGATGAATTACATTTCCCTAAGATAATTCCAAAGAATTTCAGCCTAGCACCTACTTGACCTAAAATTAGCTTTATCTCGTCATTAGTTCTCTCTAGGCAGTTATTCGTAGATATCTTCCGGATTGCCACTGTTTGGAGCGATTGATGGTGAAAAGGGTAATCGAGCAGTAGTCAGACTATTTTTTGTCCATTTATGAGCAGTCATTGTATTTAATTACGTTTAGTATCAACATTCAGTATCTGCACCAGCGTGGATCCTTTGCAGTTCTTACAAATTTTCGTTATGTCGTCTGGTGTGCATTAAACTTAGAGGCTGAGCCAATAAGTAATTCCGCACTGCAACCATCAGCCTGAAGTTATCCTTAACTTTCAACAATACGTACCCCTCTCCTCTATTCCATAGACTTACAGCATCGTTCAAAAGGGCCTTGAAATCCTGCAGCAAATCATTACTTTGCTGCATCATCTACAAAGTACTGTTAACCCAGAGTGTTATCTACAGACACAAATACGAGTGGATGACTGTCACGAGAGCTATGTCGGTAGCGTAGGGAGGGTGTTAGAAATGAAATGTTTTCTAATAATTTCTACGTCTGATTTGCTGTATCAGAAAACATCCTCGCTCGCACACAGGTAATTTGAGAATTCTGACCTGAGAATAGGGCTACACTAGGTTGATGCATTAATAGTATCACAAACAGGGTGCAGTGTAACGCCGTAAATGCATATCCTCCTATTTCCATCTATTCTACTATAGATTTTTTTTCCTTATTTTGTTACCTTAAGATATGACATTTCTGTGTCTTTATATATTGTAATTGTTTTAATATTTGTATATTTATATATTTATGTATTTATCTCGATGTATAATTGGTTTGTTTTGTAAATATTATTTGTATTTTTAAGCTGGGTGTTGCCTAGGGAAAACTATGCTATCGAACGAATACATCGATAGGTCGTGTGGAGAACCAAAGTGTTTAGGATCTTTGGTAGTGTTAACTCTGGCGCGTGGAGCGCGGGCAGAGCAGAGTCTGGCTGGAGTAGGGCGGTGGAGGAGGTGTGTTGTGTGATGCTCCCGCGAGTTGCCGCGCTTTCGGGGTTTGGCAGCATGTAATTGCGCTCGACTTGCTATGTTAGTTTCTGACATGGTGTCGCGGACGGGAAGCGTTAGCTGGCACACATCAAGAGCCCGTTTCGGCTAGAGACCGTGTCGAGAAGAAGGCGCGCCAACATCCAGCTTCTGCAACAGCTACGGCCGACAATGAGTGATTGTCGCCACCTCCTCGACAGACGACTTCAAACCTTCAACCAACCAACAAGGAAAACTGGAAGCACGTAAAGTTTTAGAACTGTGTGGCAGTCCTCAGCATTTAAAATTGTTCCATTTGCCTCACAAAATTACAGCAACGTAGCATGAACCTTTGTTGCTCATTGTCCCAATCGCATTACCAAGCAGGGTCCATTCCTTTTCCGAAACGTACCCGAGTGTCGTTGAAATTCAAACGCCATTAGTAGAGTAATATCATTCCATTTCACTGCTTTAATTTCAAAGTTCAGTTAAAGTATACATAACTGGCTACAATATTTAGATTACACAAGCACAAATTAAGAGTGCGAGTTTTGTTACCATATTTTAGCTTACCTTTGACTGCAGCTCAGCTTGGTACGTACTAAATTTTACTATTGCTAATTGTTCAGAATCATTTAATTCAAGTTAATAGTTAAATCTCTTATTTCTAAATTGCGTAGATTCAAGTAGCTTTTGAAATTATTGTTGAGGTAACCCAAGACTAACCTTATTTTACTGAATTTCGTAGTGCTTCAGAAACAAAGCTCACTATTAATTTCAGTCACTAAATTAACTTTCAATTTTCCGGTTTAAATTAATTCTTTTGCTAAATTATGTCAGAGTGTAACGAAATTTATTACTTGTGACACACATTCAGTTTTCACACAACACGCTTTTAGTGCTAATTATATGTGCAATTATCTTTCATTTTCAGTTAGTATAGTAGTTATCCACAGGACTTGCGACCGTAATTTTTCCCAATTTACAAATATCTAATTAACGCCAATTAATTGTTAACGTAACGACCGCACATTTACTTTCTTTATTAATTTTACCCTTTTCTCAAAATTAATTTCCACCAATTTCATTTGCATTTTTCCTTTTATTTAGATGTAACCCTTTCCTCCCTCTTTACCTACAAATTAACTTCGGTGACGATTGCTTTTCCCAAATTTCCATTAGGTGCACGCGGTTTAAATTTTTCTGTCATTAAGGTCGATAAATGAGGGGGAGGTTACAGCAGTTTCTTCCGTATGTCAACTCGCGTGCTCCAATACAGTTACACAATAACCTTTGGTAGATCCCTGTAATGATCCGTGTTAGGCGAGCGGCGAAATTTCTGTAGTGTATCTTGATTCATAATCAAGTGCTAACACCAGTTTTCCGAAAAATTATCCGTTATGCATGATTTGCTGCGAAATTATTGCCAGCTCGCGAAATCTTTAGCTATGTTAATGACGCTTCTTTCCTGAGTAAGATTCAGACGGAGAAATGTCACTGTTGTACACCAGCCTTCGCGTGACGCTTCTGGCGTTCGGATCATCTACGATAGATGTCATTCAAGGGACAAATCTTCCTGAAGAATAAACGTAAGATATATTTTATTGTAATAACGTTTCAATTATCAGGTCTTAATAGTTTTCGTAAAAATGACGTTTTAAGAAAAAAATTAGCTACTCTAAATAATAAAGCTAGAAACCCAGAACTTTGTCAGAAGATGCATATGGAGCTCATAAATAACTGGTGCAAGTTTCAAAGTTAAAGAACGAAACTTACGACCAGAATCCACGTTTTTATAAAAAAAAGGAAGGCGCTAAATATTGGACTTAGACACGTAAAACATTGTTTTATGCTCCAGTTCACCCTAAAACTAATAACTGACAGACGACGTTAAGCTACCTCTTGTAGTTTTTGAGTAATTAAGTTAAAACCAAATTTGTAACGAAAATATACCTGATTGTAGTAGTTTAAGTACCTGTAATAGAGGATTTTGGTTAAATCAGATGACAAAACCGACTAAATAATAAAGCTATAACAAATTTTAGAGTTGCAGTATTAATAACAGCGAATACAAGTTCTTGTAAAGCTATGGTTCAGATCTAACGAGCTACCGTTAGTTCCACTATAAAAATTCTAGAAGGCAAAGTTTTCATTCAGGCGAGCTGAAACGTTTTCAGTGCTTTCAAACGAAGTACCTAAATACATGTGAAAATTAAGAAAGTTCTTAAATAATTCATAACTATGTTATCAAATACGCTACTGGCCATTAAAATTTCTACACCACGAAGATGGCGTGCTACAGACGCGAAATTTAACGGGCAGGAAGAAGATGCTGTGACATGCAAATGATTAGCTTTTCAGAGCATTCACACAAGGCTGGCGACACCTACAACGTGCCGACATGAGGAAAGTTTCCAACCGATTTCTCATATGGAAACAGCAGTTGACCGGCATTGCCTGGTGAAACGTTGTTGTGGAGCCTCGTGTAAGGAGGAGAAACGCGTACCATCACGTTTCCGACTTTGATAAGGGTCGGATTGTAGCCTATCGCGATTGTAGTTTATCGTGTCGCGACATCGCTGCTCGCGTTGGTCGAGATCCAATGACTGTTAGCAGAATGTCGAATCGGTGGGTTGAGGAGGGTAATACGGAACGCCGTGCTAGATCCCAACGGCCTCGTATCACTAGCAGTCGAGATGACAGGCATCTTATCCGCATGGCTGAAACGGATCGTGCAGCAGCATGGAGACCATGGCTGCGGTTACCCTTGACGCTGCATCACAGACAGTAGCGCCTGCCACGGTGTACTCAACGACGAACCTGGGTGCACGAATGGCAAAACGTCATTTTTTCGGATGAATCCAAGTTTTGTGTACAGCATCATGATGGTCGCATCCGTGTTTGGCGACATCGCGGTGAACGCACATTGGAAGAGTGTAGTCGTCACCGCCACACTGGCGTATCACCCGGCATGATGATATGGGGTGCCACTGGTTACACGTCTCGGTCACCTCTTGTTAGCATTGACGGTACTTAGAACAGTGGACTTCACATTTCAGATGTGTTACGACCCGTGGCTCTACCCTTCATTCGATCCCTGCGAAACCCTACATTTCAGCAGGATAATGCATGCATGTTGCAGGTCCTGTACGGGCCTTTCTGGATACAGAAAATGTTCGACTGCTGCCCCGGCCAGCACGTTCTCCAGATCTCTCATTAATTGAAAACGTCTGGTCAATGGTGGCTGAGCAACTGCCTCGTCACAATACGCCAGTCACTACTCTTGATGAACTGTGGTATCGTGTTGAAGCTGCATGGGCAGCTGTACCTGTACAAGCTGTTGGGTTCAATGCCCAGGCGTATCAAGGCCGTTATTACGGCCAGAGAAGGTTGTTCTCGGTACTGATTTCTGAGTATCTATGCACCCAAATTGCGTGAAAATGTGATCACATGTCAGTTCTAGTATAATATATTTGTCCAATGAATACCCGTTTATCATCTGCATTTCTTCTTGGTGTAGCAATTTTAATGGTCAATAGTGTATTATGTGTCCGAGAAAACGGTCGTTCTGAGACTGCTGCCGTGTGTCAAGGCGGTAGACAACAGATGTGCCCTCGGCCGTCCACTGCGTCACCTGCATAAATACAGCCCGAGAGACAGTAGTAATGTTCTCTTCGCACTCTGCTACTGTAACATCTACGTCGGTTGGAGGTCGGATCTCTCTCTGACTAGGATGACGTCAGAGACAGACTGTGACAAATCGCGTATTTGCGGTAAAAACGGAGGACTGTACACCCTACTGGATCGCTTAGATTTCGCTAAAATAACAGTTAGTGTGCCGTTCGTGATAATTACAAATCCGCGTGGCGACTATTATTTCCACTTTTGTAGTGAGCATTTATTTCAAACATGCATTTCATTATTATTAGGGCGAAAGACAATCTGGTAGGAACATACCGTAGAGGTCGCTTCTGAACTGCTAGTTGTGCTATTTATGACAGAAAGATTTACTGTCAATTAAATGTAGTGAATTTCAAAGCGTTGTACATGAGAGACTTTACTCAATGTGCGTATGAACCAGAACTTCATACTTTCATTTAAAATCATAGTCCTTATCCCACTAAGCAGAAGGAGAATAGAAACACTTCTTTCAGTGGGATGTATCGGAATGTGGCCGTGCAGACTGGGAAATAAGGGCAGTCTGTTTCCTTCACTTTCTGGCTGACAACAAAACTAGTCGCCGGGCTCGCATGAGAAAGACGGCGAACAAAAACAAACACAAACAATCGTCGTATTTTCAACCCGCCACCCAACAACCTATCTCCAAAATCCTATGCTTAAACCACACCCCACCTGTATCCTACACTTCAAAGTGAATCCATTTTGCTAACTTGCAAGGAAAATAATGTATTACCGACGAGACAAAGACATAGAGAACAGACTACTTCAGGCAATTGTGTCATTTCTGGCCAAATCATCTGCTTTAATCTGAAGAAGAAATTTCTGAGAACGTATGTTACGAGTACAGTATCGTATGGAAGTGCACTATTTCCTGCGTGTAGTGTCCGCTTGGTTTGAGGCGCCATGTTACGGATTGTGCGGTCCCTCCCGCCGGAGGTTCGAGTCCTACCTCGGGCATGGGTGTGTGTATTGTTCTCAGTATAAGTTAGTTTCAGTAGAGTGTAAATCTAGGGACCGATGATCTCAGCAGTTTGGTCCCTTCGGAATTCACACACATTTGAAGTACATTATTGTCGGTGGGAAAACTGGGAAAGAGAATTGAAGCATTTCAAATATGGGACTATAGATAGAGTTCGAAAATTAGTTTGACCGATAATATGAGAAATGAGAAAATTCTCCTAGGAATATGCATGGAGAGTAACGTGTGACAAACATTAACAGGAACAGACACACTACGATAGGCAAAATGTTACAACATAAAATAATAACTTCCCTGGTAGCCAAGAGAGCTGTGGATGATAAAACCTATGTGGGAAAAACGTTACTGGATTATGTGAAATAGGTTGACGATGTTGGATGCAAGCCCTACTCTGTGGTGAAGATGTTGGCATAGTAGGGGAACTCGGAGTGGGCAGCATGAAACCAGTCAGACGATCAAAAAAACAATGTTGTATGTGGTTTCAAGAGAATCTACGCTACGTTATCGATTGTCAAGACGAAGATTTTCTTGAATAATATCCTCCACGCATTGCAATGTGGCAACACAGAAAAAGTCCACAGAATCATTATCGTCTGTTTTTCACATTCTTTGCCCAACTAAACACATAAGGCTGTTAATTCAGACATAGCCAGGATGGAGACGAACGACCTAAAAGTTTGACGTTAAGATAAAATTTTTTAAGTAATATATCTTAAAGGTGATGATCGTTAGGGAATAACATTAAATGATGACTAGTTTCCGCTGATTACATAGCCATTTTCAGATCTGTAATAATAGCAAAAAACTGCAGTAAGATAGAGTACCAGAAGAAATTACACGGACCGGAATAATACAACCAAAAATTCGATTGTATACGGATAAGAGAAACACGTGTAGTGTAGTTGATTTGCTGCAGTCACACGAAACCGTATGTGCGTACACCTGCCTTCCGAAACCATTTGTCTAAGACATACAGTGAAAGAGGTACTAAATATGGTAGATAAACTGTCTGTTTGAAAACCTCATCCTCGTCCTTGTTCTGGCGTTTTTACGCCTGCATAGTTTTCTGTACTTAGCGAGACGAAAATACACTGTCGAGGAACATAGCTGGTAGTTGTTATAATTCCTGTTGCAGATTATCGACGTCCTAGATGGCATGGGCTTGGTGGAATGGAGGATAGTTTCCTGTAGATAAAGCTCTGTGTAAGTGGGCTTTCGAAACATCGAGTGTCCACTTGTGCCATTGTTCTTGCATTGCACCAAGACCTCTAAAAACGGCAAACAAAGTTATGTCTCCATCTCCATAATAAATTTCACAGATAAAATCTGCTTAGCCATTCTTTACTGCAGGTCCATCTACTTCGACCTACCGTTATGATTCCCGTTTACTTCATAATGCGCGTAGGTGAACCCATATCTCATACAAAGTGAATAATTGGTCCATAAAAGCAATTTACGTATTCACTTCTTGTCTACATTCAACAGATGCACCCTCTGTCGTTGTACACAGCTTTGTCATTTTTTGGTCTTCACGTAACTGGTGGAATACGGCTTCATGTAACATGTCATAACATCATTTACTTCACACACTAAATCTTACGATACCACATCTACGTTAACATCCACATCCGCGCTCTGCAAACCATTGTGAAATGCGTGGGAGAGTGTGCGTCACATCGTTCCAGTTATTACGAATTTCTCCTGTTTCATTCTAATATGGAGCGCGGGATGAATGGTTATTTAAATATCTCCATGCGCGCTAAAATAAATCTAATTTCGTCCTTACGGAGCATAAGGGCACAATACGCAGCGTGCTGTAATTTAATCCTAGCTTCATCATTTAAAGCTGGTTCTTGATACTTTGTAAGTGGGCTTTCTCTGGATACTTTACGTCTGTCTTCAAGAGACTGCTAGTTCAGTTTTGTGACACTATCCTATGGGTCAATCATACCTGTGACCATTTGTGCTACCCTTGTCTGTATTGGTTTAATACCACTTGCTAGTTCTATTTCTCATTGGTCCCACACGCTTGAGCTGTTTTCTAGGTTTTGTTAGCACGAGTAATTTACAAACGGTATCCTTTGTATATTGACTGAATTTCCCTAATATCACCAATAAAGCAAAGCCTTCCACCTGCTTTACCCACTATGGAGCCTTTGAGATCACTCCATTCTGAATCCCCACTAAGTGTTACACACAGGTATTTGTATAAGTCGACCGGTGTCATCTGTGACATATTGATATTACCATCATAGGATACTGCGTTTCTTTTTCGTTTTGTGAAGTACACAGTTTTACATTTCCGAACACTTAAAGCAAGTCGCCAATCTTCGGACCACTTTGAAATCTTGTCAAGCTCTGACTGCATGTAATAATAGCAACTCCTCTTAGACACTATCTATTGTAAATAACTGTGTCATCCGCGAAAAGTCAGATTACTATTAATATTGTCTGCAAGGTCATTACTATTCAGCAAGAAAAGCAGGGATCCCGACACACTTCTCTTTGTAACAATCGAGGTTATTTCTACATCTTGCTTTTCCTATATATTTCCGCCTGTGACTGCGTTTTACCATGGGCCTTCACATCTTCAAGAGAAATAGGGCGATATTTGAAGTATATTTTTCACATACGTGTCCTTCAAAAGTTTTAAACCGTTCAAAACAAAAAGAACTTTACAGCAACTAGCTGAAAGCTGTGTGTACATTGGAATGAAATGCTCACAACAGGGTTACTTCAAAAAGACGTTTAAATACAACTGTTCCCTACACGAAGTAGATACTCGACTTTTGTCATTGCACCACAGGTACTAACATTACAGATACAAAAGGGAATAGATACCATTGACATTCCTGTACACCCCTGCTCTTTTAATATAAAAGTTTACAGCAGTCTTAAGTTATTCAGTAATTTCTGCCTGCAAGAAAACCAGCTACAGTTGCATGAATATTTCGTTTAAAGTACGCCTGGTTTCGGTCTCACCCAGGGACATTTTCAGATCACTTCAAATGCACCTATTTTTGTATGAACAGATGTATTTGATGTCATCTAACATTAGCCGTGTGTGAGGACAAAAGTGGTAGTGTTTTTTAAATAAAATCTGTAGCCAGAAGAGCTTCTGTTATTGCTACCTGTTATTTGCAGTCGTGGAACTCGTCACAATAACAAAGGAGAATTTAAATGTTTACCAGATAATTATGTAACAGCAATAACTGGTTCTGCCCAGAGAAAAAACAGTTTTTCTTGCTATATTGCTGTGTTCATATTGTTCTAACAACGCAGCCTCTGCAATTTTCTGTTTCATGCCTAATAACTGGGCTTTGACTTTAATCATTACGTTTCGTCCCGTAGAGGACTCACAGTACGTGCACAAGTTTAGGATGTAGACAAAAGCGGTGGCATATGGAAGGTAGGATCGGAGTAGGCAGTGTACTCGGGGATAGGAGAGGCGGTCAAGGCTACTCCTGACGTCAAGCGGAAGATCCGGGTTCGACCCCAAGCCCAGCACAAATTTTTATTGTTACCAATGCACAGAGTAGCCAAAGTTTAGCCGCAATTTCAAATGTGAATATGATTCTCATACAGTCCTTCTTGTTATAGTTCTTCTAGGGGAGCTATAATTCCTTCTTACATATTAGGAAGCGAATGTGGAAGAGACAAGAGCTTCAACCACAAGATTTTTACCAGATACTTACCATTACTCATCTCTGCAGGAATGACAATGACAACCATTTCCCATAACCGTAATATATGTACTTGAGAGATAAGGGAATAGAACGTAGGAAACCACGGCTAGTTTATCAATACGAATTACAAAATTTGTGAAATATCCTATTTTACATTTTATGGTGACTCAACCAGCAGGAAACTACGATAAGTAGATCATACCTCCAGGAAGTCTCTCGACGATAAACGCCAAGTCTCGAGTGGTGACTCGAGAACGCAGGACGTCTGGTGTGAGCACCCGGAAACGCTCTATCAGGTCCAGGAAGACTTGATCTGTAAGTCCTCTGAGCGAGTTGAGGAACGCACTGTCGATTTGCGCCCACTGCAGCCCACTGTCATGCAAGTCAACCACGGTGTCTATGGGAGGCTCATATCTATAAAAACAACAAAATTGAAATTACTGTGTTAAATAGCAACTCTCATATGCTTAAGAGACCAACAATATTAGCATATTAACCCTTAGCTGCTGTACACTGTGTCAAAAGCAGCTTATGTTCTTTTTATTAATTTGATGCTGCCCTTCAACTTTTACCGCCTTTCCGTCCGCTGCGGTCCTAGAACCGCAGCGGACGGAACACGGAGCAGCAACGCTCCAGCAGGTCGCAGGGAATGGGCACGGACCACAGAGGAAGCGCCTGCAGGCGTTGGTGGAGGGGGAAGGCCATAGGCACAAATACTGGACCAGGTCCACTCGAGGAGCAGTCTCAGGTCGCACCTGATGAAGGTTACGAGCTACGTGACCGAAATATCGTGCAAGTACGACGCTGATATCCGGCAGAACACCCGACAACCCAAGATGTCATTAGATCGCCGGGAAAGCTTGAAGAGTTACATTAGTGAAAGCTGTTGACAATGTTGACTGGAATACTCTCTTTCAAATTCTGAAGGTAGCAGTGGTAAAATACAGGGAGCTAAAGGCTATTTACATTTTGTACTGAAACCAGATGGCAGTTATAAGAGTCGAGGGGCACGAAAGGGATGCAGTGGATGGGAAGGGAGTGAGACAGGGTTGTAGCCTATCCCAGATGCTATTCAATCTGTATATTGAGCAGGCAGTAAAAGAAACAAAAGATAAATACGGAGGAGGAATTAAAATCCATGGAGAATAAATAAAAATTTTGAGGTTCGCCGATGACATTGTAATTCTGTCAGAGACAGTAATGGACCTGGGTGAGCAGCTTAACGGAATGACCAGTGTCTTGAAAGGAGGATATAAGATGAACATCAACAGAAGCAAAACGAGGGTAATGGAATTTAGTTGAATTAAATCGGGTGATGCTGTGGGAATTAGATTAAGAAATGAGAGGCTTAAATTAGTAAATGAGTTTTGCTACTTGGGGAGCAAAATAACTGAGGACTTTCGAAGTAGAGGATTTAAAATGTAGACTGGCAATGGCAAGGAAAGCGTTTCTGAAGAAGAGAAATTTGTTAACATCGAGTATAGATTTAAGTGTCAGGAAGTCGTTTGTGAAAGTATTTGTATCTAGTGTAGCCATGTATGGAAGTGAAACGTGGACGATAAATAGTTTGGGCAAGAAGAGAATAGAAGCTTTCGAAATGTGGTGCTACAGAAGAATGATGAAGATTAGATTGGTAGATCACATAACTAATGAGGAGGTATTTAATGGAATTGGAGAGAAGAGAAATTTGTGGCACAACTTCACTAGGAGAAGGGATCGGTTGGTAGGGCATATTCTGAGGCAACAAAGGATCACCAAGTTAGTATTGGAGGGCAGCGTGGAGGGTAAAAATCGTAGAGGGAGACCAAAAGATGAATACACTAAACAGATTCAGAAGGATGGAGGTTGCAGTTGGTAGTGGAAAATGAAGAAGCTAGCACAGTTTAGAGTAGCAAGGAGAGCTGCATCAAACCAGTCTCAGGACTGTAGACCACAACAACAACACAACCATCGCAAGGGCGGCGAAGGCTAAACAAGCGAGCCCATACATTCTGTCTCTCGTCACTGAACATCGGGACTGTGACTGGACGATGCAGCGAACTTACGCACTCGAAAGGAGGTGCATCGATATTTGTGCAGTCTAAGAAACAAGGTTGCGTCAACATAAGTCATATGACATTGATTGTGGTTATAAACTGCTATACAACAGAACCTGCAGAACAACTGACGGTGCCGGCATTATCATATCAGCGAGATTCTTTGGTTCTGTCACTCAGGTGCAGTGTTACGACGATCTCCTTATGAAAATTGTCTACACTGCATATTGACAAACAATCCACTTCTTAAGTATCTATGCCTCATCAACAGTCCTGAGTGCGGAAACCAAAGATGCCTGCCTCGCACTGTTTGACGAGAAGACTCTAGTGACGTGAATAGACATGTCGGTCAAAGAAAAGAAGATCATGACTTCCACGGTGGATATGGACATGGAGAGAAGAACGGTGAAGGCCAGCGAATCGTCGAGTATATAGAAAATCATAATCTGATCATCAAGAACACTTGGTTAAAAAATCCTGAAACTCACATAAACATGTATTTTAGTGGATCAAACGTGACTCCACATGAAATCATCGTACGCTTAGAATCAACCCACCAACATCTTGGTACTCTGCCAGAAATAGACCATCAAAAATCGAATGGTGGCGCGTCAAGGAGAAGGAGGCTGACATTAAGTCAGAAATTACAGTGCCCTCAATTACCACAGTCGAAATAGCTGGACTAAATTGTAGATCTCTGTTGATGAAGCGGCGCGCTGTATTGTCGGAACTACGAAACCAGGACGACTTAGGATCACCAAAGATATGTGGTATCGGAATGACGATTTTAATGATGACGTACGCACGAAAAAAAAAACTATCACGAATTTCTTGAAGACCAAACACTACCCAGTTGGAACGCCTACAAACAATCACGTAGAGAGACGAAGAACTTTATTGCTGTCGCCAACCCGGCAAGGTTCTTCCACGCGTGGATCAGTAATCAGATCGGGCGGTAATTAGAACACTCAGCAAGGCTTCCTCTCTTTTCGAAGATGGTTATAATTATTACCTGCTGCCAATCTATTGGTATTCTACCTTCTCTGATGATATGGTTGAAAAGATATGTTATCCAACCTACCACACTGCATTGCTGAGAACACCATAATTCTGCTGGGATGTCATCGGGCCATTGGGTTTCTCTCTCTTCATC
This sequence comes from Schistocerca americana, assembly GCF_021461395.2. NCBI lineage: Eukaryota > Metazoa > Arthropoda > Insecta > Orthoptera > Acrididae > Schistocerca > Schistocerca americana. The sequence goes on along the minus strand of NC_060120.1, from coordinate 138,080,777 downwards.
TCTTTCAGAGCAGCCTCAACTTCGGCAGTTTCTTTGATTGGTCCTTCAGCAGCTGATATGGTTGGTATTAGTGGATGGAGAAATTGCTTGGTCGAAATGCTCTTAAAGTAGGTCCCTTGCTTTTTTACACTCGGCCATCAGCTCATTCGCTTCATTAATGATGCCGCAACAGTATTCAGATCTCTACACGAAACTAGACACACGCGAAAGAGAACCTGACGTTTATTGACTAGTTAAATCAAAATTTCGAAAAACGAAAGACATCCAACACTAGTTTCAAAAGAAAAACACCTTTTGCATGCTACAGTTTAAGTTTTTGTTATGTAACTTGTGCGCTCACAATATAAGGCCACAGACACCAAAATCGCAAACGATTATGGCTTCTACAGATAACCACTTAGAAGTCTGTGGCATAGTTAGGACTCAGTTGTATTAGCAGGCAGCTAAATATAGATCCATGACCACACCAACTATTCCCCAAAACTACACTTCTATCAGTTCACTAGAATAATATCCATGCATACCTCGAAATTACAATTATGTGTGCAATTTTACACACAAAATCAATTACCCATGCTGTGCAACAGTCACAAGATAGTTTTCTGTACAGTCACACGTACACTACCAATGACGCTCACAGTATTATAACAATAACATAATTTTCCATATGGCTTTCGCTTAGAGGAAACAACCACACGCCCAGCGTGTCCACAAAATAGCCACATAAAGGAGCACTTTACATATGGACCTTCCATATGCAATATTACTGGTATTTTATGACACTGTATGCACAGCCTGTACTGTTGACTGTAAAATATGTTGCATTACTCGACCGCTGAAAATACCGCTGTCGGTCACTAGAGCAACCTGCTAGTGCTCCTCCTGTATTGTTAAGGACCCTGAATGCTTCTCCACTGACATCGGCTTTCTCGCATCCGCGAAAAGACACCAACTGAACGTTGGATTACTCGCGTGCACACAGGAGCCACGAACCACGCTGACCGTCTGTGAAATCCCGAACTCGGCTCGCGGGCGCACGTTTAGGAGAAGGCTTCACGTCTTTTGCTGTCCACAGACTGACTCCGTCGTCAATTTCTTAAACTCGCAGCTGCTACACCCATTAAGAAGAGTAATATCAACGTCTCAACACTCGAATAACGGTTCGCCAAGCTTTCTCAGCCGTAGGTACCACCGCTATTGGCAGAGGCCCGTGTCATCGTGCGCCTCCTGCATTACCAGCCGCCGCTCCAGCCCGGTCACACCCTACGCCGACCGCCGGCGCCTCCATGGGCTGCCCTGCGGTGACTACACTCGATTGTGTGCACGCTGATCACGGAGCAGGTGATATTCCACCTTGCCGCGCCTAAGGTCAGCTCGGAGTGTCGCTCGCTACCTGTGGCACGACGGCTGCCGAGCGAGCCCTCTAGCTTAATAGTCGCGAAAGAGGACCGCTTTCACAGCCGGCTGGGTTTAGCAGGAAGAAAGACGTGCCACGAATTGCCAATTCACGTCATAAATTTATGATAAAATATTCTGCGACGTCGGTAAAACAACTAAACCTTCATCTGTTACTATCATCTCAGTGAATAAGACACACACTGCTGCCGCTAATACATGCCACCAAAAAAACATGGATAAAGAGAAAAAATATCATGGTGCGGTTTTCACTACACTGAACCTGGTTAATTTGCTGTCGTACACAAGCAACTGTTAACGTTAGCTGTATCGTGACGTGGAGTTTTTACAGGAACGGAACCATATACATTTTCTCTGACACTGGGAGAAGCTTTGAAGAATAACTACGTAAGAAGTTCGGATCTTTATCAAACAATAGCGAAAATTCCACAAACGTCTTCCGCACTGCACCAGATTTAGGCAAACACATAATTCAGTTACTGTTCATATGTTTAGTAGTGTTGTGACTGTCACATCAAGTGCTCAAACCGATAACCTTGAGTATTGATTATTTCTATAGATCGATCCTGGACGGGCAGCACTGCGCACGGAACTGCATCTGGATACGCTACAGTCGAGTCACATTCTATACGGCATTTCTTGTCTTTGGGAGCTATTGGTGTTTCCTTCTCGACTACAGATCAAAACCCAGTGCTGTTGTGTCTGTTGGGCGTGCAGGTAGTTTTGAATTACCTGAACGACCGATCCAAATTCCTCTTCAAATTATTGGAGGACACCTGGAGTTACCAGTGTGAAGCAATCAGAATATATGTCATACTAGTATTGCATGGATTATGGAATGCCTAGTGACCATCGGAATATTTACCAACAACAGTCACAGCTTTATATCTGTAATTTAGAGTACTTCTGGTAAAAGGGGAACCAATGACCTCACAAGACGTTGTCCGACAAAGGTCGTTATTTGCCCATTTCAGTCAGCATGGATTTTCAAGTTACCTTTTCTGAAAAATTATTTCTAAGATCGATTTACCCATGCTTCGTAAATAATGCTTCTTCCGCAGAAACGTCTCATTACTTTACTGCTTTTGAAGACACCATTCGGTGAAACGTAAGCAATTTTGAAAATCATTCTCATGAAACTCTGATGGAGCGAAATCTGGAAACGATTAAATGTGTTGAAGGTAGTATTAACAGAATATTTGTGTGGCTAAGCTCTTTCGAACATTCACGCTGTCTCATGGCGACGTGCGGACTGCGTTTCAACGCATCTAAAATACACTGCTCAAAGGAATTAGGAAAACACGACTTGGGTGTCTGCCATACTTCTCTGAGAAGTAACGGAGGACTCGATACGTTACCATATTATAGCTTTATCCTTCACACATTAAGCACCCAAGAAAGCATCATTAGATGTTCTTTCATATACAGATCTAGAACTGAAATGTGCGACAAGTGTCGAAAACAAAGTGGAAACAATCATCCATTCCGCCATCCTTCGTGCTTTTCGCTGATCTTTGAGAGCTTCAATAACGTGTATGCCCTCCACGAGCGTTTATCACCGCCTGACACCTATGTAGCATGCTCCGCATAAGTCTGAGGAGGTCACGCTCTGGTATCCGTTCCCATTCTGTAATAACAGCGGTTGAGAGTTCTTGAAGAGTTTTTGACAGAAATGATGGCTAATAACACGTCTGTCACGCATGTCCCTGACAGGCTTGATGTAATTTGGGTCGGGACCAACCGCTGGCCGCTCCATTAACTCAATGTCCAGGGTTCGCAAAACACCCCTGATGATGCTCGCGACATGGGCCCTAGCTTTATAGTGCATATAGGGCAACCACCGCTTGCAGCAGTGACCACATGGTCCAAAAGGATACATTAAATGTTCTAGGAGGCGGTAAGGCGATTATGGAGAACCACAAGACCCATAATGCATCCCCACACCACCCCAGGACCTTTGCCAAATCTGCTTATTTCCTGGCCAACATTTGACAGGTACCGCTCACCACGGCGTCTCGACCCACGGACATAAAAATCTTACGTCAGAGGAAATCTGTACTCAATTGTGAACTACACTAAGAACAGTAGTCAGTGACGAAGTTGCCAATTGACATGGGAAAGACAGAGATGTTGCATCAAGCAAGGTACTCTGGACGACTGAGTCGTACGGTCTTCTCTTGTAACCTGTTCCTTACAGTTCGATTGGATATCAGGCTCCAGAGGTCCTTCTAAAGTTGTCTTGCGGTGCTCTGAGGGGTAGCCATACAACAGCGAAACGCAGAGATGGCCAGATATAGCACTTCAGGTGGGCATTTAATGCGTTGTCAATCTTGTAAAACTCGCCTTTTATCGTGAACTGTCTTCCTGTAGTTCGACCATAGCTTATGGATGTCATATGGAGAGGTTTTGGTATCTGCAGTGGTATGACTAAGTCCATCGTTCTTTGATCAAACAGACTGCCTTGCAACTTCCACTGCATTACGTAGTCGTACTGGATGTGCTTGGTTGAAGACAACGTCCACAAATCACAACTGGGGTCTGTGCATCTTACTAGAGAACAATGGGTCCCCTGAGACACTGATACTGCCTTCCATCTGAGGCAGCGCCTCATATCGTAGTGCGTATCACAGCCGATGGATGGCAAACGACTTCAGTTTTTGCACACATTAAAAGCAAATAACTCAAGCTATACATTAAGAGCACAGGTACCGCCTGTATCAAATCAAATTTAACGTACCGGACATTGATACACATGTTTCCATAAGTCTTTTGAGCCGTTGCATTTCTCTCGTAAGTTGCAGACCTCTGGCATTGGCGTACTTTATTTCTCTTAGTTCGACTTCCTCGAACTTCTTCGTAATGTTTCCGAAGTCGGATCGTGAGCTCTTGGAAGGATCAAAACCATGCCTTCTTTTTCAACTATCACCTATATTGTAAAAGCCTGAATATCTTCATGAGCAAGATATCTGATGGCCACAGCTACAGAAAATGTGGCGACGGGCTGGAAGCGCGCAAGGAAACGTATGGACTATTACCTGAGTTGCGTGTTTCCTTACATTTGGTAGAGTAGTACGGAGGTATGCGGCACCTCTCCTACCGCCGACGGACTAGTGACTGCGGTACTCTTGTCTTGTTACTGTTTGGTCAAACTCCACCCGTCTTACGTCACTCAATTACTCTACTAAGTCTCACGCAAAATCTGATATAGCCTAGAGAAAACCGCACTAGCCTGGACATATTTGGAGTGGTCTATCGTAGCTGCTGCACGCTTAATGACGACAGTAGTAAACCTTCCTATGAAATGCTCTAAATTTCGTGCAACCAGTGTCTTTGTTGAAGCCCCACTCCTCTTCTGAATGTAACCGGCTGTTAACTGTCCTATTTGATACCTGGGAATGGTGAGCACGGAGGAGAGTCCGCTGCCGTAGCTGGCGGTGACGAGCAGGTAGGCGATCAGCAGCCAGGACAGCACGTGGCGCGTGGGGCCCACGACACGTGTGTGCCGACGCTCCAAGTCAGGTGTCTGTAGCACCAGCAGGCCCAAAGAACGGAAGAAGCAGTCCTCCACTGTGGAGTATCGCCCGCCTGGCGGCCCACCGCCTGTACCTGAAAAGGTGCCAACAATTACAAGGATAGCTTCCATTTAAAAGGTAAGCAGACGAAAGCTGTTATTTACTAATTACTAGAAATAACTATATTGCAGTACATCAGAACTATTATCGCTAAAGATAATAATTTTGCTGTATTAATAAAATGAAGACTTACGCTGCAGAATGGGCGAGGCGACGAATAACTGGGAAACACCGACAGAGGAACCTGACGATAGCGGATGTGATAAGACATTATGCTAGAGGTACCAGTAGAGGGTAAGATCTATAGGGAAGAAAGAGAATGGAATACAACAAAAAAATAATCGAGACTGTTGAATATAAGAGCTACAACGACATGATGAGACTGGCACAGAAGAAGAAATTGTGGGGGGTGCATCAAACCAGTCAGTACACTGACAGAAGAAAAGGGCATTGTTTATCCATACATCATTGCCTCCTTCAAACGCCAACCCTCATCAAAGACAACCACGAACTCATTACTACAAAAAAATTCTGGAATATGTTCGGAAATCCTATACATCCTTCGAACTTGTGGAGCTGAAATATATGATGTACGAATTTCTTAGGACCCCGCTCCACTGCCATACCTCTATCAGCATATACGTTCCAACAAGGTCGGAGGCCTAGAATTCTTCTGAGAAGTAGAAAGCGTCCCGTTTAAAACATGCCAACGCTTTGACGACTCTGTATGCGGCCGTTATCAGTGTGTAATCGTGCTTACACTGAAGAAGACCGCAAGACTTGTAGCTTTCTAGGCTTATGGTTACCACCCCTGCATTATGTATTACTAGATCAATACTCTTATATCTCCAGCTATAATTAAATTCAATTACTTTAAGATACTAGGAAAAAGGGTGTCAGAAGAATAATAGCAATATTAAACAATTGTAGTTAAAATACCCATTGTATCATAAACAATCAAAATCAGATTAAGGAAATTAATACATGGAAAATGTCTGGATAAAAGAATAATATATTTCGCTTTCATCATCTGTAAATGGTAGGAATTAAATCTCGAGCCTAACTAACAAAATATAGATAATTGATCGTTTAGCAGTGTTAGAATGCTTATTTCTGCAATGTCGATACTAATGTGATATTTAGGTGTTTAGAAAATGTCTTAAACTTGTTCTAGCAAAGTACGGAATATTATAGAGTGTTTGAAAATGTTGTTAAACTATTTCATATTATAAATTATGTTTTACATAATTATATTCAGTAGTACATTGTTGGAAGAGTATAAATACTCGACCTCGAGTATAGTTATAGGGATGTGTGCTGGACCCACTAGAGGACAGATCCGTACGTACAGTTGAAATAAGGTCTTGGTGCATGATTCAGGTTTAGGTTTACAATAGAGCAACATTTTCGTAAACAGCATATTAGAACAGTGCAGTGACTTCGGAGTGTTAAACAGATTGATTTAATACGACAAAAGGCAGAATGATATGTGACTTTATATTCGTACTTTGTTGAGTATTAGTGTTGAACAATGCAGTGGACCTCACACACGCATTTCTATCAAATTACTGCATCTGGAAATATCTCCAGTGTAGTATTTACTACGATCACTTAGCTGTAGTAGTAACAACGAGGGGTATTACACCGAAGAATGATCATGAGCTCATAACATACAGGTTTTGAAGTGACTAAATCTACGTACTTGGCCTCCATCATTGCAGTGAAATCCATTATGGTATCCTGTATTTATTGAACAAGCATATTTTAGCTCATGTATGCAGTCGTCGAGGGACACCGAAGGCAAGATATTCTCAGGTATTTAAGCCATCTTTAACTACTCACTAACCAGTGGGAATTTACAGACTGGCCAACATGTTGGTACATTTCAAACAATAGATCCACCAACCCAGAAGGATTTTACGGAAAAGTGCTTCCTTGTCTTTCTACACTCCGCAGCCTGTTCCAACTTTACCGAACTCATCTATCAGTGATCAGCTGTTGTCACTTTGTAATAAATGAAGACTATAGTACCTAAAGCAGTGATCATCTAACTTTCTCCCTCAAGAGCCATTACTGACATAGTGGGGCAGCACCGGGGGCCACATACGTACCGACCCTATTATTAATTGGCAATCTCCATAAATCATTATGTTACGAGCCTCCAATAGACTAGGTATAGTAAGGATGAGATGAGGTGGGCACTGGCCCCAAGTACCGACCGTTGAAAGTCGTCACCATTCGGAACACTTCATGCCGATTGTTCTCCGTTACAGATTGCTGCCAATTACAGCTAACTTACAGTTGTGGCACTACAGTTGCGTAGTGAAGCGTTGTTGATTTTATTAAGGGTGCCAATGACATAGATTAGTAATGGAATTCGTACTAATGCACGACTGAGTATGAGATACCATCTCAGATTTCTTCTACTAACTGCGTTAAATCGCAACAGCCTTCATTAACCTAATGTTCCTTGCTACAGATAGGTGCTGCAATTGAAGATCACCGTCATTCACGAGTCCATGTTACCTCCGTGTAAGAAACTATACCACAGCAGTTGATGTGTATCAGACGCGGAGGTTTTTTGATTGTCAGTATTACAAGACCAGCAATGAAATATCCATCATCTAACGTCCTCTAACGCCGCAATGACTGCATACTTACCCCTCTGCTTTGAGGTAAGAAGCAAACCACTTAGCTCACGACGGAATTAACCCACTGTGAGCTAAAATCAAACACATCTAAAAATATTACTGATTCAATTTTTTTGTTTCTTACTGAGGGAGAAAACTACTATCTTATGAAGTTCTTCAAGTTAGCTGCGTTTCTGAATGAGACTGATACTTGCTAAATACGCCTCAGAACCACAGGCCACAGGAACACTTGATTCAGGCCATAGTTCGAAGACCACTAATTCTGCAACCGCACTCTAAGTTTCCTTCCTTTCACCAAACACAGCAAGGCAAAGGTCGTGCTCTTAATATTCTGATTATATCTTACCCAGTCACCATTTTATGAAAATTACTAAGTCCCAAACCACTGTAAACAGTGAAACACTGACAGCTCAATATACAGAACTTCACAGTGAAGAAGACAAGGAAAAAGAAAACATGTCAAACTGTGAAAGAAAACATACGCCATACAAACATAATACCTCAGGAAAACCACACCATGTGGTCAAAAACCATAAAACAAAAGCCTACTGATGATGCTATACCTGCAGTGAAACATGTTTGGGATATAAAACAAAACTGTGTTTTGCTAAAGGCGGCCTCCATTCTAAATCATATGTATTATATACAGGGTGTTAATTTTAATTTGACAAACCAGAATAACTCGAAAAATAAGCTTCACACGAAAAAATGTGTAGAATCCAAAGTTGATTGTTTTCGAGAGGGACATCTCTGGAGCTAATATTAGCCCGCCACCCTAGCCCCCTGGGGGTGGGGCGGGAGGCAACTTTAAAATTTCGAATGCGAACTCCCTTTTTTATTGCAGAATGAGATCCTACGTACAAAACTACGCGCATTTTGTCTTAAACATTTCTTTTGATTCTTGTTAGTTGGCGCTGTAATTCAAGAAAATCCATGTTCTCATTTGTGCGAGCAAACGGTTAAGGATAAATAAAAAATAGTTATTTACTTCGTAAATTTTAATTCCCTAAAACTAAAACTCTCTCAATCTCCCCAAAGGGTGGGGTTTGAGAGAGAGGGACTAGATTTTTACAAATGTTGACCCACATATTAATTTTTTCCGCAGATTCGGATAAATTTTGTTTGTTTCGCGGTCCGCTCTCTCAAACCCCGCCCTATGCGGAGGGAGGCACAGTTGTAGTTTTAACGAATGAAAATTTACGAAGTAATTAAGTATTTTTTATTTGTCTGTAACCATATTCCACGCAAAAATGAGAACATGGGTTTTCTTGAATTACAGTGCCAACTACCAAGAAACAAAAGAAAAAGTTTAAGACAAAATGTAGGTAGTTTTTTATGTAGAATCTGATTCTGCAATAAAAAATGGGGTGGTGGGATAGTTTTAGCACCAGAAGATGTCCCCCTCGAAAATAATCAACTTTGGGTTCTACACGTTTTTTCGTGTGAAGCTTATTTTTCGAGTTATTCTGGTTTGTCAACTTAAAATGTACACCCTGTATATACAGTATATTGGAGAGTGCTGGAGGAATACAGCATCTCTGTCGTATCCCTTTTGTTTGTATTCATTGGCTTTGTTGCTATATCTCCATATCTATATAACACTAGCGGTGTTTGTATTCAGACTCTTAACAGCAATTATGAGATGAGATATCCTCGTTCAGCCATGACATTCCTCAACATATCTGTACTCACATTGTCCAAAGTTTTCTCAAAATCTGCGAAAGCAAGATGGGTTTCCGAACTGAACTCTCGTCTCTTTTCTATAACTATGGCATTTAACACTTGGAAGGTGACAACCGAGCTGCAACTCACCAAGAACCTGATCCGATAGTTTCTTCACAGCATACAGTGCAGCCGTGGCGAAAACCACGGAGCAACCGACGGCCGCCCACAGGGGAGGTGAGAAGGGCAGTATGGGGACCTGCCAGCCAGGTAACAGCAGCGGCCGCGGAGCCAGGCACGCGATGCCGGCCCTAATATAGGGCCGCGAGTACTCCAGGAACAGGTACTCGGGGTACCAGGGGTAGACCGCAGCGAACGCGAGGTCCGCCTCGTCCACCGCCACGGCGCCCAGCATACCGTTTCCAGAGCCGTTCTCCCATACTGTGCCCCACTTATACGTTGTATCTTCAAGCAGGCTCCACGTTGCATTCACCTGCAAGCAACCGCGAATTGAACATTAAGGGTCAAGGTCATGAGCGAATTTCCTGTGGCTGACCATACCAACGTTGGTACACTTTTCTCAAAAACCGTTCGTTCAAAACAAACCAAATTTGGAAGATGCATAAGTTTACCTATTTTCTTCAGACCGTGTTATTTATAGACTGAAGAGTCAGAGAAACTGGTACACTTGCCTAATATCGTGTAGGCGCCCCATGAGAACGTAGAAGTGCCGAAACACGATTTGGCAGGGACTCGACTAACGTCTGAAGTAGTTCTGGAGCGAACTGAGACCATGAATAGTGTAGGGCTGTCCATAAATTCTTAAGTGTACGAGACGGTGGAGATGTCTTCTGATGAGAAGTTTGCAAGGCATCCCAGATATGCTCGATAACGCTCATATCTGGGGACTTTGGTGGCCAGCGGAAGTGTTTACACTCCGAAGAGTGTCCCTGGAGCCACTCTGTAGCAATTCTGGACGTACTGGGTGTCGCATTGTCCTGCTGGAATTGTCCAAGTCTGTCGGAATGCACAATGGACATGAATGGATGCAAGTGATCAGACTAGATGCTTACGTACGTGTCACCGGTCAGAGTCGATCTGGACGTACAAGGGGTCCCATATCATTCCAACTGCACGCGCCCCATACCATTACAGAGCCTTCACCAGCTTGAAAAGTTCGCTGCTGACACGTATGATCTATGCATTCATGGAGTTGTCTTTATACCTGTGAACATCCATCCACTCGATACAGTTTTAAACGAGACTCGTCCGACCAGGCACCATGTTTCGAGTCATCAACAGTCCAATGTCGGAATTGATGGGCCCAGGGAAGGCGTAAAGCTTTGTGTCGTGCAGTCATCATGGGTACACGAGTGGGCCTTCGTCTCCGGAAGCCTACATCGATGATGTTTCGTTGAGTGGTTGTCGATGGCCCAACAATGAAGTCTGCAGCAATTTACGGAGGGGTTGCAGTTCTGTCACGTTCGACAATTCTCATCAGTCGTTGTTGGTCCCATTCTTAAAGGATCTTCTTCCGGCCGCGACAATGTCCGACATACGATGTTTTACTGGATTTCTGATCGCACTGTACACCAGTGAAATGGTCGTACGAGAAAATACTCACATCATCGCTACCACGGAAATGCTGTGTCCCATCGTTCGTGCGCCGGCTATAACACCACGGTCAGACTCATTTAAATCCTGATAGCCTGCCATTGTGTCAGAAGTGACCGATCTAACAACTGCGCCAGACGCTTGTTGTTTTATATAGGAGTTGCCGGCCGCAGCGCCGTATTCTGCTTGTTTACGTGTATCTGTATTTGGACCACGAGACCGCTACGGTCGCAGGTTCGAATCCTGCCTCGGGCATGGATGTGTGTGATGTCCTTAGGTTTAAGTAGTTCTAAGTTCTAGGGGGCTGATGACCTCAGATGTTGAGCCCCGTAGTGCTGAGAGCCATTTGAACCATATTCAGTTCTGCCCTCTTTTGTCAATTCTAGCGCACTTTCTTCAACCTCCTGCAGTTATATCAGGTCAACTTACAAAAGCACATTTTTCATGTTCACCCCAGATTCTATGCCCTTATCACTGAAAACTTTAGCCTTCTGACTGACCCACCATTGAAAGACAACACTGCATACGACACCTGTTTCAGGCGGTTTGAGGTTCACAATACAGTTTTAACAAGCGATCCCGTTCGTAGCAAGCGGATGTTTGCTAGCTAAGGCTCAATATACAAGTGTTATAACATCTGCTACTGGCTTTGCTAGGAGGTGTGGTATATACATCACCAGTTACAGTAACTCTCTGATACTTACGCCATGATTTGGTGTCCTTTGAACTGTGAGAATGACAGAGGTCCTGTGTTACCTTTATACTTATTTCAACTGTTATACTTCTTTATTCTGCCCATATTTACGATCTGCGCGGGCAGCATATACCTATAAATACAAAAAAATTACTTCTTAAACTCAAATGCTGTTTAAAATCACTACACGGAGCTAAATGAAAGCAGCACTGAACTGATTTTCAACTTTTACGTACACTCGTTTAGCACGAGGTTGACCAACTTGAAAATCAGTGGTCAAAGAATAAATAAAGCAAAAATGTCTGATGCTGCCGTGATAAACACAGATCAGTGTACGGCAGACAGAAAGGGGCTTGCCCTTGTTTAGAAAACGCTCCTTCTTTACAGTTAACATGCACCAGACACACAAAAATATACGTATTCTGATTCAGAAAATCCCGAGGTGTAGCTTAACCCAATAAAAAGAAAATTGGTTTTTCGTCGGATTTTCAGTTCCCGGTTCCCTTATAGGAGAGACTGGGCATAATGACTCCGATAGCATATTAAGAAGTATTACCTAAACAGGGTTTGTAGAGGGGACATAAGATACCACCCAGTCAGATTAACGTGACCACCACCTATGTTTGACTTCAACGTGCAATAACCACTGTAAGACGTCGTGGTCTCCTGACCTTCATTGCTTACATATTCCGCCCTCACAATCATATTCCGCATATCAAAGCGCTTCATTTGAACCCAAACTCGATAGCATAAAGTCAATGTTGTATGAATTCATGTAAACGATATGCAAATAAGAAGTGCGCACCGGGGTAGAAATACTCGATGCTGGCATACACACATACATTCCAGACACGCTGGTCACAGGAGTTATTAGTTTGAGAGAGGCAGACAACACACCGGAAGGCTGGTCCCTTCAGAGGACGAGTCAACCTCAGCTGCCTGTGGAGCAGACAGAATCTGCCAGAGTGAAAGGGGGAACGACCCCGTGTTTGGCTTAAAAGCAAATTCTGCTACATTGTGTGGGAGCGTCCAACCTACGCATTCTTTACACATAGCACACAATTTCAGAGATTATCACAGGGAGACAGCTAACGCCAAACGCCGATACTACAGATTTCTTCATTGGTCGCCTTAAACGAAATGTGATTCTCCGATTTTAGAAGAGCAATGCTGATTGGCAGACGATATTTCTGACACCTTGAGCTGAAGGAGTAATGGAAGAGACCAAAAGATATACCCCTTCATATCTGGCATGGAGAGGCTCCATTCCGTTGTCGCTCTTGGAGCAAGGAACAAGTCTCTCCTCAGTACTTCACTGGGACAGCACCTCTGTCGAGAGCGAATCGAAGTTCGACTCTATATTGAGTCACTGCGATTAAGCGTTGTTTACTGTGTTGGCCAACACACTTATTGTGTGGTGTGAACAGACAGAGTTATAGTTAAACGCCTGCAGGCGAATTTTTGAATGGCATCGCGTTGGACTGGTTATCTGACCAGTGTACCATGCCAATAGACTAGGGGCGAATAGGAATCCTTGACTTCATGAAGGCATAGGGAGAGTTTGAGTGGCGAAGGTCAATCCAGATAGAACGAGAGTTATCTTATTTGTCAGCAGCGAGCGGTGCAGACAGTAGTCATCGCAAGCTTACAGTATTGTGTGCTACAGCTATTGCAAGCCCCATATTTCCTCCACAACAGTACACTTCACTGCATTTGACACTTGACAGCCTCGACCGTACCTAGCAACATTCTAAAGGATAATTATTCAAGTTGAGTAGGCGCGCCTCTCGGCCATTCTGCCAAGTCAGTAACAATCTCAAACTTTGTATAGAAATTTCATTAGCGAATCCTGTCCTTGAGAGGTATCTTCACATTCCGAAAGGAACCAGGATATAACTTGTTCAATTGATAACTAAAAGTGCCATTGTGATTTCTCAGAATTTTTGCAAAATAAATAATAATTTTCGTTAGTTTCATGTTTTTCTTACACTAACTAGCACTACTCCAGTACCCAAGTATCCCACTAGTTACGTAAGAAATTTTGTGAATTTTTGTGTCATTTCCTTACGGCGGACGACTCCAGAAGATATTTATTGCTGAAAGTTTTTCAGGCATTTCTGTTTAGAACGTTAGGAGCGTCTGTCTGACTTCTGTAGTAGTGGGGGTGGAAATTGCATCTTGCAGGAGCCACAGGGTAAATGGTAAATCTCAGATTAATCCATTGCACAGAATGACAGAATAGCAGATCAACCCCCCCCCCCCCCCCCCGCGCTCACACCACTCATATATGGCAGGTGCCAGCACTAGTGACCGAGGGTATATAGCGTGTGTCGGTGACAGGGTGGTGAGCGCGGGGTGAGGGGGGGGGGGGGGACGCACGGAAAACATTGCAGTCATTGTCGTAATTCGGGAATGGAGCAATTTATGTGACATCCAAATGAGCATGATTATTAGTTTTCGGGTCAAGAATGGCTAAATTTGTAAACTGTTCGGATGCTATCATGGTGAAAGTATACCGCGCATGGAAAAACGATTTATCCAAGCCAGGCGCAGAGTCAATAGTGGTCTACCAAGAGCCTTCTATGACAGGGATAAATGAAGGCTGCGGAGACATGTACGGGCAAATAAACGTCCAGCCATTGATCAGCGACCGCCCAGATGAACAAAATTGCTACAAACACTGTCTTCACTGTCTTCTCAACGACCATTCAGCGGTGTTTCTGGGTATGAGCCCCCGCAGCCGCACAATTCCTCCACCGTTTCTCACTGCTGTTAACTGGCGACGAAGACTGAAATTTGCACGCCAATACCTCAGCTGGAGGTCCACTGAGTGGCGACAGGTGGCCTTTTCTGATGAATCACGTTTTATGCTACAATGCACACACTGGCGTTGGCGTGTACGGCTTGTAACGACGGAAAACCCTCCAACAACCGAGGTAGCGTCGTGGTTTGGGGAAGTTTTCGTGCCATTCCGTAGGTGATCGCGTCATTCTGAAAGACGCAATGTATCAATACAGGTATGAATCTATCCTTGGGGACCATTTCCACAGCAATATGCAGTTCGTTTTTCCTTTTTCCTCGGCACGATGGCATCTACCAGCAGGAGAAAGTGACGTGTCACACACCTCGCTGTTTAGGTGCGTGGTTCTGAGAACATCAGGCCGAGTTTTTCTGTACTCACCTGCCCATCTAACTCCTCGAATTCAAATCCTATCGAGAAATGGCACCACCTCGATGGGGTATTTCGCACCATGGATCCTCAACCAAGTACCCCAGCTCAGCTGGCCATGGTACTGGAGTCAACATGACTCCAATTTCCTGCTGGTATCGTCCAGAAAGACATTAATGTGACTAGACAGTGTAGATAAAGTTTTGATAAGGAACCCACGTTCGGCATGTACCGTTTGGATAAAAACTAAGTTCAATGGTCGAATCACTGCAAAATCTACAGCTACAAGGTAGCACAAAAACTGAGATGAAGGCGCCATCATCAGTCCTAATCGTAACGATGACATCACATGCGTTCGAGTGTAGGAGCGGCTGTTTAGAAGCTGGTAAGTCACAACTAGGAGGGTTTACTGTGGTGCTACACGGACGCGCCGAACTCCAGATTTTGAAGAGAACGTCCGTGTCACGTAAAAGATAGCTCGATGACGAGTACTCGCGGTATTTCCCATGCCGAGGGCCTCTGTAGGAAACACAGGTAGGAGTAAATTGTCTCCGCTCTGTGCGTGCCGTGAAGCGGGAGATCTGAAAATTATCCGATCTTCAAATTTATTTTACAACCAAACAGTGCATCTTTGCATACGGTTCTATCAACAACTTACTTACGAAGTGCCCTCTACAACTCCTAGAAGTCTACGACCCGTCCTCACACGGAGAAAGGAAAAGGTCCCGAGTTCGAGTCTCGGTCCAGCACACAGTTTTAATCTTCCAGGAAGTTTCATATCAACGCACATCCACTGCAGCGTGAAAATTTCATTCTGGAAACAACCCCCCAGTGAAGTTTGGAAGGTGGGAGACACGGTACTGTCAGAATTGAAGCCGTGAGGGTGGATCGTGAGTTGTGCTTGGGTAGCTCAGGTGATAGAGCACTTGCCCGTGATAGGCAAAGGTCACGAGATCGAGTCTCAGTCCGGCATACAGCTTCAATCTGCCAGGAAATATCATTATGTGTAAATCTCAGCGCAGCCTCTTTGATGTAATACACATGCAGCCCCTCCCACACTTTCTCTCCTAATTCACCAAGTTGGTGTGATGTAAAGGCGGCTGTGCTAAGACATGTATGTCACCCTAGCCTGCAGTCTCAACTTAATGACATAAACACTTAGCTTTTTGGAACAAATCTTGATTTGATAGATATGATAAGTGTAAACTAGCTAACCAATGATGTTTTCTTGTTGGAACACAATGTAACTTGTTGGAACAAACCTCAGCTAGCTCAGTTGTCGACATATGAGGCTAAATGTTACAATTTCATGTTACAGTGATGATATATGGGGTAATGTGTTATCATTTTTTTTGCAGTATGGCAACGTATGAAGAGATCTGTTGAAATTTGCCTCTAACATAGTTATGCACACGGCCATTTATCGCAACTTTGGTGTAACATGACAATGTATGGACAAATTTTGTATAATTTGTTACAGTTTATTTGAAATGAGGTGATGGGTGCCATGTAGCTCATGGTTTCTCCGCTTTGTGATAGTATAAGATGTCAGACATTCTGTACATAGGCAGCTTGTTGCAATATTGTTGCGACATGGGATTATTTGTTACAATTATGCTGTACAATGGCCATGCGTGGAACAATTTGTTACAGTTCTGTTAGACTCTTATCTGTAACTGAGGACACTTAATATAGCTGATATTCAATTCCAAGTAATGGCACGTATACTGTCTGCTTTTATAATACTACCTGAGATCTTGGAGCTGAAACCTACTGACTGGTTATGGTACATATACTCTCACCATGGATTTCGGATGATATCAGTCACCATGTCATTTTACCACATTTCTCCACCCTGTAAACTAACCATCCAAATTAGTTACAGTTCTGTTGTAACATAGCAATGTGTGGAGCAACGTGATACTTTCTGTATGAACGAATTTGTTAGAGTTTATTGTAAAATGATGCTCACGTAGGATGAACCGTCTCATAGCCTCCACTGTGTGACAGCAAGAATTGCCATTATGAGCAGAAGATGACAAACGTTTTGTATTACATGGCATCACTATAATGTACGGCCGACTTTGGGCAGCTGATACCAAAGAAACCCTTACTCCTCGCCTGTACAAATGTGTAATACTCCTTTGCAACAAGTTGTTTCATAGAAGTGTCATGTAGACACCATGACACAGCATAATCAGCAGAGGAATACATGTTGTAGAGCAAGATAAAGTTACTGCACTAGTATCTTAGGTACTATAATGTTTGGCTGACATTGATGTCAGTTTTAACCAAACTAAAACAATTTTTAGACTAGTAATAAAGACAATTTAAATATGGGAATAGTACTGTTTATTTTGGTACAATGATAGAAATTATCTCTTCAACAAGTGCACTTTCACGCTTTTATTTGTACAGACAAGCTCGTTGCATGTGACTTTCCTGTTGCAGTACTGCTTGCCAAATGCAGCTAACGATGCTGAGAGATACCATTGATTCCACTATGAGGGACTTATTCGCTTTTTGAGAAAACTATTTAGTGACAAAAGTTAATGTCTGTATTACAGTTTGAGATCTTCTCTTTATAAAGAATGGAATTTCTTTTCGTTATTTGTCATAGTTGCCGTACTGCATCAAAAGTAAATAAATAATTCATTTCACGAAATTTCGAAGTGTTTTCTGATGCATAAATACATTGCAAAAACAATGGGTTAGGTTGATGTTGGCTCATAAATTGCTCTGTGTAGATCAAGTATCGAAATTTGGTTTACAATTTAGAGCAGAACGATACCTCTGATATTTATATCTGGTGACTGGTCACGAACAAAATTCATTCTGTCCTTGTGCGTTGGCTACATATGATCACAACAGTAATCATTATTTATAAATGGTAGATGCAGGGTGCACATAAAGTGGGGGTACACTTTCAATTATTTATTACACAAAAACCAAACATTGTGCGGATATTATACATATGTCATTTTGAAGAGAAAGCCTGAAAGTTTCTTTTCATGTATACCGAAAAGCGTAGTTATGTATTTTGCCTATAGTCAACGCTAGCCGCAAACATGGCGAGTTCAGGTGCGGAGCGAGCTTCCTGTACATTTGAGTTCGACAAAAACAAGTGTGCTACAGCTGTTCAGCGGATATTTAGAACAAAGTACGATAAGAAGCAACCAAAAGGAAGCCCATTTACCACTGGCAGAACAAATTCGTTATGACGGGTTGCTTGTGCCTGCCAAAGAGAAGCGCACGTCCCAGTGTGAGTGAGGTGAATGTGGAGCGCGTACGATAGACATTCATAAGGAGTCCAAAGAAACTGTTGCGTCGTGCATCCCGTGAACTTAAAATGGCTCCAGTGACAGTGTAGAACGTCCTGCGACAGAAGCTCTCTATGAAACCATTCAACTGGGAGCTGAACGCGGAGCTTCCACATCGATGAATCGGCCGTGCTACAGAAGAGGACAGCTGTTTCATAAAATGGCTTCCCCAATTACCAGATCTCACGTCGTGTGACTTTATTCTGTGGGGACACATTAAAGATCTGGTGTATGTACCGCCTCCACCACGCGATGCAGCTGAGCTCCGGGAGAGAATACCGAAGCGACTGCCACAGTCGACGATGCCATGCTGGGAGGGGTATGGCAAGAATTCGATTGACGTCTGCCGTTTCACTCATGGTTCTCGCATCGAATGTTTGTAGAAAAAAAAAACTTTCAGAGTTTCTCTTCAAAATGACATATGTACAATGTTTATGTACATCCTGTACTGAAGCGAGATTTTTTGCAAATGATTTCATTCAAAGAGGCACAGTCGTTGTATGATAAATCCTCAGAACTTTTTTTATTCTCTAAAATATGGAGGTAACTCCTGTGCAGCTGTATATTACTCGTTGAGTAGTTGTGCGGGTGATACATGCCAACCGGTGATTTTCTTTTTTCTATGTCGTCGGCCTTATGGGTTTTTCACAGACGTGAATTTGTAAAGCTTCGTGTTCCACTTTAAAGGTCTGTATTTGACCATTGTTGTTTAAACGTGCCGATTTTAGGTAGTACAAAAATAAGTTTATCCAGGTTGTGTTCTCTGGCTGACAATTACCATCCATGCGACCTTTCGTGTTACCATTTGTCTTTCTATTTCGATAGGTAATTTATTTACTTTTCAGAGTTCAATTCAGTAAAATGAAGATAGAGCACTAATGAGAACTACTTTTCAAACCAATATTGAACGGGAACTTATAAGGCCCCAAATAGAAAGGTGATGTCAAGCACACCTCAGGTACCTAAGGAGATGATGAAGCAGGGACTTCCACTGCGTGGTATGAAGAAGACAGTATATAGGCCGAAAGAGGACATAATGGGAAAAAGAGGAAGGTGTTACGAGTGTGGTAGGGCACGGGACAAATAAATCATTAAGCTGTGTGTTCTCTGTAACAAGTGGACATGCGATGGTCATTTGAAGGGAGTTTGTGTCAATAGTTTGGACAGGCCGGACTGAAGTAATACATGTACCAAAAAGTAGTCATGGAACTATTGGTTTAACTGTTGTATAACTGAGGCTCATATAAAGATACAGCAGTGTATGTTTCATCAACTATACTTGTTGCTCATTTGTAATGCAATGTGTGTCCACTTTTCTTTGTTTTGAAGAAAATAAGTTACGTGTATATATTATAATACATATAGCTCGTTGACATGTGGAGTTGAAAATTAATTGAATTCGACATTGTTATGAGTGTATACATCCTATTCTGTTTCACAGCGGTTAAAATAACATTGAAGACAATGATCGGATATTCATGAGACTGCTGTCGGATGAAATCGGAAAATTGGTGATAATTTATAATTTCACTGCAACTATTGATGAATATTCTTTCTACATGACAGATTTCAGAGCAATATAGGATTCGTGGTGATTCCTCTCCAGAGTGGACTATAGTACAGTGAAACTCCACCAATAACGGAAAAGATATACCTTTTCATATTATTGACAAAAAGCAATCTGACTAAGTTTTTGAGGATAGCAAATGGGAAGTCTTGGTACAGAAAATGGCCCAGAGATCACCAGTGTGTGTGTGTGTGTGTGTGTGTGTGTGTGTGTGTGTGTGTAGTGAGTGATTTGTTATGAAACAATGTGTGTATAGTGTGTGCAGTGACTGGTAGTGAGATATGAGTGAACAGTGTGGTATTACATTATGTAATAAGTTCTTTGTAAAAAAAGTATTGTATACCAGGAGAAAATCTAATGATTGTCTCTAACTAGAAGCCTGTAAGTGTATGTGGATACGAAATAGCTTATTTTACATTGGTCTAAACTTGTAAATACCTTGACATAGCCTATATCATTGTAAAAAGAGCTCTACGGATGAATAAATCTACTACTACTACGACATACCTTTTTTATGAGCTCTAAAATGATGCGTGTCTCAACGCCATCGAATACACTAGCGTCGCTGTTGAGTATGACATATGGCGGGTAGTCGAGTACTGCAAGTATCACCCGACGCCCGTGTAGGTCTGCCAACCCGCCGGGATAGAGGTCCGCAGATGGCGGGCGTAAGCCGAGCTCCCGCCTCCACCGTGCCACCACCAGCTCGTCACGCCACGTCTCTTCCCCGGTCAACCTCAGTGTTACCAATTCAAAGCTGGTGGACAAGGCGAAACCTCAGTGAACAGCTTTAATTTCTGGTATAAGCAACATAACGAAGCTCACAGAAATACATCAGATTAAAAATGTGATAGATCCCTAAGTTAAATCACTTCCTCTTGCATTGTAATCATGGGAAACAAATACTCTTTTAAGGACTGAAATGTGGTTTTCAAAGCCAAACTGACAAATGCTAATGCAATTTTATATTGATGTTACTCTTCGTCTTCCAAATTTTGCTACCTTCCATTGTAAGATTAGGATTAGTATTGTATTATTGCCATCTTTACTTTTCACAAACCTAAAATATATCAGAATTAGTTTTATCATTAAACAATAAAGGACAAAGACGCTAGGTTGTTAACGAATTGTAAGCCATGTTTTTAATCGAGTGAGACATTGTAAAACGTTTTCTTCTCACTGACAGTAAAGCAGTTTTAACGGAGTCCGAAAACTAATTTCGTAGTGCGTACAGCTCAGAAACATAATTGAGGAATAATTAAATCTTTATGATATATGTGGATTAAAAGCGAGTTCCATGAGGTGTATGAATGGCTGCATGCTGATGAAAATAGGAATATTTAAAAATGATGATGCGCGAACTGAATATTTTTAAGATAGAACATTAAAGTAAAATAATTAAAGATGGTGCTCATCCATGAAAGAATTGCAGA
Organism: Schistocerca americana; assembly: GCF_021461395.2. Lineage (NCBI taxonomy): Eukaryota > Metazoa > Arthropoda > Insecta > Orthoptera > Acrididae > Schistocerca > Schistocerca americana. The sequence continues at coordinate 138,059,679 of NC_060120.1, read as the reverse complement.
TTGTTCTATAATATAGACTGAAAAGACAATTGACCGAAGAAACATCATAACAACTTTTCTGCTACCAGAACACGCGATTGCCCTACTGCTTCTGTGAAGAAAACGAAGATTAGTTGTTAAGCCTATAAATTACGAAAGATGTTTACTCTATGATGTGATGTTATCGTTGTAATGAAAGTGAGACTTCATAGTAACAATCATTAGAAATTAAGGGATTTGTGAGATGGGCATAGGGTATTAGGGCGTTGAGTACGTCAACACAGGATATATTTTGAAAACAGTTCCTTCCCTAAGCTTTCAACATTGTGCAGTACCCGTCTGTTAACGATAACAACAAACTAATTCATATCTATGTATTATTTTGTCTGTTATTAATGTACTTTCTTTGTTTTGGATTATTATAGACGCACCATCCAATCAATGCTTCCATACTGAGAACTCCACCCGGCATGTCGACGAACTCAGAGAAATATAATAAACTTTAAAAGGAGCTAATATGTTATCGTTACTTGCACAGGCGCTAAGTGACATCGTCGTTAAGGATGTAGGAAGGGAAAAAAAGAATAAATACAATTTCTTTTATCTTCGTATAAAGAAAAGAAGGTTACGCAAACATTTAAATGCATAAATATTAAGAAGAAAATTCGGATGTTATGGTAGGAAAACCAAATCAGTTTTTAAAACTTAACACAGTCTGCGGTTAGCATTTTCAGGTAGTAATGGAAACGTCATGAGTACCTAATTAGAACCCAGCCACTGTCCCGACGTTGAATAAAAATTATCAGTCAAAGATGTGTAGAGTTATCTCCGTCCTGCCAACTGCTTTTTCAAAGAGAGCAGAGGAGCTAACATAGGTTGTAGCAGCCTCTTTCCCTTGGGTTGGGAAAATACCTCTAAAAGGCGGAAGAGTCACCAACCAGCGTCATAAGGATGCAGACGGCAGCGTAAACCACTCCATAGAAGACACATAATTCGTATCCACAGGGAGTGTGTCCTGTAATGGAAACAGCTTTAGTGACGGTCTCTCCAGACTAGTCTCCCATTCTGGGTTCTGGAAAGGGGGAAGTGACGAAGAGAAAAAGATTGAATAAGTAACGAAATGGTAACACTGTGTGAGTAGTATCACACAGTGTAAGATGTCTTAAAATGGTGGAAAGCTAGAAGATCTGAAAACGAAAACTCAGGGATGCATTCTAGATGTAGTTGGGTTCAGTGCAGAGGAATTAAAAGAAGATAAAGTCAGACAAGTATAGGAACGTATTAATAGGAACAGAGAACATTGTTATGAGAGTAGGTAGAGCGTGATTATTCGCCAACAGTCCAGTGAAAGCGTTTTCACATCGGAGTCAACAGCAAATCCACGTCAATAACAATAGTTCATGTACACTTGCTGACGTCAGAAACAGAAGGTGATGCGACAGAGAAACTGTATGAAGACTTTGAAGTACAATGTGTAAAGGTAGATGAAAGTATAGTATTCATGGTGAGTGGAACGCTGTAGTATGAAGCAGAGTAGAAATTAAAGTGACTGGAGAATTGGTATCGGCATAGGGGTGAAAAAGGAGGAAGACTAACTTAGTTTTGGTTATCAAAGAAGGTTTGTGGAAGATTCCAACTGGATCACATCATCGGGAGACAGAGATTCTGAAAACAGATGGTTGATTGTAAGGCACATTTGGTAGCAAATACAGACTCAGATCACAAATTAGTAATGGTGAAGAAGTGACGGAAGTTTAAGAGAATCTTAAGAATCACCGAGGAAAGGAGCAGGTACTGAACAGCTGTGGAATGACGATATACGTTTGAAGTTCCCTAAGGCTGTAGATACTGTAATAATGAATATCACAGTAGGCGGTTGGGTTGAAAAGAAGTGGAGTACTCTAAACTGAATAATCAAGTAATTTGAACAGACATATATAAATACTATGGAGATAACTGTGTATAAACCTTGGGTGAAAGAAGAAATCAGTTGAGCGTGGAAGGATGGAAGTACGAAAATACTCAGGAAAAGCAGTAATACAGAATAATAGGTCACTGAGGAATGAAATAAACAGGAAGCGCAGGAAAGCTAAGGCAAAATCTCAGCAGCTAATATGTGATAAAATATAAAAAAGAAATGTTTGTCGCAATGACTTCCACAATACAGAGAAGTGAAATTAGACATTAGTGAAATTAAAGAAAAGGCATCAACATTAAGAGTACTAAAGTAGTACCAGTGTTACGCGCAAAGTGAAGAACGCACAGGCGGAAGGAGTACATTGAATGTCCTTACGAGAGGGAGGAAATATCTGATGACGAGATAGAAGAAGAAATTGGGGTCAATACGGAAGATATACGGAATCCAGCTATAAATTACCTGAGCTGTTATATTCCTACGATTTCTGGTTCAACTTTATCCTTGAATTTAATAATTAACCGACTGGATGTGTTGATAATTTAGCGAAGCGAATGATGACTGAATCGACTGAGAAGAATGATTGTTATGAGATCAAGAACTGTATGTTTTATTACGAATACTCAAGAATTATGAAGTATCGTTATTGCACACAACTAACCCACATTCTACATGCCATCATAGGTTACCGCTCGCTTTCACAGTGAAACTTACACGGTAACATACCGCAGCGCGAATACCCCTTTTGAGAACTGATAAGCAAAACAGCCTGCGAACTAACATCCCAGATATGTTCAGGCTCACATTTGGTTCCTCTTCCTCGAAATGTCTCGGCTCAAACTCGTCTAGGAGTTGAACCGCACGTGTCGCATTACACGTCCTAAATTACACACTTCTAACCCTTTGGTTAAATTGTCTGACTGATGGCAAGTTTGCGAAATGCAAAGTTAACATAATATATAATAACAGTATTAATAATATCGGGAACTAAATTAACGACCCATAAATGATATAGGCCACACAGCTGCGATTTGTTTAGAATAATTTTTATTCAGAAAGCAAACTAATAGCGAAAGTGGTCGTATTTAGAGTTACGGTTACACTCGAGTGCATATCCATTTGACACATTTCGATCATTCACAATCTCATCGCGAAACACAAATCCGATACTCCACACGAAAAGTCCTGCGATACCACGCAACGCAAGATTCTCTAAGTCGTTTCACTTCCTAGCTGGCTACAGACTGACTGCCCGCTTTCGCGTCTCAATCCCAACTGTACCCTTTGGTGTCTCCAGCCGAACTGTCCGCTTTCGTGTCTGCATCCGCACTGTATCTGCCCTTCCCCGGCCGCGTTTCCTGCGCGCCGAACATCGTCACTCAACTGTGTAGGGCAGTTACCTTTCCTGAAGCCGTCCACCTGATTGGCTACAGCGTATTCTACATTATTTTACATTTCAACATATTTAAACAATCAAAGCTTGAGCAGTTTCACTTTCTAAATAAAGCAACAGTAATATCCGTTACATAATAGACGTTAAATTCTTTTGCACAAAACCAATACAATTTCCTTCTTAACTTTGAATGTCACGGCCAGTATCCTTGCACCAATGTGCTTTCTGATTAATAATTAAAGAACAAAGTAAGAATTATGCACTAAATTTTACAACAAATATTCTATTACCTAATGACTCAATAAGGTGTCATGCTGTCATCGTTCATTGAGTTTTGTGTAGAGGAAATGATGGTCTGATGCTTAACTGAAAATACTGATGTTTTAAATTTACTATATCCTTTAAACAAAAAAGTTACAGTGTTGACATTTACAACATTTGTCATTTAATGAAGCGCTTCTATAGGAAATGTCGGTCGTTAAGATCGACCAAAGCGTTCAGATTTTAGCATTCAGGTATTTGTTGCGAAACTTGTTAATTTTACTTTAACAGTAAGTACTAAACTATTATAGATATAATCAATATTCAAGTTTTATTTGAATCATCAAGAAGGATGGCTGATTAAAATTACCGTGGCTTAATTCCCTGCTTTGCTACAAAAATATTGTTCAAATGGCTCTGAGCACTATGGGACTTAATTTCTGTGGTCATCAGTCCCCTATAGTTAGAACTACTTAAACCTAACTAACCTAAGGACATCACACACATCCATGCCCGAGGCAGGATTCGAACCTGAGACCGTAGTTGTCGCGGGGTTCCAGACTGCAGCTCCTAGAACCGCTCGGCCACTCTGGCCGGCTGCATTATCACAGAATTAAATAGTTTTGATAAATGTTTCCTTTATGGCCGATCTTAGGTCCGCCATATTTAACACTGCTACGTCTCTTTGGCCACAGAAACCTTCTACTGGGTTTCCCTATGACGTAGGTTCTCGTCTGTCTCACTCGCACACTATAGCGCATACGCCTCAATAGACGCCGGTGAGTTTCCCCATTTCGTGGCATCCGGTCCTGGACAACAGGGTTGTTTCACAGTTCTTGAAGTCTGAATCTTTCGGCCATATACTTAAATGAGAGCGAAATGGTCGTTAACTCACAAGCCTAACAAGTCAGCTCCCAGACTGCTCCGCTGAAAATGCCACACTCGCCCTCGTGTCGGGCGGCCACAACTACCATTCCCTGAAATGCATCGCCTGCAATCACAGATTATTTCGTAAATCCGATCTCGACTAATCCAGAATATCTATGATACATATTATATGGAATGGTAGATCGACAATTTTGCCATTTCAATTAATAACTATTTTGAAATATCTCCTCGTGTGATGGTACCACATTGTACAGTGCTTCAGTCAGGGTTTAAGAAGGCTTTGAAGGACTTAAGATCCAATAAGGCGGAAGGGATAGATAACGTTCCTTCGGAATTGGTAAGTGACAATCAAAGCACTATTGAACTTCGGGTGTAGAGTCTGTGAGATCGGAGGGCTATCATCAGACTTTCGGAAAAATATCATCCACACGACACCGACAGCAGAAGACTGGAAAGGAAGAGTGTGACTCTGATACATGACCATCAGTTTTTGTATCTGCATCTACATACATGCTCCGCAAGTCACCATATGGTGCGTCGCAGAGTGTACCCTGTACCACTAGTAGACATTTTCAGATTAGTAGTGTGCTGCTTGAAACAGTCACATCGATTAAATATTAGGAAACTGTGGAAAGGGGGCCGCATAAAGGACTTAATGACGCCCATTGTTGAGTACTGTTTGAGTGTTTAGGATGTGCACCTGATCGGACTGACGGAAGACATCTAAACAACTCAGAGGAGTTGCTTAGATGTCTTCCGTCAGTCCGACCAGGTGCACATCCTAATCACTCAAACCCGCCCGGAAAAAGACCGAATGGAAAACGGCTGCCTTTATGCTTCCGTACAAGCCTTAATCTCCATAATCTTATCTTCAGACTGCTACGGTCGCAGGTTCGAATCCTGCCTCGGGCATGGATGTGTGTGATGTCCTTAGGTTAGTTATGTTTAAGTAGTTCTAAGTTCTAGGGGACGGATGACAACAGATGTTAAGTCCCATAGTGCTCAGAGCCATTTGAACCATTTTTTTATCTTCAAAGTCCTTACACAAAATGTACGTTGGCGGCAGTAAAATCGCTCTGCAGTCAGATTCAAACGCCGGTTCTCTAACTTTTTCTCCATAGCTCCCCTCGAAAAGAACGTCGCCTTCCCTCCAGTGATTACCATTTGAGTTCCCGACGCATTTCGGTAATATTTGAGAGTTGTTCGAAAATACCGGTTACAAACCTAGTAGCCCGCCTCTGAATTGCTTAGATGTCTTCCGTCAGTCCGACCAGGTGCGCACCCTGAACACTCGAACAGTACTCAAGATTGGATATCTCTAGTGCCTTTACGCGGCACCCTTTACACAGTTCCCTAATATTTAGACGAGGTGAATGTTTCAAGCAGAACGCTATTAATGCTGTGTTTGAACATTATGGCTTTGTTTTTCCTTCTGATCTGCATTACCTTACAATTTTCTACGTTTAGACGTACCTGCAATTCATGACAACAACTAGAAATTTTGTCTAAGTCATCTTGTATCCTCCTGCCGTCACTTGACGTCGACACCCTCACGTACATCGTAGCATCATCAGCAGACATCCACAGACTGCTGCGTATCCTGACCGCCAGATAATTTATGTATATAGAAGGCAATTGGGATTCTAGGAACGAAAAGCAAGCAGAGAAGCAGTTCTAAAGTTGCAATTGATAATGGAATATCTTAGAGCACTTTGCTCCAGCAAACTACACTATTCATTACAAAGTGGGCGCAAACCGCCATCAGTGACCTTAGTTTTCCCCTTAAATTCACTTAAATCACTGACTGAGCCTATCTTCACCTATCACACCTTACATCGAAACTTCCAATCCCAAGGATTAGACGTTGTCAACAAAAACGCCTTGCAGAAGATCATAAACAGTCGGATCTCATTCGCCACGTTGAAATGGTGATGCTCATCGTTTTCTCACAACGTCATTTATTGTATCTGGATTTCTTCACACTCAGAGTGCAGAAATGTTGAGGGTGTGGACACCACTAAACGGCAATATGGTCAGGGAGTGGCGTATTTGACTGGTAATCAAAACGTCGTGGGTTCCTGTATTCGAATCTATACACTGCTAACATTTTTAAAAAATTCAGCGTAAATGGCGGCCGTAGGCTTCTGGCGTAAGAAGTCACCCTCGTTCTTCCACCTGCCTTGTGAAAGACGGTCGAGGAGTTGACAGAGCTTCAGAGCACTCACTTGAGCTTGTGGTGGGAAATTGCCCCTAAAAGACAGAACAATCAGCTGTGATGAACTGCGTGAGGATGCATAGGACACTGGAAACTACTTCGTTAAAGACACAAAAAAATGTATCTACAGGACATGTGGGATGGGATTCCAAAAGTGTTATCATGATCTCGCCATTGGCCAGAGAGTTCCAATTAGACCATTCGGATCTCCAGGAGGTGACTACCAACGGGACATGAGCACAAACGAGCAAAAGAGCACCAGTGCACGACTGGGAGTGAGTAAATTGAAGTGAAAGTAAACAAAGATTTCTAGCCCGACGAATGCAGGTTAGTATCATAAGCAACAGAAAATGGTATAACGGGAGTAGGATTTATTATGATTGGCAAGGTAGGGGAGAGTAACTGTGAACAGTTCAGCGATACCGTCCTTCTCATCGGGATCGACATCAAACAAACGCCGCCAACAGTAGTTCAAGTATATTTGCCAATGTCGCAGGCAAAAGATGAAGACATGGAGAAAGTATAACACTGAACGCGTGATACAGTATGTAAAGGAAACTGAATATAAAGTAATCATGAGGGACTGGAATGTGACAGTGGGGTGCATGAGAAAAAAGTATACGAAAGAACATGGGGGGGGGGGGGGGGGGGGGGGGTAGTGCAGCAGGAATGAAAGAGAAGAAAGACTATGGAGTTGTGTAACAAATGTCAGATAGTATACGTGGAAATGGCGCGGAGATATGGAAATATTCCAGCTGGATTGTGTTATTGTCGGACAGAGATACAACAATCAGATGCAGAATCGGATAACAGTTTACTGATGATGAAAGGAAGACTGAAGTTAGAGAGAATCGTGAAGGAGGAAGTGAAATACTGAAGTGCTGAGAAATGATGAGATAATTTTCAGTGTCGCTGAAGATGTGAATATTGAGATAACGAGTAACACAATAGACAGCTCAGTTGAATAGCAGTGGACATCTCTAAAAACAGCAGTCACAGACTTTGGAAAGCCAGATACAATGGAAATGACACCTTGGTTAAAAGGAAAAACACTACAACTGATTGACAAAAAAAGGACGTACTACAGTACTCTGGGAAAGACATGATACCGAAATATAAATTACTTAGAAATGCAATAAATAGCGAAGCCTAGGTGAAGTAGTTGCAGAAAAAAATGTGATGAAGGGAGTAAAGGAAAGGCGTAGTCTTTCGTCCCTACTGTTCAGTCTACAGATCGTAAAAGCAATGACGGAAATACAAGACAGGAATAAAGAGTGCGTTTAAAATTTTGGATGAAAGAATGTCAATAATAACGTTCGGTGATGACATTGCTGTTTCCAGTGAAAGTAGCCAAGAGTTGCAAGAGGTGTTGAATGTAATGAAGATCAAATGTCTACAGAAGATGGAATGAGAGTAAACGGAAGAAAGACAAAAGTAATGAATAGTAGCCGAAATGAGGTTATCGACGATCATAAATTCAAAACTAATCACCACGAAGCTTACGAAGTTAAGGATTTCTGCTTCTTTGGAAGCACAATAAGACATTGCGGATTTATCAAGGACGACGTATAAAGCGAACTAGGGTCGGCAAAGATGGAATTCCTGACAAAGGAAAGCCGGCTGGTATCAAACATTGCCCTTTAATCTGAGGAAGAAGTTTCTAAGATAGTACGTTGGGAGTACAGTATTGTATGGTAATAAATCGTGTGCTGTGGGAGCAGAAGCAAATCGAAACGTTTGAGATGTGATGCTATAGAGGTATGTTGAAAATTTGGTCGTCTGATAAGGTAAGGAATGATGAGATTCTCCGGAGAATCGCCGCATAAATGAGCATACGGGTAACAATGACAAGACGAAGGGATAGGATGGTAAGGCATATGTTAACTCCCATGGTATCATAAGGAGCTGTAGAGGGTGAAAACTATAGAGGAAGATAGTTTGTAATACAAACAGAGGAGGGTGGGAGAAGGGAAGGTAGCGTCTGTGTGACGTTGACGTTGGTGTGACGTTAGCGGACACCTCTGTACGCGCTCCTGGCGAAGGGGAGTTAAACAAATGATGTCACTGACCTCTGTAGTGATGCTGCAGGGGAGAGGAGTGAGGGATGCAGCGGTTTATGAAAGTCAGGAAACAAATCTGGTGTTAACAGACGTCTTGGGCAACGTACCTGTAATGCTGTTTCAGTTATATAATAGTCACAGATTATAAAACAATGCATCTCGGTTTATACTATGAGAAATTATATTAACAGTCTAGCTTAAAGTAAAGGGCAGTCATGTTTATAAGGTAAATAGATCAGAACATAACACCATTTTCACTACAGTTTGGAAGCGAGTTGTACATTAACTGTTACGTGAACATTTCCCGACATTTTCTGTTTCGTTTTTGTTTAACTAGATTTTCAATGTAAGGAGGTAATGTTTGAAATATCTGCAGTCGAAGACTGCATGTTAGGCAGTGAACTAACAACATGGTTAGGAATTTTAACTTTGCTAATTTCGAATTAGGAAAGAATTGTTCGCACATATGAGTCGAAACGAACACACATAATATCTAGGCAGCAAGTGCGGTATAACCACGGAATTCTGGCTTGGCAGACATGCTTGTAGCAACCAGCTAGATCTTTCTTGGGATTATATTTATCCTTCAACAAATATTCAAATTATAAATTGTAATTTTACATTTGGTACCAGGTAGGGACGCTGTTAACAGGCATTGCATACGAGGCTGCAAACAGCTGAAACGTAGTGGACAATGTTTCTGCACCTTGAAACCAGGACTCAACCAAGATACGAAGATTTTGTGTGAGTTGCGCATATTCTTCAGAGAGAGTAATATCTGGAGCATCCACGTGCGGCAACTGAGAAAAATGGGCGGTGCCTCCAAAAAAGGTTGGTTCGTCCACAGATACAACGCCACTTTGAAATTTTTGATTCGATAGCACATATCTGTTGAGATGGAGTGAGGTATTTAAGTCGTTCAAATGACATATTAAACCAGAAGTAAAAGGTTGGTCACAAATTCAGGGTCTTGCAAATGTGGGCAAGATGAAAGTGATTAATCATCAATAATGGTTTTTCGTCTCTTAACTCGAAGAATCGAACTAACACCCTACCCACAATTAACCGGCGCACACTGCAGTCGTAATTTGATAACTGAGTTCACAATATTGACCCACATTCTTCATGAAAAGTTTTAAACTATATCTGAGGCCTCTTGGCTGAATGGAATCTGTAGCTTGTACCACGGTATCCATAACATTTTCCACTTTAATGTACTTGGCGCAAAGATTCTGTTAATGAAGAATGCAGTGGATTCCAATGAAATCGTGTTTGGACCAGGAGCACGTTTCGTATGTTCTTCCATTCGTGTTATTAATCTAGTATGGACTCCTACCATCCACGGAGCTGCATCTGTTGCGACAGGAAAACGCTTCTTCCACGTCAATCCAGAGTTTTCAACAGCTCTTTCATCACTTTTAAAAATGTCCAATCCTATGGTGTTGCCATCAAGGGAACTAAGTCCAGTTATTGCTCCATGATGCTCAACTTGTCATTGACGACCCTCATGAAAGTAGCTGATTGCGCAGTACTTGGTATGTCTACATCTACATCTACAGGACCAGGAGCACCGTTCTTATCAATAGCTAAGGAATAACGTATAAACTCAGGTTGCATAACAACAAATATCTCTTGGATATATACACGCATTTCCCGAATACTTCACACAATAGTCTCAAGAGACAAAGTTATTTCTTCAGAGACCATCAGAACCACTTCTTTCGCAAAGTCTCCTTCAGTAAACAGGCGGTATTTCATGGTTATACGAATAGCTATTCTGTGGCTATCATGGAAAGTCGCTTAACTGTTTTGATAGTCCTGAACATTAGCATGTTCATTAAATTTCGATATTACGTTGCAACGTTCTTCTCCTTGATATTTCTCATATTCATTGGCATGGAACACAGCATAATATTTCTTATTACTCCGTACTTCTTTCTTACGTACGAAACACTTTACAACTTGACACATTGCACGAACAGAAAAAAATTTTCGCATACAGACAGAAAAATTGGTTGCTCCGTTTTACTTGTGCTCGCCCTGTTATTATCATCGAGAGATGCGCAGCTGACTGACCCCTCCAGTCCCGTACTTGCAGCCCCGTCTCTCTAGGCAACACTGCAGTACACAGCTCTCGACTGACATCAGGCGAACTGACGGTTTTGTTGTTCATTCCGACGCGTCACACGGCATGGAACTGTCCTCCTCTAGAAGACATACAACACATAATACAGGACGTAGCCCCTAAGTGCTATTATAGGATGAAGAGGTTGGCACAGGAAAGAAAATCGCGGCGGGTCCCGTCAAACTAGACGGACCGATGAAAAAAAAAAAAGGAGGACGATCTTAGGAAGGTGTTTTTTTTTTTTTTTTAAAAAAAAAGGAGGATCCTAGGAAGGTGTTTCAGGACGATTTACTGCGTAATATCTGCTTCTCGGCACTCGTGAAATCAGAATGTGTCAGTGGATAATAACATTCTTTAAAATGAACAAACCCAGTCGCGACCGCGAAAAACCTTTATTTTGTGTTAATTGATTTCGGTCATGGTGTTACCATTAAATCAAGGCTTTCACGATCTAGACTGCTTGTGCTAATTTTAAAGTACTTTTCGCCAGGCAGCTGTTTTCCACGAGGAATGTACTCAAATATTAATAACGTTCTTTGCCTAGTCAGATGTTCGTACAGATGATGATGGCGGCGAAATGATGGCATGTGTAGCTGTCCATGTAGCAGTTGCTACCTCATCAAAGCACAGGTACGCCTGCCTGTTCCTCTGCAAGGGAGACTGCCTTAGAATGGTGGCAGTGGCGGTTATGACCTTGCGTATAACGTCATCGCAATAATGTTACTTTTCCTGAAGATGGCACTGAAAAACGACGAACTTTCGATTGAAAATTATGAGTATTGCAACTCTTCACTGAATGGCCCTCAAATGTTTTACAGTGCGTATCTTTAAATTTTATTTTAGTACGCTGGCACACAATGATTCTACCTGTCACACAAAGTCTCACGATTTCTTTACACTTCACAACTCATATTCTCATCCAAGTTCATGAGGGATCTCGATGTAAGTTATACATTCAAGAGCCAAAGAACCTGATGCCGTGAAGGGCCCCAGCGAGCACACAGAAATGCAGCATGCGGCATGGACTCGACTAATGTCTGAAGTAGCGCTGGAGATAGCTGACACCATAAATCCTGTAGGGCAGTCCATAAATCCGTAAGAGTACAAGGGGATGGAGATCTCTTCTGAACAGCATGTTGCCAGGCATCCCAGATATGCTCAATAATGTTCATGTCTAGGGAGTTTGTCGTCCAGAGGAAGTATTTAAATTCAGAAGAATGTTCCTGGAGCCACTCTGTAGCAATTCTGGAGGTGTAGGGTATGACAGTGTCCTGCTGGCATTGTCCAAGATCTTCGGAATGCACTATGGGCATGAATGGATGCAGGTGATTAGGCAGGATGCTTGCGTACGTGTCATCTATCGAGTCGTATCTAGATGTATCAGGTGTTCCATACCAGCCCAGCTGCACTCACCTCACATCATTACAGAGCCTCCACCAGCTTAAACAGTCCCCTGCTAACATACAGGGTACATTGATGCAAGAGGTTGTCAACACACCCGTACACGTCCATCCGCTCGATACAATATGAAACGATACTCGTCTGAATATGTAGCGTGTTTCCAGTCATCAACAGTCCAATGTCGGTGTTGACTGGCCCAGGTGAGGCGTAAGGCTTTGTGACGCGTAGTCATCAAGGGTACACGAGTGGGCCTTCGCCTACAAAAGCTCATTTCGCTGATGGTTCGTTGAACGGTTCGCACGCTGACACTTGTTGATGGTCCAACATTGAAATCTGCATAAATTTTCGGAAGTGTTGAGCTTATGTCAGGTTGAACGATTCTCTTCAGCTGTTGTTGGTCCCGTTCTTGCAGGATGTTTTCCTGGCCGCAGCTATATCAGAGATATTATGTTTTAACGTTTTCCTGGTATTCACATTACACTCGTGTAATGATCGTACCGGAAAAACCCGTTTTTATCGCTACTTCGGATTGCTGCGTCGCATCAGTCGTTCGCGGACTGTAATACCATGTTCAAACGCACTTAAGTCTTGATAACCTGCCATTGTAGCAGCAGTAACCGATCTAAGAACTGCGCCAGACACTAATTGTCTTATACAGGCGTTGTCGACCTAAGCGCCATATTCTGCCTGTTTACAAATCTCTGTATTTGAATACGCATGCATATATCGGTTTCTTTGGCGCTTCAGTGTATTTCTGTAGACTCCCATAGTGAGTGTAAATTTCATTAAAACATTTTGTGTGTTAATCAGCGTCATTGCAAAGAATTGCAACTAAGCCAAAAATGTTTCTACCGCCGTTGCAGCGGTCCTTTGAAACTGTTTTGAAGAGGTCGCTGCAAAGACAGTCGAAACTTTGATTGTATAATTGTTTACTGTTTTATTATCACGCGGCATAATCTTATTTTATCAAAACTGTGTAAGTCAGTTTTCAAAAGTTCTTTGTGAGGCGCATATAATATCCGTAGTTGTAGTCACTGACGTAATATCAGTCTTGATCACTGGTGCTATGAAGAACGTAAATAAAATCCTAGCTAATTCTTTTCGCCATCCACACGGGGTAATATAATTTTCGGATTACAGTTTTACCTTCCTAGGAACGTACAAACGACATATTTGTACTTCAGAGTTAATATATTTGTAGAGCACATACAGTAATTTCGTTCATCGTGTTTCATTTCAGATAAAGTTACACACGTATCTTCAAGCATAGAGCCTCTAAGCACACGTCTCAAAAATTGCTCCTTAATTTCTAAGGGAATTTAAAACAGACAGATCGGATGAGGTGTCAAGATATAACTCCAAATTTATGCCACTGTCTTGGAAGTGACTCCTGAGAAAAGTATATAACAGTCATAAATCAACAAAGTAATCATAAAAAGATCTTCTTCAGTCTGAGTCGTGTAGTATAATATAGTTGTGGAAATTCCGTGAAACCACAGACTGAGAAGAAATTTGGTTTAAATAGCAAATAAGGCATTGCTTCATGCTAGATGAATGAGAAAGGCAAAACTGAATCACGAGCAGTGAAGGACAGAATCACTTTAAATAAAAATTAATAAATAAATTATTGCCCACGAACTGAAATCGCTTGTACCAAATAAGAACTCTAGATAATCTAACACCATCTAGACTACAGTGAAAAAAATCCATGTCTTACCTTTCATCATTATCCGCCATTCTAGCCACTAGAATGTCGGGTACATGGTCGCTGTTGCGGAGAGCGAATACTGCAGATACGTTAATGTGGGGAAACTTAGCTACCGGCAGTACCAGTAAACGACGGCTTACTCGGGTGACGGCCAGCTTGATTGCCTTGAGGAATCGGTCGACACCAGCGGTGGCGTCGCGACATCGAACCACCAATCCTCGGCAGCCAGCGTCCAGAGCGGACAGCAGGAGGCGCTGTACAGGAACATCTCCACTGACCAGCGATACTCGTACTATTGTGGGGAACCACGGATTTAAGAACGCTAAACCCTCTGGAACATCCGACAAAGCAACTATACACTTGTAATTGCCAAATTCCTTCAAGAGAATTGTGGACCCCATTTCACGTACTAAAGTATCAAAAGAGCTGAGGTTCTCGTTCTGTAGTACTAGACGTCCATTGCACAGCGAAATTCCTAATGTTGCCATCATTAGTATAGAATGCATTGCCTGTAGAGTATAGGAAAATTTATCCTGGTAGTAAGGACTGTGAGTAAAGCAATATTCTTTTTCGTTGAGGGTTCACCCGGTTACCGATAAAGTAATTTGATTTAGATTAACTCAATATCTAATTTTATTCTGTGTCTCGGCTTTACGGTTCGCTTGACGCTCTCCAAATGCGTGGTCTTTGGAGCAGCTTCGGCCTATATTGACGGAAGTGACGTAAAAATTTTAACTTGCCCTTGAAGGTAATTCGGAGTATGTTTCGTTCACCTTTCACAAAAGAAAGGGACACTCAATTTTCTTCACGGTGATCAAACAATATTTTGCATGTTTGATACGTAGGTCAAAAGTCCCCTATTGAAATATGAGTAAAGACTACAGTCAGAAAAATCATCCGTCGTACATTTAAAGTGTTACCTCTTCCGATACTTACCCGTGCGCTTCGTGCAGATGATACATTTTTCATTTCGGCTCTGAATCGTTGATCAAAGTAAGCTTCGGCTTTTAGTCGAGATAATAACTTCAAAGAACCGTCGCTGGATGGCAGCTTTCGTAAATGAAACATCTGTAGCTCTGTATCCCTGGTCAACGGGCCTTTTTTTGCATCACGAAGTCTCATCTCTAGTTCGAAAAGATTCGTTCTGTTTTGAGCTACTCTTTAATGTATTGGCGATACCATTCATGGGAAGTATCATGAAACAGTATCTAAGAACCATTTGTCGTGATTATTTGCTGTATCGTATGGCATCGTGTCCATTTGCTAGCTATAATAATTCATAGTCACCGTGATAACGGTCATGTACGACCCCATCTGGGAAAAACATTTGCATTGCAGTTAAAATTTACCATTCATAATTTCCCACGTAGTTTCGGTTCTGTAATGATAAGATTTCCTTTTATCCTTTCTGTTTGCTACAAAGCAACATTCTAGTCGTTTCATCAACCCGTGGGTCATGACTTTATAAATCCGTTGATCACTAACGTGGAAGGAAGTGTAGAGCATGTTTCACTGAAATCAGAGCAATCATGCACATTAGAGTAGTGAACAGCACTGTATAACGTACGACATAGTACGAATCGTACATCTAAACCCTTGATTATTTCAGTGACAATAAACATTACTTCTGATATCCAATTCCAGTCTTTTTTTCCTTAGTCAGTGAATACGTTTACTTTATACAGTATTTATGTGTTCAGCATTCCTATTTATTTGTCAATCCACTTTATTAATAACCTATGCTCATGCTTTTCTTAAAACATTTGTATTGACCGTTCTCCTCCTAAATTTTAATGGAAGTTTCTTCAGTTATACTACTCCATAAAAAGGCCTTATAATGTCACATTTGAATTGTTTTCAACTCCTTCTTGTCTTGGCCGTGCTTCCCTCCCCAAAGTTGACGCTTTAGGAGCTTAGCCCTCACTGTCGTTGCAATGATTAACACCGGTATGTTTCACGCACTGCGAACGTTTCTACAACCGCTGGTTCTCTGCTGTGCATGTTAAACTCTCTTCTTACGAGGGAGCCTTATTTATCTGTTTCATATCTCAACGTCCTCTCGTTCCATGCAGTTCCTCAATTCTCCTCTTTAATTTTTCATTCCTTAGTCTAAAATTATAGATCACAGTACTGAACAAAAGTCAAACAAATGCTTGTGTACCAACGATAAGATCAATGATATCGTGATCGCAAGCCCATGGCTAGAATAATACAAAAAAATATGAGAATGAGTGTAGCTTAAGGGAAACCAATGATACCACAACGAAATTTTAAACACATTTAATAACTGATGGGGTGGCAACAAGTGTCATACCAACGTCTACTTCGACGAAGTAGCCCAGCAATGCGGTGCGAGGTAAAGGTCAAAAGCTGGTAAAAATTTCAGGCGGAAATTAAGAAAACATTTGTCAAAAATCAGCAGTACGTCCGCTTGTCCGAAGAACAATGCAGAACAGCGCCCGGCGGAAAGAATAGACGACACAGTTTTAAATGGACAAAGAAATTGCAGCACCACTAAGGAGTTGTGTAACATAAACGAAAGTTGGTAGGCTTGTGTCTACAGCCAAAAGACGACGTCTACGGGAATCTCGCACCAGTCGCGTAATAGTGGTCCTAGTAGCGCCAGTATGACGATGCAAATCAGGTCTGCTTTAAATACACACTCTAACGGTCCTGAGCGTTACTTGTCTTTGAGAAAGGACATAGTGAGATGATATTAATCAAAAATACCTCTTTGAGAAAGGACATAGTGAGCTGATATGAACCAAGAATGCCTTTAAGGCGACAAACACACCACTATCAACACCTCTCTGATGCTGAACGAGGTCGTGTAATAGGGATTCGAGAAGCTGGGTATTCCTTCTGCGATACTGCAGAAAGACTTGGCAGGAATGTAGCCACTGCACTCGATTACTGGTAGCGGTGATCACGAGCATGTTCAGTCACAAGAAGACAGTTCTCTGGACGGCCACGTGGTACGTATGCCTCTTGACGCACCCGTACTGCATCTGCTGCAGCAATTTGGTCAGCAGTTGGCATCACAGTGACACAAAGAACTGTTACAAATCGGTTACTTCAAGGACTTCCTATGGCGTGCATTACACTGACCCCAAATCAGCTCATTGAAGGGCAGTGTGGAGGTCAGTCGTACTTTCTGGTGATAGCTGGCTCTGCCTCGGTGACAGCGATGCCCATGTGTTGGTTAGGAGCCCAGCTAAGGTCCAGCAACCAACGTGCCTGGATGCTATACACAATGGATCTAAACCTGGAGTTCAGGTCGGGAGCGCGATTTCGTATGACGGCAGGAAGACTCTAGTGGTTATCCAACGCACACTGACTGCAAATTTGTTCGTCAATCTGGCATTTCATGAACTGCGTTGCAGAGAATATTTTAAAGCAGGATAACGCTGGCCCACATAACGCTATTCTAACCGAACATGCTCTACAGATTATCGACATGTAGCCTTGACCTACTCATTCACGAAATCTGTCTCCAATAGAGCACATATGTGACGTCATCAGAAGACAGCTCCAACGCCATCCACAAACAGTATCATCTGGCCCTGTATAGATCGACCAAGTGGAATAGGCGTGGGACCCCAGCCCACAAACTCACATCCGGCATCTTCACAACACAATGAACGAACGTCTGCCTGCTTATATTCAACATTCTGGCGGCTACGCTTGTTGTTAATGTACAAGTGTTTCACGTTTGTAACGGCGTATCTCGCGCTTACATTAACCTACAGAGTCAGTTACTTAAGTACCTTATTAGACAAATGTTTTCCCGAAATTTCAACATTACCATATTTTGGTCTTACAATTTTTCTCGTCAGTATATGTATACAGTCTTTTTGCTCTATGTCGCACAATGAATCAGAATGTAACGGAGGGGGACGAAGTTTCAAAACTAATAAAGGGCTTGACACAGGACATCTACGATAGTCTTCTTTTAAAATACGTCACCATAGCTGAGAATCTCAACAAGTGGCGCCAGTACATTGCTACAACGAACGAGAAGAAATTGCACCACTTAACATTAACAGATGAGAGTTCTGTAAGATAATAAGACATCCGAATTAGTAATACCGTGAATTGTGGAATAAACGGGAGAACATGTGATGCCTGTTAAGGTTGAACCCAGATGACTTGAAATAACCCATACAGTAAACAAAATACACTAGGTGTCAAAAGTCTCCGGACACCGCCAGAAACACATGTTTTTCATATTAGGTGCGATGTGCTGCCACCTACGGACAGGTACTCCACATCAGCGACTCAGTAGTCTTTAGACAACGCGAGAGAGCAGAATGGGGCCCTCCCCGGAACTCAAGGACTTCGAAAGTAGTCAGGTGATTGGGTGTCACTTGTGACATACGTCTGTACACGAAATTCCCACACTCCTAAACTTCCCTTGGTCCACTGTTTACGATGTGATAACTAAGTGGAAACGTGAAGGGACACGTACAGTACAGAAGGGTATAGGCCGACCTCGTCTGTTGACTGACAGAGACCGCCGACTGTTGATGAGGGTCGTAATGTGTAATAAGCAGACATCCATGCTGACCATCACACAGGAATTCGAAACTGCATCAGGATCCACTGCAAGTTCAATGACAGAAGGTGAGATAACTTGGATTTCATAGTCGAGGGGCTGCTCATAAGCCACACATCAAGCCGGTAAATACCAAACGACGCCTCACTTGATATAAGGAGCATCGTAAACATTGGGAGATTTAACAGTGAAAAAATTTTGTGTGGAGTGACGAATCACGGTACACAATGTGGCCATCCGATGGCAGGGTGTGCGTATGGCGAATGCCCGGCGAACGTCATCTGCCAGCGCGTATAGTGCAAACAGTAAAATTTGGAGCCGGTGGTGTTATGGTATTGTCGTGTTTCTCATGGAGGGGGCTTGCACCCCTTGTTGTTTGGCAAGGCACTATCAGAGCACCGGCCTACATCGATGTTTTGGCACCTTCTTCTTCCCACTGTTGAAAAGCAATTCGGGGATAGCGATTACATCTTTCAACATGATCGAGCACTTGTTCATAATGCACGGCTTGTGGTGGAGTGGTTACTCTACAAAAACATCTCTGCAGTGGACTGGCCTGTACAGAGTCTGACCTGAATCCTATAGAACACCTTTGGGACTTCGTGCCAAGCTTCACCGACCGACGACGATACCTGTCCTGAGTGCAGCACACCTGAAGAATGGCCTGCTGTCCCCTAAGTAAATTTCCAGCACCTGACTGAACGTATGCCTGCGAGAGAGGAAGCTGTCATCAAGGCTAATGGTGGGACAATACCTTATTGAAATCCAGCATTACCGATGGTGGGCGCCACAAACTTGTAAGTCGTTTTCAGCCAGGTATCCGGATAATTTTGATCACATAGTGCAGCGTAGCTTCTTGATGAATAAATTCGCAAATCTTACACACCGAACTCAGCCGCGCGGAGTGGCCGTGCGGTTTGAGGCGCCACGTCACGGACTGCGCCCCCCCCCCCCCCGGAGGTTCGAGTCCTCCGTCGGGCATGGGTGTATGTGTTATTCTTAGCATAAGTTAGTTTAATTAGTGTGTAAGTCTAGGGACCGATGACCTCAGCATTTTGGACCTTTAGGAATTCACATATATCTGAACTTTTTTCTTTTTTAACACACCGATCTCAACAAGGGGGATGAATGGGGTCTGTAGCCACAGAAGCATTCCGTAAAAGTCAGACAAAATGAAAGGTTCACAAACACGAAAATACAATCGGCCTCAAGGCTAATCCTATTGCCTCAGAGAGAAGTCGATGTACGGGGAATAGGGAACAATTGTGTCTAACCTGCTCATTTTTTACCCTATTGGATGCCATATTGACGACTATTAAGCAACTAGATGTCAAGGAGTAGGCAGGTCCATGCAAATTAAACAATTGCAGGTGAATAGAGCCGACCTGCGGTATGTAGCCCAACCCTGTAATCTGATGACGTCGATCTGCAACGAGTCTCCAAGGCACATAAATCGGGAAAGCTGACGATGAGACTATGAATGCCAAAGATAAAAATTCTGCTCTAGAAACTGTTGCCAAGACATCTAGCAATTATCCTCTCAATCAACATGCCTCGCAACTAGACTCTGGAGCACCATTTTCTGTGATATTAAATGTTTACTTTCTCTAGCTGAAGCAGATAATGCTCTGAGATTCAACGGCTATTGCGCTGACCAGCGCCACCGAAATACGCAGCGTATCTACACTGAAATTCCCTATTTTGTGAGGTAATTAGAAATAGTAAACCTTTATTTGTTACAGGTCCGACTCGAACTGTACTTTAGTAAACTGAGTTTCAATCCACTAGCCAGCCGCGGTGGCCGTGCGGTTCTAGGCGCTGCAGTCCGGAACCGCGGAACTGCTACGGTCGCAGGTTCGAATCCTGCCTCGGGCATGGATGTGTGTGATGTCCTTAGGTTAGTTAGGTTTAAGCAGTTCTAAGTTCTAGGGGACTGATGACCTAAGCTGTTACGTCCCATAGTGCTCAGAGCCATTTTTTTTTAATCCACTGATTGCGGCATAGGCAGTTTAGTGGGGTTTACAGGTAAGCAGCACCAGAAGCCAAGAGCATAAAAGCAAGGTAGTGTCGTTTAATGGAAATTGGCAACAATGCAAATGGGCATGGAAGACGTCGGCGGGTCTCTGAGGAACAAACTGACAATATCCACCAAACATTCCAACGAAGTTCACAAAAATCAGTTCGTAAAGCTTCGCTAAAACTCCAGATGCCCCGTGCAACTGTCCATAAAGTCCTCAGAAAGCGATTACGTCTGTATTCATACAAGGTGCAGATACTGCAGGCCATAAAGCCTAATGACAAGCGGCGACGATGCGAATCAGCATATGAAATGCTTAACCGAATCGTGCGGATTCCTGACCTCCTGTCAAGTGTAATGTTTTTGACGAGGCCACATTCCTTGTCTCTGGAACTGTGAACAATCATAACGCTCAAATTTGGGTGTCATAGAATCCACACAGAGTCAAGGAAAAGGTACCATACAGCCCGAAAGTGGACGTTTGGTGTGGCCTCATGTGTGACAAGATAATTTGACCATTCTTCTTTCCTGAAACAACTGTCACAGGAAAGACGTACGTAGACATGCTGGAGATCTTTATCTTTCCCCAAGTTGAAGACTTGCAACGAAACCTTTGGATTCAGGAAGACGCTGCTCCACCACACTGGTCCCCCGATGTTCTAAATGCAACTTTTACAGGACGCAGGATTGGACGAGGTGCCACATGAATTTGCCTCCTCGTTCTCGTGTCATCACACCGTTGGATTTTTTTCTATGAGGCTACGGTAAGAGCAGGGTGTTCGCCACTGCAGTGCAGGACATTCAAGACCTCCGTATTCGGTTTTTGGAAGTCATTGACACTATTTCTTCGTGTATGTTGCAACGGACCTGGATGAAAATTGAAAACAGACTCCACATTCTTCGGGTCACTGCAGGGGCTCACGTGGAAGTGTTTTGATTTGTTATTGTAATTCTTTTTTTTCTAAATTTATCTTCACGTACAACCTATTTTTGTGAAAGAAAGTTATTTCATCTAGCTTTGTATATGGAACAGATTTAAAATAAGGATTTTCGGGGTAGGCACCTTGTACATCGACTGGCCTCCAACATGTGTTGAGTGAAGGCCTATCAATGGTAAACACGAACACTCTGAATTTAGACAAAACTTCGAATTTAGATTTTACCAGAACCGCTCATAATACTGTGGAACTTCTTGCAGGTATCACGAGGAACCACAGATGGTGGAGGATTGGATCTTCACACAAACGAAACTGCTCCCACAAGTTCACAGATTAACGACTGGTATGGCCTACTGTCTAATACCAAAGAGGCATCATTCAGACCAGATTCGGTCTACTTGCCCCCCTTGTAACAGCCGTGTACCGCAAGTGTCTAGAGGAACGGAAGGTTCCAAATGATTCGAAAAGAGCACAGGTAGTTCCAGTTGTCGAAAAGGGTCGTCGAGCAGATGCGCAAAACTATAGGCCTATATATCTGACATTGATCTGTTGTAGAATTTTAGAAAGTTTCTTTCTCGCGTATCATGTCATTTCTGGAAGCCCACAATCTACTCTGTAGGAATCAACATGGATTGCGGAAACAGCGATCGTGTGAGACCCAACTCGCTTTATTTGTTCATGAGACACAGAAAATATTAGATACAGGCTCCCAGATATATGCCATTTTCCTTCACATCCGGAAGGCGTTCGATACAGTTCCGTACTGTCTCCAGATAAACAAAGTAAGACCCTACGGAATATCAGACGAGCTGTGTGGCTGGATTGAAGAGTTTTTAGCAAACAGAACACAGCATGTTGTTCTCAATGGAGAGACGTCTACAGACGTTAAAGTAACCTATGGCGTGCCACAAGGGAGTGTTACGGGACCATTGCTTTTCACAATACATATAAATGACCTAGTTGATAGTGTCGGAAGTTCCATGCGTCTTTTTGCGGATTATGCTGTAGTATACAGAGAAGTTGCAGCATTAGAAAATTGCAGCGAAACGGAGGAAGATCTGCAGCGGATAGGCACTTGGTGCAGGGAGTGGCAACTGACCCTTAACATAGACCAATGTAATGTATTGCGAATACATAGAAAGTAGGATCCTTTATTGTATGATTATATGATAGCGGAACAAACACTGGTATCAGTTACTTCCGTAAAATATCTGGGAGTATGCGCACGGAACGATTTGAAGTGGAATGATCATATAAAATTAATTGTTGGTAAGTTGGGTACCCGGTTGAGATTCATTGGGAGAGTCCTTAGAAAATGTAGTCCATCAACAAAGGAGGTGGCTTACAAAAGACTCATTCGACCTAAACTTGAGTATTGCTCATTAGTGTGGGATCCATACCAGGCCGGGTTGACAGAGGAGATAGAGAAGATCCAAAGAAGAGCGGCGCGTTTCGTCACAGGGTTATCTGGTAAGCGTGACAGCGTTACGGAGATGTTTAGCAAAGTCAACTGGCAGACTCCTCAAGAGTTGCGCTCTGCATCGCGGTGTAGCTTGCTGTCCAGGTTTCGAAAGGGTGCGTTCCTGGATGAGGTATCGAATATATTGCTTCCCCCTACTTATACCTCCCGAGGTGATCACGAATGAAAAATTAGTAAGATCCGAGCGCGCACGGAGGCTTTTCGACAGTCGTTCTTCCCGCGAGCCATACGCGACTGGAACAGGAAAGAGAGGTAATGACAGTGGCACGTATAGTGCCCTCCGCCACACGCCGTTGGGTGGCTTGCGGAGTATAAAAGTAGCTGTAGATGTAGAATTTCCATGAACACCTACATCATATACGTAAGAATATGTGCAGAGGTATGGACATACCAGTCTTTCGTAATGTCTAGGATTACTCAAAAGGAACAGCAAGTGCTGAAAACAGCGTCATTAAATCATCAGAATGTCTTCGGTTCACCCTGTGGTGACATATGACACAAGGCGTATCATCATATTTTACCAGCATCTTAACCGAATCACTAAAAGCGTCGAGAGCCTTTTATGCGAATTTATGACACCTAGGACTCTCTGAAGGTAGTGAATTATCCGCTACAAATATGCCATATGGCTACAGGAGGATGGACGTCGACGAAACTGACTGGAGAAGCCAGCTTTCATAACATCTGGTAGCCTTCGTGGAGTTGAAAGTTATTCCGTTTCACAGCGCATATCCAGTCGTCTCGAAATTGTATTGTGAGAATACCCATCAATGGTAAACATAAATCTTCGAATTTTAATTTTAAACGAACCATTCATAATACAATTGGACTTCTTGCAGGAATCACAATCATACATGGTGGAAGAATGGATCATCAGGCTGATGAAACCACTCCAACTAGTTCGGGCAACGTAGTGTACAGCAAGATTCAAAGTCTGGTTTAAAATACCTGTATTTGCTACATGGGTGACATTGTCCGTTTCTCTAAATAACAGCATCTATTCCACTTCAGAACAGTGTGATTACATGACTGACGCAATAATGTCTTCACAAGTCAGGACAGGTTTTGATGAGAATGCTGTGATCGAACTACTGACAGGTGCTGGTAGTTATGAGCCAGAACATTTTCTAAACCGATTAACAATAGTTGTTAAGATTTTATAAAATGAATGCCACGCAGCACTTAAATTATCATTTATTACTTGTACCAGTTTTTGCTTCAGATCAACATAACGTCCTAAAAGAACAGAAGTTTTTCCTGTGTCATGGTATGGGATAGGTGCAGTTCTAGTTTAGATCCAGGTCGACCCTGAGTACCCTCCAAGTACATGAATAAGTACTTAACAACTAAAATGGAGGGGCTTACAGATGTTTTGTCATTCAGTGAGTTCCGGAAGTTGAGAGCAGATTAATAACAATAAGAGTACAGTAAAAAGCAGATTACAAACGTACCTTCGTTAAAATCTTTGCGTAGTAATGTTAGTCAGTTAAAAAGTAACGTAAAAATTGCGAAGGTATGGTGACAAAAAAACTTCGCACCATAAGTAAAATATTAAAAAACCACGAGACATATGACGCTTAGCACCTGCAGACTAGTCTGTCTATAAAAGATTTCTCTCAGATAAGAAGAAACGAGCGCTAGTGTGCGTGAAATCTTACGAAGACTACCAAGCGTGGTGACACAGTGGTTAGCACACTGGATTCGCATTTGGGGGACTACGGATCAAACCCACGTCCAGCCATTCTGATTTAGGTTTCCCGTAATTGCCCTAAATGGCTTTACGCTACTACCGGGCTGGTTCCTTTGAAAGGGGGCGGCAGATTTCTTTCGCCATGCTTCCCTAATCCGATGGGAGCCATTACGTCACTGTTTGGTCCCTTCCCATTAATCAATAAACCAACCTTAGGAAGACAAAGCACAAAGAAGGAAGGACCGATGATCAAGCAGTTTGGTCTCACCCAATCCCCGCCCCACACCCTCTTAAACCAACCAACAGACCACGAGGAGGGCGTTCCTGTCTATAACGTAGGTCAAACGAAACTGATCATCAATCTTAAAGAAATGAATATTATGTCACGTACTAATCAAACGTATAAATTTCTTTTTACACAAAAATTAGACAGCACTGTAGAAAGGGCTGAAAAATTGGTACGGTGAGCAGGCTTATTTAATAATCAGATTATGGTGGTTGCTATGGTCAGATGGGGATGCGGCACTTCATTGAACTGTCCAGTATCTTCACGTAGAGGTCGGCCGCTGGATACGAGTTTTCAGCGACGCAAGAAAGTGGGCCCGGCCCAACTGAGACATCCGAAACGACGACGAGCGCGAAGTCCCATTGCGTATTTACAGGTTATCTCTCAATTTATGGCCTCTACCTACAGCTCTTATAAATATTAGCTGTGTCACAGCAAATCTGCGTTAACAACTTAAAACCTTAGCCAAATAATGGCGTAACGGATGGAAATATATTAGACAGTCTCACAACAATAAAATAGGTGGCAATCAGCTCTGTCTAGCCATCACAGTTAAAACCACTAAGACATCTCGACTAGCTAACAAAGTTGAGGAAAAGATGAGCAAACAAGAAATGCAAATGGCCGCTCTTTCCCTTTTTTTAGGTCATCAGTCTTCTGACAGATTTGATGCTGCCCGCCTCCCCAGTGCCAACCCCTTCATCTTAGAGTAGCACTTGCAACCTACGTCCTGAGTATTTGTTGAGCGTATTCCAGTCTCTGTCTTCCCCTACAGTTTATGCCCTCTAAAGCTCCCTCTAGTACCATGAAAGTCATTCCCTGATGACTTATCAGGTGTCCTATTATCCTGTCCCTTCTTCTTATCAGTGATATCCATATATTCCTTCCCACTCCGATTCTGCGGAGTACCTCCTCATTCCTTACCCTATCAGCCCACCTAGTTTTCAACACTCTTCTGTAGCACCATATGTCAAACGCTTCAGTTCCCTTCTGTTCCGGTTTTCCCACAGTTTTTGTTTCACTACCACACAATGCTGCACTCTTGTCGTACATTCTTCCTCAGATTAAGGCCTATGTTTGATACTAGTAGACTTCTCTTGGACAGGAATGCCCCTTTTGCCATCGCTAGTCTACTTCTGACGTCCTCATTGCTCCGTCAGTCATTGGTTATTTTACTGCCTAAATAGTGGAATTCCTTAACTTCATCTACTTTGTGATCATCAATGCTGATGTTAAGTTTCTCGCTAGTCTCATTTCAGCTACTTCTCATTACTTTTACAATTTTGACAACTGCAAAAGCCGCTTTCAAAGCTAATATCCACAATTCAAAACGTAGCTCGACCCTTCTTATATGTATTGCTATTTATTAGCTTACTGATATATATTGTAACAGCTGTAACCACCGATTGAGTATCACATAAAGTATTCCAGTTATTCCGCTGTAGAGCAACCGTACAAGAACGAAGTCGCTGCCACTAATTAAAGTGGGTCCCATTTCTTAAGTTCCACATAGTGACAAAATGAAAACTAAACCTTAAATTTAGTATAGATCGCAATGGCTTTGAAATCAAAATCGCAAGAGAGGTTGAAGTATTACTTAAAATAGAGCGCCCAACCTACTCTAAACAGATATACGGGTGGGAGTTGTGCACGTGGCAGCGGCCCCTTCAAATAATCAACAGTTAAATGATAAACGAGGGTACTCAGCACAACTGAGGTAGAAAACCAGGGGAAGCCAAGTCGCAAGCAGCTTCAGCAAACTGCAGACAACCGAGACAAGTTTCTGGCGAACATTACAGATAATGCTCATCCATGAACAGAAGGAGGCAGGACGTAAATCTCTCCACGACCGAAGAACTAAAGGAGGCCTGGACCCTATGTCTAGCAAAATCCCACGATGAAGGTGTTCTGAGCGATTAGAACAGCCCGGGGCACGATCCATAGCTTAATATTTCTGAATTCTGCAGGAGGAACCCCGAAACTATGCGAATTTTCACAGCCGGGACAGGGTTAGCCTCACCAAGCACGTCACGTCACAACCGCACCATCCCCTTGGTAAGAGCCGACTCACGATGCTAGCATTAGAAAATCTATGCCCCAGAAATACTGGCCAATTGTTCCCCAAAAAGCGCATATGCTCCATTGGACACCACCACCAAACTCCGGCAACTTCGACCACCTTCGTCTCGCTCTTTCCACTCCTTCCTTCCAACCACAGAGAGACCATAAACCCTCCAGCCACCAAAGGAAGTTCTCAACTAGCCGGGCGTGAGCTATCTACCTCGCAGCATGGCTCACCCTCCCAGCCCCCTAGGCTCACTCTCTTTGATGGGAACTCAGAGTGTTCGCTCTCGCCCTCCGCCAATTATCTATAAGAACCTCGACCGTCGCCTGATCGGAAAGCCAAAACATATCAATTAGTATTAGCAGATTTAATCTGACTGATGTGTATGCTTTCCAAATGGTTTACAGGCCTCGTCCTTCACTCGTTGCGTGATCTCAGTGAGGACCACAAGTTACTTGATACCCTACCCCCTTTGTCACGAATTCCAGGGTTGTCTACGTAGACCATGTCCCCTGTGTGAAAACTGGCAGGCCATTGACCACGGTTGTAGTGTACCGCTTCTCTTCGATGAGACCTCGTAATGTTCGCACTCAGCCTGTCCCAATTATCCCCAAGAACCTCTGTTGTCGCCTGATCAGGAGGCAAGTGCATTATTTCCAACAAGTTAAACAATGCTGAATTTAAACGATGGGCGAACTTTAACGACTAATTGGCAGCTTGATGAGCTTTAGGCTTCGCTGTGTTAAAGGCAAAATTCTACCATGCGTGGAAATGGTCCCATTTCGACTGCACGTGTGAATGGTGAGTAGTAAGTGGAACTCTCAATCTCCTATTAGCCCTCTCCGCGAAAGACGATTCAGGGTTATAGGGGAAGTTAGTTACGTGATGGTACCCATGCAACAAAACTTACAGAATTTCCGAAGAACGATAACTGGAATGTTACTGACGAGAATTACAGGACCAAAGAGCACGATAATTTTGCTAAAATATCGCACACACGGGTATTGCTTCCCCTCTCACCGCCCCCCCCCTCCCCCGCCACCCTACCCGCTCGATATCAACCACACAAAATGCAGAAGGCGCCTATTACAATAAATATACACTATGTAATCAAAATTATCCGGACACCTGGCTGAAAATGACTTACAAGTTCGTGGCACCCTCCATGGGTAATACTGGAATTCTGTATTGTGTGGTCCCACCATTAGCCTTAATGACAGCTTCCACTCTCGCAGGCATACTTTCTATCAAGTGTTGGAAGGTTTCTTGGGGAATGGCAGCCCATTCTTCACCAAGTGCTGCACTGAGGAGAGGTATCGATGTCGGACGGTGAGGTCTGACATGATGTCGGTGTTGTATATGATTCAGGTCAGAACTCTATGCAGGTCAGTACATTACAGGGATGTTATTGTCGTGTAGCCACTCCGCCACAGGCCGTGCATTATGAATAGGTGCTCGACCGTGTCGAAAGATGCAATCGCCATCCCCGAATTGCTCTTCAACAGTGGGAAGCAAGAAGGTGCTTAAAACATCAATGTAGGCCTGTGTTGTGATAGCGCCACGCAAAACAACAAGGGGTGCAAGCCCCGTCCATGAAAAACACGACCACACCATAACACCACCGCTTCCGAATTTTACTGTTGACACTACACGCCCTGGCAGGTGACGTTCACGGGGCATTCGCCATACCAACACCCTGCCGTCGCGTCGCAACATTATGTACCACGATTCGTCACTCCACACAATGTTTTTCCACTGTTCAATCGTCCAATGTTTACGCTCCTTACACCACGCGAGGCGTCGTTTGGCATTTACCGGCTTGATGTGTGGCTTATGAGCAACCGCTCGACTGTGATATCCAAGTTTTCTCACCACCCGCAGTGGATCGTGATGTAGTTTGGAATTCCTGTCTGATGGTGTGGATAGATGTCTGCCTCTTACACGTTACGATCCTCTTCAACTGTCAGTGGTCTCTTTCAGTCAACAGACGAAGTCGGCCTGTACCCTTTTGTGCTGTACATATCCCTTCACGTTTCCACTTCACTATCATATCGGAAATAGTGGAACTAGGGACGTTTAGGAGTGTGGAAATCTCCCGTACAGACGTATGACACAAGTGACATCCAATCATCTGACCACGTTCGAAGTCCGTGAGTTCCGCGCGGCGCCCCAATCTGCTCTCCCACGAAGTCTAGTGAGTACTGAGGTCGTTGATACAGATTACCTGTCAGTAGGTGTCAGCACAATGCACCTAATATGAAAAACGTATGTTTTTTGGGCAGTCCGGTTACTTTTGATCACAT
This sequence comes from Schistocerca americana, assembly GCF_021461395.2. Lineage (NCBI taxonomy): Eukaryota > Metazoa > Arthropoda > Insecta > Orthoptera > Acrididae > Schistocerca > Schistocerca americana. The sequence continues at coordinate 138,030,400 of NC_060120.1, read as the reverse complement.
AGTGTATAGCGGTAACCCACCTGAATCTGCGAAAGGGGCCAACATGATCAATGAGAAGGATTTTCATATGGGTGGAGTGCAGTAATCCATTCTTACGGCCCGAACTTGGTTTTGCTAACTGACATTCTAGGCCGTGCCCAACCATTCTCCAATTGTCTTTATAAAGCGAGGCCCAGGTCATATGTTGCTTCATCCTGTGTTCATCTAAAATTGGCTGATAGTAGTATATAAAGGTGACAGCAAGGACAGCCTGAGACAATCAATTTTTCAAGTGACTATCGCCCTTGGTATGTTAACAATAAATTCCCTTTTTAAGCTGGTACGCGGAGACTGTTTCATATATGATACGTCGCCGGCCGCGGTGGTCTAGTGGTTCTAGGGGCGCAGTCCGGAACCGCGGGACTGCTACGGTCGCAGGTTCGAATCCTGCCTCGGGCATGGATGTGTGTGATGTTCTTAGGTTAGTTAGGTTTAAGTAGTTCTAAGTTCTAGGGGACTGATGACCACAGAAGTTAAGTCCCATAGTGTTCAGAGCCATTTGAACCATATATCTTGTTGTTATGCAAATTGAAAGTGGATGTGGGAGAGAAGAAAGAAAAGGGAGGGAGCATATGTTATCAGTGCCTCGGGACTTTATGTGGAATCAGCAGTGACTAGCAGAAACATGTGTCCGACCGGGACTAGAACGCAGCATCTCTTACCGAAATGAAATGTCGTCTGACGAGGGCCTCCCGTTGGGTAGACCGTTCGCCTGGTGCAAGTCTTTCAATTTGACGCCACTTCGGCGACTTGCACGTCGATGGGGATGAAATGATGATGATCAGGACAACACAACACCCAGTCCCTGATCGGAGAAAATCTCCGACCCAGCCGGGAATCGAACCCGGGCCATTTGGATTCACAGTCTGTCGCGCTGACCACTCAGCTACCGGGGCGGACTATCTCCTACTGACTAGGTGGTTTCGTTAACAACTGCGCAATCCAGACACGGTGTTTATCGCAAATGCGAGCACTGTCTCCGTGCGCTCCCCGGCCGACTGACATTTCCGTCCAGCGCCACCTACCCTCAGTCCCCATTCACGTCCATCCCCGCTAATTTTAGATTCCCGCAGGAGGGCGGACGTAAATGTGCATCTGCACTGAAGGTCGTGGCTTCATTCCTCATCGAGCCTAATCAGTTGTCTGAACTCCTGGTGTTTCTTTTTTCGGAGAACACCCAATTTAAAAAAAAACCTATTCTGAACAGATAATCCGAATTTCATACGCCGTTTAAAGTAAATGAAGATTTTGAGATTTTGAACAGATGCTAATAGAGACTCTGCAAGTCGTTCTAAATCGCCACGAACTGATAATAGCAGGAGATTTTAAAGGCAGAGTAGAGAAAGAGAGAAATAGGAATTGGAATGTATGGGGAGGATGTTATGAGTGAGAACAAGGAAAGGTTGTTGGATTTGTTGGAGGCGTAGGAATTACGAGTAAAACACACATTTTTTCCTCACAAGTATCAACATAAATTTGAGTCATGTAACCATGTAAGAAGGTTGAAATAAATTATAGATTATCTAATTTTGAGGAAAAAATGCATTTTAAAAATTCAGGATGTCAGAGTTAAAGGAGGGGCAGATAGTGGAAGTGACCATCATCTGGTGGAATACAAAATTTGCTTTCCGGAGGAGTGGCGAACAGAAGAAATCGTAGCAGGCTGAGCAGGCTGAGATTATAGGCATAACTGGGACGCTTTAAGGGGAGATAATACTATTTGTAATAACAGTGACTGGCAGACAATTTGGACACAGCAGAGGGAACTTTGGGAGAGGAATACGAGCAAGTAAGGAATGCACTGGAACAAGTAGCGAAAGAAGAATTTGGAGAATTTGAGAAGAAGATCAGTTTTGTGAGATGCAGAAATAGCAGGGATAATGGATAGGAAGAAAGAAGCTTGTTTGACATTCCTAAATGTGAATGACCGTCAAAGTAGAGACAGAAATGGGACACAAAGTAGGGAAGTGAAAAGAGAAGTTTTAAAAAGCAAGGAAGAGGTGCGTCAAGGAAAACGTGAGTATACAGAGAGGATGATGCGTGGGGCTTGTAGTGCTGTTGCAAGGAGATGAATCAAGTCAACCAGTGGCAGTCATACAATGAAGGCTTTCACGACCGGATGTTTCAGTTGCTGAGAATTTTTCCGGGTTGTATGGCCGTGGTCCGTGGAACTCTTCAATCCCTGACGTTCCCTCCAAGGCTACGTTGGACATCTTCGGAGGTGCTCCTGGTAGTCGACAGGACTCAGCACAACCAGGAGCACCTCCATAAATGTCCATTGTAGCCTTGTAGGAAACGTCAGGGATTGTAGAGATCCACGGACCACGGCCATACAACCCAGAAAACTTCTCAGCAGCTGAACCAGTGGCAAGTTATGTCATAATAATATTAGTCATGGTCAATAAACAACTTATTTTAAGGATTTGTTCCAAGAAAATCGGACTGAGGTGAAAATGCAACAGGAGGAGTTATTGCATTTGGATGTACATCTTCCTCAACTGCCTGTGAGGAGCTTTACAATGAAGAGAACACCAGGATATGGATCAATACATCCAGAGCTCGGGAAAATTTGTTCCAATGAAATTCTTGGAGATACTATTATAGGAAATAGGATTCCGAGCAGGAACATCAGTAATGGATAACGTCTTCCCAAGAAAACTAATGTGTGAAAAGCGCTCAAAGGCTGGAATGGAGACACATGTGGCTTTGATTGACCTAACGAAAGCATATAATAATGTACCCACCAACAAACTGTGACAAAAGTTGAAACAGATAAAGATGAATCAAAGATGGCCAAAGGCTCTTATGAAATTGTGTGAAAATAACAGTGCGCTTAAGACTGGGAGTACTTGGACAGAGTTAGAGGTGAATAAGGGTCTGTGTCAAGGATTTGGGTTGTCAGCGACCCTTTCTGATCTGTATCTAGCAGCGATACTGCAGATTTTGCGTAGAAAACGCCAGGTTGTAGGAACTGATAGTGTTTACACGTGTGTTAATAATTCAGCAAGGGACTGATTAACAGCATTGCTGGTTCTAAGGACAATTCCAAACACTTTGTGCGTGCACGAGTGGTGGTTTATGGACTTGCTATATTCTCCGCAAGACTCTTCGATGGTGATTGTGCACCTGCACAGTCGCAACAGCTGGCTGCTGGCCGTCTCTACAAGGACTACAGTGGGTCTGCATCTATGATGGCCCACCAATACCATTATTTCTACAAGGACTAAAGTGGGTCTGCACCTCTGGTGGCCCACCAATACCATACTCTCTACCAGGACTACAGTGGGACTGCTCTGTGATGACCTACCCACCAATATTCTTCAAAACTTCGAATGACTCTGCAGTGGGTTTGCTCTATTGTGGCCCATTACCTGTCTGCATGTCAAGAGTCAGCACTGTCTTTCCGTTGGAAGGACAACACGACTTCTTCAAGACTGCATGGAAATCCACTACTTCCGTGTGCATTTTCTTTTACTGCTCAGACTTTGAGAAAAACACTGCAATTTTACTGTGATGAATGATCAGAACTGTCTTTATGGACTGTGAGAAAATTTTAGCTTTTGACCAACATTGCATCGATAAGTGTGTGCATTTGATTTCTTTGTTATTGTAATTATGAAATTTTTTTCAAATCTGTATTGGCCACTGCCCAAAACAATTTGTAAAATTAATTGTGGGGAGCATGGGGGCTATGTAAGTAGGCTGTTTAGGTTTTCTTATTGGTAACGCCACGTAGAGCTGTGTATGAAAATCACTGGCTGTGCTGTGTGCAGTCTGTGGCTGGTTTGCATTGTCGTTTGCCATTGTAGTGTTGGGCTGTTGGCTGTTAACAGCGCGTAGCGTTGCGCAGTTGGAGGTGAGCCACCAGGAGTGGTGTATGTGGGGAGAGAGATGGTGGAGTTGTGAGAGCGGATGATCTGGACAGAGATAGTAAATTTGTAAGACTGGATGTCATGAACTGATAAATATAATATGACTTTTATTTATTTTTTATTTATTTATTTATTTATTGTTCCGTGGGACCACATTTAGGAGAAGTCTCCATGGTCATGGAACGAGTCAATACATGAAATTATAACGCGACTGTAGAAACAGAATAAAATGAAATATAAGAAACATATTCAGGTGACAAGTCGTTAGTTTAAATAAAGAAAATCAAGAATGTAACACTGGAATTTGCTTAATTTTTTAGCTCTTCCAGGAGCTCCTCGACAGAATAGAAGGAGTGAGCCATGAGGAAACTCTTCAGTTTAGACTTAAAAGTGTTTGGGCTACTGCTAAGATTTTTGAGTTCTTGTGGTAGATTATTCAAAATGGATGCAGCAGAATACTGCACTCCTTTCTGCACAAGAGTCAAGGAAGTGCATTCCACATGCAGATTTGATTTCTGCCTAGTATTAACTGAGTGAAAGCTGCTAACTCTTGGGAATAAGCTAATATTGCTAACAACAAACGACATTAAAGAAAATACATACTGAGAGGGCAATGTCAAAATTCCCAGACTATTGAATAGGGGTCGACAAGAGGTTTTCGAACTTACACCATACATAGCTCGAACAGCCCGTTTTTGAGCCAAAAATACCCTTTTTGAATCAGAAGAATTACCCCAAAAAATAATACCATATGACATAAGCGTATGAAAATATGCGAAGTATACTACTTTTCGTGTTGAAATGTCACTTATTTCAGATACTGTTCTAATGGTAAATAAAGCGGCATATAGTTTCTGAACAAGATCCTGATCATGGGCTTTCCACAACAGCTTACTATCTATCCGTACGCCTAGGAACTTGAACTGTTCCGTCTCGCTTATAACATGCCCATTCTGTCTGATTAAAATGTCAGTTCTTGTTGAATTGTGGGTTAGAAACTGTAAAAACTGAGTCTTACTGTTATTTAGCATCAAATTATTTTCCACAAGCCACGAACTTACATCATGAACTACATTATTTGATAATGTTTCAATATTACACACAAGATCCGTCACTACCAAGGTGGTGTCATCAGCAAACAGAAATATTTTTGAATCACCTGTAATACTAGAAGGCATATCATTTACATAAATAAGAAACAGCAGTGGCCCCAGCACCGACCCTTGGGGAACGCCCCATTTGACAGTGCCCCATTGGGACTGAACATCATTACCACTCTCAATATTGCGGAGGATTACCTTCTGCTTTCTGTTCTTAAAGTAGGAGGCGAACCAATTGTAAGCTACTCCCCTTACTCCATAATGTTCCAACTTCTGCAGTAATATTTTGTGGTCAACACAGTCAAAAGCCTTCGTTAAATCGAAGAAAACACCTAACGTTTGCAACCTTTTATTTAATCCGTCCAAAACCTCACAGAGAAAAGAGACCATAGCATTTTCAGTTGTTAAGCCATTTCTAAAACCAAACTGTACATTTGACAGCAAATTATGTGAATTTAAATGCTGCAGTAACCTTGTATATACAACCCTCTCGATAACTTTAGCAAACACCGATGGCATAGAAATAGGTCTATAATTGTCAACATTATCCCTGTCTCCCTTTTTATAAAGTGGCTTCACTACCGAGTACTTTAATCGGTCAGGAAACCGACCACTTCTAAAGGAAAAGTTACAGATATGGCTAAGTACTGAGCTAACATACATGGAACAATACTTCAGTATTCTGCTAGATACCCCGTCATATCCATGAGAGTTCTTGGTCTTTAGTGATTTAATTATTAACTCAATCTCCCTCTTGTCAGTATCATGGAGGAGCATTTCAAGCAACAGGCTCGGAACACTTTTTTCTAAGAGCGCTATATGATTCCCGGTTGGGACTAGGTTTCTATTTAGTTCACCTGCTATATTCAGAAAGTGATTATTAAGTACTGTACATATTGGCGACTTATCAGTAACACGGACATCCCCACTACGCACTGTTTCTATATTTTTGACCTGTCTCTGCAGACCAGCCACTTCCTTTACGACTGACCATATGGTTTTAATTTTATCCTGAGACTTAGCTATTCTATCTGCATACCACATATTTTTTGCCTTCCTAATAACTTTTTTGAGCACCTTACAATACTGTTTGTAATGGGCTGCTGCATTTAGATTTTGACTGTTTCTAACGTTTTGATATAATTGCCACTTTGTTCTACAAGATATTCTTATGCCTTTAGTCAGCCACCCAGGCTGCCTGTTTGTGCTAGTACCCTGTTTTGAACGTTCTAACGGAAAGAAACTTTCAAAGAGCACGAGAAAAGTCTTGAGGAAAGCGTTATATTTATCGTCTACTGTATCAGCACTATAAACATCTTGCCACTCTTGTTCCATGATAAGGTTTACAAAAGTCTGTACAGCAACTGGATCAGCTTTCCTAAAAAGTTGGTAACTATATTTAACATGTGTTGCAGCACAAAAATCTTTTAGACTTAAAATTTGTGCATCATGATCTGAAAGGCCATTCACCTTTTTGCTAACAGAATGCCCTTCTAATAATGACGAATGAACAAAAATATTGTCTGTGGTTGTTCTACTGTTCCCTTGCACTCTCGTTGGAAAGAATACGGTTTGCATAAGATTATATGAATTAAGGAGGTCTACCAGCATCCTTTTCCTTGCACAATCACTTATACAATTAATATTGAAGTCACCACATATAACTAACTTTTTGTATTTCCTATAAAGTGAACCAAGAACCTCCTCTAGCTTTAGCAAAAGTGTTGTGAAATCGGAGTCTGGGGATCTATAAATAACAACAGTAAGAAGTTTAGCTCCACTAAATTTAACCACACCTGCACAACATTCAAACACCTTTTCAGTGCAGTACTTTGAAACATCAATTGACTCAAATGGGATACCGTTTTTCACATACATGGCTACTCCCCCAAACCGCAAAGAGCTCCTAGAAAGGCTGCCAGCCAACCTGTATCCTGGTAAAGGAAGCCTCTGAATTATCTCCTTATTTAAGAAGTGTTCAGATATACCAATAATTTCAGAGTCAACATCTATTAGCAGTTCACTAACTTTATCTCTAATACCTTGTATATTTTGATGAAATATACTAATTCCCTCATTAATCGGATACCCAAGCTATGTAGAAAGTGGTTTCTTTGTTAGAGAGACTTCCCTTAAGCAGGAATACCTATCAGCTGACTTCAATCTAAAAACAACATTGAACAACATTGAACAATATTAAGGTAAATACATTGTTTTTCTCTATCAAAATCTTTCATTAGCTAACTGTGCCTATCAGTAGTTAGTGCCTTCAGTAATTTGGATCTTTCATTCAGCTGGCAGTAGTGGCGCCCGCTGTATCGCAGTAGTTCGAGTAACGAAGATTTTTCTGAGGTAAGTGATTCATGAAAGGTATAGGTTAATGTTAGTCAGGGCCATTCTTTTGTAGGGATTATTGAAAGTCAGATTCCGTTGCGCTAAAAATATTGTGTGTCAGTTTAAGCACAGTCATGTATAATTTATCTAAGGGGATGTTTCATATTATTACTGACTGCATTTGTTGCTATAGGTACACTTTTCTTCCTAAGTAAGAGAGATTCATCGATGAATTTTTCATAGTATACAAACAGTAGTTACTGGTGTATGAAACTCTAGAATTTTCCAATTCTATTAAAAACTGTGGAAAATATTGAGATAATTAACTATAAAACTTGAGGTTTTTCTAAACATGAAGTTTAAAATGTAACAGCTCATTCATTTTTTCATAAATTAAATACCTTCTAGAGTTTCATACACCCGTGACTATGGTTTGTATGCTGTGCAAAAGTCATCGAAGAATCTGTCTTACTTAGGAAGTAAAGTGTGCCTATAGCAACAAATGCAGCCAGTAGTAAGTGGAAAAATGATGAAATTTCACATGTAAAAAAATGTGTTTTGTTACGTTTTTGAGCTTCCACTGCTGTGAGTATGATTCCTGAATCCTTCCCAGTAATGCTAATAAGGTTTTATTAATTTACTTGTAAAAGTATAGACAGTGGAGATTAAAATGTCCTGTGGTGCCTCTCCTGCTCCAAGTCGGCCCGTTTGACGGCCTATCCCCCTTAATAAACAGGTCACAAGCAAATGAAATCATTAGTAGGATAAATAAAGGACGAGTTGAAGTAAGAAGAAAATGAAAAGGAGGACATTAAGCTCAAGCTGTACTTGCTGTAACTATATGGACGTAATGGATGAAAATGGATGGAAAAATCTGTGACGACATTCTACAAAAACAGGTGATTTTGTTTGGCCATATTAATAGGGTGAATGAAGAAAGGATACCAATAGGATACTATGATGGATACCATCCCAGCTGAAGAAAAGAGGTCGCCCACGGCGCAACTGGCAAAATGATGTTTAGGAGGCAATGGAAGCCAGGAATATGTAACGTCGGAAGACAAGGGGTCGCTACGAAACAACTGGCAAAATGATGTGCAGGAGGCAATGGAAGCAAGGGATATGAACGTTGAAGAAATTCAAGACATAAAAAGATGGCGTCTGGGAAGGAGAAGCTGCACCAGCCGTAGTTAATCCGGAAGAAGAAGAAAAACTCATCCGAAACAGGTTCCTGCCAAGTCCAAGTGCGCACTGTGCAACATTAATTTTTGCACGCTGCCTGTTGACGATCTCCAGCCTGAGAAAGGTGGAATACCCATGTCGTACAGTTGACAACACTTCCATATGATCACGGAACTCTATAGTACCAAACCTAAAGATTAGCCGTGTTATACCTCGGACAGTTGGCAACACTTCCATATATTCATGAAACTGTATAGTTCCAAACCTACAAATTAACTGTGTTGTCCCTGATGATACCAAATCATTATTTCCCTTTCCACTTAATGTATACCTTGGAGTCCCTAGTCTTCTACCAACGACGTCTAATCAGAGGTATATGTGCACCAGTATCGACTAAATCTTACATTCTTTACCAGTTAAAAGCGCAATTGGTGTCTGTACACTGACGCCCTGGGAAAATTGTCCGACGGGCGAAACATTTCTGTTTAATGAAACTTCCTGGCAGATTAAAACTGTGTGCCGTACCGAGACTCGAACTCGGGACCTTTGCCTTTCGCGGGCAAGTGCCCGAGTTCGAGTCTCGGTCCGGCACACAGTTTTAATCTGCCAGGAAGTTTCATATCAGCGCACACTCCGCTGCAGAGTGAAAATTTCATTCTGGAATCATCCCCACAGGTGGCTAAGCCACCGCAATATCCTTTCTTCCAGGAGTGCTAATACTGCAGGGTTCGCAGGAGAGCTTCTGTAAAGTCTGGTAGGTAGGAGACGAGATACTGGCAGAAGTAAAGCTGTGAGGTTGGGGCGTGAGTCGTGCTTGGGTAGCTCAGTTGGTAGAGCACTTACCCGCGAAAGGCAAAGGTCCCGAGTTCGAATCTCGGTCCGGCACACAGTTTTAATCCGCCAGGAAGTTTCATATCAGCGCACACTCCGCTGCAGAGTGATAATTTCATTCTGGAATCATCCCCACGTGGCTAAGCCACCGCAATATTCTTTCTTCCAGGAGTGCTAGTACTGCAGGGTTCGCAGGAGAGCTTCTGTAAAGTCTGGTAGGTAGGAGACGAGATACTGGCAGAAGTAAAGCTGTGAGGTCGGGGCGTGAGTCGTGCCTGGGTAGCTCAGTTGGTAGAGCACATTCCCGCGTAAGGCAAAGATCCCGAGTTCGAGTCTCGGTCCGGCACACAGTTCTAATCTGCTAGGAAGTTTCATATCAGCGCACACTCCGCTTCAGAGTGAAAATCTCATTCACTTCTGTTTAAGTGTAACGTATTCCGTTGTTTATTATTTTACCTTGATTTCTATTCCCACACTTGTCTGCCTTATGGCCAAATCGTCCACATCTGCAACATTCAGCTTGATGCCCTTTCCGCTCGCATGATAACAATTCCTTTCAGAATCAAGAATTCGCTTTTCACTAATTACTCGAGTAGGAATATCTGTTTATTGCAAATGTTTGGCAACATTTAGTTCAGCAGCCTAATCCTACGGGTTTTCTATTTGAATTCTTCGTGGAAACTCCGCAGGAATTCCTCGCAAAATCACATAGAGCCCTGTTTTCTGCCTGTGATACACTTCTCGATTCCCTGTTAAGTCGATGCTTGCGCATTTGCGCTACAGATTCTATCCAAAAGAGTCTCCACAGCTTCATTTGTCTTCTGTGTGAAACCACTCAACATTTCTCTAAAAAAAAGTCTAGCACTGATCTGTTTACGATCTCTCCGAAGCAGACCTCCCACTAAATTTTCAAATGTACTTGCCTAGCTCAGCGTTTCGTGATACATCTCGTATGTCTTGGCTTCATCCGTTGGCAATTGACACCAACAGTGTAAGTTAATCCGACCAACTACTCATTCCTGCTGTAGCCAATATGTTATTATAGAACACCGTTACGGAGTCTTTCATTTTGCCGGAGAAGGGTGTGATTAGGGTTAGTTACTGAAGAATCTACTGAAAAGTGGGGCACTGCAACTGACGACTTAAACTCACTAGAATCTGACTGTGACTCTAACGCAACCTGCAAAGATTGTAACTGATCCATTAATACATCGTGGCGTACATCTAGTTGAGCTATTTCAGCTAACAATTGTGACACTCGCTCCATTAGAGCGGTTCTACCATTACTACTAGAAGCTGACCTTGCGCCTAGCATTGTTGTGGAAGTTTCCATTGTCTTATAATGAAACTTTCTTCAAACAAAGTAATACATAAAAAAACGGGAAAATACTGTTTCCAATGTACGAAACTAAACTTAGTTACTTCTTTTGCCTGATCTTCGCACAGCGACACTCATTACACTCGTATGGTGCATGATCACAGGTCTACAAGTATAGAACAAGTTATTGGTACAAACTAAGTGCATTACATATATTACATCTGACCAGTACCAAATATGTCTCTTTACAATTTCTTCAAAAATCTGATAGATCAACAAGTTTCACTATAGATTCTTAAGATTTAGCACGCCCATAAATACGCCTAAACTCCGCCATATCTGAGAGTTGTTCCTTATGTCGACATGGTTACCCATCTGGTTTCTTGTATTACCTGTGGTTTTTGTTCCTCTTGCCTTTTCCTTTTCATCTTTTCTTTCTGGCGTTTTTGGTCATCACTTGCAGTTTGGCTTCTACATTTTTTCTGCATCTGGGGAAGATTTCCCTCCGTAGCATCTATGGCATGGATGGGGTTGAACTTCCATCGCCAGGTATCAGAAGAGCAATCACTGTGCTGGCAGGGGCTAAGCGAGATGGGTAAGTGGCTGAGTTCCCTGGCAACACATTGATTGCATTTCTGATACCTGAGCTGTTGCATCCCTGCATGTGAACAGAATTAGTTGCTTCTAATTTTGATGCATCTGAACTCCCAGCAATGACCACCTTCACAGATGATAGTTGCTGTGCTGGGAGGAGCCAACAGGGAGAGTTTCCGATCGGGATGGATGGTATCAGGATGGATGCCTTGCATACGAAATGTATTACACTTCAAGACACTGGCTATTCTTCTACAGAAGTCTCTTGCGTTGACAATGGATCAGTTAATGGTGCTTCTTATCACTCTACAGCATTCCCTTCCCTCGCTACACCCTGGCAGGACTACCACTTGCCAGCTTGGGATGAAACACTTTCCCTGCTGTTTAGATTGATCCAGGACTCAAGGGGACAATTTCACCGTCACCAAACCATCGTATTTTGTGGAAGATACAGAAGGTAAGTTTGACAAAGTGGAGTCTCTCGATAAGATGTGTCAGGGTCGCTGTTGATCAGTGCGCCTTTCATACTTGTGACTGTCTTGGCGACCACCCCAGTGTCCATTACTCCTCACCAGTCTTTCAATATGCTTCAGAGAGTAATTTTTCATGGGGACATAATTCTTAAAACTGACGAGGAGTTCTATCCTAATCTTAATCAGGTGGGCATTCATTCTGTTCGGTGTGTTCAGAAAGATCATAAGGACAGTCACATCGATACTGGCACCTGTATTTTGGCATTAGAGGGAGATGGCCTTCCAGGTGCCCTCCCTATCCTAGTGATGCCCTCCTCTCCTCTCTCACTCAACTGCAGTTCCCATGCACTCCGCTCTGTGTGCTGTTCCCCTCCACAGACAGAGAAGTGTTCCTCTTTTCATTGTCTGCCTGTGATAGGGCTCCCTTTTGGTACATGCCCACCTGGGATCTCCCAGGCTAGAGTTCTGCCGTGACAACTCGGCCATGGGACCCACAGTTTGTGCGCCCTGATGCTGACCCTCTCAGCTTTGGATATTTCAGAAGCCTGCTCTCTTTTCATCATCTGCTCTCCTTGGTATAGAAAAGATGAGAAGAAGAAATGTATCTTCCAGGACAAGACCACTCCAGTGCACCTGGAGGTGCCATTTCCCTCTCACAATCTCAGTCTGACTTTGTATTTATGGATGTCATCCCATCTGCATTGGCTCAGCACCATGATTGGCTGCAGCACATTCTTCTCATTCTAGATTCTACATCCCATGCTCATTCAATGGAATCATAATGGATACTACCATCACATCCTGGAATTGCACTCCCTCATGTCCTTTTACTCAGCAGCATGTATCGTTCACCAGGAGGCTCATATTACCCATGCTCACTCACTGGACCTTCATGGGTTTCATGTTTTCTGTTGGAACCTAGTGGACCTTCGAGGGCTTCTGTTGGTATTTGCACATTGGGCCCTACAGACGTTGTTAATACATGGATCTGTCTTCATCTGGGTCCATTTTTACTCTGTGGTCACAGCTTCCCTCCCGACACCCCATCTACCCCCACTGCCCCAGCTGCCCCCTTTTCAGCAACTCCCCTCTTCCTTCCTCGTCCTTGGGGATTTTAATGCCAATCACTCTTTTTGGGACAGTCCTTTCTCGACTAACAGGTGCCCCTACATTGATCATTTTTTTGTGGATCACAATATGTGTCTCCTTAATGATGGTTCCCCTACTCATTTTTGTAGTGCCAATGGCACTTACTCTGCCAGTGATCTTTTACTCACTTCCTCTCCCCTGCTTTCTCCTTACACTGGTCGCCACATGATGATCTCTACGATGATACCCACTTCCCATTCATTCTGTCATTACCGTCTCGCCTCCCAATGCCCAGGATACCCCAGTGGGCTTTCCATCATGTTTATTGGTCTCAATATACCTCCCAGGTCTTTGTCAGATTGTGTTGATTAAGTTGTTTGAGATCTGTCACCTAAGTTGATTTACGCTAATGGCATTGCTGTTCCCAACTCAACAGCCTTCATTCCCCTTCAGCCACTTCCATGGTATAGTACGGCCATTTCCACAACCATCTGTAATCGGAAACGCACCTTGCAACACCTTACGTGGCACTCATCCTCTACCAGTCTTATTACCTTTAACCGTCTTCACGCCAAGGCCCTTTACTCACTCAAACGGAGCAGTAGGGTATGTTGGGAACACTTTGTCCTCCCCAGGTTTTTCTGTCTCTTCGTGACAAGTGTGGACTACAATCTGCATCTCCAAAGCTGTCAACAGCAATCCTCCATTCTCACCCTGCCATTACAGGTGGTTTTGTACTGTTCCATCAGTTCTCAAGGAAAACGGCGAGACAGATGTGGCCACAGCATTGGCATCAGCTTGTAATCAGCTGCTTGCTTCCTCCAGACACCGTGGGCTGAAGTTTACCACTTACGTTTTACCTCTTGTCCGGCGGAATCACAAAGTGAACCTTTTACTAAATGGGAACTTCTTCTGGATCTCCCTTCTTCCTACGACTTAGTGCCTGGGCCTGATCCCAACTATATGCAGCTACTTTAACATCTCAGTCCTCCACATAAACTGCAGGTGTATTACCATATTTGGCTCCAACGCATTTACCCTTCTTAATGGAGAGACAGTCTTGTGCTTCCAGTCCTTAAGCCTAGCAAGCAACTAACATCCCTTGATAGTTACATGCCAGTCAGTCTAACCAATGTCCTCCCATGAGTGCAGCTTTCAGTCGCTCGTCTGACTCAAATTGAAACCACAGTTAGGCAGCCTTTTTCTGAACACCGCTATGAGTTTTCTTCGAACTCAGTAAGGTCTGCTAGACAGCTTCGCACCATCGCAGCCTACTTATATTCCACGAGTGGGGTCTTTTTTTTATCTTATTCGCCAGGTCCTGTCACACCAGTCATTCAGAGAATGATCCAAGAGAATGGTGTTCCACAGGGCTCTGTATTAAGTGTCCATCTTTTCCTCACAGCTATTACAGGAATTGTGGCCTCTGCCGGAGCACTGGTCACATCTGCTTTGTATGTGGATGATTTCTGTGATTGGGCTAGCTCCCACTCGGTGGTCTCTGCGGAGTAACAGTTCCTGTGGGTCATCCAGCCTTTTTAGATGTGAACATTCTCACACAGTTTTCATTTCTCTCCCATTAAGCAACCATTCTACAGACCACCCTGATTTGGAGCTTTACCTCAACGTCCAAATCCGACTATGGTCCTCCAGTTCCTTTTCTTGGGTCTTCATTTTGATAACAATTTCATTTGTTGCTCCATTCTGCCTTCTGAAAGTTTTCTGTTTTCGTAAATTCAATGTCCTTCGTATCCATGTCTGCACCTCGTGAGATGAGGACCGTTCGACTCTTCTGCTCTTTCAGGCAGTTTCTGGAAGCTATTGTTTTTTACACTGATGGGCTCTAATTCCGCCAATCACTTGAGAAATGTCTCTGTATATTCTGTGGGCACGGAACGACATTTCTAGCCTGCCACATGTGGAGTTTAACGTGGAAATGATGGTCATTTATTAGGCCCTCTGATTTGTTAAATGGTTCTCCCTAACCCGAGTTTTGCTATTTACTGACTCAATTAGTGGTCTTTAGGCTATTGCTTGGTGTTTTTCCATGCCACCCCTTCGTGTCTGCCATCCATGACTTCCTTCTCGATCTTGATGATGCTGGTTGCCCAGTTGATTTCCTTTGAATTCCTGGCTGTGTGAGTATCCTGCGTAATGAATTTGCTGATAATTTGGCTGTGGTGGTGGCTAGCTACCTCTAATTCGCCAAGACCTCCTTTGAGGGAGGATTTGCGGGTCTACATCAAATCCCTTTTTGCTCAAACGTGGGCCTAGATCTGGCTCTTGTAATGGGAGTCTACCACCCTTTGCTGTCTCTGTATCAGTCTTACTAGTTTCACCCACTGTTTTTTGCTCCACAATTGCTGCAGTTGTGGGGCCCTTCACAGTCATCCATATTTTGTTGGACTGGCCATGCCTATTCGCCATTCACATAAAATGGAGCCTCTCACCTTCCTTGTCCTAGGTGTTAGAGTATGACTCTTGCATGTTCATGTTTGTCCTCACGAAAGTGGTTTGTTCTTGCAGGTTTAAGTTCCTGAATTACCCTCTGGAATTTGGATCCTATGGTCAGCGCTGGCATTGGTTATGAAAGCCATGGCCATGTCTCCACGACAGACAGCTCAGCTTCTTCCCCCATCTCTCTGTTATCTGGTCTCTTATGCCATTTTGTGTCCCCTTTTCTTGTGTCTTCTTCCCCAGGTGTTATTCCTACTGTGTCATGATCATTGTACGGTATGGGACTAAGAATGTTCAGCGAAGGTGCTTGAGCCCAAAGCTTGCAGCTTCTCTGGGGCGCCCTGCTCTCTCCATTTCCCTCCGGTTCGTTGCTCTTCCTGCTGCCCCAAAGTTCCTTTAACCTCTTTGTCTGCCTTTTCCCCTTCCCCTTGACTGCTCTGAGTTGTTTGTGTTGTATCTCACTTAGTTTATGCCACCTTAGGTCAAGGATCATTGATTTCATTGTTTAGTCCCTTCCACTAATCAACGAATCGACCAACCAATACCTTTGGCTAGATAATAGACTATGCTGGAGCATCTAGGATCTAGGACACAGATGCACTAGAGTAAGGTAATCACTATCAATGCCATCAATCCCTATGATCAACTCATGGGGGAAGCTGGAGCGATACAGTATTTCAAGACAGATAGCGTGAGGTTATGACATTAGGCTCAGTCCATAATGGCAGCACGTGCCCTCCTCATTCTGCTAATTCTCTTAACAAGCTGTACGCTCTTGTGAAACAGATAGAGTTTCTTGTATCATGCCTTAGAAGCTAGCAAATATACTTGTCAGGCTTCTTCGTCATTATACAGTTAAATATTTGAGAAAAAAGGCATGGAACGTGTGAATGGTTGTGATAAATACAGTTTCATCCCTACTATCAAGTAATTATCACATGTAGTAAGATCAGGTAGGAGACGAGGTACTGGCAGAAGTGAAGCTGTGAGTACCGGGCGTGAGTCGTGCTTCGGTAGCTCAGTTGGTAGAGCACTTACCCGTGAAAGGCAAAGGTCTTGAGTTCGAGTCTCGGTCGGGCACATGGTTTTAATCTGCCAGGAAGTTTCATATCAGCGCACGCTCCGCTGCAGAGTAAAAATCTCATTCTGGAATGCTAACATAGGCGGAGAAGACATTCCTCCCAAATGTAGTCTACTAGTACGAAACATACGACTTCAATTGAGCAATAAATTTATCAGGATTTACGTTTTGAGAAAAGGATCGTATGGAAGTGTGTCATGAACTGTGGGAAACAATAACTGGTGGGAAACGAAGCGTCAGAGATGTGGCGCTACAGACGGATATTAGGTTAGATATTATGACAGAAAGAAAATTAGATGGACTCTTAACAGTACGGTAAGAAATGAGGAGGTTATATGATGAATATACGAGAAAAACAACGTACGGAGAACACTGAGAAGGAAGGACATCATGACAGGATATCTCTTAAGACGTCAGGATTAATATCCGAGGTACTAGTGGAAGCTGTAAGGGGTAAAAGTAGTAGGGGAAGGCAGAGATTGGAATACATCCAACAAATAATTGAGGCTTAGGTGGAAGCGGTAGTGTGAAGGAGAATGTTTGGGTAAGAGAGGAAACCCTGGCGGGCGCCATCAAATCTGCTCACCCAATACAGACAAATGTTTACTTACAGAAGCAATGCCAAAGTCAGGTATTCCATAGTTGCTACGTACCATTAACAAGCATAAGTTGGTCACCTTAGCAGACATTGCGCTGACAACGTGTAACACCTTTGCTATCCTTGATAAAGGCATTAATTCGGCGAGGAAGAAGGTGCAGAAGTTACTTTCGGTATTACACATGCAGTTGAGGCAACGATAATTGGAACTCAAAGAGCCACCAGATTTCGGGACTTTGGCTGTTATGTTTACCCGCTGTTCCAAAAAATTTTCAGTGCGGCCAAGGTCGGATGATTTATCGGGCCTGTTGAGCTGCGATCAGTGTTTGAATGTTGGTGAAACGAATCGTTTATTTTAGAAACCAGTCATGTACCAACTTTGTCCATTTTGGACAAACACAGAAAACCATCTACCATATGTTTCCGTAGTGACTTCAATATTTTCTTCTGAAAGTAGTATATATTGCAAATAATTGTGTGAAAGAAAAAATATTTTGGGTTATATAGAGCAAACGTAGTTTTACGGCATAATCCTCCATATTCTTAGGATTTACAAATAAAACTCTTATATTTGGAAATGGACAGAATTTTTAATGATATTGAGACTACGTTATTAATACACAGATGAAATAATCAACTACTTCAATCATCACGGTAGGAGCTACTCAATTCTCATAAACAAATTCCACAGCCCATTCTGCCTCTGTAGTAGGCCATTGTAAAATGCTGTTGTAAAATGCTTCATCCCGTACCAGGTAATGTCTTACGGTATTTAGGTCTCGCAGCTTCTGGATATTGATAGGAACCTAAAACAATAACGAAGGAATTTGGGCTCAGACCTAAACACGAATGGAGAATGGCC
The DNA here is from genome assembly GCF_021461395.2 of Schistocerca americana. Lineage (NCBI taxonomy): Eukaryota > Metazoa > Arthropoda > Insecta > Orthoptera > Acrididae > Schistocerca > Schistocerca americana. The sequence goes on along the minus strand of NC_060120.1, from coordinate 138,012,570 downwards.
AAAAAGTGTATTATTTCAGACTGCTCTACAATATTTTAGGTAAACATTTGAATGGAAGAAAATAGTTACACCTAACAGTAATTTTTGTGGAATTTGCCTAATAATTATATTATTTATAAACTGACTTCCTGAAGGGTAGGTAAAATTGGTGCGTAAGTCAGGAGCAGGTTGTGTTTTCAGCAGTGTGAAAGTTGACTGAATGATTCCATGAATATGTGGCTTTACTGCCACTTTTCCAGGTGTATTACTGTTGTCATAATATTGTCATCTCTACCAGAAGTTTCGTCTGAGTTTCTAAACGTTTTGTATGCATGAGGCCACCATGTTTTGAAACTTCTGATACCTAGGAAGGAAACTTTGTGTACAGTAAAACGATTTGTTTTACTGGCTTTCGGTAAACGCTCCATATATTGCTCTGGTGCTTAAATTCGATCCACTTTTTACACGATAGGCTTTATAGCCCCACAGTCTCTGTCAGATGGTGAGTATGACTGACCACGAACAAGAAAGTTGTGGGTGATACTGCCAAATCGCCCTATGTCACAGAGGTTCATCAAAACCTAACAACTATGTGGTTCTTCTTTTTTCCTGATGGACCATCACTATGAAGAGTCAGTCTCTTTACAGTACTGGATATTTCAGTCTCTATGTAATTCAATAAAAAACTGCACACCTCATCTGGAGACTTGTTACCTTCACCCTCACGATAAAGGCAGATTTTGGACTCGTTGTTTTCCAAGTCATGGAAACCTAAAACGTTAACCCATAACTGCCGCATGTAAAAAATTTCCTGAACAGGAATATTCTGGAGCGGCAAGTTCTGCATATAAAGAAAACACAAAGGGCGGTTCCTTCGTCATCATTTTGAGACGTTCCTTTCATACTCATAAAAAACTTTTGGCCCTCTTCGTGTGAACAATGAGTTCTGCAGGTGCCGTACTTTTAGCATTATCATTCAAGGATTCATCCCTCAATTTTGCGTTTATGCTTTCTCATTGACGGCATACATCAACCTGTGGTCGACCCAACGAGCACCCAAAGTTTTCATGAAAATAAAAATATTAACAAATGGCACTTGGCAGTTTCTTTTAAGTCAGAATTGTCATTAATGAACATCTCATGAAGTTTTGTGACATTTAAACGCGATCCAATTACTTTTTGTGTGGCCCACCATAATGGGTCTATTTAACTTCATGTATTTCAGTATGACAGTGGATACGTACACAAATATAGCCAGGAAGAGCTTTGCCACTCCTGCTCTGTCCCATCATGTCTTTAGAGGAAGTATTTTGAAGTAATAATTGGCAAATTCTGCCTAATCTGCCACTTGATATACCATGGATTTTCATAAACACATTTACATTCTTGCAAACATGTTTCAGTACACCGACAATCTTTACATTATGTCAGTAAAAGTGATTCCTTTTAAAACTGCCTTCAATATGCATACCACTTTCTTTGCCTGACCTTTTGTCTGGACCCTGTTTTCCCCGTCTACGCTTAACTTCATTAACCTCAATCAAAGTCTGAATATAGATATCTTCACAGTTTTTATTTGCAAGAGAATGAAAATATCTCCATGTTTCATTAATGACGTCCTGGTTAGTGTTTCAATAACAATTTTCATTGCTCCTACAAATGATGCTGCTGGGTTTCTTTTTCGTAGGTGCTTCTTTGCCAGAGTAAGAAACATATCCTTGTCCTTTCACCCTTGAATTCCTAATACGATTACGTTTGTATGAGTCATCGTTTACTACTCCTCGTTTCCTTTTGTGTTGAGGTTCGTCTTCTGAACTTGGAGACATCTCACTTTGATAATGGCTTACTGTTATCACAAACCTATGAACACTGGAAAACAGACCAGACTTATTCGAAAAGCTCAAGGTAGCTGATCAGTGACGACAGTGAAACCTTTTGAATATCTGACTATTGTTGATCCAGAACGCGAGTACCAACTGACAAAAAGAAACATAAAGTGTCCCCACAGTTTACTGCCACGCAAGCAAACGGCAACAAAAGTTGATATTTGATTGCTTTCTGTACAGAAATGTGCAGTTACCATCAAAGACAAATATGGTGCCATTACTTTATTTTTTCTTGTTTTGGAGCTTGATTGGTTTCTGAAATAAACCTTTCAAACATGGAACACTTGTAAATAAGGCTGTTGAAACCTAGGAAGACGAGCTGGTCCATAGTATACTCATCACGAAGATTTAGAGGGAACGTTAGTTCTTGACTACCGAGTACGATAAACTAAAAATTCTATTTCATGTTCACGCTACCCTGAATGAGTGGGCCGAAATCATGGTGCAAAAAAAAAAAAAAAAAAAAAAAAAAGTCAGGAAACGTCTCTGGACGCCTGTGGTCTTATGTAGAACGTCAAATTCGGATTAAATGCTCCCTTTGGCTATCGCTGCATTCGAAATTTTGCATCTTTCCGTAAGATGCCATATCTACTCGCCACACCAAACTACTGTGTAGCGACTGTGTTGAATTGCCGATTGAAGGGGTGCAGCTTTATGTGACGCTTTGAGCAATGACCTTTGAGATATCCCACTCCCTAAACAATACACAGATCGAAATATTGCAGCACTTTTGAAACCTCATTATGGAGACGTGGAAACTCTACCTGAGGAAAGCAATGTCAACGCGCTCGACAGTTATAACGTAAACGGATTTGTCATTAAAACGGCAATTCCATTGCTGGTCAATCTGTTACATCTGCACACACACAGGGGCACTTTCAATTGGATCGGCAAGCAGTCTCGAAAACAGTTGCAAAACATATGTCCGACTGACACTATCCTCAGAACGTTTAGGAAAAATCTTCTTAATTCTTTAAAGGCCACAATGAATTCTTCAAACCTCGCAAGCTTAGGGAACTGGGCTGTAGTTCTCAAAATTTGTTCCTTGTACAAAGCGATTTGTTTTTAAACGCATCCGCGGCACATCAGAGAGAAGTTCTTTCTCACCTAGCAGTGTCTTACTGTGAGCAATGTGCAGTCAAATCCACTAAAAATGCGAGGTCTACAATCCACTCCGGATGTTCTAATTTTCATTCATGCACTTCTTTTTCCGTCATAAATTCAACAAAAACCCAGTTCATACGTACAGTTCGTTCCAAGCTTGTCCCTTGACTTAACTAACGTGCTTTGCAAAAAAAAAAAAAAAAAAAAAAAAAAAAAAAAAAATGGCTCAGGGCACTATGGGACTTAACTTCTAAGGTCATCAGTCCACTAGAACTACTTAAACCTAACTAACCTAAGGACATCACACACATCCATGACCGAGGCAGGATTCGAGCCTGGGACCATAGCGGTCGCGCGGGTCCATATTGTAGCGCCTAGAACCGCTCGGCCACCCCGGCCGGCCGTGCTTTGCAGTTTTGTATGAAGTCTTCTACTGTTCTTTCCATTCTATTGAAAACAGTTGCAACTGACAGTGGAACAATGCGTGCGACATCAGAGATTTTAGTGTTCACACCACCAGTGCTGGCCGGTGTGGCCGAGCGGTTCTTGGCGCTTCAGTCTGGAACCGCGCGACCGCTACAGTCGCAGGTTCGAATCCTGTCTCGGGCATGCATGTGTGTGATGTCCTTAGCTTAGTTAGGTTTAAGCAGTTCTAAGTTCTAGGGGACTGATGACCTCAGATGTTAAGACCCATAGTGCTCAGAGCCATTTGAACCAACCAGCACCACCAGTATCTTAACGCCTTGCATGGCCGCAAATTTAGCATACAATGCTTCCTGATGTGGTGAACAGTGAATCCCTTCTGTCGATCGTCCTGTTTCTTTACTCTTTTATGTCAACTAAATCTTGAAAGTCTCTCAGCATGGTATTGTAATATCGTTCGCTGGCAACTTTGCAGTCGGTGTCACATATGCGACTACATAATATATATTGAGAATTCTCATCCCTCTCATCTGTCATTGTCCTTCATTCTTAAAGGCTTGTGACGATAGACTGCCTCTTTTTGAACAAACATCCACGGGACCTGTGAACTTCTTCATACCACGAACGAATAGCGGTGGGTAAACAACGCCGACATCACGAATCTTTCGAAGTGAAGAAAGTGGTGCAGACTAAAATACTACATGAAATGGCGCACTGTACCGACTACTTCCGGGAAGGAACGAGGAACGGCGATACAGGTGGATCCTCGGTCGGCCCGTGGCCCGCACACTCGACACGCACTAAGTTATGAAGCCGTGGCTGGCCATGACGTAGGGGACTGAAGTGCATAATTGACGAATACTTCCATAGAAAAATCTTCTTGAGTCGGACACGCGTCACTTTATACAGTATTTGTGAAAATTCCTTCTGATTTAAGTAACTGATAAAATATTGCTTCAGGCTGTGAAACAATATGGAAGGCAATCTGTATCACTTGTAGTGCAAGACAGAGTTCATTTAAAAGAAACAAAAGCAGTTGCTGAGGAGATACTGAAATCCCTTATATAAAGTATCGAATCTCCCGACTGCCTAACACCGATACGTCAAATCATGTAACAGTGAAAGAAATCTACGTCATACTTGCCACAACTACCCGCCATTCTAAGGTTCGTACGAGCAGTTGCCAGCGGGCTTGTGCGCATGCGCAGAGCTGAATTCGCGTATGAGCGGTGCCTTCCTCCCGCTTCTTGCTACCTGAAACGTGGCTGTTTGCTGTATGAGCTGTAGCGGCAAGAAGCCAGATGCTACCTGGAAAAATTTTTCCGGCGCGCCCAAGCTGCCAGTTTCGCGCATGTGCAGAGCAAGCTGAGTTATATTGGGGGGTGGGAGGGTGGGGGGGGGGGGGGTCCTTCCCAACGTGACCCGCCTATGTGTTTCGTGTCTTCGTAATATTGTAATATTGCTGGTACCTTCGTTTACAGCTCCCACGTCAAATTAAATCAAAACAGATTTCTGTGGTCGGGAGCCATCAAGTGAATTAATATACATTCTCATAACCATGAAAGACCAAAATAAGTTTGTACTTTCAATTTTCTGATTTCATATTATTTCCACGTTATTAGCAATCAACCATTAATGTCTTAATGACGCTATTTCTACCTGTTTTATAGGGAAATTTGTTTCTATTATTTTTTTTCCGCTGAGGCAGTTAGTTTGTTTGAAAGGAAGTGTTTCATTCCGCACTATCGGCTACTTTAAATTTCTTCCAATTTCAAGGCAAATTTTCATCTTCTGGGACAAACGCCATTATACCATAATAGAGAACCAAACATTAGAATACAGTACTGGACCTCAAAGAAAATTAGTATCACGAAAACCACATTAAAAGCTGAATATCAGGTACTTCAGAGTGCATCTTGACATAGAAATGTGCAGTTAGAGTGGAATGAAGCACTTTAGTACGGTTTATGAAATTCCGATGCTGCTGGCGTAGTCGTTGATGTTCTGTTCCTTTTATGACACTGTAAGATCTACACTCCTGGAAATTGAAATAAGAACACCGTGAATTCATTGTCCCAGGAAGGGGAAACTTTATTGACACATTCCTGGGGTCAGATACATCACATGATCACACTGACAGAACCACACGCACATAGACACAGGCAACAGAGCATGCACAATGTCGGCACTAGTACAGTGTATATCCACCTTTCGCAGCAATGCAGGCTGCTATTCTCCCATGGAGACGATCGTAGAGATGCTGGATGTAGCCCTGTGGAACGGCTTGCCATGCCATTTCCACCTGGCGCCTCAGTTGGACCAGCGTTCGTGCTGGACGTGCAGACCGCGTGAGACGACGCTTCATCCAGTCCCAAACATGCTCAATGGGGGACAGATCCGGAGATCTTGCTGGCCAGGGTAGTTGACTTACACCTTCTAGAGCACGTTGGGTGGCACGGGATACATGCGGACGTGCATTGTCCTGTTGGAACAGCAAGTTCCCTTGCCGGTCTAGGAATGGTTGAACGATGGGTTCGATGACGGTTTGGATGTACCGTGCACTATTCAGTGTCCCCTCGACGATCACCAGTGGTGTACGGCCAGTGTAGGAGATCGCTCCCCACACCATGATGCCGGGTGTTGGCCCTGTGTGCCTCGGTCGTATGCAGTCCTGATTGTGGCGCTCACCTGCACGGCCATCATTGGCACCAAGGCAGAAGCGACTCTCATCGCTGAAGACGACACGTCTCCATTCGTCCCTCCATTCACGCCTGTCGCGACACAACTGGAGGCGGGCTGCACGATGTTGGGGCGTGAGCGGAAGACGGCCTAACGGTGTGCGGGACCGTAGCCCAGCTTCATGGAGACGGTTGCGAATGGTCCTCGCCGATACCCCAGGAGCAACAGTGTCCCTAATTTGCTGGGAAGTGGCGGTGCGGTCCCCTACGGCACTGCGTAGGATCCTACGGTCTTGGCGTGCATCCGTGCGTCGCTGCGGTCCGGTCCCAGGTCGACGGGCACGTGCACCTTCCGCCGACCACTGGCGACAACATCCATGTACTGTGGAGACCTCACGCCCCACGTGTTGAGCAATTCGGCGGTACGTCCACCCGGCCTCCCGCATGCCCACTATACGCCCTCGCTCAAAGTCCGTCAACTGCACATACGGTTCACGTCCACGCTGTCGCGGCATGCTACCAGTGTTAAAGACTGCGATGGAGCTCCGTATGCCACGGCAAACTGGCTGACACTGACGGCGGCGGTGCACAAATGCTGCGCAGCTAGCGCCATTCGACCGCCAACACCGCGGTTCCTGGTGTGTCCGCTGTGCCGTGCGTGTGATCATTGCTTCTACAGCCCTCTCGCAGTGTCCGGAGCAAGTATGGTGGGTCTGACACACCGGTATCAATGTGTTCTTTTTTCCATTTCCAGGAGTGTATTAATGCTATGTATGTACGATCATACGTAAACATTTACTTGAAGCTGACTAAGTAGGCAAATTTGGTCAGTAGTTTTGAACAAAATATTTTGTTTCAAATTTAATGACAGCTTTAGCACAAATTTACAAATCTGCCTTCTGTGAAAGTGTTTTTTGAAAACAAGCCGCTTGTCTTATACTTCCTCTAGGCCTGAAGATATTTCTTAATTTGTGTTTACCTCTTACATTTATAGAATGCCATTCTATGCTAAATTGTAGACTGGCAGCATACCGTGTTTCATTGTTTTAACTCTCCACATGGCTTCATATTTATTCCTAGAGTAGAATATAAATTGTCAGTTGGACAGTTTTTTTGCCTCACAGACAACCTTGTTAATTTTTTACACATTTTGAAACAGTCATGAAATTTATTGTCCTTTATTCCGGTGTAAGCTACACAAGAAGATGCTTTCTTTTTTTTCTTTTTTGCAAGAAATTTGTATTCCATCCTACTAGCTTTTTGCAGTGCTGTGTACCTGTAAACCTGTTGGAAAAGCTACATAACAACATTGCAGAGTACGAATTAAAAAAAAAGAATCTGTCAAAGTCACCCATTAGCAAAATGTTATGGTACTTCGAGCTGTGGAGTCTTAATTTTGAAATGATATTTTGCCGAGAACTGCTTCCTTATTTGCATCCTTTATCTGGGTGGGATGTGATAAAACAATTGCTCTAAGTACAACTCTGTATGTCCTCTCAACAACATGCCGCAGAGCTGCACATGGTCACGTGATGCCCCACCACGCACGAAATTCCACCAGAAATGCGACGAAAAGCGAATGAGCGGAACAAGCACCAAGCACGGGCTGCCTACGTCATCGTAGCTGCACATGCGCAGTATAGCCTGTTGTCTGGCCCTGTCTGGCAACTGCTCAAACGAACCACTAGCCACTAGGAAGTCGGGGACAAGGTCGATGCTGCGGAGAGCGAATACCACCGACACGTTAATATGTGGAAACTGAGCTGCCGGCAAGAACCAGTAAACGACAGTTGACTCAGGTGATGGCCAGTACGGGTGCCTTAAGGAACGCGTCTACACCAGCTACGGCAATCCCCTGCAGTTGGTGTCCTGGGCGTGCACTAAAGGTGCTGCACAGAAACGTGTCTACCGGCCAGCGACACTCGTCCTGTTGTGGTTAAAAACGGATCTAAGGAACCCTCTGGAACGTCTGACAACACTACCATACATTTGTAACTGCCAAATTCCCTCAAGAGGATTCTGGACCCCATTTCACACATGAAACAATCAGAAGAGATGAGGTTCTCTTTCTGTAGTAGCGGATGTCTTTCGCAAAGCGAAATTCCTAACATAGTCACCATCAGTGAAGAATGCATTGCCTGCAATTTCAGAGAAAATTTATTCTCGTAAAAATGCCTCTGAATAACTTAATACTCTTTTCCGCTATGGGTGTACCCCCATCACCGAGGAACCAGTATCTGATTCTATTCTGTGTCTAGGCCGTACGGTGCACTTAACGCCGTCCGAATGCCTGATATTGACAGCAGATACGCCCTGAAAAATTTAAATCGCCATCTCGACGTAATTCGAAGTACTTTTCTTTCACCTTTCACGCAACAAATGAATTCTCAGTTTTCTTTTCGGTGCTCAAATAATATTTTGCACTCTGTACACATAGATCAAAAGTCTCCCCCTGAAACGTAAGTAAAGACTTCAGTCAGAAAATCACCCGACGTCGTTTTAAAGTATTACCTTCTCCGCTACTTACCCAACGCCCCACACAGATGATGCATTTTTAATTCAGCTCTGAATCGGTGATCAAAGTAAGTTACGGCTTTCAATCTAGATAATAACTTCAAAGAACTATGGAGAAGGTTGGTTTTAAACGTAAATTAAATATATGAAGCCCTTTATCCTGGTCAACGGCCTTTTCTATGTTTCACGAAGTCTGTTCTCTAACTCGGAAAGCTTTATTCTACTCCGAGCTACTATTTACTACATTGGCAATACCATTTTTAAAAAGTATTATGAATCAGCATTTAAGAAACATTTATTAACATTATGTACTACATCATATGATCTCGTGTCTAATTTCTAGCTACGGTATTTCACATTCACCATGATAACAGGCCATGTACCATCCCGTCTAGGGAAAATATATTTTTCTTTTGATAAAAGGAGTAAAACCGGAAATCAGCTAAAATTTTTCGTTAAAATTTTCCCATATAGCTTCTGTTGTATAACGATAACTTTTATTTCATCCTTTCTATACGCTGCAAATGAACATTCTACTCATTTCATTAATCCTTAGGAAATAAACATATCGATCCTTTGGTCACTGACGTGGAAAGAAACTTATAAAGTGTTTCACTAAAATCAGAGTAATCATGCACATTAGAATGGTCAACAGCAGTGTATAGGCTACGACATAACACGAAGGGTGCGTTTCACTCCCAGTGAGCTGACGTCTGCATCTCGTCCCCTGTCAGAGTCGACTCGGATTTTGTTACATGCCGTCATGGGCGACGCCTCACCACAACCATTGCCCTCCAATACGTCATGGGAGGACGATACTGAAGCAGCTGAGGTGTCGACAGCCGAGGATAAAACGCATGAGGATGCCCACCGTGCATCACAGGAACATCGACTGCAATAACAGGCAGCGGTGGTTGCGCCACAGCTAACACGTCACCTTCGCACCTTAGTGGCTAATGGCGACGTCGAATTCAGGTAGATAGAGGTCATCGTAGCAGCCTTCCGCAATGCATATTGTTACATTGCGGTTACGCTCAACATTTCACTCACCAACAAAAGCATCACAGTACTCCTCAAGGAGGGATTACAGGCTTATGACGTGTTCTACCTTCCCAATGGCTCACAGTGGTGTGACTTATCAATTTCTGCGCTCCGGCAGGTTGCACACACCGCCGACACCACATGCGATCCCTTCCGAAAGACGTGGTTCCTCTTTTTCAGGGCAGAAATGACTAGATCGTTCTTGTCAGAGAGTTTAACAGCGTCCTAGTGCCAAACTACCAGCTACCGCTACGTTCTCCGTGTACGAAGCTAGGAGCTCTTTTTTGTGGCCTTAAACTGGTGGGTACTGAGGACCATCTAAGCGATCTTCCCAGATACACCCAATATACAAGCCATTTACCTAGTGGCATTCAAAGGATACATGTCTCGTCTCCTTACACCCACGTTGCGAGATTCAGAGCTGTGACCAATTGCCTTTTTTGACCAAATCGTTTGCATACCAGCGTTTGTCCTCCGCCACCAGCAGGTGTGGCAAGATCATGCCCCTGGAAGCTTAACACTGCTCGTCTGACTTCCTACTGACAGTAAACTCCTCATCGACCTAGCCTGGCACTGATGTGTCAACCGTATATGAGCATAACCCGCGACACTAGAGTGGTGGATTGCTTGTGTCAAACTAATTAATTGAATTGTGGTAAGGACTGTGAGACGAAACTGCTGAGGTCAATGGTCCCTAGGCTTACACATTAAGTATTCTAAACTAACCTAACTTACACTGAGGACAACACACACCCATGCCCGAGGGAGGATTAGAAACTGTGAAGGGGGGGTTGGGGAGGGGGCGAACCCTGCAGGACGGCCTGGACCGCGCGGCTATCCCGGGCGGCAACTGATTATTCCGGACACGATGATTGTGTACAGTCCTGACGCCGCTGCATGGAACTAGTGGTGACTCCAGTTCTTTTACAACATCTTACGAGACTACACTTCAATGCCACCCTCACTAGAGAGACAGATTGTGGTAAACCGGGCCAAATAACAGATCATGGTACACGTCAACGACAGTTAGGAGGCGAGGTCGTTTGATCTCTGACCCCTGATAGGCTTACGATCGAAAGGCCATTTGCGTGTCATGTTGGCAGAGAACGCAGATGTGAACGCCTACTGTGCCAATGAGCACTGACCAATCTCTCTGATGCGGACGACGGGCGGTGCTTTGCTACACAGCGTGCCACCAGTGCAGCCTTCCACGAACTTTACATTACTCTCTACTCCTGTCAAGACGCTGACCAGTACCAGCCACGACTGCGCGACGTAAGTTAGCAGTCTTCGAATCTCTCGTCAACATATGTTAAACTCTACGATTGTTATGAAAGGGAGAGTAAATACTAGAATGGCATGGTAACAAATGTCATGCCAAAGTCTACTTTTACTTTGAGGGTGCAAGACTTTAATTCTTTCAGAACGCGGGAAAAGTCAAGAGTTGGAAAAGTTTCAGGCAGAAATATATAAAAACAAACTTTTGGCAAAAACGCAAAAACGAGCAGCAGGTCCTCAACTCTGAAGAACATATGTAGAGCAGAGCCCGACGGAAAGGAAGAGGTGACACAGTTCTAGATACGGAGTGATTTTGCTCTGTGTCACACAATGAAACCAAATATAATGGAGGGGGAGAAAATTTCAGACCTAATAAGGGGATTATCACAGTAAATCTTCAATAGTCTTGTTTTGAAAGATATCACCACAGCTGAGAGTCTTAACAGGTGGTGCCAACTCATAGAGGCAGTGGACGAGAAGCAACCCCGCCGGAAAACCTTCCTCAGACTTCCGGTTATCCTACGGATGACATTTCTGGAAGACCATCAGAGTCCGCACCACTAATACCGCAAATTGTCAAATAAGTAGGAGGGTTAATGACGCCTATTTACATTGAACCTAAATAGCGGGAAGTAGCACCGATTAATGAGGAATGCAGTCGGGAAACAATAGCACAGCTTCCTGAAGATGAAGTTCGCCGATCTTTTGCACCTATCCCAAAAAGGTGGAACAATCAGGTATAAAACCTTGGTCAGATTCCGTAACCGTCACACAAAATCCAAGTTTCGCAATGACGCTAATACTATCGCCGCACAAAGAAAGGGACGTTTTGAGAACAGAGGGCCGACCTAGGTATGGAGTAAACTACTTTAATCAAAGAAGAGTACTGTTCGACGGCTTATACGCTATTAGATGTAAAATAGCTGGGTATTCCATGCTTTCCGGGCAACCGCAAATGAGTAGATCCGACCTGCTGTGTCAACGCCGTACTCTGATAGACGTCGCTCTCCCACGTCTCCGTGATCAGACGAACTAAACGATGCGACTGTGGCCGCCAGAGATAAAAATCCTCGACGACACACTGTTCCTAAGACATCAAGAAATCACAACGATATCATCATCATCAACCAACATGTCTCGTCACTAGGGTCCGCGCTACCGTTTTCTTTCGTAGTGGATGCTTATCATCGCCAGCTGAAGGAGGTAATGTTCAGAGACTCCACTGCTATTGTAATGAAAACTGGCAATTAAATATATATATATATATATATATATATATATATATATATATACATATATATATATATATATATATATATATATATATATATATATATATATCCAGCCGCGTCGAACACGTGTCGTGAGAGCACCTGTCAAGGGTGAATACAACAGTTCGAACTTAAATTTTACCAGAACTCCCCATAATGCTATTGGACTTCTTTCAGGCATCACAAGAAACCACAGATGGTGGAATATTTGACCATCAGGCTGATGAAACTATTTTCACAAGTTCACGCAACAATGACTATTCTTTCCAGAAAGGAATTGTCACTCTGCAGTGGAGTGTGCTCTGATATGAAACTTCCTGGTAGATTAAAACTGTGCGCCGGATCGAGACTCCAACTCGTGACCTTTGCCTTTCGCGGGCAAGTGCTCTACCGTCTGAGCTACCCAAACACGACTCATAGTCCGTCTTCACAGCTATACTTCCGTCGGTACCTCGACCCCTACCTTCCAAATTTCACAAAACCTCTCTTCCGATGCTGCAGAACTAGCACTCCTGGAAGAAAGGATATTGTGGAGACATGGCTTGCCGCAGCCTGGGGGAAGTTTCCAGAATGAAACTTTCACTCTACAGCGGAGTGTTCGCTGATATGAAACTTCCTGGCAAATTAAAACCGTGTGCCGAACCGAGAAGTAGAACTGTGAATACGTTCCGTGAGTCGTGCTTGGGTAGCTCAGACGGTAGAGCACTTGCCTGCAAAAGGCAAACATCCCGAGGTCGAATCTCGGTCCTGGACACAGCTTTAATCTGCCAGGAAGTTTCAAGTTTCAATAACTATTTTTATCCAGTGTCTAGCGCTAAAGAAGCTCTTATTCCATCGACGTTAGTGAGACAAGTTATAGCGAACAATTCAGATACATTGTTAAACTGTAAAGTTTTAGTCCAGAGCCAAATGTTAGGCACCTAAGAACACATAGCATACTTCATAATCATCACAGTGGAACAAGGAGATCTCAGGGTCCCCAGCTCCCTTGAAAAGCTGCATCATATTACATGAGCCTATTTGCAGAGGTCTAACCAAACGAGGCTTTGATAACATCTAGTATTATTGAAAATGAAGAACAAAGGTTGCAAGCAACATAATTAAACCATCAGAATACTCTTGGTTCACCTCGTGGTGTTCGTGAAGAAGAAATATTCCGGAGTGCGTTTCTACATCGATCACCAAAATATATTTATACTCATTTTTGCGAATTTATAACACCTAAGAAACAGATCACAATTTACTACCGATAAAGAGCAGGCTGATGTTCAAGACATCAGTCAGGAAGAATTAAAGAGTAAAGAAGCGAAACACTGAAGTCCTAAGGAATAAACAGACGTGCTTGAAGTTCTCTGAAGCAATAGATACTGCGGTAGTAAATAGGTCAGCAGGGACTGCAGCTGCATAGGAATGGACATGTTCAAAAAGGGCAATCACAGGAGTATTAGATGTTTAAAAATTCTTCTTTCTCGGAAATGCTTTCCCTGTTATTTCCAGTCTATATTTTGTATGCTCTCTACGTCAGCCATCATCAGTTAATATAGTTCCCAAATACTCAACCTCGTCTCATATTTCTTTTTTCCTAATCTACTTCGCTCGACATTACCTGATTTACTGTCTATTACACTTCATAACTCTGGGTCTACTTCTTTATGATATTCTTATAATCCCATTTCTAGTCATTATCTAGCCTGTGAAACTGTTCTTCAAATTCTTACCGTCACTGACAAAGTGACATCGTCAAACCGCAAAAATATTCACGGAATACTCAATGTACAGAGTTAATAACATCAGGGGTAGATTACAAACGTATCGCGTTCTCTTCTCCACTACGGCTTCCCTTTTCATGTCCTTCGAATCTTATAACTTCAGTTGGTTTTGGTACAAGTTTTATATAACTTTTCGATCCCTGTATTTTATCACCAATTTTTTCACAGTTTCAATGAGTGTAGTCTAGTTAACATTGACAAAAGCCTTCTCTAAATCTACAAATGCAATAAACGTTGGCTTGCGTTTCTTCAACATATTTTCTACAATAAGTCGTAGGGTCAATACAACCTTGAGCTTTCCTACACTTCTCCTACGTTTTCATCTTTCTCTAGGATGGTTTCCATCCTTTTCCATTCTTCTGTAAATAACATGTTTCAATTTTTTGCCACCAAGACTTATTGACCTGACGATTTTGTCGTATTCATACCTGTCGGCAGCCACCTCTTTGGTACCGAATTATTACATCCTTCCAGAAGTCTGCGGATATTTCGCCTGTCTCAATTGTCTTGCACACTTGGTGGAATAATTTAATTTTCTCATGGCCGGTTGTCTCAAGGATCTCAGCAACTCTGTGGGATTATCGACTACTGCAGAGATCTTGTTACCACTTAGGTGTTTCAGTGCTCTTTAAAATTCTTCTCGTTCATATCTCCCCTCTCATCTTCATCAGCTTCACCTTGTGTTTCTGTAACCCATGTCGCAGATACAGGTATCAGATTTTGAAGCTGGTTATTTATAATGAATTCCAACCTGCACAGTAAAACGGAGTAACTTTGTAATCGATGAAACGTATCAGGCTTTACTACAGCAGGTGCTTTCGGTCAGTTTCGTCAACGTCGATGTGCCAGTAGGCCCGTGGTATGCCCGTAGCGGATTATTCACTCCCTTAAGACAGTACACTTTTTATTCACTTTTTTATTTTGGATTATCAGTGTTCTAACTGATTTGATGCGGTCCGTCACGAATTCCTCTTCCGTGACAAAAAAAAAAAAAAAAAGAGTTCAAATGTGTGCGATGTCTTATGGGACTTAACTGCTAAGGTCATCAGTCTCTAAGCTTACACACTACTTAGCCTAAACTATCCGAAGGAGAAACACACACACCAATGCCCGAGGGGGGACTCGAACCTCCGGCGGGACCAGCCGCACAATCCATGACTGCAGCGTCCAAGACCGTTCGGCTAATCCCCCTCTTCTGTGACAAAACATTTCAACCAAGAGTAGTAGTTCCAGCCTACGTCCTCAATTATTTTCTGGATGTATTCCACCCTCTGTTCTCTTCTACAGTTGTTACGCTTTACAGTTCTTGCCCTCTAGTACCTTGGAAATTATTCCGTCATATCTCCTTAGATATCCTATCATTCTGTCCTTTCTTCTTGCTAGTGTTTCCTACATATTCCTTTCTTGATTCCTTACCGTCTCTGTCCACAGAATTTTCGATATTCTTCTGTAGCACGAAATCTCTAATGCTTCGATTCTCTTCTGTTCCGGTTTTCTCACAATCCGTGTTCACTGCCATACAATGCTGTGCTCCAAGTGTACGTCTTCAGAGCTTTCTTCGTCAAATTAAGTCCTATGTTTGATACTAGTAGACTTGTCTTGGCCAGGAATACCCTTTTTGCCAGTAACAGCCCACATTTTGTATCTTCCTTACTTTGCTCGTCATGGGTTATTCTGACTGCCTAGGAACAAATTCCTTAACTTAATGTGCTAGGTGATCCATAATTCTAATTTAAGTTTTTCACTGTTCTCTTTTCCATTACTTCATATTACTTTCGTCTTTCTTTGGTTTTCTCTCAGTCTACATTCTGTACTGTTCATTCCGTTCAGCACATCCTGTAATTCTTGTTCATTTTGCCTCAGAATTGGAATGTCATCAGCAGATCTTATCGCTGATATCTTTTCATCGATTTGCAGACTGAACATTTTTTTTTTACTTTATTGTTATTTTCAAACCCGTACAAACAGGCAGGCTGTCAGCAGCATGTTACGCCGCTCTTCAGCCATAGAATAGATAAAAAAACAACAGAAAGAATACACATAAGTGACATAAAAGTGGGTAAAAAAAACAGTAGACACGTAAAGACAAACACGGAGCCGTTCACACTCGACAATAATCCACACTACAAACTGTTGACACGACGCACAAACATTGAAGATGGCGATGGCACATGTGAACGATGGAGTGCGACGGTGAACACTGAACACTAAACACGACGGCACACACGAGACACTGACGGCGATGATCTCCGGCGCGCGAATGTCCACGTAGCGTGTGTGAGTCTGGGCAACTGCCAAGAGGGGAAGAAGGGTGAGGGGGAGAGGAGGGGAGAATAAAGATGCCAATGGTGGAGGAGATGGGGGGAGGAGTAGAGGGACAGGGGAGGGGAAGCACAGGGGAGGAGTGGGGAGAAATTGAGGAGGGAGGGAAGAGGGAGATAAGGGAGGGAGGGTGCCCAAAGGAGCAAACACAGGAAGAGGGAGGGAGGATCAAAGTTGGTAGGAGGGGTAGATGGCGGGGAGGAGGGCATCATCAGGGAGAGGGAGCTGGCGGAAGCCACCTTGGGAGAGGGTAAGGGAGGTGGAGAGATGGAGACTGGGTGGGACGTGGGAATACAGGCATGGCAGTGGGCCGGGGTGGGAGAGGATGGGGGAGACAAGCGGGTGAGGAAGATCGAGTTTTTGGGAGGTGTACAGGATCTGTATCCGTTCAAGGAAAAGGAGGAGGTGGGGGAACGGAATGAGGTCGTACAGGATCTGCCTGGGGGAGGGGAGACGGATGCGATAGGCGAGGTGGAGAGTATGACGTTCAAGGATCTGAAGGGATTTGTAAAAAGGAGGGGGGGCGGAGATCCAGGCAGGATGAGCGTAACAGAGGATAGGTCGGATGAGGGATTTATAGGTGTGGAGTATGGTGGAGGCATCCAGACCCCACGTACGGATTGAGGAGACGGAGTCGGGAGCGTGCCTTGGCTTGGATTGTCCAGAGATGCCGGGTCCAGGAGAGGCGACGGTCGAGGGTGACGCCAAGGTACTTAAGGGTGGGGATGAGGGCGATAGGACGGCCACAGATGGTGGGATAGAAATCAAGGAGGCGGAAGGAAGGGGTGGTTTTGCCTACAATGATCGCCTGGGTTTTGGAGGGACTGACCTTGTGGAACCACTGGCTGCACCAAGCGGTGAACAGGTCAAGATAGGATTGGAGAAGGTGTTGGGAACGCTGCAGGGTGGGGGCGAGGGCAAGGAAGGCGATGTCATCGGCAAACTGGAGAAGGTGGACGGGTGGTGACGGCGGCGGCATGTCCGCCGTATACAAATGGTTCAGAAGGTGGGAGAGGACAGAGCATTGGGGCACACCGGCAAACTTAACAGTAAGGACGGTGGTTAAATTACTGTTTTACGCCTTTTCTCCATCCGAGCACTTCATCCTTGGTCGTCCAGTGCAATTATTTCACATGTTCAAAATATTCAAATGTGTGTGGGAATTCCTAATGGACCAAACAGCTGAGGTCATCGGTCCCTAGGCTCACACGCTACTTAAACTAAATTATGCTAAGAACAACACACACGCCCATGCCCGAGGGAGGACTCGAACCTCTGCCGGGAGAGGCCGCGCAATCCGTGAAACAGCGCCTCCAACCACGTGGCCACTCGGAGCGGCTCAAGTGTTTCCTCTTGTTTGTTATGCATATTGTATATTACAGATCATTCCCTGTAGATTATCCCAATTAATTTTCATTCTTCTTCTGTAGTACTATGTCTCTAATGCATCGATTTTCTTCTGTACCTTAGGTGCGTTTCCCTTGTACAGAGCCTCTATTTACTCCTTCCATCTTTCTCCTCTCTCTTACAGCTAACCATCTGATCTCTTAATTTTCTGACTTGTGCTTTTGTTTTCTGCGAAAGTCTTGTTTACGTTGACTGGAAAGACTAAAGGATGCTTCAGAATAATTGGCAAACAAAGTCTCAGTGCTGTACAGAGATTATTGCAAACACAATGACGCTGCCTTTCTCAGAATTCAAAAGAGAATAAATTCAGCACTCTTCATACCCCAGTCGTTCCCCTTCTTGAAAAAACACAGCTGAACAACGGGGAGATCCACAGTACTGAAGATCAGGGGAGACTTTCACACCTGCTGCTCAATCTATACGTCAAAGAGGCAATGACGGAAACATAAAAAGGTTTCAAAAGTGGGACTAATATTCAGGTCGTTGTCATACGAAGTATAAGATTCGCTGGAGACGTTGCTACTCTCAGTATGAGTGAGCAACGGTTGCAGGATCAATTGAATGGAATGAACAGTCTAAGAGCACTAACGGTGCATTCGGGTTAAACCAAGGGAAGATGTGTAGTAAAATTTAAATTAGCGACGAACTTAGAAAAAACAGTTGAAGACCATGAAGTACAGAAACTGAAGGAATACTGCTACATTTTTTTCAATGGTTCTGAAGGACGTAACAGACTGTTCAGTTGGCAGCTGTGTGTCGAAAGACAAGGTACCGAGGATTTTCTTGGGATTCCCAATTTCCAACAGAAGAGTGAATCAGGAGTTCTTAGGAAACGGACAGGTTCGCATGATGGGGCTCAGGGGAAACGTGTTAGGACACAGCAACTTTTCTGTAGGACCATGAGTTATACCAGGAAGAATGGGATAGTCGTGAGAGATAAGAAAGATGACAGTTAATACAGTAGAGAATAATGCTAAAAATAAACGGAGCGAATGACTCGATCAGCTGGAATCTATGTGGTCACTACCCATAAATAATAAGTTTAGGAATTCCGGACAAGGATATTAGGTTCACTGCCAAAACAATACGACAATTTCAGCGAGATAAAGTCTGAGAAAGCAGGTCTTGATAATAATCCATACCGTTGCTTGGAACACGGATCATACCTGAGGGGTGAAAAAAGTAGAAATTCGTTGGGAAATAGTGTGTTCAGCTCTTGAAGTTTCTACAGAATTTACAGCTGAGGATGGTGTCAAATGACAATGGTGTGGCCTTAGCCTGTCAAAATGTGTGATTACAGTGCGAGTAGCTAACTGCAACTCAGCATTCATATGTGATGTGAGCTGTAACACCTGGTATGGTCGCTTATAAAACAAGGAGAATGTATTCATTATCGCCTTTCTCAGTAGAACCCACACACTTTCTGATAAGATGAGTAAATGGCATCTTTTTTATTCACCTTTATCTGCTTCGTGATTCCCCAAGAGTTATTCTGCTGTCCTTTCATCCAAATAGCTTGAACTCTTCCGACCATTCCTTCAACCTCATTGACTCATTATATGCTGGTAAGATTTTAATTCGAAAGTGGAACTCATTCTCCTTCCATACGCAACCTCATAATGAGAGTGCTCAGTTGTCTATTATAGGCTGATATACACTGACAAGCTAGAACATTATGACCACTTAACTAATGGCAAATATGTCAACCTTTGGCATGGATAACAGTGGCGAAACGTCGCGGCTTAGAAACAATGAGGCCTTGGTAGGTCGCCGGAGGGAGCTGGCACCACATATGCACACACAAATTACCTAATTACCGTAAATTATGGGGAGAGGGACGATGAGTCCTGACGCCACGTTCGAACATATCCCAGATGTGGTCGATCGAGTGCGGATCTGGCAAGTTTGGGGACAACTCTCCACTGTGTTCCTCGAACCATTCCATCAGAATGCTAGCCTTGTGGCATGGCCATTTATCTTGTTGAAAAAGGCCACTGGCGTCGGGAAACATGATGGTCATGAGAGGGATGTACATGGCCGTCATGGTCCTACCACGAGCTCCGTTAGACCCACGTATACCAATGCGAATGTTCCATAGAGCATACTGGAGTCACCGTCAGCTTACCTCCAACCCGAAGTATAGATGTCAAGGAGCTGTTACACTGGAAGACGGATTTGCACTTTCCCTTCGGCATGATGAAGAATGTATCGGGATTCATCAGACCATGCAATACTCTGCAACTGCGTCGACATCCACTGCCGACGGTCATGTGCCCATTTCCGTCTTATTTTCTGATGTCAGCACTCCTTGAACACTCGGCAAAACGTGCAGTTTCCGAAACACTCGTGGATTTCGAAACTTTCATTGTCTTAAGACATTTCCAGAACGTTAAGACATTTTGAGGCCTTCAGCCTTCTGATAACATCTTTGTTATTTGTAGTGATACGACCTACCGGTTAGGGTATTTACTTATTTATTGCAAATTTAAGACCTGTTAACTTAAATTTTAAAACAGCTGATACATACTACCGATTTCGTTTCTCATTTTGTTTGCATACTTTGTCTTGCTTTCATCTGCAATATTTGGCAAAGATCAAACCTTTTTTGGAATACAGTAATTTAATGTTGAAATATAAATAAAATTCTGTTGTTTTAAGAAGAAAAAGAAAGATGTTAGGATGGTGGAGGCATTTCTTAGTGCCATCACCGATTGTGGCTGATAGTGAATACTTGAGCATGGTTTCTTCGAGCTGTTGACCACCAATATAAAAAAATAATTTAAATTTTGTAGCAGAGAAACTATGAACTATTTTGTGCGACTGGCGGTCATCAGCTCGAAGACACCATTCCGAGATATTAACCGCCAGTCACAAAAGGTGATGGCACTAACAAATCTCTCTTCTACGATATCTGGTGTCCTTGTTAGAATAAGTGCATTGTAAGATCAGTAGTGCATATTTATATTGCGCGACTATCTCTGTTTATAGTATCGACACGCCTATGAAGATCGCAAGCCACTTACATCCGAATAAATTCATCTACGTAATCAGTTCTTTGTGAAAACACAGTTTAAATATCGTCAGTTACACATGTGTGGGGTTTTTCAGTTTCAATTCCGTCCGCTGCTGTAATCCTGTTCACCCTGTTGCCACAGGTACCAAAGATCATTGGTAATTCAGGTAACTTAATATGCCATATTCTCGGCAAACCTCAATGCCTTTACATATTTCAAATCAATCTCAGACTATCTTCGAACGTAATCAGAAAAATTACTCACTTATCTTCGGTATTCAGTCATTGGCGATAATTTAAATGTTAATTTCTTTAAGGAGTATTTTCATCTCTGTTTTCGACTATATTAACTGAAAAAGACTTCCACATAGTTCATAATTGCTACTAGACAACTAAATACTATTATGCGAGTCACAACTTTTGACTTTCAAGGAATGTTTAAAAGGCAACACAAAATTTAAAAACTCACATCAAAATTGTATTAAAATTTCCAGTTCAGAGTTAATTCGTAACAGCACTTACAGATTAACCTTTTCTTACTAACATAGGTTATTCCACTACAAGTTGATTTCTCATGGCGTAGTTTTATAAAACCAGAGATTAATTTATTTGCCAATTTTCTTAAAATTAAACTTGACTTTAAATGCAATATTCCTAACTTGAAATTAATTATACCGTTTCATATAATTTAGATAATTCTTCGTTTCACATACTTGCAGCAAACGTAAATCAGAGTCTTCAACTAGATTTTAAAAAAATACAGGACATTTTATTGTATTCTTGTTGTACACATTGATGTCACATACTACTTTAAGGCAGTGATATGTAGTGACTGCTAATACAGCACTATACAATTAATCCCAGTTTACCGTTCCAGTTCGTAAAACCGATTTTGCTCTACCTAATACAAAAATAGAAGTGTTTATTCTTCAGAAATTGGCGGGAATTTTATTTTCCCAAGATCTTCTTTGTGCCTGTACCTGTTAAACATGATGCGAATATGATCAGTGCCTGCAGTGGTTTAGGAGGCGGCCGAAGACTGTCGTAGTTGCTAATTTCTTTCTGTACCGCTCGTTAAACAGAAGAAAAACTCCGTTAGCAGTTACATTGCATTAGTACTCAATACGCTAAATGTTAACAAATATTAACTGTAATAATCGCAGCTTTTAAGAACCAGAATCACTGTCGCTGGATAGGCAGGTGATGGCTCCATGAAACCTTTTGCGTCACTACAGTTAATAACCGCAAATTTTACGAACCAAGTATTGTTGTCGCTGGGTAGGCAGGTGATGACTTCATGAAACCAATTGTGTCACTGCATCTTTCAGCATCCAAGAAGTGTCTTACCCCCGCTGGAGAGGATTCCTTATATGTGGTACAATAAACGTACTTATTAAAAACGTGTGTACTTTTCCTGTGCCGCCTTCGGCGGACACATCATAAACATCATTTTAAAGCCTGGTGCACACTGTGTGAAGACCTCTCGTCGTGGAAAACTTTGTCACTCCAGACTAGCATCAGAGGTAACAGCTTGTTGCGACATCACGCTCCTACCACCCAAATTGAAAAAAATTATGAAGTTGAAGTGCCTTAATAGTGTTATTTGTACACATCCTGAACGGCCGTTGTCGACAGATAACAAGCTGAGTTTGAAAACAAGATCTGAATGTACTTTAATGTCGAAAAGAGATTGCGGATGCTGTTCTGCCCATCATGTAACACAGCGAAACAAGACTATATAGCTGGCCTGGCAAGGAGTTATGCTCCTGGAGAATGCTCGAGATAAGCAAGCCAGCTGAATCTGCACTGCTCTCCGGCTTCTCCCACCACTGTGTTACTCCAAGAAGGGGTGTGATTGGGAGGGGTATATTACGTTATTTACTATTTTAATTTTTCTGCTGAGCAATAGCTTAAATAAGTAGTAACTTAAATATATACTTCAGATAGTGCTAATATGGCGAGAAGAACTACAAACCCTTTACATACAGGCATTCATCATTAAGTTGTGATATTTTTCTATTTAAACGTATTTCGACTTCAGAATATGAGATATGTCTGGAACTATGTTTCGTGATACAAACATATGGAGGTAAACAGATTAAAATCTCCTAACCCGAACTTTGGTGGGACGTTGTGAATTTCACAATAGGAAAAAACACAATATTTGCACACATGTGTTGAACCAAACACTGAAATTACTTTATCAGATTGTCTATACAGTCTAGTATATTACTCTTGGGGTGACATTTGGTTTGGATTGGACAAACAGATCGTTGACTTGGGTGCTACACTGTACCTATAACACTCCAAGTTGGAAGTAATGAAGTACATCAGCAGCCTAAAGCGACAACGGTCTCACAAATAAATCGACATCTGTCTCCAGTCATTCAAATCCTTGAATATAATATAATGAAATGTTTTAATTACTGAAACGTAGTTAATGATACGTGGTTCGCAAATGAACTTTAAGCTGCTTTTTTCCACAAGAGTACTATTGGTACTTCACATTTATCACCAAATGATTTTCTCCTTACGTTAATAAACTCAATGAATTCAAATAGTAAATTGTTGGTATCTACCACAAAAGATTTGGTCACCACTCTACTAACCTTTAACTCAGTCGTGTACCTGATGGCCGCTTACAGTTCAGATATCATTCATTGTCGTTCGTGAGAAGACAAGTGCGTCTCATCATCTTAAGACACATCTGAACAATGCTGTCTACGAAATGGTGGTGAGAAGAATAATTGTTTTTGAGCAAAGGTACGATATTGAAATGTTTTATCTGGCACCCGCAGCTACCTATTACGTTTCTAGAAGTGCTAAGTTATTATGGGCTTTTTATTTTTGTATTTATTGTCTTGCTTAATGAATGTAAGTTCGTAGACTTTCGTTTTCAGAGTCAACTTACTCGTACGTAAAATTATTCACGCTAGTAGGCCTCGTCTTGTTATACAACAGTGTATTGAAATTAAAGCGCCATAATAGTTTTATTTGTGTACATCCTGAACGGCCGTTGTCGACAGATGCCGTAAAATTTCTAAACATCTCATCTTACAACGTAACGCCGTCAACAACCCAGAAGAACTTTTGTATTATTAAGTATTATGTTAATCCTCTCCGTCACCTAAAAGCTTCAGTCTTAACTACAATTAGGTTTACACATATGTTACTTGTTAAGTGTTGGGTATTGTGTGAACACTGTCCTGTGCTTTCACTGTACACATATTTAGGTATAATATATTCATTAGCATTGATTAAATAATATATCTGAACAGCATTGACTGTACCTGGTCTACCTGGTAGAAGGGGTATGTGAAAATTCCACAAGATCTTCAGTGCAGCTGCATATGGCGACTTCTGAGATGAAATCTGATGTACTAGAATGAGGCATTAACATTCTGTCATTATATGCTGTAATAGTCGGTAGTGTGGAAAGTTAATTAGTATTGTTGACCATGATTTGTAATATTTGGCTTACAGTCATAGACCATGCAGATCTTTCAATACAATCAAATCAGTAAGTGGCGTAGGCCTTTTTGGCAACTCATCCTTTTATTAACGAATATTCTCACATCATCATTTATACTGCAAAAACTTTGAAAATCTGGTTTTTTGGCCTTCGTGTTTCAGATCTTATATACCAAGATAAAACCATTCAATCATTTTACAAGCGATCGTGAAAGGCCACTCAATCCACGACGATTGATGTATTGCGATTTGCTAGTCACATTCATCAAACTCCACACTTCAAATATTTGGCAAACATTTCCCATTCTTACGTAGGCGCCAATCGGTAATATTCACACAGCTAACATTACGTTATGCTCACACTGCGAACCACATGTTATGCTGTTATGTACCCTTACTGACCAATAAATATACTTCTTTAATTTGGCCGAAAGTATTATTTCAAATGTGGCTTTGTGATGCACTGAAGCTAATAAGTATTCTATAACGAGATATTTCAGAGCAGACTGTACAAGTGTATGTCTAATGCTGTCTGCTCAGATCTGTCAATTGGTTGTTGTCTGCTCTAGTTTTGTATCCCGTAAGTAGAACTGAAGTTTTCAACATACAGCGAAAATCCTTACGAAAGTTATTTCATTTACTTTCAGCTTGCTGTTTCATAGTTTTCAAAGTTCCTTCTTGAACACTTATATCTCTACTTGCCTTTAGACTGAATAAAGTTTCTTTCCATATTTCATTAATCGACATTTGGAAGTACTACACTGCCAAGAAGCATATAGAAAACGGATTTTTGCCAGTTTAATGCGATTGTCAGAATAAATTGAGAGAGAAACATTTTTTCATGCCTTGAAATGCTTCACCTAAGACAAAATTTCTGTTAGGTTTTAACTATGGGAACCGGATGTAAAGACCCCTCATTTGCTTATGATACAACAGTTTTCCAACTTTTGTGTATTACATAATAATGCTTTTAAGAGATGCATTTCAAGACTTCGAGGTAAATACCTTATTTCATGCACATCTGTAATAAACTGAATACTTAGCATCATGACATACGCTTTCTGAATATGTTCTACAGTTATGTAATAAATAGCTCAATGTTTGATACATTTATGTAAGCGCCTTTGCACTCTAACACAAATGTTAATCTTCCTGATACTTACTATCAGATCATGGATGGTCGTCTGTATAGCGTTTTCTCCAATTCATTCCACTAACTGAAAACCCTATGTCACTGTTCGCATTTAAAAAATGACGACCAAAATAATTAATGGTAGGCGATTTATTTATATCTTCTTTGACCGATTCCTTGTTGAGCTAAAATAATAAGTCGCACATATTGTCATGTATGTCAACTATATGTACACATATGTTTCTATGAATGAGCCCAGTCGGCTGCAACATTGGGACGCAGCGTCTTCAATAAAGGTGCTTGGGTATCATCCTTTCAAATCATTTTTGAAGCAATAACAATGGAAAATTAGAGATGCCCTCCGTGAAACGTTTTCAACTCCATGAAGACTTACAGAGATTTCTTCTCATTACATAAAATTTGCTTGTACATAAAAATTCTTGCGAAAAGTTGACAACGTAATACAAACATAAATGCTGGGAAGATCTTTCTCGGGTGCTATCACAATGTTGCTTCTATAGTTACAGACACTATAAAGAATTCAGCGTGATTCAGCTGCCCCAGCATTAATGCAATCCTCAACACCTTCAAAAACCATCCAAAACATTTTTATATTTTCTCACTCGTCACGTGAAAGATATCAGTCCAATAGGAAAAATGAATGGGAACTTTTGGTAGAAACTTTAATGTAGTTAAATCTTGTACTGTTCTACTTTTCTACCAGTTGCCACAGTTGCAGAGTTATTCAAAAAAGACACATCTGAAGAATACTGTTGTACGTTTGTCTTGAATAATTCGAAAACTGCGGACTCCAGACAATACGTAGCACAATACAAAATTTAACTACATCACATTTCCTACAAAAATTTCCTGGTCAAATTTTCTGTAGGACTAGTAGTTTGCATGTATCAAGTGAAGGAATATGAAAATCTTGTGCATGCAATTTTAGAGTGCTGTGTATTCCATAAAACCCACAGGTAGGTACAACTGAATCACACTATAGATGAGTTACACTTCCCTTAAATTCTACAAATAAACTGAAGTCAACCATTTGGCTTTCCTACACATAGTTCAAGGCCTACTTTACGTCAGATCGCCACCCCATTAACTGCAATGTGGATATAATGAATTTATTTATACCTTAACCGTAATATGTTTGTTCTCCTTCGTATTGATTTGTAACATGACTAATACATATTCAATCCATGTGTATGGCTCAAGAAACACACTACTAATACAGTTTCTCAAATATTAGAGGTTTGTTTTTGCTACCCACTAGCATTAACTTAAACTGGTCCACATTTAGAGGAAGCTGCCTATTAGATATCCCATGTAGGCCATATACTATACTCCCACAGTCCGCCGGCGATGACATCTTTCCGTTCACCACAGAGGCGTCAGCAAACAGTCGGAGAGTGCTCTTTACCCTTATTCACCAGATCGTTTATGTATGTAGAGAACAAGATCACTCTTACCAAACCTTCGTGGGGATTTACTGCCATGATCTTCATTTCTGATGAACATTCATCATCCAGGGTAGCGTGGTTGCTTCTGTTTCTTTGGATGACTGAAATTAGGTACCTACGTCAGTTATAGAGGCACCTACACTAATAGCCTAGAAGTAACTGGATGTGATTTCGGCTGCAGATGCCTCTGCAATGATTCTACCCCTTCCGCTTATGGTATAAATAAATCCGTGATCCCTTCATTGTAGTTGACGGCACGGCGATGTAACAGAAACCAGACCTCGATCCACAAAGGCGAGGAGACTTCCGATCGTCAAGCATTTGTGTGTCTGAAAGGATACTCTCTGTGACGTAAAAGATACGTTCTAGACAAAGTTGGCGTCGGGACCGGTAATTATTTTGCAATCTCCGATATCCTATGAGCCAGGGGCCTTGCAACGATAACGATCGCACGCTGGAAGAAGGTTGACTCGTGACATACTGCCACATTCATTGTTCACATCTCTGGATCAAACTGCTCGGATATTGTGTTTATATTCAGTTCCTACGCGTCATCAATCTGCTTCAGTCGGGCGTTATATAGATTATGGACTGTGCTGTCCATCCCGTGATATTCGATTACCCAGTTCATTTGATTCCACATGATTCATGACGGATTAATGATATTAATTATTCTGTATGCACTTAGCAAACACATATACTGCATTAATTATATACGTATGACATCGTTTCTCAAATTAAACAAGTATCCTCTCGGTGAGAACCACTTCTGCCGTAAAATGAAACATAGTTAATAAGGTATATTAAAAGGTCATCTATGTATGTCCGACACCGCACAGAAGGCGAAACAAAGAGGCTAAATGGCGTCGCAGTGTCATACGAGCTTTGATCTCTGGATCCATTGTTGTTGTTCCTGCGCGCAGGACACTAACTGGAAGGAACGAACTGCGCAAATTCTGGGCCAGGACATCCATGTGTATAGAAATAATCCAACCACATTATTATTTTCGCTTAATTCTGATGGAAACTGAGGTAAAGCACTTTCCTGCAAGAGGAAGATTTTTAATATAGTGTTAAGGTTTGCGAAGTACGGTTTTGAAGAGACTGCAGACTGAACAAAGGCGCTCAAGCTCAACATAAACCAACACCCACGTTCCAGAAGAAAGGGCCGATTTTGGATTCAGGCGGGCTTGCCACGCGTGTCATGACATACCGGTGCAGGTGTTATCGCCAAAAACCTCCACTTTAAGGTCGGGCGATAACATGGCACGTCCTTACCATTCGCTTCTAATGAATGACAGAATGCATATGTTGGTCATACTTTCCCTAATATAGCGAGAGCGCTCAGAGAAAGTAAACGATGGCGAACTGGTTTCGTAAGATTGAGCGCACTGGAAAAGCGGATATTTTCCAAGCCATTCATAGTGATTTAATGCTACTGTTACATAAATTCCTAATAGTGTGGGCACATTTCAGAATTCGTTGTGTAGCCAATTCCTTTCTTCTACAACCCAGCAGAAAGGAGTCACTAAGGACAGATGATGGAGGCACCTACCTACCGGGGGCCGCTAGTTCCAATAACGTGTAGCGGACTGCCATAGAGCGACGTAGCCACGGAAGACGTTTTGTTGGCCTCAGTCACCAAGAGTGACTCACTCTACCCTCGACACAATAAAGGTTCTTTAGTAAATTGTAACGTTCTTATAGTGTGCCTGGCAAGAGAATCCTCTGGGTAAACTCCGAGAGTTTAACAAGCAGTCCATGAGTGTATACCTGTACAGAAGAAGCTAACAGTGTGACCAAACTAGTTGACTTCCTCTCTCACGCCAAAATGACTGAATGACTGAAAAGTAATGTATGCCCTAGAAACCTAAAAGATAAAGTGTACTATGAAAGTCTTTTCGGGTTTGCTGCCGGATCCTAAAATCAACTTGACTCGATATTTCGGCGATCCAACTGTTCGCCATCTTCAGGAAATGCTGCTTCTGCTGATGAGTCCCGCTGAGAACTGACGCAAGATTGCAATTCAACGTCCTATATAGGCCACCGTTCAGTACAAGGCGCATGCGCCGCCCATCACGGTTTCTGACTTCCAAAACAGGGAGGTGGCGCCGCCCTTAGTGAAACACTGCTGGCAACGATATATCGCAATCAAGGCCGCATCGAAGAACGTTCAGTTTTGATGCGAGATAATACAGGATTCCACGTTTTGCTAAGAGGAAACCCATTGTCCCTGTTGATTAAATTATCAGCCAACCTAATTTCGATCGCCTCTTTATACACACAATTCCAAAAACCGGAAATGTTGGCAATTATAACAGTTTCCTCAAATTTCATTTTATGTCTCTCATTCCGGCAGTGTTCTGCTACGGTCGATTTTTCCGGCTGTTGAAACCTCGTGTGACGGCGATGTTCCACACACCTGTCATTCACTGTGCGAATAGAGCGGCCAACGTAAGCTTTCCCACATTGACACAGGATTTTGTACACCCCGGGTTTCCTAAGTCCCAAATCATCCTTCACAGAGCCGAGCAGAGCCCTAATCTTAGAGGGTGGACGGAACACAGTCTTAATGTTAAAACTCCTTAAAATTCGTCCAATTTTAAACGATAAGCCTCCAGCATGAGAAAACTGTTATAATTGCCAACATTTCCGGTTTTTGGAATAGTGTGTATAAAGAGGCGATCGAAATTAGGTTGGCTGATAATTTAATCAACAGGGACAATGGGTTTCCTCTTAGCAAAACGTGGAATCCTGTATTGTCTCGCATCAAAACTGAACGTTCTTCGATGCGGCCTTGATTGCGATATATCGTTGCTAGCAGTGTTTCACTAAGGGCGGCGCCACCTCCCTGTTTTGGAAGTCAGAAACCGTGATGGGCGGCGCATGCGCCTTGTACTGAACGGTGGCCTATATAGGACGTCGAATTGCAATCTTGCGTCAGTTCTCAGCGGGACTCATCAGCAGAAGCAGCATTTCCTGAAGATGGCGAACAGTTGGATCGCCGAAATATCGAGTCAAGTTGATTTTAGGATCCGGCAGCAAACCCGAAAAGACTTTCAAGACTTATTACGCCGGGACAGCCTACGTAGTCACATAAAGTGTACTATATTTATAAAGTTATTTTCAATCAGAAGAAAACCATACATTAGCTCATAGAAACTTGATGCTGTCTTTTCCCTGATGTCTGTGTTAGTCTAATAACATGATATCAAAATTGTGACGTGACAAATTTTAATTTGCATATTTATTCGTGTCTCCATTACTACAGTATTTCAGTGCGAACATCTTAAACTTACAACTGTTAGCTTTTACATTTCTTCGAGGCTTTATTACATGAATGTTTCTACGCCAGCATCTTGGTCTTACAAATGTTAACTTGTACAATTATTTGTATCCTTATGATAACGACATTTCTATGCTAACACTTCGCCTTACAAGGGTCAATGTTACATTCATTCGTGATTCAGTTCCAACAATGCTTCTATGCCAAAATCCTGGCCTTACAACAAAAATTTTGAGAACCTTACAGTCGAGCTATTTCACTGTAACGTTCTTTCTGGCTTCAACTGAGATAGCAACCTTCTTTCACTATTGTTGCAACAACTATATTTTTAAACATCTCTCCTTTCACTCCCTTTGCATAATTTTACAGAACAGGAAGTAAGTAACTAGCTGTTTTTCGTGTACAGTCTAGCAGCTCATGACATTATGTGTGATGTAATCGCCTTATGTCTTTGCACATTCACGTTTCTAAGTAGGAACGCTCGGCTTACAGAGAGGATCAAACATACCAATAGCATGCGATCATGTTATGAGCTGAATCATTTAAACATTGTTAATGTTAAGCCATGTGCCTATCAGTAATGAATATGTTCATGTAATTCAGTAAAGTTTCCATTTTGTGCCTACTATTGGCATATGCTATGATGTACCATTTGCCTGTTTTCGCATTATACGTTCTTGGTGGATATAGTGAGATAAAGTTATCATACGTTTTCGTGCTTCTAAATTTTATACTTATTACGGCATCATTGCATACAAGACATATTTCGGGATACGCCATTGCATGTAATTCGAAAATGAAACGAGATAGCAGCTTATAAACCCTTCATCCTATGATTACTTTTTAACTGCTGTCTACATTACTGGCCAATAACACATAAAAAATTATTTATTATTCTATACAATTAATATTGAAGTTTCCAGTAGGTAAAATTTTTCCTTAGAAAGTCGATAACATAACAGACGCCAAGTAATTAATATGGAATTAGTATGTAACAATATCTGAATAGTTAATATCGTGAATGCTGCTAGCTGAATTTAAGATGTATATATAATATAACCTGCGTTTTGCTAAACCTGTAGTTACTGTGCGTTCATGTTGACAGCAATCTTGATCAACGTATTTACCCATGACACTGTTATATGATGTCCACAAAAACCAATTTCGAAGAGTAAAAGTGTCATATTCATTCATCGAAGATTTCTAAGACGTATTAGTTGTAAGATATGTGGTGGAATCTGCCGGATCTATGGTTACAAATAGTATTTACAGTGAAAGGTTGATACTTCTGCGGACAATAGGCAATTAAAATGAAGGACAAAAGATGGATATTAAACAGAATACCACCCAAGCTGCCTCATTAAGTACAGAAATTTTCTTCACACACAACGTGGCATGTAAGTACCACACATGGCGTTACTTCACATCCTCTACTTACAGAGCCAGTATCCTGCACCACGATACGAAAATGTAATTCAAGTTCTACATTTCACTTCTTAAGATGAGCCTGAGGAGTTGGTTACGGAAAAAATTAATATTTCATCTAACTTATCTCAATGATGCTATTTACATTCGATTACCAAGCAGGCACTTTATCTGAAACATCTACAATGAATAAGCTTAACCCAACCTGTATTCGAACTAGCTGGATTGAGTGCAGAATATATAGAAGTGGGAGAGTGCGGCTAGGAAAATCTTAAACAGTGGCGTTAATATAAAGATGATAATCGTGGTTGTCATGTACTGATGGATGATGCCATGACTGTCAGTGTCAATCTCGACTAAGACCCCTGCGACGAGGAGGATGGAACATCGACCGTGCTGAGAAAGGACCATCCAGAGAGGAAGCTTTTCGCTCCCTTGAGACTTCTATGACGCGGCTTGAAACATAAGAAGCCTGCTTTCCAATTGCTGCATGTGCGTTGTTTGCGAAAGTAGCAAAATAAGGAGTCTGACATTTTAAGAAACATTTTATTGTGCTCTCCTTCTCTTAAACTTTCCGGAAAGTTTTGTGAAAATTTGTGGTAAGATCTTATCGGACCAAACTGCTTAGGTCATCGGTCCCTAAGTTTACACACCATTTAATCTAGCTTAAAGTAACTTATGGTAAGGATACACACATACACACACACACACACACACACACACACACACACACACACACACTCATGCCCGATGGAGGACTCGAACCTCCGACGAGGGAAGCCGCATGAACTGTGGAAGGCGCCCTAGACCGCGCACCTACTCCACGCAGCTCTCTTAAACTGTAGACCTACTTGAATAGCTATTTTGAACTTCTCAAACTAGACTATGCAAAGTAGTGTGAAAACTTTGGGAAGACTGTAACAAAGGAAATTAACAAATACATACTCGGGATGACGAATATGGCTTATTTCAAAGTTTAAAAACTAATCAGCAAGAATATTGGAAAACCATCAATGGCAAATTGATTTTACGTAAACGTACGTGAAAAGTAGTATAATGCAGCAGTGATTAAAGCTATTTTAACGAAACATGGTTACAGAAGAGTACCTGTCTGTTACTACAAATTATTGCGTAATAACAGATATATAAGCCAACATTTAACAATTATATATAGCCTACAATAAATGGTCTATAGAATGCTTACGGACCAGCAAAGTGAAAGATACGTTGTATGCAACCCTACCTCCAACGAACTCCATACAAATAAAACAATATTTGAAACGATGGGCAATTTCTTTGTCCCAATATCTTAATTCTGCGAGAGCCTAAGGAGAACCTGTGCCGCTATATAAAGAGAATGGATCACAAATGAAGATTACGGAACGTATCTGTAAATGGTGACCACTTCTAACCAACTTAGTGAACTTAATGACGATCCACCTGCATTGGATTTGCCCTCTTATTGCCACTGCATTGCGACGGGACCTCAGAGCATACTAGTACAAACAGTACAGTGCATTCGCTAGTTCTCCGTGTTGTTTCTAAAATGTGTTACGCCAAATATACATTCAGACATTCTGAGTAGTGTTTGTTTGTTCTAAGTCGTGTCTCCTTACCACTTTCGCGCAATGACGCTCTGAGCGTGTTTTTTAAGGAATTGACTAGTTTGAACCTGGGACCTGTTGCTGGTAAAGAGACGCCAGACCACACATGACATGTAGAGTTCAGAAGAGTTCAGTGAGACTAGCGATGATATAACCAAATACTTAATGATTTCCGCGTCAACTCCACTGCAATCCCTGTAACAGAATCTTAATACCAACTAAATTTAGTGGAAGGGGTTCAAGGCTTTCCTATTTTTAGTTTGCTGGTAAACTAACGTCGAAAAAGTAGTTAAGTTTACCATTGGAATTTTTATTCTACTCACAAAACATTGTTTATAAATTGCACTATTGATAAAAGGAAATATTTTATTACAGGGTGATAAAAACCAACTGCATTCAACAAAAATGTGAACGAATATTCCCTGAATGGGTTTCCAAGTTCTACAATGGATCGAAGGATGACCTATGCCATATCACATCTATAATCTAGATTTAAGTTAAGTTTCATAAAAGAGGAAACTATCAAAATGGTCCACAGTGGCCCTCAATTATCTTTAATTACTTATTTAACTTGTCGTAAATTACAGTGGCTGATGTGGCTTCTCAATAATTATATAACAGAAAATCATTGTGTTTCAGATTTTAACTTCTAGTAGCAAATGTGAATACCACGAAGTTTAATTGATGATCGACACTAGTATTGCGTAAAAAGGGGATGTAACAGATGAGAATTCTGCAGTTCTGAGTGAAGCCTTATGGAGGCACCGCGTGTGTTCATTACCTTGTTGGTGTTTAGGCAGCGTCAGGAGGCAGCGGGCGACGCAGCTCCACGCACCACGCCGTCTCGGAAGCAACTCTCTCCAAACTTCTTCTTACTACAATTTTCCGAAGTTGCTTTAAAAAAAAAGGTATCTCGCTGTGTTTTCAGCTGATCAATCAGGGTCTCAATGTTAACCATAAGCTCTGCCTGCAAAACTTTTGTCTATCCAATGAGAAACGTTATACTTTTCGTGGTGGGGCAATGTTTTTAATGTTTGCAACGTAACAGAGATGCGTATAATCTCACGCTAAAACTTTCAGCTGGTGTGGTCCTTTTAGTGTTATCGTAAGATCTATACTGTTCTTCTGGAGGGCTCTATCTTGTAACATGGGCTGGGGGGGGGTGGTCCTGGCGGTCGGCTGGCTACGTGGGTGTCCGTCCCTTATCGTAGGGCCTCCTAGCTTACACGACTCTGCTCTCGGCTTCTGTTCTCGTTTCTTCCCTCAGAATTGCGTCTGTTTCACGGTGGGAAGGTATGACATGCATTTAGGCGTTCTTGTGTTAGTCTGTGGTATTCCATTTGCTCACTTGTTGATCGTATTACTTTGGTTAATTTAATGTCAGGATTTACTCGGAGCTGTGTGACATACTGCCGGATTGGCTATCATGTCAGGGATTTCATGCAATGTGTTGAATTTGCCTGACACCTTACAACATGTACACTTTTGCGTTTAAATGGAGGTTTCTTTATTTTATACCTGTCAACACTATGAAGATAAATTTTTAGAAACGATTGACCAATAAAGTGATTATCTGACCATTCTACTCCCGTTCACAATTGTTTGAAAAACGATATTCTACGATACTCACACTGATTGGATTACATGAACTAGGAGATTAATGTGGTAGCACAATGGAATATTGAATAACAAGTGACACATTAGTAGATGAAGTCGGTAACGCCTCCGCTGTTTCGCCGACGACCGTGTGCTCGTGACGCTGTTGACTGAACCCCCTTTTCCAGCCGGGCTGCTGAACGGCACACCTCCAGCGTCACTGTAATCGAGGATCTAAATTCCAGCTGTGTGGTATCGTTGGTCTTCCAGTGAACGGCAGTTTCCAGCACGAAGACGACCAGCGACACGCAGAGTCCGAGCACCAGTAGAGCGAACTCTCCCTGCACGTGCGTCAGCTGCAGCTTCACCGGGCCATCCGGCGCCTGGGCGTACGACCGCATCCCTACTTGGGCGGCCAGCTGCACTCGTGGGACCAGCCACTTGCGAGCCACCTGCGGAAAACATTCGCAGCACTCAGAGCCTGCCTACGTATTACCAACCTAACAAGTACATTTCTGGGAATTAAAATTGCGAGACTTGGAAGGGTAGCAAATAATTTACGTGGACAGTTTAGCGGGAAGTATAGATGATTTGGGGATACACAGGGTAATGCAGCTGCCCCTATCGATGTCATTCTATGCAACCCGCAGTGTTATATCTGCTCTTCACAAAACACGCATGAGAGCTTCATATTCTCTGATTCTTTACGTGCAAACTATTAGGCCTACAGTAAAAATGAACGGGAGCTCTTTGTAGGAAATGTAATGCACTGAAATATTGTACTGGGGTACTGCTTCGCTAGAGACCGTATTTTCGAGTTATTGAAGAAAAACGTATAAAAGTGACTTTCAAAAGAAACCCCATTCTCTGACTCAGCCCCCATCAATCAGGATTTCTAGTATTTTATCTACGGCTCTCAGTCCTATCACAAAAAAATTGCGACAGCACGTATTATTTCCCACGTTCGACCTTTTTTGATCTTCATTGACTGGCCGTCTTACACCACCGGTTTGGTCGAGGCAGTTAAAAATTGTAAAATTGTTGTTTGACTAAACTTTAACTAGCCCGCCGGGATGGCCATGCGGTCTAACGGGGGGCTGAATCGCAGAATAACCCTGGGGGGTCCATTGGGGGGCTGAACCGCAGAATAACCCTGGGTTCGGTGAGGGCGGCGGAGCGATGAAGTGGACTGCGGTAGTCGTCTTGGGTTTGCGGACCACTGCGGCTGCGGCGTGGACGGAGCCTCTCCGTCGTTTCTAGGTCCCCGGTTTACATAACATAACATAAACTTAAACTATCGGTTTTGTAAACTTTAACAGCATATAGTAAACAACTACATCGTTACATTAGTCCGGCCTTCTGACTGCGAAACAACTGTACTTGTAAATAATAAGTCTGGATCGAACTATCTACGTAATTAGTTTTAGCGGAACATTTTAGAAAGTAGCTTTTAATTAATTACGGGCACTTTTAAATTATCATTGTTAAGAAGTAGCCTACTATGCTGGTGGCGTAACATCCCAACCAATACAGACTGAAAAAGATCGAATATCGGGAACAGTTCGTGCAGTCCCAAATTTATGTACAGTGGTAGGAAGGAGCTCCACGGATTACATACGCGAAATCCTGGCTGGTGAGAGATGCCTGTCGGGATGGAGGTGCGACTGAAGGTTACTTTTGTACTTTTTATTGAATAAACCGAAAACCGTGGCCTCTAGCAAAAACGTATCCCAGTACAAACATTAACTCTTAATAGTGGACTCTGGTCTCCTCCTAGAGCCTAAGATCAATGTGATTCGAAATTTCGGAGATTCATGTCCGCCATCTTCAGATGAACGCTGCAGCTGAGGCCCAATGAAAACTGATGATGGTGGACAGATGGAGACTACACTAAATTACAACACCGGGAAAGCCTACGAAGTCACATAAAATTTAAGTACACTACATTTTCCACAAAAATGTCCTCTCCATTTTTTCTGTAGGTCTAATAGTTTGCATGTAGCGAGCGAGAGGTCGGAAATCTCGCGCATAGTTTATGAAGGTGTACTATTTCTCTTGGGTTGACTTGGGTTTAAAGAAAATGTAAACTAAATATTACGACAGATTTTATAAATAATCGACAAGTACGTCAAAGAAGAAGAGATAGAACTACAATGGACATGTTATTCCATGGAGTCTTGCGCTTCTATGCATGAGCTATCTTTCCTTTGTCATTCGCTTATTTTATCTGCTTGGATTCGGATCTAAGAAGACGTGCTTGTGTAAAACCCATCTCGCTGTACCAGCTGATAATGTAAGACGTACTAAAAACCCGAAAAATTTAATGGTTATTTTGTCAAAAGAATTTGTGTATGTGGTCAGTCTGTTGTGAATCTGACACCTTTATTGTCTTAAGTACATATGGACCTTAACAAAGAATTTTCATTGTTAGGCGCCATCTTAGAAAAATCTTTACCATTTTTCTTTTAGCTCATCTAGGAGACGTGCCGTCGGTTAGGACAGTTAACTTTATTTCAGATCCCACGCGACCGGAGGCAGCTACTAATAATTTAACAATTTTATTTACAGATTTTCTTTATATAACGAGATAAAATCCCAGGCAGAAAAGGTCTGGTCACAGGATTCCAGTTCCATTATAGGATTTCGTTTGTAGATGCTACTCTTGTTATCTTATATTGGGGAATCGAGACGAAACCACGACATTAACTTACGTACTACAGTAGTGTACATGGAACGATCCTAGTGTTGGATAAATAAGAAAAGGAAAATTATTTATAGATGATTACGTAACTACCCTGAGAACTGAACTAGTTTACTGAGTGCTGATACACGTCGGGCAAAATTAAACAACATATTACACTGCTAATAATATTCCCACATTAGTTATTTCTCTTTTATGCTGAGCCATTGCATTAATGTGTGTTTGTTCTTTGTATAAGTCACGGTTGATTTTATTTTATTAGATTGCGTTAATAGTCACAAAACAAATATTTTTTTTATTTTATTACATTACAAAGGCCAGATATAACATTGCGGATTGAATAAAACGATTTTGATAGGGGCAGCTAAATCACCCTGTCTAGTGTGGCAAACTCGGTATACTGAACTGCAGATACACTCGCTCTAACCGGGCCGCTATCGAGTCAAACTGAGACTGGGTAACAGATAGGGGTACTTCATCACAATACTGCTTCCGTACCAGAGTACATCACTAGTAATTGCTGAAGAGCAGTGGCATTTCAGTCTGCTGGTAGCCCGTGACTACGTCTGTTCACTGGGTGAGAGATCTGGAGAGTGTACTGGAATGTTCAGTACTCCCAGTATCGAGGTTGATCAGGACGTAACAGGCATCACGATCTCTCCCTATAAATGTCATAAGTCAATGATCACGCGATATTGTTTGTGGTTAAGAGATTTCTGAGACTTCTGCAATTAGCAACAGTCCTATGGAACATGAAGAAACATACAAAACTACATTAGTCAAC
Organism: Schistocerca americana; assembly: GCF_021461395.2. Classification (NCBI taxonomy): domain Eukaryota; kingdom Metazoa; phylum Arthropoda; class Insecta; order Orthoptera; family Acrididae; genus Schistocerca; species Schistocerca americana. Next base: position 137,974,420 of record NC_060120.1, on the reverse strand, counting down.
ATTAGAGAATCAATAAATCAAATAAGGATTTAACAATCTGTATAGATAAATATATATATGTCCGTTTCCTTCAAAATCTTGCGTCTCCAAATGTTCTTATGTGCTAGATAATACGCACTTAAATATAAAACTACCTGTAAGAATGAAACTGTCGAACAAAGTAAGTGAAATCTTCACTGAACTTTACCTAAACTCACCTTTTAAACAATTTTTAAATGCAGTGTTTAACTGTATTATATTACTATAATGTATTACGTACAAGTGGCCCTAACTAATTAGCTTGGCTTACCTGTGGCAATGGAGACGAGTTATTGCTCGAAGTGTTGAACATAAAAATACAGCGCAGTGGCATATCAGCTCAATATCAGGAAGCTTTGCGAAGTGCAATTCAAGGACGTGCCACTATTGTTAGCAGATCATGCTTCAGTTTTAACCACTGTGTTCCGCAAAGTACAGTGTGTCCATTCACACATCAAATTATTAGACGGTGGTGGATACTGAGTTTGCTGATTGAGGCAAAGGGGCTAGCATTCAAAAACTATATTGAAACTCAAATATCCTCCTTTGCAGTTGTAACGTTTCTTACAAAACTTACTTATTTTTACAGATATGACTCTGTCATGAAATTAATTAATGAAAAGGTAACGGAGTGATAATTCTAAACCTCTGAGTGCAGTCCATGAGAATAGGTTATTCAGATCTGTACAATGAAACTACTAACCCGAACCTAGAAAGAGAAATCCCAGTAAAACTTTCGGTTTTCCAAACTCATCGTAAATTACAGATAAGCAGGCAGTGCTCAGCAATGTGTCCATCACACGACTCATTCACTTCTCACAGAATGCCACTGGCAACAAAATATCACAGTGATTGTATTCATAATCTCTGCGGCATAACATATCGGCTGTTGAAGACTAGTGTTTGAGAAATGTCCACCCTACAAATATCGAGTACGAGACATCGAATGAAAACATTTAGTCTATATCACATTTCTTGAATACCAAAGATAAACTACAGGTATTACACATCGTGAGTGGAGATCGAGATGTGGATGATGGATCGAGAATGATGAGGAATATATTTGTGGAAAGTGAGTGAAACCTGGGATTTAAGTGTTAGGATAGGGGTGGGATGACAGCTGGACAAGGAAAGAGAGGGTTAGAGCCTTTCTTTGTCGTGATTTGGGCACAGTAGGTTACTGTTGGTTGGTAGAGTGATGGATCCCGAAAATGAGTTAATGGTCTAGGAGGGAAAAGCGATTGAAATTCCTTTGGTGAGTAAATGGAATGCGTGGAGATGAAGGGGAGGTGCGGCCTGTTAATAGAGGTGCGGTAGCAGGGAGGGTTCTCAAGGATGCAGAGGGGGGGGGGGGGATTATCGTGACTATTGGGCGTCGAGTCTCACGTTTACAGACGATGTGTAAATGTGATTAACTGGTACAGGAGGTGGGTGTGAATGTGTAAGCAGATGGAGAAGGCAAGGCCGAATAAACGACGTTCTAGGTTTGTGTGGGATTCGTAGTATTTAGGATGGGGATGAGGTCCACGCAACACTGGCATAGGTAGGATGGGACAGATGAGGGTTTTGTAGGTTTCGTAGAATGTTAAGGAAATTAATCCCTGTGTCCATCCTGTTAGCAGTTTTAGTCTATTGTGGACTTTCTTTTGTCTGGTGAATAGTTTTGGATTTTAGGCTGCTTTCCGATCGAGTCGAAAGTATATTATCTGATCAAAAGTATCTGGACAGGAATTAGTGGGTATTAATGTGTGGCCTACATGCCCTTCGCCCTTATGACAGCTTGAATTCTGGTGGGGATACTTTCAGTGAGGTGTCTGAGTGTTTGTGGAGGAATGGTAGCTCATTATTTCTCAAGTGGCGAAATCTGAAAGAATATAATGTAGGTCCCTGTGGTCTGAACTGTTGTCGATGTTGTAACTCATCCCAAATGTGCTCCTTTGGGTTCAAGTTGGGACTCCTGTGGGACAGTCCATTTCAGAATTGTGATTGTGCACGAACCATTGCCTCACAGTTGCAGCTTTATGACAATCTATTATCATAATCATGCAATCATTGTCTCCTAACTGTTTCTTTACAGTACACAGAACGTAGTGCTGGAGAATGTGTTCATACCGTTCCATATTTACATTTCATTAAGAGCAGTAAAGGGACCAAACCTTAAATACGAAAACCATACCCATACAGTGACTTTCGTACTTCACTGTTGGCTTTAAAAATGATGAGAGGTACCGTTCTCCCATTCATTCGCCAAACTCAGACCTCAGACCGCAGACCTCCCGCAAGGTATATGTCGATTCTTCACTCCATAACACACTCTTCCAGCCACTCACTGTCCAGTGCCAAGTCCGCACTACGTAGGACGTCCCGCTGTTTTTGGTCCGAAACGTATTATAGTGTTTTAGGTAGGATGACTAGGTAACTGTGGACTGTGATATAAATGTCACGGGGATGAGTGGTGGTTATAGCCGGTGGAAGCCATTATATAGATGTCTCTATAAGCAAATACAATTTCATATGTATGCCAGATCAGAATTAGGTTGACTTAAACTGAAGTACAAGAGTACGTTATATTATTAAATTACTGACGCGAATTATAAAAAATTAAAAAAGATATTACTAAATAACATCGCCACATGTACTCGTATGATTGACTGCAGTCAATAGCGTGTAATAAGTTGTGATTTCGGAGATAACAAGGGTGTGAAAGACGTTATCGACGTAATAAGCGAACGCAGATACACACGCTAGACATATAATAGATTTGTGGCATAGTGTTAAGAAGCAATTTTTGATATTGCAGACAATCCAGTGACGGGACGTCGATTGCAAATAATGTATTGCCGAAGTTACAGTTTGAGTTCATTGAGGATTCTGACCTAGAGAAAGCTATTAACACGAACAGTGAGAATGTACTTAATTCATTAGGTAACAGATTTGAAGCTACTGGCATTTTCTGCGACCCCTTAAAATCCGCCGGCCGCAGTGGCCGAGCGGTTCTAGGCGCTACAGTCTGGAACCGCGCGACCGCTACGGTCGCAGGTTCGAATCCTGCCTCGGTCATGGATGTGTGTGATGTCCTTAGGTTAGTTAGGTTTAAGTAGTTATAAGTTCAAGGGGACTCATGACCACGGCAGTTATCTCCCATAGTGCTCTGAGCCATTTTTTGAACCTTAAAATCCTTTGAGTGGATGAATCGCAGCGTTCTGTTCAGTAATATTATGTTGCTACCGGCACTGCTGTGAAACAGTACGAATCTTACCTAACTAACACTAAACACATGATGTCGTTGCGAAATTCCTGTAGAGTAAGTAATCACTCTTCATCCGATTGGTAATTAATTACCTGTGGTATTCCTCAGGGTTCGATCGGGGTCCTGCTACTTTTCTTGAATCTATTAATATATCTCTCGTCTATTACATTGCCAGACTTGTTTCGTGTGCAGATCATACAAACATTTCAATAAATAGCAAGTCAAGTACATATTTGTGAATGTCTGGTAATCAAATTTCTCTAACATTCGTAAATGCTTTAAAGCTAATGCACTGTCACTAAACGTTGAAAACACCATCTATATTGAACTCAGAACCTGGAAGACATTTTCTTCCAGCATGTGTATAACACGTGAAGACATGCAGATCGAAGAGGTTGACTGTGTTAAATTTCTGGGATTATAACTCGATATTAAATTCTGTTGGGGAGGGCATACTACAAAGTAGATGAAGCGTCTAAATAAATATGTACACTCCTGGAAATTTAAATAAGAACACCGTGAATTCATTGTCCCAGGAAGGGGAAACTTTATTGACACATTCCTGGGGTCAGATACATCACATGATCACACTGACAGAACCACAGGCACATAGACACAGGCAACAGAGCATGCACAATGTCGGCACTAGTACAGTGTATATCCACATTTCGCAGCAATGCAGGCTGCTATTCTCCCATGGAGACGATCGTAGAGATGCTGGATGTAGTCCTGTGGAACGGCTTGCCATGCCATTTCCACCTGGCGCCTCAGTTGGACCAGCGTTCGTGCTGGACGTGCAGACCGCGTGAGACGACGCTTCATCCAGTCCCAAACATGCTCAATGGGGGACAGATCCGGGGATCTTGCTGGCCAGGGTACTTGACTTACACCTTCTAGAGCACGTTGGGTGGCACGGGATACATGAGGACGTGCATTGTCCAGTTGGAACAGCAAGTTCCCTTTCCGGTCTAGGAATGGTAGAACGATGGGTTCGATGACGGTTTGGATGTACCGTACACTATTCAGTGTCCCCTCGACGATCACCAGTGGTGTACGGCCAGTGTAGGGGATCGCTCCCCACACCATGATGCCGGGTGTTGGCCCTGTGTGCCTCGGTCGTATGCAGTCCTGATTGTGGCGCTCACCTGCACGGCGCCAAACACGCATACGACTACATTGGCACCAAGGCAGAAGCGACTCTCATCGCTGAAGACGACACGTCTCCATTCGTCCCTCCATTCACGCCTGTCGCGACACCACAGGAGGCGGGCTGCACGATTTTGGGGCGTGAGCGGAAGACGGCCTAACGGTGTGTGGGACCGTAGCCCAGCTTCATGGAGACGGTTGCGAATGGTCCTCGCCGATACCCCAGGAGCAACAGTGTCCCTAATTTGCTGGGAAGTGGCGGTGCGGTCCCCTACGGCACTGCGTAGGATCCTACGGTCTTGGCGTGCATCCGTGCGTCACTGCGGTCCGGTCCCAGGTCGACGGGCACGTGCACCTTCCGCCGACCACTGGCGACAACATGGATGTACTGTGGAGACCTCACTCCCCACGTGTTGAGCAATTCGGCGGTACGTCCACCCGGCCTCCCGCTTGCCCACTATACGCCCTCGCTCAAAGTCCGTCAACTGCACATACGGTTCACGTCCACGCTGTCGCGGCATGCTACCAGTGTTAAAGACTGCGATGGAGCTCCGTATGCCACGGCAAACTGGCTGACACTGACGGCGGCGGTGCACAAATGCTGCGCAGCTAGCGCCATTCGACGGCCAACACCGCGGTTCCTGGTGTGTCCGCTGTGCCGTGCGTGTGATCATTGCTTGTACAGCCCTCTCGCAGTGTCCGGAGCAAGTATGGTGGGTCTGACACACCGGTGTCAATGTGTTCTTTTTTCCATTTCCAGGAGTGTATATTAGGAATAAGAATTATGTCAGATGGAGGAATACAAATTTAAAATATTGCATGCTTTGCTTTTTTTCATTCCATTATTTCATATGGGATCACAATCTGGGGCAACTCATCAAACTAAGCAAAAGCGTTTAAAGTGCAAAATCGTGTAATAAGACTTATTTGTGGTGTAAATGCAAGAACATCATGTAGAAAGCTGTTAAAGGAACTGCGTATTGTAACCACTGCTTCTCAGTATATTCAATCCTTAATGACGTTTGTTGCAAGCAATGTGTCTCTATTTCCACCCAATAGCTCCATATATAGCATAAGTATTAGGAATATGAACAATCTATATAAACGCCTAAAATCACTTTCCTTTGACCAAATAGGGCTCTAATATGCAGGAACACACATTTTCAATAAATTGTCAGAAACGGTTAAAAACTTGGTTTCAGATAAAGCACAGTTTGAAAGACTTTTCGATACGCTACTACTTTTACTTTGAAGATAAATATCTTAACAGTAGTCTTAGAACAGTTTCAGTATAAATATCTTTTAGTTACTAGTTTTGATAGCACTTGGTCACAACAGTGAAGATTAGCTGTTTTGTGTGTTTATGAATTTATTAAAAATGCATAACTACGTTGCATTCTGAAAGTGCATAAATTCTGTAAATATTAGCAGTTACAAATTGCTATATTTATTCACATACTTCGACAATCTATTGACAAATTATGAGAAAGGTGAGTATCATATTTAAATGTTCTATGTTTTTCATGTTATACTTTCTGATATATCCCACACTCACGAGAATCATCTCATTTTTGGTCTATGCAACGAAAACTAAATCTAAACTAATCTAAAACAATTAGCAATTTTTAATAACTGGGAAATGGCTTGGGTTTTTAAAAACAAAATGATAGTCACAGGCATACATCATCAATTCGAGATCGAAGATCCACAATTGAATACATAACTGTTAACCAAAAAGAATCATTGTGGGTAACTGACATAAGATTACATTAAGGAAGTGACATCTTTTCCTACGAATATTTCTCAGTTTCTAAAAATAATATTCTGGACAATGGAGAAGAAATAATAACACTGATAGAAATAAAAATACGACACTTAAAGTACACTTACTAAAATGTAAAGGCATACAACCATTATATGCAAAAAGAGGAAATGAATAAATGCTAATGAAAGTTGCTACCGCAAATATTAATGAAGAATGAGAGAATATAAGTAGTAGCTTACAGAATCCTACTTTCGAAGCACTGGGAAAAAGATTTAAAACATGTGATAACAAGAGGTTAGGAGGGAATTAAGAGCAGAATATTATTAACAAAGAGAAATTGCTAAATAGAAACAAAAGAAAGCACCTAGTGCAATTTGTGCCAAATATATAAGTAAACCAGAAAATTACATTTAGGGCAAAAAGGAATTGCCTGTACGGAAATGAAACATTTGAACAGACAAGAAAAAGATGTATCAATCATTAACATAGTCAAAAATAAACAATGTGAAGAAATTTATAAGAACTTTTCTTATGACCACAACTTGATGGAACAAACAGAAATGTATGTAGGTGGGAGAGAAATAGATTTGCTAATATTAACAGAATTTGAAGAATCTTTAAAACGAATGAAGAAACAAATGTGGCTAATATAAATGACATTAACAGTGATTTATTAAAATATAGCAGATTCTCCTACAACTACGAAATTTCGGATTTCCTAAGTATTTTCTTGGAGAATACGGGATATAGTCGAAACAATTTTAACTAGAAACCAGAGTGATTTCAAATTATGACGAACAACAATGGACCATACATTTATAAATAGAAGAAGAGAGCTTAACAATGAGACATACATAGCTTCTAGCAACTATGTCAAGGCGTTAGATAGAGTTTAATTTTAAACGAAAATGAAATTCCACAACACTTAATCCAGAATATAAAAATCTGTACAACGAAAGTAATTTGTTATAGAAACTGCTAACAAAATAAGTAAGAACTGGATTGTAACCAACCATGGAGTTAGGCAAGGTTTGCAGTCTTTCCCCAATCAAATCCAGTTTATATATAAATTATATTATTAAAATGTGGAATTAGGAAAGAAAATAACCACGAAGAAACAGAATGAGATGAGAACCATTATACAAAACCATTAATGTATGCTGTCTGTCAGTTTTCAATATCCACCTCAGAAGAAGAAATAAAGAGAGATATTTTCAAATTAATCCAAACTGATAAAAATTGTAAGTTAATGGCATTAAAAAGATGCGATCATTAAATGGTGGTAGAAGAATAAATAATCAAGAATTACGTCCTTCTAACTACATGACCAGCCACGATTCTTTGCACTATGATGAAGTTATAAAGAATGAAACACCAAAATTATGGGGTGTCTGTACGACAAATAAAATGGGATTATACGTAACAAATGTAAAGATATGCTAAAGAAATTTTATAAAATACAAACTCTCCCATTGAGGTTTCATGGGTCTGAATCATAGACCGCAAATAAGAAAAATGTAAATTTGTAGTGACGTCATAAATACAATTCCTCAGATCAGTTAAAGGATTTAAACTAGAAGACGAATTAAGAAACGAAGATATTAAAAATGAGATTAAACAACTTACAATAACAGATGAAATCGACTCATATAAGTAGAAATGGAACACATAAACAGTACGCAATACGGCAGATATCCTATAAAAACTTTGAAACATATACCAAAGGGTTAGAAAACGTAATTCAGCCCAGGGAACTATGGAGCTAAGAAAACTCAAACTGGAACGCGTTCCTTGAACCAAACCCATGAACTTAAATGATCATGGTGATGATCATGACAATGATAATCACCTGATTATCGAATAAAGAGCACTGTGTAAAGTACGGCACGTTATATCAATATTTGGCAGTAACAATCCGTAGAGGTATGAAGTGGAACGAGAATGTAGGCCCAGTTGTAGGTGAAGCAAACGACAGGCTACGACGGATGGATAGGACATTGGGAATATGTTATTTGTTATTTTTTTCAACACTTCTCACATCTCCGATATAGGCATTTCGCTTTAATTGCTAAAAACGCTGATTCCAAGAGCAATTTCGAATCCAAGATCGTTATTAAATGGCTAATTTTATGTAGAGTGTAACAAAAAGATACGACCAATCTTTCGGGCAACATTCCTCGCACATAGAGAAATAAAATGTGTTACTCTGACGTGGGTCTGCT